>NC_065587.1:45189835-46389835 GCF_024542745.1 Macaca thibetana thibetana
AGTTCCTTCCAGCCTCAGGCCTTCTTTATCTGTTGGCTTCCCAGTTTTTAATTTTCTTTAGCCATTTTTCACCTGGTTAAGTCCGACTCCTCCCATAAATCTCGACTTACGATTTACTTAGAAATTTTCTTTAGCATGGATAAAATAATTTAGATCCCTCTTATATTTTAATTCAACATTCTCTATTTCCATTCCCTACATCTATGTAATCTTCAATTATATATTTAACGTATACATTTTCTTTAAATATTTGTTTTCCCACTAGGCTTTAAGCTATGAGGAAAGGGGCTGTGTTTGTTTTATAACAAGATAATAGTTCTGATGTATGGTATGTGTTCAACAAATCTGTTCAAAGAATTATCAAATAACTGAGACTATCTAAGTATCTTGCCCTTAGAGCTAAAAATTTTTTGATGTTTCCATATTTTGACCCATAGTGTCTTAGTCAGTTTGATTTTTAGTAATAAAATGCCATATAATGTTTATAAAGTAGCTTATAAACAACAAAAACGTATTTCTCACAGTTTGAATACTGTAAAGTCCAAAATCAAGTCATGGGCAGCTTCAGTGTCTGGTAAGGGGTCATTTCTTGGTTCACAGATGGCTGTTTTCTCCCTGAGTCCTTATAGGTAGAAGAACTGAGGAAGATCTAGGATTTCTTTTTTTAGGACACTAATTCCACTCACAAGGGTTTTACCCCCTTAACTTAAACACTTCCCAAAGTCACCACCTCCCAGTATCATCACTTTGGGGATGAGGTTTAACATATCCATTCTGGGAGCACAGAAACATTGAGTCTACAAAACATAGTATTTTAATAACTCTTTAACATTCGTTTATAACTAATGAAATATGGGTGTATATATGTATGAATCATAATTATTTGTATATAACTATAATTTATTTTCAATTTTCTGCTATTATATTAACATTCAACTGCACATTGTAACACATCATACTGTGAAATGAAATACAAAATAAAACATAAGTGAAAGTATCAGAACTGTGTAAACTATGTTATTTTGTGTACTACTGTTTTATATAGGCATTTACATACATATGTGTATTTATATATACATATAGACATACATACATGCCCATCTAAATATTCATGTATAGGTATAGTGAGTAGCAATGTAAAATACATTTCTTGTCATGAATTGTAATAAAAATGCTGGCAAAATACTACATCATAGTTATCTTTCAAAGATGGGGCCTCATTAGCGTCTAATTCTTTCTATTTTTTTTTCCTCTAGTCCACCAACACATTTAAAAAATGTCACTGTTCAGTATCTTTTTTTTTTTTTTTCTTTTTCTGAGATGGAGTTTTGCTTTTGTTGCCCAGGCTGGAGTGCTGTGGTGGGATCTCGGCTCACTGCAACCTCCACCTTCCGGTTGCAAGCAATTCTCCTGCCTCAGCCTCCCAAGTAGCTGGGGTTACAGGCACCTGCCACCACGCCCAGCTAATTTTTGTATTTTTAGTAGAGACAGGGTTTCACTATGTAGGCCAGGCTGGTCTAGAACTCCTGACCTCGTGATTCCCCCGCCTCAGCCTCCCAAAATGTTGGGATTACAGGCGTGAGCCACCTTGCGCAGTCCCTATCTTTTATTTTGCATCAATTTGTTACCCAAGATGGTAGAATGAACTTGGAATTTACAGCCAACTAAATTTAGATTCAAGAGCCAGTTCCTCAGCTGGGCACAGTTGCTCATGCCTGTAATCCCAGCACTTTGGGAGGCTGAGGCAGGTGGATCATAAGATCAGACGGTCAAGACCAGTCTGACCAAGATGGTGAAACCCCACCTCTACTAAAAATATAAAAATTAGCCAGGCATGGTGGAGGACGCCTGTAATCCCAGCTACTTGGGAGACTGAAGCAGAGAATTGCTTGAACCCAGGAAGTGGAGGTTGCAGTGAGCCGAGATTGCGCCACTGCACTTCAATCTGGGCAACAGAGCGAGACTCCGTCCCAAAAAAAAAAAACACAAAAAAAAACCCAGTTCCTCCATTTCACCAGTTTTGGAAATTAAAAAAAAAAAAATTAAACCCCTTTGATCTTCAGTTTCTCTATTTCCCAAATGAGAATCATCTTAAAAACTTCAAAAGATTGTGGAAAGCTAAATAAACTGTAAGCTCTCGGAGGATAAGGACCATCCCTGTTCTAATACACCTCTGTATTTTCAACACCTAAAGCAATGCCTGACACAAAACAAGCATTCAATAAATACTGGTTGGTATAACTATAATACATGTATAATCAAGCACAGTGTCTGATATACAATACTTAATTAAAATATGAGGAATTATTCCTAAACATTAACAGCAAGGGGAGTTACTTTAAGTCAAATAATGGAGAAGAGAAATGGGAATATTTATCTGAAAGAGAAGCACTGCTTACATTCTACATGAAATGTAATAATGGAAGGCATACAGATTCTAGGAATAAATAGAGAATACCAAAAGCAATACTTTGACTCTCTCTATATACAGACATTGTTTAAATAGATACCACAATCCTATAGCAAGAACCATAATACAAAGTTCAAGATATCAAATCTATCCAAAGGCTTAAAAGTTCTAAATTTTCCATTTTCTCCAAGAAGTTACATACACACGTATAATTTGTATATATACAAATTATATATGCAGACACACACACACACACATAGATGTGTATATATCCTCTTTCTTGCATATACACACACATACAACACACCCACACTCTAAATATTTACTTCTTTCCGGCCCACAGAGAAAGGCTGCCCACAGAGAAATTAGTTCACAACTTAGTAGAAAAAAAAAAAAAAGTGTGGACATGTAGGTCCAGGGAACCAGTGCTTCTTGGGTGAGGTTTGGGAAGACTAAAAAAAGAATTATACATGAAAGGAGAATAAAAGCTTGCACTTGAAAATCTTTTAGGAACTTGACTTCTATTTCCAAATAGTCTTTTTGTTTCTATGGTTTTCAAAAGTCACTCTTTCAGAATCTGTCAGGTTTTAATAAATTAACTGGACTCTTGGTAGAGGCCAATATTCAGTGAAAATGAAAGAAAATTAGCAGAAAGAAAATTACCTTCACAGAAGGTATTTTCTAAAACCAAACCATCTGTATTTAAATTTCAGTTCTGACACTTATAAGTGAGACCATAGGCAAAGCAATTAACCTAGCCTGGTCTCAGATCTCTCATCTCTAAATGGGTCACTCCCAATGCCTGCAAGAAAGATAAAATCAGAGAATCCAGGTAAAGCCATGAGCTTAGGAGCTAGCATGGAGGAAGACTCAACACATAATTGCTACTATTGTTATTACTGTTATAATTATACTTATGATTATTATTATGAACCTCTTTCTTCTCATCTGATGAATCTGAAGTCTTACAGTATTAATTTAGTGTTTTCTAATGAGTAATGATAATAAAATAAATTAAGCCTCTTATAATTTAGACTATGCCTCCTCAGGTATACCAAAAAAAATTAAAAGTAATTATCTAGAGAATTCATTTAAAGTAGCAAACAAATGAGACTCATTCAAGAGATTAGTTCTCTTTCTCCACATGTAACATATCTAAATTAGATGGACACTAGAGATTTCCCACTAATTTCCCATTAATTCTTAATTTTGCCTTTTGAGTAAGACAAATTTAGATTTGATTCCTGATTTCACTCTTCTCTAGCTATGTTACTATTGCAACTTCATTGACTTCTCTGAGCTTAAAGGCCCTCAACAGCAAAACTGGGATAATAGTAATGTTCTTCTTCATGTTTTCCCAGAAGCAGACCCTGAGCTACAGCTTTAAGTGCAGGTTATATGGAAGGAGTTGAGAGCACCAGCAGGAAATGGAAAGGTGGTAGAGGGAAGGAAAGGCAGCCAGCAGAGGGTGTGATGTTAAATCTGCTACCACAGTGAGCAATGGAAGCTTAATCCCTTAGAGGAGAAATGGTGCTACTGCAAAACTCAAGCATGAGAATCACCCTATTCTCAGGACATTTGTAACTCATAGAGTCAATGGGTGAGGGCTGGCTGAACGCTCGTGTGGGCAGCAAGGCTTTCTGTAGTTGGTTGTGAAGGTTACGGATGGGTGAAGAACTCTCACACAGAGATGGCTGGAATATGCCAAAAGATCCAAGACATATGGGCATGGAACTAAGAATGTGTGCCACAAAAGGAAACAACCTAATGAGGCTTTAGGGAGGAACAAATGAGATGTTGCATAAAAAGCATTTAGCACTGTAATTAAGTAAAGTGCCTAGCACATAGTAAGCATTTAAAGAATATTAACTTCATGAATGTGGCAAAAGAAGGAAATATTCATCTGGGTTTTGGACCCCTTTTAACGTAGGCCAACGTAATTTCTTTTCTGTGTGTCCAGTGTGAAATCATTCTATTGTGAAACCTACACCCAGTAAAAGCACTGAGAACCCCAAAAGATGTTCTAAACATTATCAATGATCCTATAGAGAAGGTCTCTCAATCTTTAACAAAACCAATTATTTTTAATAGAACACACCTGCTGGGTGCAGTGGCTCACACCTTTAGTCCCAGCTATTCAGGAGGCGGAGACAGGAGGATCACTTGTGGAGGCTGCAGTGAGCTACAATTGCACCACTGCATTCCAGCCTGGGTGACAGGAAGGCAACATAGAGAAATCTCATTTCTAAAAACATTAAATAAATAAATAGCACACACCTTTCTTAGCTAAAACACATCTCCTTTAACGTTTCATTATACATGTATGTCTAAATTTAATGTTTTAGTTTCAGTATACTGGGAGATCTAAGTTCCAATTCTATTCAATTCACCACTGCACTTATTTGTTGAGCACCTACTATGTGCAAGGCAGCATGCTAGGTATTAGGGATACACATATGAAGAAGACAAAATGCATATGTTCTTAAAGAGTTATCCCTAATGATATATTTTCTTAAAAACTTCCAGTATGATGGGTGATGATTGATATAGCTATCTCCATAGTTTCTTCTCTTTCAGAAAATCTGGCTTTTAGTAAATAACACTAGAATAGTTTAGCCATAAAACAACAATATAATAATATTAAATAATTCAAGGGGCCAAACAATTGCTTAGATGCTTTCTTTTTCTTTTTTTTTTTTTTTTTTTTTTTTTTTTTTGAGAGGGAGTCTTGCTGTGTCGCCCAGGCTGGAGTGCTGTGGTGTGATTGCGGCTCACTGCAAGCTCTGCCTCCCAGGTTCACCCCATTCTCCTGCCTCAGCCTCCTTAGTAGCTGGGACTACAGGTACCTGCCACCATGCCTGGCTAATTTTTTGTATTTTTTAGTAGAGATGGGATTTCACTGTGTTAGCCAGGATGGTCTCGATCTCCTGACCTCGTGATCCGCCCGTCTCGGCCTCCCAAAGTGCTGGGATTACAGGCGTGAGCCACTGTGCGCAGCCGCTTGTGCGCAGCCGCTTAGATGCACTTTAAGCAAAACTTTACCAAGCACAAAATTAAACCTATTCTGTTATCAAAGCTTACCTTCTCAACATCATTAAAACCAAATAAGCAAAAACACTATTTAAGGTGTTTGTGGGATTTTGTTAGGTTAAAAGATAACAATAAAACCTGATATTTGAATTCAATTCTGTTAAGAAAATAGACATCTCTGCAGGTGATTTTTTTTTTTATTTCTCAGAAATAATTCAGCTTACTCCTGTTACTAGTCAAAGATTGAAAATGAAACCTACAAAATTTTTTTTCAGTGTGTCATTTGAGCTGACTGATGGTTTCGATATCATGAGAGCAAACACCCCAATGATCAAAGAAGAAAAATAATGAGGATGGTACAAAGCATATGGTTAAATACGACACTTGCTTCTGGTAAGGATCCGAAATTAAAACAGTTTTCCTCGATAATTTTCTTAAGAAATTGGATAAGTCAAAACAGGCAGAAACATATTATGATCTGTTCAGATTCAGATCAGAAATGTTCATATTTCAAACACTTCACTCACTTTTGTATCAAGATTATATGAGCTGCAACTTGGCTGAGTGCTCTTGAGAAGGAAGACGGAAGAGCTAACCCTTCAGAAATAGATTCAATAGACATAATTTCATTTTATCCACAAAACTGTTTGAGAGATCAAAACTTTGACCACCTCTTTGTATATAAAATGCCCAACATGTTTGGCCTTGAATTTTAAAGAAAATGATCCACTGTTTTTACAGTAACCAAAGTTGCATTTTCCCTACTCCTTAGCAAGGCTTGAGCAACCAGGAGCAGGAAGTAGAATAAATCAATGCAGAAATGGCCACAGTGCAAGGGACTCAGGCCAATTTAAAAAGCCACAAAGAGACATGAGTTTTACCACCTTTCATATAAGATTTCCTCCAAATGGTATGATTGTCAGCTACAACAGATGAAGCCAAATGTCTGAACAAATCCTTATATTTACAACTCAACCCATTCTTTCTCCATCCCATCCTGTGCTCTCTACCCAGATTACTTCTCAACTCCTTTCAACCTTCCTCTGAGGCAGCGTTGGCTAGAAATCCATGGCTCTGTAGAATTACAGTTGACTGACTTTGCATTTGGCTTTTCTCATGATCATATTGGTAAAGGGACAGCAGGGGGCACCCCAGGACGGGTCAATGGGGAATGGGCTGCACCCTTTAAGCTTAACTGGTCCCTTTATTCCTCTTGGTTAAGCCACTCTCTTACCACAATGAGACTATAATTACTCCACAGCCTCCTCTTTTTCATCTTGCTTGTTTTTCTCTCAGTGTCTAAGTCACAAATATTCTCTTTAATGCCCTGATTTTTATTTCAATTAATTAACATGTAAAAATCCCTAAGCATATTTAATCTCATAATTATAAAATCTCATAATTTACTAAATCTCTTACCAAACAACAACCCTACTGAGAACCCCACATGATGGGAACTGTTCAAAGAACATCCATGTGTTCAAATAATTACTTCTCAGAAAAGTCCCGTGGGGCAGTCACTAATATTATTCTTGTTTTATTGAATAGTATACAGAGGGGTAAAGAGGTTAAGTAACTCTCAGTAAGCTTTGGCATTGGGATGCAAATCCAAGCATTCTAAATGTAAAATCCACTTAATTACAATATTTACATTACATATATTAAATCCCTTCACTCTAATACAAAAATAAAATTCTAAACAGCATTATTCATCACCCCATAAGATACCTGGGAATCTTGTGAGGCAAGCTCTGGCAGTACACTTAGATGGTTTAAAATCGAACGTGTACAAGGTCATGTCTAGACAGGTAAACTATGGGCGGCCACCATCTCCTGTACTCATCATTGCCTCTTTTCTCTTCACCTCCTTACTCCACAAGCAGAACCTTCCCAGGTCATCTTCTGAAAGGCTCGTTTCCAACAGCCCCTGAGGAGTGAGTGGCAGTGCATCGGACCTCACTCCCAAGAGATCACCAAGGATCCAAGTGAGGCCCACCAAATTCTCTACCCCAGAGATTGTGGAATTGGGTTTAAGAGACTCACGTGGGCTCTGAGATTGAAAAGGGATATGTTTATGAGTGGGTTAGGGTAGCTTTTTTTTTTAACCTATTTAACTCTCTTTAGAATTTTTTTAAATTGACAAATAAAAATTGTGTATATGTATGATGTACAACATGATGTTTTGGTATATGAATCATGGTGGAATAGTTAAATTAAATGAATTAACATATGTATTGACTCATTTTGTGGTGAGAACTTACCATTTTTGTGGAAGAACACTTAAAATCCACTCTCCTAGCAATTTTCAAGTATACAATATATGGTTATTAAGTATAGTAACCATGGTGTACAATAGATCCTTGAACTTATTCCTCTCGTCTAACTGAAATTTTGTATCCATTGACCAACATCTTCCTAGTCCTCCTACCTGTCCAGCCTCTGGTACCCACATTCTACTCTTTGCTTCCTTGAGTTCAACTTCTGTAGATTTCCTTTTGTAAGTGAGATCCTGAATGGTATTGCCTAGGTTTTCTTCTAGGGTTTTTATGCTTTTGGATTTTACATTTAAGTCTTTAATCCATCTTGAGTTAATTTTTGTCTAAGATGTAAGGAAGGGGTACAGTTTCATACCATTCAGGACATAGGCATGGGCAAAGATGTCATAACTAAAACACCAAAAGCAATTGCAACAAAAGCCAAAATTGACAAATGCGATCTAATTAAACTAAAGAGCTTCTGCATACCAATAGAAACTATCATCAATGTGAAGAGGTATCTACAGAATGATAGAAAATTTTTGCAATCTATCCAGCTGACAAAGGTCTAATATCCAGAATCTACAAGGAACTTAAACAAATTTACAAGAAAAAAAAAAAAAAAAAACAACCCTATCAAAAAGAAGGCAAAGGATATGAACAGACAATTCTCAAAAGAAGACATTTATGCGGCCAACAAACATATGAAAAGAAAAGCTCATCATCACTGGTCATTAGGGAAATGCAAATCAAAACCACAATGACATATCATCTCACGCTAGTTTGAATGATAATTATTAAAAAGTCAGGAAACAACAGATGCTGGCAAGGACATGGAGAAAAAGAAATGCTTTTACACTGTTGGTGGGAGTGTAAATTAGTTCAACCGTTGTGGAAGACAGTGTGGCGAATCCTCAAGGATCTAGAACCAGAAATACCGTTTCATCCAGCAATCCCATTACTGGGTATATACCCAAAAGATTATAAATCATTCTACTATAAAGACATATGCCCACATTTGTTTATTGCAGTACTATTTACAATAGCAAAGACTTGGAAGCAGCCCAAGTGCCCATCAATGATAGACTGGGTAAAGAAAATGTGGCACATATACACCATGAAATACTATGCAGCCATAAAAAAGAATGAGATCATGTCCTTTACAGGGACACGGATGAAGCTGGAAGCCACCATTCTCAGCAAACCAACACAGGAACACAAAACCAAACACTATATGTTCTCACTCATAAGAGGGATTTGAACAATGAGAACAAATGGACACAGGGAGGGGAACATCACACACTGGGGTCTGTTGGCAGGGAGGGGCAAGTGGAGGGAGAACATTAGGACAAATAATGCATGTGGAGCTTAAAACCTAGATGACGGGTTGATATGTGCAGCAAACCACCATGGCGCATGTACACCTATGTAACAAACCTCCTCATTCTGGACATTTATTCTAGAACTTAAAGTAAAATTTAAAAAAAAAAAAATTTTTTTTTTAAAGTGAGATCATGCAGAGTTTGTCTTTTCACCTGGTTTATTTCACTTAACATAATGACCTCCAGATTTATCAATGTTGCCAAAAATGACAGTATTTCTTTCTTTTTTAAGGCTAAATAGTATTCCATTGGGTAAATATACCACATTTTCTTTATCCTTTCATCTGTTGATGGACACTTAGGCTGATTCTACAACTTGGCTATTGTGAATAGCGCTGCAATAAACATGGGAGTGCAGGTATCTCTCCATATACCGATTTATTCCTTTCAATATACCCACGAGTAGGATTGCTGAGTCATACAGTAGTTCTATTTATAATTTTTGAGAAATTTTCATACTGTTTTCCATAATGTCTGTACTAATTTATATTCAGGGTGGCCATTTTCTGTCATGTACATGAAGAAACAGAAAAGCCCTAGCTACAGAGACAGAGAAGAATAAATTACATCAGCAGAGATGAATAGAAATGAGATCCCACTTGACTCTTGAGAAATGAAGAGCATAGTTTTAGATTTAAATTCATAATTTCCAGTTCCAGTCCCTCAAACCTGTATTTGTGGCTCCTAAATTCTTAAGACATCCCGATCCTCTCACATAGTTACACACACATGCACACACACACACACACACACTTTTTTTCTAAAACATAATCAAATTTCACTAAGTCTCTGTTACTTGGAACCAAAAATTATCAAAAACAAGAATGAGAGTTGTTATGGCATAAATAGCAGCAAAGCCAATTCTTTGATAGTCTACCCATCACAAACAAAATGCCTGGGTATATTGAAAGGAATAATGCTCCTTGTATTATTCATTCAGTCAACAAAGATGATACATTAAAAAAACAAACACCCCATAATTTAATGTGTTTGCCAAATATCCCACTGACCCGTATTTCATAAAATAGATAAATGCGTGTGTTTTGCTTGCACTGTTCTGCTGGGGTAGAAGTTTCTGGGAGTGGCTTCAGCATCATAAATCAAGGCTAAGAGAAGATAGAAAATCTAGTAGACCATGTTAAAGTCATAAAATTCAGAGAGTCAACATCTAGTAAGCCAGAAATCTGAAATCAGGGATCCAAGTCAATCACAAGAATCCTATGACCCAAAGCCCTATGAAAAGAACCTTATATGTATCTGGTTTATAAAATGTTATGCACGGGTCACCAAAGGACACCTCTGGGGGTGGGGGACACGTGGTCCCCCTACAAATGTAAACTTGTGTTAGGAGCCGAATGTGGTTCTTTCAGTCATTAAATGGTTATATCATTGACTAGATAATTACTTCCATACCAGATAATGTGTTAATAAAATGTAAGGTAAGCACTATGGCTTCGAGGATAAGGGTGTAGTTCCCTAGAGCCAGACGGATGTGATATGATAAGGTTGCCCCTGGGCACCTGTACAACCTCAACAAGTTGCTCAAGGACATTGATCCTGTCTCCTGGCTCTAAATTCAGCACAACTGTAGCACCCTTTTCATAAGGTTGTTGTGAAGACTAAATGAGACATTGCTTTTCAAGTTCCTAGGGAAACCCCTGGCGCAGAGTAAGCGCTCCTTAATGTGAGTCATCTTCACCATCTGCCCCGTTAAGAAGTCCCCGCCACCTTTCATTGTTGTTTATCGATTTCAGGAAATAAAAGTTGCTTTTTTTTTTTTTATTAAGATGGAGTCTCGCTCTATCGCCCAGGCTGGAGTGTGGTGGTGCGATCTCGGCTCACTGCGATCTCTGCCTCCCGGGTTCAAGCAATTCCCCTGCCTCCACCTCCTGAGTACCTGAGACTGCAGGCACATGCCACTGCACTCCGCTAAATTTTTGTATTTTTAGTAGAGACGGGGTTTCACCGTGTTAGCCAGGATGGTCTCAATCTCCTGACCTCGTGATCCACCAGCCTCAGCCTCTCAAAATGTTGGGATTACAGGCAGGAGCCACCGCTCCCAGCCGCTCCTCTTCTCTTAATGCACTTATTTCTATCATGGTTTATTTGTTACAAACATGTCTTTTCTCAAGCTACACATTTAAGACCAAAGTCTCTCTTTTTTCCCCTTTTCATAAAAATCCTATTTCCTACCACTCAAATCCTGGATTCCTAGAAATATGGGCTTCATAGGATTAAGAAATCCTTGAGAACTTACATGAAATTAAGTGGGCTTTCTTGTTCTTTCTTCCTTTGAGAATGCCTCCTGCCATTACATTGGTGCGCCTTAGCTCAGCTTGTAAGCAAATGTTGAGTAGGTTAACATACTAACCTTATGATGTGGGAGGTTTGACCCCTGAAAGCAGGAAACCTGAACCCACTTTGCTATATAAAAGGGGAGTACAGAAACTTGGTTCAATTGCCCTTGGGACCTACAAAATTGACCTGAGGGCAGGAACTTCCAGAACAGAGAAAAGACATAATTTTAGAGACTGTAACCCCCAGATGTTGTTGACTATGTTCAAACTTTATCTTACCAATAAGCTCTCCCGCATTTCTGTAGGTGATTCATAGATATCCTGTGGTTAATTTTTCAACAGTTTCAGTCGTTATGCCGAAAACCAGGTGTGAGGTCACATGGCAGTTATACTATGACATTTTCCAGTTTTAATCTCCTGCATACTCCCTTATTAATATAAAATGCTTAATAGGTGAGAGGGTATTTTCTGTACTAAACCAGTGATAATCATTTCAGTCATCCATTCCAAAGCACGTTTGCTCTCACTCTTCTGAATTACCTGTGTGCTTTTTCTTCTTCTATGGTTTCAAGACAAAATTCATTTCTCAGGTTTGGCACAACTGAATATGAATTCTCGATGTGAAATCTCTTGCTTATAAGCTACATAAATATTAATACCTTATCCTTGAAACCAGGTCCCGACATTCAACATTCATCTGCCTACAATTGTTTAATTACTGATGCCTTCAGAAAGGTAGATTATACTGAGGAACTGATGAACAAAACCAAAAGTAAAGTAGGAGTCCAGTGGGATAATTTCATTTCTGGAAACCAAATAACCAAACACTCACTAAATTAGGAGTTCAAGGTTGTGGTGAACTCTGATCATGCCCCTACACTCCTACCTGGGTGACAGAGCAAGACCCTGTCTCCTAAAAAGAAAAAAAAAATACACAGGAACCCACACACATAAACACACTTGTAAATGCTTAGGAAATAATCTGGAAGGTTCCATATAACCAAATTGTTAGCAGTGGTTTTCTTTGTAGATTAAAATTGGGTGGAAGAGATTCACTTTCTGTTCATCTTTTATATATTTTTCAAATGTAATACTGTATTATGAAAATAAAATCTAGGACACATTCAGAAACAAAGAGTTAAGTATTTCACGTGCAATGCAATGGCTTTGAGAAATACAACATACTCACACTGGTTCTCATCATCCTCATCATTATGATCCTCATCATCCAATTTATTTCTATTTTTTGCTTGTATGCCCTACAGTATTGAGTAAATTCCGGATCATACAGCTAAGAAGATCCAAACACAAACCGTGTGTTAAATTTTCTTTGCAAACTCCAGCGAGTCTTTCTTCAACTGACTCATTAAAAAATGTGAGTGAGGTAGTAATTAAATTTCTTTCAACAGTGAAAAATTAGGCCTATCGACTGAATGCTTGACACTTCAAAATAAATATAGAAGTGAAACAAGAAATTACAGCCTGGTAATTGCATTCTTACATGCATACCTGAAGAAGCTCTCCCATATTCCACATAAAGAGGTCTGTACAATCATAATCATTGCATGATTTCTTGTAAGAATCAAAGACTGTAAACAACTTTTATAAATATCAATTGAGAGATGTATTAATTCTTTGTGAGATATTCTTACTATAGTATTACTGCATGTCAATTAAATGAAATAGAGATTTTTTTTAGCATGAATAAATCTCAAAAAAATGAATAAATAGAGGAAGCTTCAGGAAGATACATGTAGCAAAGTATTATTTACATTTATTTTTAACAACAAAAATACTACCATTGGCTGGTGAAATATAAATTTGTGTTAAAATACTAAAATGATAGATGCTTAAGATACGCAGCAGCTTCAAACTAGCGTTACTGAAGGGAGGGAAGCCCGGCAGACAGATAAGGAAAGGGAATGGAGGAGGAGTCACTGTATCTGTAGTGTTTTATTTCTCTAAAAAGTTAAGTAAAATCTTTAAAGTTGATATCTATTATATCTGGATAATAGACACTATTCTCTGGGTAATATACACCATTCTGTGTACCTCTCTCCGTTTTTGAGATATTTTATGTATAAAATATATACATATATAAATGACGTTAGGTACAATATATACATATAAAAATATACATATTTCTAAAGATATAAATGAATACTTGCATTAAATATATTTATATATGCATATAAAATATATGCAAATGTAAACATACATTTATATACAGCTTATATAAATATATACATACATTAACTAGAGATATTTGTCAAAGATTGTTTATATATAAAATGCATAGCATGTATTTTGTCTATCATCTATGTTGTAAATTTAAAAGATAAAACAATTACAGAATACACATAAACATTGTAATCAGATGAGAAATAATGAACACATGGTAATAAATGAAATAAGTGCATAAAAATGATATGACAGCATCTCAATATATGATGCATTTATTTATTATCACCTGTCTTTGCATAGTAAATAATCATCAGTGCACATTAGTTCTGAATTAGGGTACATTTATGTAATATAACAATTTATGTAATTGGAAATGCATAGTTTTATATTTATGTTTTTAATTTTTTAAAAGACTAGGGCAGAGCTTCAATGCTCTAAATGAACAATGCATTACAAGAAGCTCAGATAGATGAATGAGATGCCAGGGAAGGTTAATTCTAAGCTCTGCACGACAGCAGCAATGACAATCACAAATGAGAAGTGACATTCATTTTGTGTGTTCTATGTGCTGAATACATTTCCAAGTGTTTTACCTATTTAAGTTCATTCACTTCTTACCTAGCTACCTGAGTGAGGGATTATTGCACCCATTTTACAAGTGAGGCGATGCATCACGAAGAATGCAGGTTCCTTGCCGAGTCACCCAGGGAGGGAGCGCTGAAAGCAGCCTGTGGAGCAGGCCCTCTGGCTTTAAACTATGTTCTTAACTCAAGAGTGAATTTGCCAGCAGAGGTTGATATCCTGGTATTCTCCAATGGGTTTGAATTTGTGTAAGACAAACTTGAGTGTACTTGCTGTCATTGATGTTTTCAAACTAACTCACACCAGTTTTTAAAATAAAATACAGCAAGTGTTCACAGTGCTCCTTCAGCAACACAGAAGAGCTCTAGGGTTCCACAGAAAAATACTGCAACCCATTGTGAGAGCCCTTTGGTGTCTGGGAGGTATAAATCCTGAGACGTTCATGAATCCCATTTGCAAGAATTCCAATTAACATAGAACATTCTCCCGTAAGGCCAAGACAATCGGAGCATTGGAGCAAACCCTGAGCTTGAGCACTGGTTGGCCATATTCCAGAAAGAAGTTGCTGCATATTCAGGCTTTCTTCATGTGTATTACAAAGCCCCATCGGTATGCAATCTCACTAGGCAGCTGAGATCATTCATTTTCCTCTGCACTCCAGGCTCACAGTCTTCAAAACTCAAATTCCAGCTTCAGTGAAACAGCCAATGGCTGCACACCAAGGCCTTTTGGAGTGGCTTGCTGCGCCCTAGATTCTTTCAAGTCTTAGGAGAAAGCAGTGTGCTCAAGGTTACCCCAGGTGCAACAGACACCTTAAAGGAAGAAAGGCAGGCAGCCCACCCTCAGCAGTTAAGCAGAGCTCATGGACATCAGGACACTGTCATTCAGAATCCTTAAGATAATCCTGTGGCCACAGAGCACTCTTGTCTTGGTTGCTCAGTCCTCCTGGGAACTAACCAGGTCATCTTCTAATAACTATGGATTGCTGACACTCTCAACTCCTCTCAATCCCATGTCCCCTGCCTTTTTGTGATGGGCCTTACCTTTGCTACTCCACTTTTATTTGATGTCCCTCTTTGTCATAACAAATCTTCTGAGAACAACAACCTAATTGGACCAGTCACTCATATCCCAAAACAGAGCAGCCTTCTCAGCCAGAGGCCCTCCCTAAGGCTACTGGCCATCTCTCCTGACTTGGCTCCTCCTTGGGTGATATGGTTTGGCTGTGTCCCCTCCGAATCTCATCTTAAATTCCTATGTGTTGTGGGAAGGACTGGGTAGGAGGTAATTGAATCATAGGGACAGGTCTTTCCCATGCTGTTCTCATGATAGTAAGTCTCATGAGATCTGATGGTTTTATAAAGAGGTGTTCCCCTGCACAAGTTCTCTCTCTTTGCCTGCTGCCATCCACGTAGGACATGACTTGCTCTTCCTTGCCTTCCACCATGATTGTGAGGCTTCCCCAGTCATGTGGAACTGTAAGTCCATTAAACTTCTTTCTTTTGTAAATTGTCCAGTCTTGGTTATGTCTTTATCAGCAGCGTAAAAACTCACTAATACACTGAGTTTACATGAATTTAGGAAGTTATTTAACCTCTTTGTGTCTTAGTTTCCCTGGATATAAAAGGGGAGTTTTCAAGGCATATTCCATTAAATAAAATGGCATGGAGAGGCATTTGGAAGAGTGTCCAGTTAGTGCATGCATTCGTTATTCTGTGCCTGTGCCCAGGTTACCCAGGCTTGTCCCAGTTTATATGGATTGTTCCAGTATGTGATTAATCGGAGTTCTTTCACAGACCTCTCATGACACCATTGGGTAACAGAAGCCACTAATGTCCATCCTCCAAGGACAGCATTTACTATACAGAAAAAACAAAACTGCATTTATTCAATAGGATCATTTGAGATCCTTATTTTTTTTTTTTTTTTTTGATCCTTTAAACTTTTTTGTTACCACCAAAACCAGGTTGCTTTTGTTTCTCTCGGTTGAGCTGGAAAACTAAGCCATGGCTGGATTCGCTTGCTTTTTTGAAAGATTAGCTCAGGCTCTTCCTAAGGCAGAACTGAGATCTACATGACCTTTCTCCCAGCCCTGGGCTTCTGCAAGATGAGCATGTAAAAAATCAAAAGCAGAAGAGTAAATGTAACTCGACAGTTTCTCCATGTGAAAGGCTGAGAGGTACTCTGAGCTATTTTTCAACTCTTAAGAGCCCCTGACTTCCAAATGGCCAGATCTGTGCAAGACAATCTCATTTGACACTTAGCTTGCCATGGTCCTTTGGGTCCAAAGAAGTTTCTAGAAAAAGATCAATAAAGTCCCAGCCCTCATGCCAAGATTCAAGATACCAGGGTGAAAAGAACCATCTGTACCTCTTTATTGAACTGGGGAAAAGTGGCAGAAGGAGGAACTGGCAGCTACATCTGTTGCCTAGAATTTATTAAGCTGGCGTACACATATATAGAGCCTGAGAGTTTATTTTTTTCTTATGATTGACACATGCTATAATGATATCCTACATTTAATAGAACACAATAGAAGTGTTCACATGAGCCAGGAATAAATTTCATGTACCAGACACATTTCTGGTGGGGGTAGGGGTTGGGGTAGGCAGGTCCTCGAAGCAAGTATTCAGCAGCTAAAAGAACTGCTAAAATAATTGAAACAAGATATTTTTATGTGTCTTGAAAAAAGGATTGAAAACACTATGCATTATTTTTTAAATGGTGTGTTTTGTATGTGTGTCAGCTGAAAACATTTTCTTCATACTGCTGATAAAACAACAAGCACCACAACAAAAAGCAATCCCTCCCAGAATCAAAGGCATACGGTACAAGAAAGTCTGATTACCGTGTCTAGCTCTCAAATTTGCATCCAAAGATTGCACTCTGCAGTACATTTACATTATCTAAGTTCAAATGAACAGAAATTAAATACAAGAAATTTGAAAAACTAACTTTCAACCATTGTTTTGTGGCTCTGACATTCAGCCCTTTTCTGTGTTAATTGTTTAGGTCTTGAAAAATTCAAGCTAATAATATCCTTCAGTGGAAAATGTAAAAGAATGACAAAATATTGTTATGAAAGTCAGAATGCTGAAAGGAGAGACTATTAATGAACTGTTTGGGATATCATTTGAGTTCTTAAAAGAACGCTTAAAATAACAGTGGCTTTAAATGCTGAGAGATGAGAAAGAGAGCAAGAGAGATGAGAGAGGGCGCAAGAGGGCGCGAGAGAGAAAGCGTGCACAATTACGAGGAACTGGCTCACTTGATTACAGAGGCAGAGAAGTCCCATGATCTGCCCTTTGAAGCTGGAGATCCAGGAAAGTGGGTGCTATCATTTAGTCTGAGTCCAAAGGCCTGAGAACTAGGGGAACTGATGGTGTAAATTTCAGCCTAAGGGCAGGAGAAGATAGGATGAGATGCCCCAGGTCAAGTAGTGAGGCAGGAGAAAGGGGGTGAATTGATCTCCCTTTGCCTTTTGTTTCTATTCAGGCCCTCAATGCATTGGATGATGCCCACACAAATGGGGGAGGGCCATCTATTTTACTAAGTCTATCAGTTCGAAGGCTAATCACATGCAGAAAGTCTCTCACAGACATACGCAGAAATAATGTCTGATCTGGGCACCTCCTGATGCAGTCAAGTTAGCTCATAAAATTAACCATTACAACTTGAAATAAAAATAGCAAAATAAAAGCAAAAGCAGCAGGAGATGACAGCAAACGGTGAGAAAGTGCTATGTGAATAAAGGGAGTTAGGAATTCAGACTTACAGGGCTGGGCTAATAATCGCAATTGGGGCGAAATGCGTAAGAGGGTATCTCTGGGCCACAGCCGGTCTTCCACACCAGTTCACCACTAACTGTCTGTGTGTCCTTTTGCAAGGCAAGATTCCACCCAACTTCCCTGCATTTTTACTTGCAAAATGGAAAAAGCAATAACTCATACTGTTTGCAGGATATTTAAGAAAATATAGAGCATTGACTCATTAATATTTTCCAATGTGAGGGAAAACAGGCACCATCAAACACTGTTGGAGGGAGTGTAGAATACGTTTTCGTAGGGCATCTTGAGAGTGTCAAACAGTTTTAAAAGGATGTGATACCCTTTGGCAAATGACAAAAAATTGTGGGAATAAGGATAGTTATAGTATTATGGGTAATATTTTAAAAACAAAATTATCTTAAATTTATCAATAGGGAATTGGTTAAGCAAATTTTGTCACAATGCTAAGTAGCTATTAAGAAAAATGAGCTAGAACTGCATTACTTTCATAAAGAAAATATTTTAATTTTAAATTATATATGTATATTGATATAAAACATAGAATATACAACATATGAACATACATTTGTTTCATGCTTGAGAAATATTTTGGTTGACAGTTATGTATGACAGGTATAATATTTGTGTAACCCTAGAAAAATCTCTGGGAGGGTAGACACAAAAAATGACTAATGGAATTATCGCTTTCTTTCATTTTTTTCCTTTTTTGTTAACATTTGCTTAATTTTTTTATAATTTAAAAAGCAAAATACAATACAAAAAATAGAGGTTTTTGACTAATATTTTATAGCCCATTCAAAACTTACCAGTCTAATAAACTGTATTTCCCTAAAGTTTAAAAGAAGTAGCATATACTTTCTTCCAGTGAAGGGCACTTGTCTAAAGCTATAAATCTGCCACAAATTCCTCGACTAAAGGTCTGTCAAGAATTCTAGTATCACATTTACTGTTTCCTGATATTTTCCATGTCAACTTGACTCTAGACTATAAGTCTGTTGAGTTCACTTCTCTACCTTTTTCTCTCCATGATGCTGGGGAAATTGCACTGTAGCCAGGAGAAATCAATAAAAAACTTTTGGCCAACCACATAAATTCTGTTATGTTAGGTCTTAGAGGCAATTCCTACCATGAAATGAAATGGAAAAATAAAAACGAAAAACCAGCTTCCTGGTTTTTTCCCCAAACCACATTGTGGATTCTATTTTATTTGAGATGTGGCTGAATATTGACCTAAACTTAATTTAATGAATCTGATTTTTCAGATAATAGCATTTCCGAGGTGTTTTGCTTTATTCATTCCACTCTATCTGCTCAAAATATGTTTCCTAAAATCAAGCTTACATGATTAGCTCCTGTCAAAGGAGAACACTGAACCAATACAAGATAGAATATTTGAATCTCTTCATTAACAAGCACAGAAATAAACTATACTACTTCAACATTAAAGTTAAATAACAATTTCTCCTCTTTAATACAGCTTCTAATCTGACTTTTAAGATAACTAAATTCAAGTGCTAATTCAACAATTGGCTTTACTGGGAATAAAAATGGTAACAAGATTCCATAAAGTCATTACAGAAACTATATATATATGGCATCCCCAAATTAATAAAGGCAACTAGACACAAAAAAGATGCTGTATTAGTTTGCTAGGGCTACCATAAGAAAATACCACACCCTGGCTTAAGCAACAGAAGCTTATTCTCTCACAATCCTGGAGGCTGGGAGTGGAAGGTTGAGCTGTTAGTGGTCTTGGCTCCTGCTGAGGCCTCCCTCCTAGGCTTGGAGATGACCACCTTCTCTGTGTCCCCATGTGGCCTTTCCTCTGTGCTCAGGCATATGTGCTGTCTTTATGTCTCCAAATTTCCTCTTCTTATAAGGACACCTGTCATATTGGACTAGGGCTCCCCTAACCGCCCTCATTTTAACTTACCTTTTTAAATGTCCTATCTCAAATATAGTCAAATTCTGAGGCACTTGGAAGTTAGGGCTTCCACATATGAACTTGGAGGGATGCAATTCAGCCAATACCAGATAAATACAATACAAGCACTAAACGTATCTGGTTGGCCTCACTCCTTCAGCAAGATACTAGATTTCTGTTTGGAGTCTACTTTTCTCCACTTTCAGTCTACCTGGATTGAGAAGAGATCCAGCCTGACTTCAGCACACCACATTCTCCAGGCCACAGTCAGATGTTCAAGAGCCAATCCAATTCAAGTAGATCTAAGGAATTCTGCATGAATAAGTGGAATGGTGACTCTGTTTCTGGCTAGGCTTTATCTATGAGGTTGTGCAGCAGCCAATTTGTCATCAGTGAGGGAGAACCTAGAATGAGGAGGCAGGAGGCCAGGTGTACCACGTGCATCCTAGCCATTACATCAATCCCACTGAAGGAGGCAACGAGAGTTGGAGAGAAAGCAAGTTCTATTGACATCATCTGAATCCAGCCACATGCCTGAAACCAGCACGGCCCTCAGATTTTTCAACTATGTTTTCTAAAGTAAATTTGAGTTGAGTTCTTCTTTCTCTTGGAGCCGAAAAGTCCTACTAATCTGAAAGATGCCCTACCTTATGGAGATGTTGAAGCTTCCTTAGTATTTGTACTGACATTTCCTTTCTTGAAAACAAAAGGAAAAAGATTGATGACACGTCTCTGTCATAGAATAAGTTTTGGCATTAGGCATAAGAAGTACTACTAAAAGTTCACTGTAAAAGTCACTTTGACTTCTTTGAAGCATGTAAGAATAAGTTTCCCATCTAAGCAGCAGGTATTGCCAGGTATTGCCTTCACAAAACTAAATTTTTTGAGACAAGCTCTCACTATGCTGTCAAAGCTGATCTCTAACTCCTGGGCTCAAGCAATCCTCCCACTTCAGCCTCCTGAGTATCTGGGACTGCAGGCATGAGCCACCAAGCCTGGCATTCACTGAACTATAAGAAATTCATGCCTCATGACCTTAAGACATTCTGAGGACCATTTTTGCCTTACTCAAATGGACATTGTTGGTTCTCTCAAATGGCCAGGACTTTTGTAATTCTCCCTAGAGAGTGTATAATGAATTACAGTTCTCTATATAGCATAGCAACATGTTATTCTCTCATCTGTGATCAACATTTTGGCAAGGGGCTCCAAATGCCTGGAAGCCATCATTCCAGAAACTGCAGAACTGAGGATACCATCCTTAAAAAATGAATACGCAAGTTGTGCACAAACTTTTAAGCCATTGCTTTAGAAACTTAATGAAGATAAATACCGTTGGCATCTCAGTGTTGCACTCAACTGGCAGGACAAGCCACTCTTGTACAAGCCAAGCCCCAAAATGTACATTAGGTAGGGGATTTGTTTACTATGTAGTTCAACCTATTCAGAATGCTTCCTTGACATTGGCGAAGTCTCTAAGAGAAGGAAACCCCAAGGCAACTGGTTTCTATGGCCTTAAAAAATAAAACAAAATAAAGATGAAATCCTAGAGTCTCTGCATAATATATGTGTGCTAGAGAGCAAACACACGCATTAAACTGCAGCCTTTCAGAACATAATGTCACAAGTCAGATCCTATTAAAGGAAGTAGAAGATGAATGTTTGCTCCAGGCAGCTGGAAAGAGTCAAACAGAAAATACATTGTAAATCTTTCTACTGCGTGCTTAAATTGAAAAAGATGACTTTCAGCATCACCCAGACTTCTTCTAATGAATAACTTCTTCTCAACAACAACAACAAAAAATCCCAAGAAGTGGGTGAATATAAAATATGGATAGTCTGATGAGCTGAGGGAGACTTGAGTGTGTGATAAAGTTGAGTCCTCCGATTGAAATCTAACTGGATTTTGAGGATGATGTCTGGGCAGTAACCAGGAAGGACTCTGTTGGAACCAACCTCAGGCAGTGGAGAGATGGAGAATTTGAAGGAAGAACTTAACTCACGTAAACAACCCCACTGAATACTTTATTTTCTTTAAGAGAGGGGAAGTACTTATGTCATTTCCCCCAGCTAGACTAATAGCATGATTACAACAGCTCTCCACTTCACTTAGGCTGCTACTTAGACCTAAAGCATTGGTTTCATTAACTGTAAATGTGTTAACAGCATTTTATTTGGCAGAACCTTAAACAGATTAAAATTAAGAACAGCATTGGGCATGCCCTGCAGCACAATTCCAAGGACACATACAGACACAAGGCTTGCATCCTGTGCCACTGGTGTGTGCAAGAGAAAAAGAGTGGCCAGGAGGATCGATAAAAGGGCCTCTAGCAGTTTGATACATGCATGAGGAAAATCCTTGTTGGAATAGAACCAAGAACCAAAAATCAAAGCTACTGCATAATTTCAAAATATTGCTAAATGTCTCTCATATATTATACATACAACATCTTTATACATCTGGGCATCCAGCCACTGCATATGTCTTGACTTCCATGAGTAACTACAATGATCTATGCCACAATGCAGCTTAGGGACTGTGGAGCAAAGGGAACAAAAAGGTATGGAACAGAAGAGGAGTGTAAAGGAGCAGGCAAAAAGGAAATACATAGAGAATGGAACACTGAGATTAAAAAAAAAAAAAAAGGATGGAAAATGAGAAGGTTATCAGTAGGCTTTATTAAGTTGTGTTTGGCATGTCTCCAAATTAGGAACCCAAACTCTATTGAGCCGAAATTAATGAATGACTGCCATATTGGAATGGAGAGATATTGAACATCGGACAGAAGGTTAGTTTGAATTTAGAGTGGGAAATTAATGTTCCAATTTATCATCCTTAGATAACAGAATTAACCTCATCCCACAGATACACTGATTGACCTTAACATCTTTTGGGCAAAGGAATTCTACATTATAGATTGTTATATAACTTTGATTACAGTAGTTTTCTAGATACCAGTCTTCAGATTTTAGAATTGCTGTTATAAGAGAAGATTCTGAAGGACCGGTTTTTGCAAAACTCCCAAGGTTTATCCTAGGAAAATCAAAAGTATTTTAAAATAATGATAAAATATTAAAACATTGATAAACTATTAGGATTTACTATATAATATTTGATAAAAGAGTGACATATGATGGGGAGAAGTCAGAAAACATAATAGTAATGATAAAATATTCAAACCCCCAAATCTGAAAATCTTCTACAAACTTAGGCTGGGAGGGAACTCTGTAGATTATCTCACTCAAACATGATTATTCTTCAAATCCCGTGTCAAATCTATCTAATTCTGAGTCTATTTCTGTGTTAAAGATTCTGAGGCTGATTAGATCCAGAAAGAAAGAGTATAGTCATGAATATAGGGAAGGTGACAGCCCCACCTCATCCCCAATTACAAACATATTTCTGTTAGAGACAAACTGAAGCCCTCCAAAGAGGTTAAACAATTGGCAAAATGCTAGAAAGGGAATTACTAGAAACTCCATCACAAGATGCTGTGTTTCTCAATATTCTTGTTATCATCAGTATGGTATGTGTTGCCAAGCCCTGTTGCCTCTTACATTGATGGTCTGGTACATTTAATATACAGTTGGACGAATCAACTGAATACTTAAAACTGCAGATGGCCCATTATGAATAGCCTAGCAATTTATTAAATTTGACCTAACCAAGCTGTCCAAAGACATAATCTCACTGGGCAAAACGATTATCAAAAATGCTTCCAACTTATCTTGATGAGAAAAATTTTCAAATCACAAGGAACAGAATTCTTCCTTTACTTCACAGCATCCTGAATTGCAACACAAGGTGTTGGAAAGAGGAAAGAAAACATACCACATACCTTTATAAACATGTCAAACCACTAGCTACCTATGAGTTTATAATTAACTACAACCTCCTAATCTTTTTTTGGAAAAATAACACATACCTACCCACTCACCTACACACAACCCAAAGACAAAAGCAGTTATGCTAAGTTCTTTGCCATCTACATTTGTAAATAAAGGGGCTTGCTTTAACCTAAACTTTTGCTTTTATGCCTGCTTTATATTGTCTTTTTGGTTTGGGATTCATAATTTCATAATCTGGAGTATTTTAACATCATTCTTTTGGAATCTGCTTTGGTGTGAATGTCCACTCCAAAATAGATTTTGAAGTTTAATTTTCATTGTGATGGTTTAGAGCTGGGACCTTTATGAGATGATTAGGTCATGGGGGTTCTGATCTCATGAATGGATCAACGCCATTATCTCTGGAGCAGGTTATCGAAGAGTGGTTCTGGATACAAGGATGAGTTTGCCCTCTTTCCCCCTCGCTCTTGCACACTCCTTCACCCTTCTCCCTACTGCCACGGGATGATGTAGCAGAAAGGCCCTCACCAGAGGCAGTCCCTTGACCTTGGACTTCCCAGACTCCAGAACCATGAGAAATAAACTTTTTTTTCTTTTTTCCATAGGTTATGCAGTCTTTGGTATTCTGTTCAGCAAAATGACTAGGGCAGAAGTCCTTGTTAAACAGTCATTTGAAAAGTTGAGGTACATGGCTTTAGTATTCAAGTTAATAGTCAGGCAGAAGGCAATTTAGAATGCTGAGCTGGCGTTTAGGCATCCAAGTTAATATTTAGCATCATAATAAGGTTTATTTGACAGACTCAGTGGAATATAAACTCATCAATTAATATACTTGACCACTGTTAAAATAATTATGACCCTATATAATTATGCTATTATTTAGTCAACTTCTTTTTCTTCAGTAGTATACATTGAAAATGTTGGCCTAGTATTTTCCTGCATACTCAATATACCCTAAATCTATGCCACTTATCCTATTTAAATAATGTAGTCTGCCAATTTTTAGAGTTTGGTATTTATTTTTGTCATTCACTCTAGGGAGTAATCAATTCTTCGTGCCTCTGCTTGTTTAATAATGTGTTCCAATATATTTCAGTGATTGATCTCACACATTCTGGTCTATGGTTCCCAGAAGTGACAATTTACTACCTTTTAGAACATTAGTACACAAGTTCGTCTCCAAATTTGATCCTTCACTCAGCCAACACCATCTGTTATGGTTTGATGGTTCCTTAGTTATATCTCCAAGCTTTTCAGCATGCTAGTGTATTTCACTTAATAGAAAATTTCATCACCACATTAAAAATGACTAAGCGATATTTCATTTCAGCATCATCTGACTGTGGCCCACAAGCCTACTTTGTCCTGTTGCATATTTTTAGAGGGATTAAAACATACATTTTTAAAAAACATTTTTAAATGGTTGAAAAAATAAGAGACCAAAGAACATTGCATGACATGTGAAAATTACATGTAATTCAAAATTTAATGTCCATAAATTAAGACCTACTGGAACAAAGCCACAATAATTCATTTATATATTATCTACAGCTGCTTTTCTTCCACAGCTGCAGAGTTGAGTAGTTGCCACAGAGACCATAAGGCTTGTAAAGCCAAAAATATTTATACATTGTGGGCCTTTACAGAAAAAGTTTGCCAACACTTGAGTTATCTTAATGTTGTAGACGCAAGTTTAATTCACCCCTTAATGATGTTTGCTTGACACTTCCAGATTGAGGATCAGGTTGCTTGGGAAAGAAGATTGAGATAAAATGAGGACTGACTGTCTGTGCCATCGTGAAATTTCTCACCATGCCCCTAGGAGATGTGTTGCTTTTTTTTTTTCCCAATTTATCTTCTTGTCTGACTTATCACTATAAAGCATTTTTCCCTTTATATAATATTTCCACAAGGTTTAATGGATCATGACCTTTAGCCTCCCTAAAAATATTCCCATAGTTCTGTAACTTTTTTTTTTTTTGTAGTTGGCCTTATGTTCTTCTCCTTCTCTCCTCCGTTCACGTTGGCAAATACATGACAAATCTACCTGCCCACACACATCGTCTACTTCAGATACTTCCTTTCCCTCATGAACAGATAATGAACATATTAAATTTAAATAACTGAGCATCTTCTTTTAGTGCCATTATATTTTAAAATATCTTTTCAATGGAATTTACTATCTCTACTCTTTTTTTAAATCCGATTTTGTAAAGGCAAGTATAGAGATCGAACCTGTGTGACACCAGCCCTTCTCTCTCCAATTCTTCATCTATAGCAGGCATTGCTAATATATGAGTGTGCTATTCCTCCAGCCCAAATGTGATCTCAGACCTCTGCTTCAGCAGAAGAGTAAGAGACCAAGCAGAGTGTGGGAACACTCCTGGGTTATTCTCACAGTCTGAGAAGCAGAAACCTCTCATTCAAAACTGAAACCCAGCCCATTTCTTCTAGGAAGGAACCCATATGATTTATTAAAGGTTGCAAATTTTCTGAATTACACATCCAGTTCATTGAAGTTCTCTACCTTCAAGAGATGAAAAATGTAGGGAAAAATGCCTGCTCTGGATTTGCTATGTGGTCAGCGGAAATTTTAAAAATCAAAATGTAATTTGTTAGGAATACAACCTTTCTCAGTTAAAAAACATGAGAAAATACATCCTGATAAGAGACTTCTCCCAGATTGCATGTTATCTTTTCTGGTGAAGAGGAAGACATGCAAGGAGGAAGAGGTGCAGGTTCCCAAGACATTCCTGGGAAAAGGAGTCACCTAGCTGGCCATCTGAGTGGTATACCATCTGCCTCAAACAGCATCTCAGAAAAAATTAATGGCAAAGTTTCCTTGTTCTTCTTTTTTTTTTTTTTTTTCTTGTTTTGGAGACAGTCTTACTCTGTTGCCGAGGCTGCAGTGCAGTGATGCAATTTTAGCTCACTGCAGCCTCTGCCTCACAGGTTCAAGCAATTCTCATACCTCAGCCTCTCGTTCCTCTTCTTAAATGTGTCTACTATTAAGTAGATGTATAATATCCTCACCAAATGGTACATAAAGCAAAAACCTTAACTATTACTTAAACATAGGAAGTTACCGTTATTCAACATTATTTGATTGTCATAAACTGTAATTTTATGTTTTAAGCTAGTATTTTAGAGTGCTACAAGTTTAAAATATGATCAAACCTAGAATCATTATGAACTGAGCTTAAAATGAGAAATCTTGATGACAGCAATATTGAAATTTTTTAAGCCAAATAGTAAATTTAGAATCTCTGCTTGCTATCAATGCTTTTCTTTTTAAGAATCCAATCTGGCTGGGTGTGGTGGCTCACGCCTGTAATCCCAGCACTTTGGGAGGTCGTGGTGGGTGGATCATGAGGCCAGGAGCTCGAGACCATCCTGACTAACACAGTGAAACCCTGTGTCTACTAAAAAGACAAAAAGAAAATTAGCTGGGCGTAGTGGTGGGTGCGTGTAATCCCAGCTACTCGGGAGGCTGAGGCAGGAGAATGACATGAACCCGGGAGGTGGAGCTTGCAGTGAGCTGAGATCGGGCCACTGCACTCCAGCCTGGGCAAAACAGAGTGAGACACCATCTCAAACAAACAAACAAAATAATAATAATAACCCAATCTTCATTGATTAGTATTGAAAAGATCCCCTTGACTCTGTCAGTTTAATTATTCCATCTAACAGTTTTTTTAAAAAAAATACAAAGCTTCTAGTTTATTTGGGGGCCCTTGTTTAGGTTCTTTGAAATATATTCTAAAAAGTGATTAGAGGCCTTTAGATGCAGTTGTATCCTAATGAAAGGCAGCATTTATTATTCTTCCAGATCTCCATGAGATGGCCAAGAAACCAGAATGCTGATTCAGATTTGAAAATGAAGAAAGTTGTCATCCAAATCCCTGGACTCCCCAGAAATTATTGTGAGAAAGTAGATATGGAAGCTTTATAAAGCCATTCCCCTCCCATTAAACAGTACATTGCCTTGGATATACTAGGAGGAGATCCTGGAAACAAACCACTAACAGGAAGTCATATTATGTGCATGTTTAGTTCCAAAATGTAAATATGCTTGCTGGACACAAGATGAAGAGAAAGGGCCAGGCGCAGTGGCTCACACCTGTAATCCCAGCACTTTGGGAGGCTGAGGCAGGTGGATTATCTGAGGTCACGAGTTCGAGACCAGCCTAACCAACACGGTGAAACCTCATCTCTACCAAAAATACAAAAATTAGCCGGGTGTGGTGGTGCACGTCTGTAATCCCAGGTACTCGGGAGGCTGAAGCAGGAGAATTACTTGAGCCCGGGAGGCAGAGGTTGCAGTGAACTGAGATCGTGCCACTGGACTCCAGCCTGGGCGACAGAGCAAGACTGTGTCTCAAAACAAAAAAAAAAAGAAAGAAAAAAAATTAAGAGAAAAAAAGATAGCTAGTGGGGGAGGGGATAAAGGTACAAAGAGAGAAAGAAAATAAAGAGGGAAGGAGAGAAAGGAAGGATTAGATGAGTCACAGTGTCAAAAGGAACTAAAAAAAAAAAGTGGGTCCTGTGTTCCTTCCAGTGAGGAAAAAACAAAACTCTAGAGGAAGGATATTGGCAGTGTGATGCACTAAGCATTTTGACACAAATTACCCAATAGGTGATAATGAAACAGCAATAGATTACTGGTCCTGGTGTACCCTGATGCCCAGAAAAAATATGATCCTCTGTGGTTCACAGGAGGGTCAGCTGACCAAGTCCAGATGCCATCTAGTCTCCAGCGTTGCCACATTATCCAAAACTACAGATAATGGTCTGAATTCTAAAAGGTGGAGACTGAAACCAAGACTCTTGCTTTCTTTTCCTGCCGATCTGACAGAATGGGGTTTCAGAGTGAGAAATTAAACTGACCTAAAAAACTGACAGTTAACATTCCTGTACAGCTGAATCTGTAGACCAGGATTAATACCATCTACAGTCAGAAGGCATGCATGGTGACATGCCAGTTGCCTCCCACTGGAACCTACTGTAACAAACTCCATGGTCCCATGGCAAGATGACTTCTAGACATTGAGGCTCGACAAAGAGAAATTTCATGTGGTGCCAGAGTGTCTCTATAAACAGGCATCCTAAGTAAGAAGGATGCCTTCGAGACATGAGTTTTTCCAGAATAGCGACCCACCAAAGCAGAACGACAGGAAGGAGGAGGGGCCCTCAGGATGAGCAAACAGAAACTCTCCTCCCATGAAGTGAAGCACATGACCAAAAAAAGGTGACCTTCTGAACTAAATTTATACTAGAAATACAGTATTTTAGAACATATTTTTAGATCTGTTGACAAAATAGACAAAGAAGAACAAAATATGACATATATGGAACTTAGGGCATATGGTCCAGAAAAAAAAAAGAAAAAAGAAAAGAAACAATTTGAAATCAGGAAGCACTGCAAGTAAATTAAGAAATTTGCAAAACCAAGAAGCATAATAGATACATAGAAGAAGAAATTTGCTAAACCGAGAAGCGTAACAGAGGTATAACAGAAGCATTGAAGTGCAAAAAAAAGATTTGTAACTGTCCAGAAAAAACTAAACATTTTAAAAAGAGGAGAATCCAGAACTGGTCCAATGGGACTCGGCCTTTCAGTGTACAAACATGGACGTGGAAGCAGATACATCTAGAGGGTTAAAGCCTGGTTCCTCATTTCCAACTGACCACAAGTCAGTAGAAGACCTGCGGGTATCTGTGATTAGATGGAGAGTTCATGAGTCTCCCAAAGACACACATTCACTGGGAAAGGGCAATCCACAGGGAGAAATCTCTTGTGAGCAGCCTGCAGGTTCAGAACCCATGGGACTCCTGACTGGGTTTAATCTTCTTTATTATGTCCTGCCACCTCAACATCTCTCTGGTCTTGCTACTCTCTGAATGTGTTCTCATTCTTCGTGGGCAATGTCCAGGGAGGGTTTGACACAGATACACTCTTCTATCAAGAAAAGGAAAAATGAAAGGGCAAAAACAGTGTTTTCATTAACGAACTGGGAAATGGGGAAAGGCTAGCGACATCTGTACTTTTTTCTTTTCCTTTTTGAGACAGAGTCTCGCTCTTGTCGCCCAGGCTGGAGTGCAATGGCAGATCTCGGCTCGCTGCAACCTCCGACTCCCAGGCTCAAGTGATTCTCCCGCCTCAGCCTCCCAAGTTGCTGGGATTACAGGCAGCCATCACCATGCCCAGCTAATTTTTGTATTTTTAGTAAAGACAGGGTTTCACCACATTGGTCAGGCTGGTCTTGAACTACTGACCTCAGGCGATCTGCCCACCTTGGCCTCCCAAAGTGCTGGGATTATAGGCATAAGCCACCACGCCCAGGTGACATATGTACTTTATATATATCTTTTAATTGTAATCTTCACTTGATTATGATTCCCTCTGTCAATGAGTCATCCATCCATCCATTACTTATTATAATCTGTACACTGAATGGAGTATTGGATATATAAAATGGAACTAGACACAATCTAATTGTCAAGCAGTTCTCAGTTTAGTTGTGGCTTTGAGCATCAACAAAATAATTAAAATACGAATATATAAATGCATTATATATATATGTATATACACACACACATGCACATACACACACAGGCATATACTGTGATGCTGGAATATAGAGAAAGCAAGAAATGTCCTAGAGTATCTAGAAAACTGAATTGAAATATTAGATGTGGAAAATGGAGAATAGACACTTCTGAAAAAGGAATCATTATGGGCTAAGCAACAGATACCTGACACAGCTTATGTTGATGGAGCCGTGAGGAATTTGAAAACTATAAAGTAGACAGAAAAGTTAATAGGCAGGATGAGGCTAAGACAGAAAAGGCTGTGTAGGCCCGCCAAAAAGCTCTATGAAACAGAATCAATGACTTGATTTGTTTTATAAGCAGGGGATAGGATACAGTCAGTTGGTTTGTACAAAGATAACTTAGTTGGGAAGATGTATCAGCAAATTTTCATTGAATAGGCAGAACCAAGAAAGCAATTACTCCGTCTAATATGTGAAAATATTTGCTAGATACATTTTCTTACTTGGACCCTGGCAGCACAACTGAGAACCAGTTAGATCTTGGGGAGAATTTTAATTTCCCTAAAATGTGTTAATATGTCTTGCTATCAGGAAATGGGATATTAAATGATTGATTATATTTATAAATTATTCTGTCCTTGTGCAGCTATCAAAAGGCATTTCTGAAGCATATTGCCATTTGGGGGATCATAACAAATTACTAATGTATTATCACCATGCTGTGGCAGCCACTTCTTCCCCAAGCTCCAGCAAAATTCATGTAGGCAACATGTGCTTATTCTACCAATGATGCCTGGAGACCAATACCAGAGAAGACATATAACATGAAAATGTAAAACAATTTAGAAAAAAAGTTCAAAATAATTTAATTAACATTTACCGTTTGCCTTCTGGCCCCAGATTGTGCTTTTGATGCTAAAACGTATATGAATGAGCAATGAAAACACAAAATATAACTTGGAGCAACCAGTCCCCATATAGACACAAGGGCGAGGAATATATATGTCAATGTATCTCAAGGGCCATCCCAGTCTTGCTAGGCTGTACCACCACAGGCTGAGATAGGAAAACAGAATGCACGCTATCTAATTCAACCAATCTTTAATTATCTGCTCTAGTGGAAAGGATAATCACCTTTCATGTTATATTGTAATTTACATCTTTACACTCTGTTCCAACCTGACTGTAGGCAGCTCAGGGTAAGGAAAGAAAATCATCAGGAAGTAAAAAGAGCATGAATTTTAAAGACAATATTTGAAGCTTCCTTTACCACTGGCAACTGTTGTTTGTGTCTGCTAATCCTCATCACCCTTCTCCTAGCTATGTCACTTTGATTGTTATGTTATCAACCATCCCTCCTTCATGCTTTGTCCCTACAGATGGTCCTTTCAGGTTCATCCTTCCCTTTCACTTCCCAACTCCAGTTCTGTGGATGGTGATGCAACTTAGTCATGATCAATATTCCATTGACCACAGCTGCAAAATAAATTTGTCCCAAATTCAGTGTCTTCAGGCAACAAGAGCATCTTTTTTTGCCCACAGATGTGCAACTGGGGCTGGCTTTAGTGAGAATAGCTCATCTCTGCTCCACTCAGCATCAGCTGGGGCAGCTTGAAGGCAAGGGCTGTGGTCATTCAAAGTCATACTCACTCACAGGTCTGGTCATTGAGATTTGCTGTCGGCTAAGACCTTAGCTAAGTTTACTGCCCAGAACATCTACGTGAAGCCTGTCCATGTGGCCTGGGTTTCCTTACAACATGGTGAGGTTCCCAAAGTGAGTGCCTTAAGAGACAGAGGCCCAGATGAAAGGAGTCTGGCATTTTGTTAATTAGCTCAGAAGTTGTGCAGCCTCACCTTCCACATTTTCTTCATTGAGAAAATGACAAAACCACACCTGATTCAAAGAGAAATGCCTACCTTTCAATAGGCTGTGACAAGACTTTAGAATGTTATCAGACCCGATTGTTGTGTCCAGTTTTGGAAAATATTATCTGTCACATTAGCATATTGCACCTCTCTGACCACACACCTTGGTTCAGGAACTAGAATTCCACTCCAAGATCAAATCCTAAGACTTTTCTTGGAACTACTGTAAAATAAGTGCTCTTTTTCTTTAGATATGCAGAGAGGCTAGGTGGATATTGGAGCTTCTGATGAAATGTGCATGCTGAATCAAGCTAATATAGAAGAACCAAGAAACACAGAAAGACAGAAATCTAATAACATGGTCCCTGGGTCTACGCCTGAGCTTTTCAATTCGACAAACCAACAAATTCCTTTTATTTTTCAATCCAGTTTGAGTTATTTTTCCCTCTTGTGACTAAAGCATCTTGATTAATAAAACCATTTACCAGGTGAGTAACTTCAAAGAAGATATTTACCTCGAGTTTTCATTACCTTCCTGCAAATGGGGGCTGGGATACATATCTCTGTCACCTCTATCACATGGCATTCTTCAGAGCACATTGTAGAGAAAAAAGTCGAGGTTGCGTAAATTAGTCATTAAAAAGTGGCACTGACTTTCAGGTGTATCCACAAGAACCACCTTATCTTCCTTCATTCAGGAAACCTAGTTTGAAATACACAGGAATCCTAAAGACATCACAATTAAGAAGAGAACTCTTCCACACATAACCGTAAAACCCGAATTGCTCAAAATACTAAAAATCGAATCCAGGTAAGAAACATTATGATTCAGAAGGTAGGTGTGCTTTCTTCACCTGCTATCCCATGGGAGTAGACATTGAGGCTGCCTTGTTCATACCTATATAATCAGTTCCTGGCACAGAGCTTGCTGCAGTGTAGGGTACTCACACATCAACAGAATGAGTTAGTTTAGGTAAAGCCTCAATGAACTCATTGAAAACTATAGTTTAGAAGAAGATCCCTGACAAGAAAATCAAGCTGCAGTTAGATTTGCTCAAATTAGAACTTCCAAGGAAGCTCTGTATGTTTTTATCATGGTGTCTTCTGCCCTCTCTACGGAGTGTCCTGGCCAATAAAAAATCCTCTCTATCATTCACTTTTTGATTAGATACTCTTTGGATATCACCATAAACCAGGCTCTGAAAAGGACCCTGCCATGGTAATCTCTTAGCAAACCAGGTTGACTGAAGTTTCACAAACTCATAGATTTGCTACATAAACCAAATTAATTGTTTGGAAAGCGGCCGGGCACGGTGGCTCCTGCCCGTTGTAATCCTAGCATTTTGGGATGCCGAGGCAAGTGGATCACCTGAGGTTGGGGGTTCGAGACCAGCCTGGCCAAAATGGAGAAACCCTGTCTCTACTAATAATACAAAAATTAGCCGAGTGTGGTGGTACATGCCTGTAATCTCAGCTACTTAGGAGGCTGAGGTAGGAGAATTGCTTGAACCCGGGAGGTGGAGGTTGTGGTGAGCTGAGATCGTGCCATTGCACTCCAGCCTGGGCAAGAAAAACAAAACTGTCTTCAAAAAAAAAAAAAGAAATTGGTATGTTATGAATTCAGTCGACACCTGGCTACCTATGCTGGATTTTTGACCAAAAAGAAAGGTGTTCCAGAGATTATAACTAGCTGCCCACAGGCCATGTCTATTCTGAAGCCTAGTTGGTTTGACCTGCATGGTAACAGGTAAGAGATAGCACTTTGACTTTAATAGGTTGTCATCAATATTAGAAAATTTCACAGAAAAATCCAGAATATCCAGTTCTCTTAAAAACTGAAAAGATAGGACAGACTTCTTTCCACATTTCTAAGAGGCAATAATCAGCTGGATACATGTGATGTTTCCCTATTTAAGAGGGAGGTCCCCTTAGTCACCACCTTGGTTTACTCATTTAACTTAGCTGCCAAGCCCCAGTAGGTATTTCAGTTCACAGTTCCCACCTCTCGCCCAGGAGATAATACATTCAGCGGTTAAGTATATGACCTCTGAATTCACAGAGACCCAGATTTGCTTCCCAACTCTGCATTGCACTAGCTATGTGTGGTTTTACCTCTAGAAGCCTCAGCCAGCCTGTCCCTAAAGTGACAGCAATACTAGAACCCTCTTCAGAGATGCTGAGAAGATTAAATGAGCAAATGCATAGAATGTGATTAAGCAAGTAACTGACATGTGCTGTATTAGCCCATTTTCATGCTGCCGATAAAGATATACATGAGATTGGGTAATTTATATAGAAAAAGAGGTTTAATGGACTCACAGTTCTATGTGGCTGAGGAGGCCTCACAATCATGCTGAAAGGTGAAAAACATGTCTTACATGGTAGCAGACAAGAGAGAAATGAGAACCAAGCAAAAGGAGACACCTGTTAGAAAAACACTGGATCTCATGAGACTTATTCACTACCACGAGAACAGTATGGGGGAAACTGCCCCCATGATTCATTTATCTCCCACCAGGTCCCTCCCATAGCATATCAGAATTATGGGAGCTATAATTCAACATGAGATTTGGGTAGAGACACAGCCAAACCAGCTCACTGCAGCCTCCTCCTCCTAGGTTCAAGCAATTCTCCTGCCTCAGCCTCCTGAGTAGCTGGGATTACAGACACATACCACCACACTTGACTAATTTTTTGTATTTTTAGTAGAGACAGGGTTTCACCATGTTGGACAGGCTGGTCTCGAACTCCCAACTTCAGGTGATCCACTCGCCTCAGCCTCCCAAAGTGCTGTTATTACAACAGGCAAGAGTCACCATGCCCAGCCGCTTTCTTATTTTTAAAATAAGTCTTCATTAGGCAGTACATTAATCAGATGGAGCTGCACAACAAAAATACTACAGACTGGGAGGCTTAGACAACAGAAATTTATTTTCCCGTAGTTTTGAAGGCTGGAAGTCCAAGAAGGCGACACCAACAGGGTTTGTTCTTGGTGAGGGCTCTCTCCTTCACTTGCAGACTGCTGCCTTCTCACTGCATTCTCACAGGTGTTCTTTTCTCTGCCTACATGCTCCTGGTGCCTCTTCTTCTAAGGACACCAACCAATCACTTCTGTTGCATTAGGGTCCTACCCTTTTGACCCCATTTACCCTTATCTGACCCTTACAGGTACTGTCTCCAAATACAGTCACACTGGGAGTCAGGGCTTCAATCAATATCTTTTGGGAGGACAAATTTCAGTTCATAACAGGCATATTAGCCACAAATTCTTAACAACAATGTGAAAAAGGTTTACTACCCAAGGAATTGATGACAAACTTTGAAATGCACATAAAGTAGAAGGAAATGCAATGCTTCTGCTTCTCTCCTAGAAATATGTTTTTGTTTTCAGTGTGTACAGGGTCCGATTCCTGGTATGAAGAGAAATACAAAGAGCATGTGGTAGGGTGAGGAAGGCTAAGGGGTCAGGTGTTCGGTAATCACTTACTCCAGCAGGGAGGTAGCTGGGCTTTGCAGACTCAAATAATCCACTCAAATCAAGGAGAGGCAGCCTCTAAGAGAAAAATGAGGTTAAAAAAAAAAATTCTAAAACTAATGACTGTAAAAGGTAGCTTTCAAGAAGTCAGAAAAGAAAAATGCTTTTTTTTTTCTTTTTCACTTTCTAGACTGCATCTAAAAAGAAAAAAAAAAAAAAAATAAGAAAGAAATAGGCATTGAAACAGTTATCTCTTCTGTGTGAAGTCTCCACTAGATGCTGACAGAGTTTGTCAGTGATACTAATAAGAGTTAGCATTTATTGAGCATCCTTGATGTGGCAGAAGCATCTTATTCAACCTGTAAACCTTACTGCAGTAATACTGTAGAGTCATCATTATCATGATTGTTTAAGGGTACTAAAATGTAGCACAGGTACAGTTACGACATTTGCCCAAGTGACATAGCTAGCAAAGTTTGAGTCCCAGATGGAAACCCCAACACTATAGCTCTAGAACTCATGCACTTAAACAACTCTGTTCTTTTCTGGAAAACATTCTCTAGATTCAGCATGGGGCCTCCTGAAGATGTAAACATTGTAGTAACAAGAGGCTGCAGAAATAATGAGGGCAGCGATGGCCTCTTGAGCCAGTTATAGCTGGAAAACTGAAAAAAAAAAAAAAAAAAAAAAAGGCACTAGATTTATTTCTTCATTTTTTGAACATACTAAGTGACCTTGTGTTAGTGCCTAGAAATGAAGTCTGCATCTACATATACCAAAAGTTCCAAGGAACCAGGCATTTGCATTTAATGTCCTCAGATACCTGTTTCTAATTTAAGTCAACTTTTTAAAAGTTGGCTTCACTGAAAGGCTTATGAAACTGGATATGTGAAATTTATAGATTACGCAGTAAAGAAAAATAAATCTTATGACTGAAACTTATTCTTAGTTTTAAAATAATCCTGCACAGTTCTAGAAATCTCCACAGAAGTTTGTGGATCAAAGGCTCTTCTGTCTGAAGATACCTCGAAGAATAGAGTTGGTCTTCTCATAACACTATTTTCAATAGCCTGCTATGGTAGGCTGAAAAATGGCTCCCCAGGGATATCCAACCTTCAGAACTTATGAATATGCTGCCTTGCATAGCAAAAGGGACTTTGTTGATGGGATTAAGTCAATGATCTTGAGATGAGGAGTGATATGGTTTGGCTCTGTGTCCCCACCCAAATCTCATCTTGTAGCTCCCATAATTCCCAGGTGTTGTGGGAGGGACCTAGTGGGAATGACTGAATCATGAGGGTGGGGCTTTCCTGTGCTGTTCTCCTGAGAATGAATGTGTCCCACGAGATCTGATGGTTTTAAAAACGGGAATTTCTCAGCACAAGCCGCTCTTTGCCTGCTGCCATCCACATCAGATGTGACTTGCTCCTCTTTGCCTTCCATCATGATTGTGAGGCTTCCCCAGCCATGTGGAACTGTGAGTCCAATTGAACCTCTTTCTTTTGTAAATTGCCCAGTCTCAGGTATGTCTTTAACAGGAGTGTGAAAACAGACTAATACAAGGTTATTCTGCATTATCCATATGGGTTCAGTGGAGGATCAGAGGCAAAGATGAACAACTAGAGCAAAGGTCAGAGGCAGAGAGATTTGAAAGGTCATGGCCCTGAATACGGAAGTGGCCTCAGGTCATATCAGTGCAGGAGGCCTCTGGGATCTAAAAAAGGCAAGGAAACTGATCTAAAGCCTCCAGAAGGAATACAGTCCTGCTGACACACTGATTTTAGGATGTCTGACTTCCAGAACTTAAGATCACAAATCTGCGTTGTTTTGTCGTTAAGTTTGGGATGATTTTTTTCTTTTCTTTTTTTTTTTTACAACAGCAATAGGAAATTAGTATGCCTGGTCATAACCAAATCTTCTCTGGTGCACTGTGTATTAGCTATGCAAGTTCCAGACCTGTCTCATACTTAGTTTTTTTCTTCTATTAAAATAGTGAAGACACTCTTATGTCACAGGACAATAGTGAAAGTGAAATGTTTCAAGGCAGACCTGGGACAAAGTTCATTCTCTCCTTTGCAGTCACAAGCAGTGCTCAGTTAAAAAGAGGTCTCCTACCTCCGCAATCGGCCTTTCTTTTCCACAACTCAGTTTCTAGTGAAGCTGCAAGGAATGAGAGGGGAGAGAACAGAGATTTCTGAATCTTGTTTCATTTATCGGAACTGCTTTGATGGATTCTACCCTTTTCTTTTTGGAGCAACCCTAGATCGGTATCAATATGAATAAAGTCAGAGATAGGTTTGCGCAAACAAGTAACAGGAAATTAACATTTTATTACATAGAAGGGCACGCTAATGCTGCCTAACAACTGTCACCTGAGCATTTAATATTTGTGCAAAGTGTCTCAACATAACTCAGCAAGTGGACACCTGGCAGCTTATTTAGGAACACAGTCACCAAGTATGGAAGGTGAAGCTAGAGAAAGAAACCATCTTGCCAGCAGCGTTCCTGTTGCAGCCTGCTGAAACATCTTCCTGGGCCCTCCAGGCCTAAAAGTCTCTCCTCAATCTTGGGGAATTCATTCTGATTACATTGCTTTTTGTCCCTGCATCCAATTTATGGTACCTTTCTAGCAGAAGTTGAAGTGACAAGCTCAGCTCCAGCTGCGGTACCCTTGCACCCGGTGACAGCTGACAAACAGCAGCTAAAACTTTCCTACCACAAAGTTCATTCCCTCCTGATGGCTCCATTGTGCTTTAATGCATAGCAAACTGAAATCACGAATAGAAATGTCACCCAGGCTCTGCAAAATTACATTTTATTCTTCGGCTCGTCTCTCTGATAACTGTTTTTGTTATCCTATTAACCAGATGCAGGCAGATTCCAGAGTCATCAACACAATGCTTATATTCCTGTATCTTCTTTTTATGAAAACAGTTTCTACTCCCTCTCTTTGTGTGAGGAAAGAATATACATTAAAAATTTCAGGTACCTCTGCTGCAAAAATGCAAAGAGGCCACAATTTAAACTTCACTCAAGGATATTGATATGTACCGGAAATTGCAAATAAGAAGCAAAAGAAACACATGATATCATGGATAAGGAATCGGGATTGCAGATAATCTGAAAGTTGCATTCTCTGTAACTTGGACCAGACCAAAGCTATGACTCAGTCCTCCTCATATGGCGGCATTTCTTTTTGCTTTGATTCTGACTGTCTGGCTCACGGTTGTAGTGATAACAAAAGGCTTGCAATTTAAAAGCAATGAAATTCTCAGTTGATAGGGCCTGGGAAGCTATAACCTGCAAATCCGATTGCGTTACAAACAAGTTCACTCTCAGAAAAGGCAGCAGGAAACCCAGATGCTACGGCTGCCCACCAACCAACCAAAGCACCACTGAGCTCCACATCTGCAAAGATAATTAAACTGTAATTAAATGCTCTGTCCCACTTTAAGCAGTGGATCACACAATTTAAGCACTGTTCTGCTGGGATTGGACAATCACGTGTCCTGCCGTGAAAAAAAAAAAAAGATTTTGGATTGATTTTACATCACTGTGTAAACAAGTAAATGAAATAACCATTTGAGAAGCAAATGGCAGAAGTAACTAGACCTACTCTGCCCCAAACCAAATCTAAATGAAATTTACATTGCATACAGCCATTTAAGATCACTTCCAAAAATACAGGATAGAGTAGAGCAGGGGAAAACACTCCCCGCCAGGGAGGGGTTGATGGGATTGACCCTGAGAACAACCTGTAGGACCTTCTTTGCCAACACATGAACACATATGTGCATGCATGTATGTGCAGCTGCAAGCATGCATACATGGACACGCATCAGTGCATGTGCTTTTCCTTTGGTCTCAGAGAAGATGGGACATTGCCATGACTTCTCCTAGAATAACTCTACCCAGTTACGGAATTCCAGCTTTTCCTCCCTGACCTCAACATTTGGGCTTGAACATCCATATCTCACTGTCCATGGATCTGCTTCTTCTAGTTCCAAAACTCAAGTGTTTATTGTAAGACTATAAGGAATAGATATGTGTCATTAAATATAAAGGGACACACACCCACACAAATACACACACACACACACATACACGCACACGAAGAAGAGATTATTCCAAGTATAGATGTCAGGTTCTATTTCAAAGGCTTTGTAGACTCGATGAATCCTCATAACAATCCTACAAAGCAGGTTTTACCTCTGATTTTTGCCTACGTGTCACCTTGAAGAGGCTTCCTCCAGCATCCTCCCTAAAGCGGCCTTCTCAACCCCCATCACGTTTGTCCTTCCCACCAATCACTAACATGCATCATGTTACCTGTGTACTTATTTCTTTATTGTCTCTCTCTGACAGTGGCACATAAAGTCCTTGAAGTCACGGGCTTACTTTATTCCCTGGGTATTTGTTGACTCTAATGAATTGTGACCCTGTGGCTTCAGTATACACAGTAACTTGCCAAAGATGGCTCACAGCAGATCTATGATCAAAATTTGAGTCCATCTGAATCAGGCCTGAATCTCCAACCAATATTTTCAATCACAAACCAGACAAGGACCTTCTCTCCTGGAACATGATCTGCCACTTCCCCCACATAGTTATACTTTTGATAAAGTTATATTTTTAGTAAAAAGAGTTTTAAAACAGTCAAGAAGCAAGATTGTGGCCAGGTGCGGTGGCTCATGCCTATAATCCCAGCACTTTGGGAGGCCAAGATGGACATTTCACATGAGGCCAGGAGTTCGAGATCAGCCTGGCCAACAGGGTGAAACCCTGCCTCTACTAAAAATACAAAAATTAGCCAGGTATGGTGGTGGGCATCTGTAATCTCAGCTACTCAGGAGGCTGAGGTAGGAGAATTGCTTGAACCTGGGAGGTGGAGGTTGCAGAGAGCTCAGATTGCACTACTACACTCCAGCTGGGGTGACAAGAACGAAACTCTGCTCTACCTCAAAAAAAAAAAGAAAAAAAAAAAAAAAGCAAGATTCTGCAAGTTCAGAGATTCAAGCTCAATATTCAACTTGTGGTTGTCTTAGTCTCTCTCTGGTATGTATATATTTAGCCATCTTCATCCCCTGTCCATATAAAACCCAAATCAGTAAATCAGAAATTGTCAAAGGAGTAAAAATGTCCACCCCAACTACACAAGACCTGTTCTCAGATTCAATCTAAGGCATTTACTCCACGTGGTTCATAAGCAAGACAGCTCCACAAACTTATTGAGTGATTTCTCCTGATACTGTAAGGGATTATGATAGATGGAGAAAGTCGAGTAAAAACCAAAAATTAAAAGTGGGCAAACAATGCTAAATGTGTAATGAGAAATTCAAGACTTCATGAGGGATATAAAGGCTTTTCAATATCACCGATTTGCAAGTAACTCTGATACTCAGAAAACAATAAAATAAAATCACTGAATAAAAAAGTATTTCAAAACCAGGCTTAAAAATACCACTTGAGGTAAATAAGTTCTGGAGATCTACTATACAGCATAGTGGCTGTATCTAACAATACCGTGTTGCATACTTAAGATTTACTAAGGAAGTAAATCTTATGTTAAATATTCTTACTAAGAGAAAAGAAAAAACCAGCCATCATCATAATCTATGTCGGTGTTGTATGGGAAGTTAAACATAAAAAATAATACTAATAGTGATCAAGAGGACAGGAAGAAACTTTGGGAGATGATAGGCATGTTCATGGCCTTGATGGTGTTGATGGCTTCATGGGTGTATACTCATCTCGAAGTCATGGAGATGTATAAATTAGACATGCATAGTTTTTTATGTCAATCATATCTCAATAAAGTGGTTTAATATATAATATATACCACTTAAGTCTTCTTCAGTACAATTTGTACTTAAGGGAGATATAAACGCATAGAGTGTATATCAGTACACAGACACTATCATTAGATCTCTGAGACCTGAGAGCCAGGACCCATAAGAACGATCAAGAAGGTACTACAAGCCTGGAGCCAGATGCAGTGGCTTATGCCTATCATCCTAGCACCTTGGGAGGCCAAGGCAGATGGATCATTTGAGGTCAGGAGTTTGAGACCAGTCTGGCCAACATGGTGAAGCCCCATCTCTACTAAAAATGCCAAAAAAAAAAAAAAAAAAAAAAAAAAAAAAGCCTCACATAGTGGCTCATGCCTGTAATCCTATCTACTCAGAAGGCTGAGGCAAGAGAATCGCTTGAAACTAGGAGGCAGAGCTTGCAGTGAGCCCAGATAAAGCCACTGCACTCTAGTCTGGGCAATGGAGTGAGACCCTATCTCAAAAACAGACAGCAACAACAACAAAACAAGAAGGTTCTACAAGTCTGGCATGGTGGCTCATATCCCAGCACTTTGGGAAGCCAAGGTGGGAGGATCACTTGAGCCCAGGAGTTGGAGACCAGTCTCGGCAACATAGTGAGACTCCATCTGAGCAAAATATTTTAAAATTAGCCAGGTGTGGTGGCACACACCTCTGGTCCCAGCTATTCAGGAGGCTGAGGTGGGAGGATTGCTTGAGCCTGGGAGGTTGAGGCTGCAGTGAGCCATGATCATGCCCCTGGGTTCCAGCCTGTGCAACACAGCAAAACCCTGTCTCAAAAAAACAAAAGACATAATATACAAGTTTGTGATGATGCTAAAGATACTATTGCCACTCAGAATAGACGAACAATCACAGCAAACATTCAGTACATTAAGAGCTATTTGCCCGACACTAGGCTAAGTAATCCATATGTATTATGTCATCAAATACTGAACAAGATCAGTATTATTTTTATATCCTTTTACAGAGAAGGAAACTGAGGTTCAGAGAAGTTGAGAAATTTCCCAAGGTCATGTAGCCATTAAGTTGTAGAGTGCAAACCAAACCAGGTCTATCTCCTGATCTCTCTCAAACACTGTTCTGTGCTGTAATCTACTGGTGACTTGTAAGCAAACACATGATTCTGTATCAAATAAGTGTAAACAAATCATTAAACCTTAAATCTTTCTCAATTAGCAAGATAGATACATTAGAAAAATAATACCAAGGAAATTAGGGAGCTGATAATCTCATCAACTGCTATTAGGAACAGGGTATCTATAGGCTTTGTGCTATGTAATATATAGCCGCATCTAGTCATCTTTACTTGTACTTATCATTTAACCTCGTAACCTTGTGCTAGGACACACCCTGAGGTGGCCCCCAGTGAGTCATGTCCTTATATAATTTCATCCTTTGTGAGATCAGTGAGATCATATGACTTGCATCTCATCAACAGAATATGGCACAAGTGATGGAATGCCACACCCATGCTTAGATTCTGTTATGGTACATGATGGCTGCATCTTATCTTGCTCCCACATGGGGCTGGGTATGTAGGAAGTTGGGTGACTACCTTGCATGCTGTTCCAGCTTGTGGGTTGTGTAGATGGGGTAGTTGTCTTTTCTTAACTATTCTATTTTTACAGGCTGGGAAGGACTCAGAGACTTTTAGGGATGTTTCCTCACCAATACCCTTCCTTGGCCTAGATTCCTAAATTGATATCTCCCCAGTTAACCTCCAAAATGTAGGCATATAATTCATGTACACAGGGCTGTGATGTAGTTTTGATGTAGAGATTTAGAGCCAGGGGACCTCAAGATCATCACAGGCAAAAGTCACATTCTGCAGAAGAGGAGAACAAGAACTCAGAAAGCTGAGCAGTCTAGGTGGGTGGCTCACACTTGCAATCCCAGCACTTTGGGAGGCCGAGGAGAGAGGATTACTTAAGGCCAGATGTTTGAGACCAGCCTGAGCCACACAGTAAGACCTTCTATCTACAAAAAATAATTTATAGGTTGGGCGCGGTGGGTCACACCTGTAACCCCAACACTTTGGGAGGCCAAGGCGGGCAGATCACCTGAGGCCAGGAGTTCAAGACCAGCCTGGCTAACATGATGAAACCCTGTTTCTACTAAAAATACAAAAAAATTAACCAGGTGTGGTGGTGTGCACCTGTAATCCCAGCTACTCAGGAGCCTGAGGCAGGAGAATCACTTGAACCTGGGAGGTGGAGGTTGCAGTGAGCCGAGATTGTGCCATTGCACTCCAGCTTGGGCAACAAGAGTGAAACTCCATCTCAAAAAGTAATAATAATTTAAGAATTAGCCAGGTGTGGTGGCACATGCCAGCAGTCCTAGCTACTAAGAAGGCTGATGCAGGAGGATCACTTCAGTCCAGGAGTTGGAGGCTTCAGTTAGCTATGATTGTGCCACTGTACTCTGGCCTGGGCAAGAGAGTAAGACCATGTCTCTAAAAAATAATCATAAGCAGAACAAATACAAAGTTTAAGTGCACGACTTCTAAATTTAGACTCACCAGGTTTACATCTGAGTTGACTACCTACTGCTTGCCTGATCTTGGGTGAGTTTATTAAGTACTGTATGATGGCTCAGTTTCCTCATCTGTAAAACTGGGAGTCCTTGATTCAAACCAAATCAACAGATATTCATGAAGCACTGTGCTGGCATAGAAGTTATACTGAAGAATAAACAAAGGAGTTCTTGCCCTTCATGGAGCTTAGTAGACATAGTAATACTTACCTCTTAGATTGGCTGTGAACATTAAGTGGAGAATATTAGTAGAGTGCTTAGATCAGTGTATGGCATGTAATATGAATGATTATAATTATTATAGTAATAAAAATTTTATAATCATTATTGTTGTCATGATTATTGTTTAATAACATATAACAACCATATAATGGAGTTAGTTTGAAAATCAATTGAGTAATGTATGTTAAACACTTAGTACTTAGTAAAAATATATAGAAATAATTCAATATATTTTATCTACTATTATTATTAGGTTAAGTGGTTTTGCCAAAGTCACAAAGTTATCATCAGTGCTGAGTTGAGAATTTCCATCATAGGCCTGTACCATTTTGCAGACTTAACAGTCTGTACTATGACTATTTAATTTCCAGACTGTCTTAGTCCATTTTCTGTTGATATAACTGAATAGCTGGGACTGGGTAACTTATTTAAAAAGAAGTTTATTTCTCACAGTTCTGGAGGCTGGAAAGTCCACAGTCAAGGGGCCACATCTGGTGCAAGCCTTCTTGCTGGTGGGGACTCTCTACAAAGTCCCGAGGTGGCACAGGTCATCACATGGTGAGGGACCCACGAGACAGCCAAACTGGCTTTTATAACAGGTCCACTCTTGTGATAACCAACCCATTCCCATGATAACCTATTCATCTATGAATGGACTAACCCATTCATAAGGGCAGTGCCCTCATGACCCAATAACCTCTTAAAAGCTGCACTTCTTCATACTGTTACACTGGGGGTTAAGTTTCAACATGAGTTTTGGAAGGGACAAACATCCAAACCATATCACTGACTCTCTCCGCTACTCAACCCTGAGTTGCACAGTCACGTGCTCTCTGGCTGAGACTCATGGAGCCAGGCCTTACATGGGATTTCTGCTCACTAGGACCTCAGCACCAAAAGTCACTAAGGATAGTAACACTTATGTGTGAAAACAAGCATGGTAATTTTATACACCTTCTGGTACATTTTGAGACACCTTAGGTCATCATCTATTTATTCAAGATTTATTTAAATATTTTTGTAATCTCTTATGAGCACAAACCACCCCCCACAAGCTAAAGCAAACCCCTAACAACTCTTCTGAACCCATCTTCTTACCTCTTACTACGACTAACCTAGCACAACTTCCAATTATTTTGAAGTGTGTCTGTTTACTTTCTTTTTCCTGTTTACCCCAAAGAATATGTAACTCATGATGAGGACAGGTAATGCTTATGAATAAATATGTCCTCAGCATGTAGCACATAGTGGGTGAGCTACACCATAAGTATTCATGAATTGGACAATGCGCCAGATTCCTGCCTTCAATGAGGTTAAATTCTAGTGAAGAAAAAATTATTGATCCACACTACAACATGGAGTCACTGCAAAGCAGCAAACGAAAGAAGCCAGATGCAAAAGACCACGTACTGTACGATTCTCTGTAAAATGCCCAGAATAGGCAAATCCAGAGTGATGGACAATAGACAAGTGTTTGCCTGGAGCTGGGAAGAGGGATGGACTATAAATGGGCAAGAGGGATTTTTTGGGAGTGAAGCATTCTAAACAGGGATTATGGTGATGACTGCACAACTCTATACATTTACTAAAAGTGGGCATAGTATATATTTACATAGTATATATTTATATAGTATATAAATTATACCTCAATAAAGCTGTTTGGAGAAAACAGACCTTCAACAACTAATTACCCAACTATTTACTTGATTCCAGTTGTGATGAGTTTCATGAAGGTGAGGTCCACAATGCAGAGAAAGTATAGAAAGGGCTTCAGTGTCCTGCCATCTGGTCAGAAAACGTGCCTCTGGAAAGAGCTGCCTGAATTAAGTTCATTGCAGAGGTGGGGGAGTCGGGGAATCACTAAGGGTAGAAGATGCAGCATGTCGGGGCTCAGGGATGAGCCAGAGCCAGGCAGCGTGAAGTGGGGGAGGAATGAAGAGAGGAGGGGACAATCTTGTGGCTGAAACAGACTCCACAGAGGAGGGAGCTCAGGTGAGCCTGAAGAAGGGTGTGGCCTGACAACCACCAGGTACCTTTTAAGGGCTTATAACTTCATCATGTAGGCCTTTTAGGACTACCACCAATGGCTGTAGCAAGGAGAGGGGATCGGAGCCGACCACTGGGCAAGGGTCACTGTAGTGACTCACGAGGAAGCTGTTGTGGAAGCCAACTTTTGATTGAACTTTTGATTGTTTCTTTTCTCCGTGTTTAGCTAAAATGATGGGTTTTTGCATAGGTTCCCAATAGAGACTGTTTGACTGATGTTCCATACATTGCTGATTCAAATCACATTAAGAGGAAATCAGAAGTGTCCTGTTATGCAAATTTGATTTATAAAACATTTGAATCCAAGTGAACTTGATTGGAGAACCCTTGGGTTTATCCCCTAACTAAAAGATTTCAAAGAAAAGCTCATAAAACTCCTCCCTGCGTCTATGAAAAATACTTTCAGATGAGTCCAGTTTCACCAGTAAGTTACAGTCCACTTTTAATAGATGGTCAATTCAGAGGATACTTACGGTAGAACAAATAGATTTGCAGCCAACTTTTAGAATTTTTGGCCAAAAATACCTGAGCAGTTCCCTGATGTGGACAAAATATGTTCCACAGAAACTTTAGAAAAAAGAAAAAAGGTTAGTTAAAATAGAATCTAAAAATCTGTTTTCAATAAGAGCTATTTTTGTAGAAATCTCCATCTTAAAAACATGTCCACACATGCGCGCGTGCACACACACACATACTTTCTGTCTAAAACATCCTGCACTCTTATTGTGAATCTCCTCTTTTATTCTCCATTCTTCTAAAAATACACATAGCCCTTCATTAACAGCAGAAGGCTCTCTCCTGAGTCATTTCACATTTTTGGAGAAATAAGCATTGTGTGTAATGATGAACACCAGCCCTTCCCATGTGTTCTTATGGAGCAACACATTTGTCAGGACATCTGAAAAGTCATCTTGCCTTGCTCAGGTGTCCTGTTCCATCTCCAGCCTTTCCCCCACCGTCACAAGCATCTCTGCTGCTACCTCCTGCCTAGGAGAGGGAGGGTGAAGGTTACCACTCTGCTAAGACATTCAAGAGAGCCTGTGGGGAGCGTAAGAGCCTCAAAGGGTTTCTGGGCTCCCATTTTCTCTCCCACAATGAGTTTACTACTTTCAGACGTAAGTAAGTTGAGGAATAGGGATCTGTGTGCAGCAAAGCTTTAATGAAAAGGGGGCTTATAGACATGGACTCCAATTATTTTCAAATGATATGTATAACATACACCTAACTATATGTGTATGTATGAATATATATGCATACCTAGATATACACACATATAACTTCACATGCATGTGCATGCATGCGCGCACGCACACACACCACGTTCTCCATTAGAAAAAATGAGGAAAATAAATGAGCCTTTGAAAATGCCGAAGTACTAGATCATACCTCTTCTCAAAACCCTCCCGAAACCTCATATTGCACTCCCAATGAGACACAAAAGCCTTACCAGGGTCCGCAAAGCCCTATGTAGCTTCAATGTCCCCACCTTCATTTTACCAACATCCTTTTCTAGCAGTTTCTCCTTGCTACCTTCTTCACAGCCACACTGGATTCCTTGCTGTTGCTCTAACGCATTCCTCCTAAACCTACCTCAGGACCTTTGCACTTTTTGCTCCCCCCCCCCCCCCCCCCCCGCCTGGAATGTTCCGGCTCTTAAGAACTACTTGACTCACTCCCTCAGCATTCTGCTCAGGTTTCCCTGATCACCCCTTTCCCTCGCTTCATTTTCCCCCTAGCCTTATTGCTACCTGACACATTATTTAGGTCCCATTTATTACCTGTACCCACCCCCATTCTAATGAATTGCCCATGGCAGCAGGAACTTTATCTTGCTGATCTTAAATCCACAATGCCCAGAACAGTGTCAGGGAGGCTCTCAAAGGCTTGTTGAACGAATGAGACTCAGCCTGGTGCAACTGGACTAGACTACTGCCAACCACAAAGCTTGGCACAGGCAGGGATTTGAAAATGGCAATTCACCCAACCCCCCGCCAAGAGGGAAAGACCACAGCTGAGCCTTGTGGCTGAACCCAAGCCCATGCCCTGAAATTAAAGTCATGAGTAACATCACAGTCCAGAACAGACAGCTCAGACAGACAGCCACTTTGGCAAACAGCCCTCTCAGTACAGCCTGTGGGGGAGGTTCTAGATGCCAGATTATTACCAAGCAGGCCAGTGAGATTCTCAGACCTGCAGGTATGTGGTACCCAGCAAGCAGGGGTGAGTGGGGCCTCCCTGCTAGCCAGCTGCACACTCCTTTGTACTGGGGAATGCATCCCTAGTTTTCAGTCTTGCCATTTCTCGCTAGGAAGGTCAGTGGAAACCTCCAGAAGCTAGACCCACTAATAACAAACACAGAGGCACAAGCTGAGCAATAAACTTGACCAGCTGATTGCAGACAAGGAGTCTTATGGGCAAGGTGGACATCAAAATTACACAGTCAGGAGGCAATAGTTGAAGCTCATGGGCAGAATACGACAGAGTGGTGGATGCCCATGCCACCTGGGCCCACTCTGTAACTGGCCAGCAGAACCTCCTGGGACAAAGAACAGCAGGCGGGACACCTGTGCCACCTCTCTCCAGTCAGATACTAGAGGCAGGTCTCCTGGTCTGTATCTTTCGCTCTCTCTCCTGGTTCTTCTACCCCTCCCCACCCCAGCAGGGTCCAGGTCTGCTCAAAGAAGGGGTTTGGGTGCAGATGTGCAGACAAGAAACAGTCTTGCCTGGATTTTTTTTCCAGTGGGGGCTCCAGCAGGTGTGGAAACATCAAGTCCCTAGCATCATCTTTCCATTCAATAGCAAAGCAGTGGAGGAGAGAGGGAGAGAGATAGAGAGACACTGGCCTGTGAGGAATCAATGGTGAAGGGCAAGAAACGCTCCACAAATGAAGAACGCAGTATTTATTCCCACTAGGGGAAGAGAAGCAGGTTCTGAATATACACAAATAAGAACCAGAATTTGGTAAAGCAGTGAAAAGTAGGAGGAAGAAAATAGAATTGGGGCTAGGAGGAGGATCTCAGCCCCCTGGTGCCTTGTGCAGGAGACAAATGAAGCACAGGTCAGCACGTGTGGGCGGTATACACGAAGCAGATCACTTTAACACTCATTCCTGACATCAAAGGGGATGGAGCAAGCCTTGCTATGCACTTTGCACGCACTGGCCACAGACCAAGCACTTCCCAGGCAGTTCCTCGCCTCCTGGCACAGGAGCCAGCGCTCATCATCCTTCCCACGTCAAAGAAGAGGGCACAAAGTGAGAGTCAGCCAGGGACAAGCTGAGCTGAAGAGGCAGAGGAAAGGTCTGTTTTCCAGAAGAGCCGCACCCATCTCTCACATTTTCAAGTGCTTTTCCCCTGTCCCTGGACTTATTCTCCTTCTCTGCACAGCTCCTGCCCAACCTCTTACTTCATGCTGGGAAGGACGACAGCGAGAAAAAAACGTATGGTGCCCAGAACAGTCCTATTTCTCTTTCTCAAGAGAAAAGCTGCAGGGGAAACAGGGGACAGGCTTATCCAGTTTCCTTCCAGAAGGGGCCAGACCACTGCCTGTGTAAGCAGGAAGAAAAAAAAAAAAAAAAAAGGAAGGAAGGAGAAAACAAAAAGAAAATAATTTCTGAAAAGAAATTTGGACCATTAGAACTGTTACTCGCTGTGAGGGCTGGCAATGCCCTCCTAAGGAACTGTCTGGATTCAATGCTGTTTTTTGGAGTGGAGAAAATCTACATGGGGGCACCCTATGGGGGGTCAAAGAAATAAATGAAAATTTTAAACTCTGCCTGCTGACTGTCACTCCTTTTGCGGCCACAGCCTGGTCACAGCTCTGGTGTTTGTCCCCCGCTGACTGGCCTCTGACAAAGCCAATGGCCATTCACCTCTGGTTGGGTGCTCTTGGGCTGAGCTTCTGAAAAGTTATCTTTTAAAAATAGTTCCATATTTGATTTCTTATAAACAGGTTTTCTGCAGCAGATCTTCTGTCAAAATCCATATGCCTTGGGAAACTGGAAGATGGAAGAGGCAGCTCATTTTTTTCTCTTCACTCTCAGCATAGTTCTCTGACCACCTAATAAGTTGTGCTTCTGTTCTTTCCTTTTCTCAGCGATGCTTCCAGAGACAATCCCTAGCATAATACAGATGTTCCCCTTGTACACAGTTTGCATAGCAGCCTCAGCAGACGTAAACATTACGGGCTTGGCGTGGCACAAACTGAAGAAAGTGCCATAAGATAAATAGGAAAGGAAAAGTGTCTAAGCTATTTTTATTTTATTAGCTTTAATAAACCTAGGCTTAGGCGGGGATCTGACAACCCAGCCAGCATCATTAAACAAAGAAAGTTGCTCATTTTTTTGCGTCTTTTTTTTTTCCAAATGAGAACATCGCCACCTGGCGGGAAAGATCTTCATCAGCAATTTCTGAAACAACGCAAAAGACAGAATTAAACCCAAACCTGACCACAGAGGTCAGCTGCTGGCAGCGAGAATGAACTCCAGATAATAGAAGGAACTCAAGTTTCAAATTACTCATTGACCTTTTAGAGTCCCTTATATATATCTGGTTCCCAGGAGATCAAATCTCCTACAAAATCTTTGTTCTACTACAACTCTTATCTTTCCTGGATAGGGTCTTCCAGAAACACCTGTTCTAGCTGCTACTTACTCCGATTTTACCCATTATTTAATGGCTCGTACACTACCCACCTTCTTGAGTTCATCGAAACCCCCACATCTATTTGCTTTCTCCCTCCCTTGACGTTCTAATACTCCATGCATGCCAAAAGATAGACAATCGATAATCAATCGATAATGATCAATAATAATCAATAAGAAAAAGATTTCCCAGTGTCTGTTGCATAGGCAAAGGGAGATTTCAAACCAATCTGCTCATTACTTCTGAGCTATTGGAATTCTCTCCTCAACTAAGGTATGAGCTCCTGGAGCTCTTAAATGTCTATGCCAAGGTCTCAAGCCAGAAGCCACAGAGAAAATCGGGCCTGGAGATAGCTGTGGTTTTGACGTGCACATTGTAAAAACAAAACAATATCCATTGTTTCAAAATCAGATTTTGCATAAAAATGTGGATTTTCACAATTTCTTTTCTTTGTTTTTAATTTTTAGAGACAGGGTCTTGCTATGTTGCTCAGGCTGATCTTGAACTCCTGGGCTCAAGCGATCCTCCTGCTTCAGCCTTCCAAGTAGCTCAGATTCTAGGCGTGCACCAGCATCCCCAGCTCAGGATTTCCATAATTTCTAAAAACTCTTCATATCTGCCAAAGCTGACTCCACAGGGAGCAGATTTGTTCCCATTTTTCCCCAGTCCCCACCATATTCTGTTGTCTCATTAATGCTAGGTCTGAATTTCAGTTGTGGCTCTGAGCTTTTTCTTGTATTTCAGAAATATATTTTATATCCATGTCTCTGCTGAAAGTAGGAAATAGTAATAGCCCAAGCAGAGCATATATTTAAAAAACCGACGGCAGAAAGCCTATTTCTTGGGAATCATACCCGGATAATACACACACATACAATGCACTTTATTTCTTTGTGTTAGTGGCCTCTGTGAGCATTTGAACTCCCAAGCCCTGGTTTGTAGTAAGAAGCTCTATACCTCCCGCAAGAGTTTTGTTCAAAATTCCTTCCCTTCCCAGCCCAGGCCTCTGCCCCTTCCTCCCTTTGCCTATGCAACAGACACTGGAAACTCTTTTTCTTATGTATTCATTGTTATTGATTATTATTGATGATCGATTGTACAGATGGGGTCTCGCTTTGTTGCCCGGGCTGGTTTCAAACTCCTAGCTTAAATGATCCTCCCATCTCAGCCTCCCAAAGTGTTGGGAATGCAGGTGCGAGCCACAACCACTTTTATCTTGTCTACTCATTTATCTATTATATAAATTAATTCTCAGTAAGAATTAGTTATTGTTAAAACTCCAAGGATGCTGCTACATCGCACTTCTCCATTGCTCCTGCTTGGAATGTTCAAGATTTCACATGAGCCAGGGGCAGTGGCTCATGCCTGTAACCCAAACACTTTGGGAGGTCCAGGCAGAAGGATTACTTGAACCCAGGAGGTCAAGGCTGCAGTGATCTATGATCATGCCACTGCACTCCAGCCTGGGTGACAAAGCCAGACTCTGTCTCAAAGAAAAAAGATTTTATATGACACCTTCTTTCCCCAACACATACAAAACACTCCTCCTCCATGTTCTACTGTTTGACTATAACTTTTTCACAAAACTTATTACTGTCAGATATTTCTTTTCTTATTTTAAAAATCATTCTATGTTTCATTTTAAAACCATCAGTTATTTCTATTTGATTATTTATCATCTGTCTCACTGGAATGAAGATATCCACAAGAATAGGAAATTCCTGGTAGTTTGCAGCCTTCAATAAATATTTCTCAATAAATGAATGTATGAATCTTTTGCTTATTATTTCACATTAGGGGAGATAAGGAAAAGACACAGCTCGTTCCTGTGTAATTCACAGAGAGAACTCAGTATCCCACACCTGAAGTCACTCTGACAGTGTCAGTTTGCTATGATTGCAGCAGTAAGGGAAACATTCCTGCACAAATTTCAGTTGCTGCCCACCTGTCTGTGCTTACTGATGCTGCAGCAGAGCTGTGCTTCTGTTGCCTTCTCTATGAAGGTGTGTACAGCTGCAGTATACATCAACGTCTTCATCAGCTCACTACGCACTGGAGAACCATGAGCTCAATGTTTAATGAAGATGAACATATTTATTTATTTATATGCTCTCTTTCCAAAAACGATAGAAGCAGAATGTTAACTGAATGAAAGGAAACACAATTCCACTGAGATTATTTTTTCAGACTTAGAGACTAATTTTTAGATCAATTAATCAAATTATCAAAGTAATATATCAGTATTAATTAGAGATTAAATCCCTCTGACTTAAAACGATACCCCCTTTTATAATGGGTGTCACCTCCATGTCTTCTATCTCAAACAGGGACTTCCAGCATTGCTGAAATGTTCTGTGCCCTAAAAGTTGAAAAGAGTTAGCTAAGCTGCTGGACCGCAGAGGACAATAAAATGAAACAGAGGTTATCTCAGCGGTACCCAACAGCCCTTCTTAGTGCTTTAGCAAAGGACCCTAGGACCTTTGCACAACCCAGTTGAGGTGGGAGCCCTGATGGTAGCTGATATCCATCTATCTAACCATCCAGCTGGATGGGGGCCTAGACAGGAATTTCATTTAATTGGAAGGAAAGTTAAAAATGTCTTTTCTGCCCAGCACTTTGGGAGGCTGAGGCGGGTGGATCACGAGGTTAGGAGATCGAGACCATCCTGGCTAACCTGGTGAAACCCCGTCTCTACTAAAAAATCCAAAAACAAATTAGCCGGGCGAGGAGGCGGGCGCCTGTAGTCCCAGCTACTCGAGAGGCTGAGGAGAATGGCGTAAACCCGGGAGGCGGAGCTTGCAGTGAGCTGAGATCTGGCCACTGCACTCCAGCCTGGGTGACAGAGCGAGACTCCACCTCAAAAAAAAAAAAAAAAAAAAAAAAGTATTTTCTGGTCTGTCCAAGCTTGGAGACTGAGAGCCATCCCTGCTGTACAATTTGACCAGGACGGAGGTATGTGGAAACCCACTCCCACCCTAGCCCTTATTCCTCTGGCATGTCAACAGAGCCAAGTGCCAGGATCAGGAACATGGCCATCTCCCTTGGGAAAGGATGTGGCTTTCCATTTGAGAGAGACAGAACTGTGATGCTTGGCTGAGCAGAAGAAAATCGTGTCCAAGCAACCACCACATCTCACCTGGAAGTCCAGACTTGCCTCCGCATTGATCTCCAGGCTGCCACCCCTCTCCCCTAGAGGCTCCTCTCCACAAAAGAGGGATCCTTTTAAAATCAGACCACCACCGTCTGCTCCTTAAACCTTCCAGTGGCTTCTCATCAAATCTAGGTAAAGAAAATCTCTGTGGTCCTCACAGCAGCTGGCACCTGACTCTTCCCACTTCTGCCCCTTCCTCTACAGCCATCCTCGCCTTCCTGTCCCAGGGCCTTTGCTCTTACTGTTCCTTCTACTTGAAAAGCCCAGCCCCTCAAGACTTCTCCCAGCCCACTCCTTGTTTTTTTTTTTGTTTGTTTGTTTTTGTTTTTTTTTGTTGTTGTTGTTGTTTTTAACAGATCTCAGGAAGGTCTTTCTTGCCCAGTTTATTTAAAATAGTCTTTGCCTCCCATCTCTGCCACACTGTCTACCCTACCTTACTTCCTCCATAGCAGGAATCACACCTGACACTCTGTTAAATATTTGTTGTCCATTTTATCCCTTAGAATATAACTCTTGGAGAGCAGAGGCTTGATTTTGCCCACCCTTGTTTTACTAGAAAAGGGCCTGGCTTGGAGAAGGCTCCCAATAAAAACTATCCAGTCAATGAATCCATCTATCCATCCCTCGACCTATCCATTCATTCATCCAGCCAGCCAGCCAGCTTCCAATGATTTCAGTGGTCTCAGTGGGATATTCAAAGAGATCACCATCACTGGAGGCATCCAAATGGTGTCTGCATTACCCTTGGCAGAGTTTTGTAGCAAAGATTAGAATATTTGATATACCAGGCACTGAAGGGAGGTTTTCTGTGCTGAGATCCATAGACATGCACATTAACCTCAGAGGGGTCTGTAATCTCATAGATCATCTTAAAGTTTAATGTGCACAGCTGAATTTTTCCAAAGATTGTGTTCAAGAAATATTTGCCAACAATTCTTCAGTTGTGGAGAAGTGGGAAATGCCCTCATGAAGGTTCAAGTCTAATGAGGACAATAGAGAGTGAAGAGACAAAAACATTGGATTCACTAGACAAAGGGGGCCATGGCAAGGGACTCACACCCAATCTTGAGATTCAAGGAAGTAACTTTTGAGAGAAAACACAAGGAATGGTTGGGACTCAACCAGGTGAAGTTAGGAATCAAAAAGGTTAATATCTAGTGACCTAGAAGTTTCCTTCTAAGAACAGCAGAAGAGGATGCAAGGTATGGGGTATGCCCATGACAGCCCACCTCCGCAGCCAGGACCCAAACTCTCAAGGGCCAACTCTCTTTGCTCTGAGAGATCAGAACAATCATTTTCCCATAAGTCAGAGCTTGACAACAGTCAAGATACCAAATAGGCCTACAAGAGCAGCGTCCACAAAAATGCATCATTAGTGTTCAGTGCCAGCAAACAAACTGTCCTTGTGCAACTTAATGAGGACACGAAAATATTACAGGGAGACCCGAGCTCTGAGCGCCTGAAGCAGTCACATTATTATGCATGGTTCAAAGCCTTGCAGAAACAAAACTGAGACCATTCTTTGCCATTCTGTGTGAGTGCAGAGTTTTTTATTTGTAGAAAGTCTCTAGAGTCCCACACGTGAGAAGCTTACCATTTGCTTAATGGACTCTCCAGCCTACAGAAAAGGTTTTCTACAAGAGGACCCCATTCCACTGGGTTCAAACAAGAGGACCTCATTGAGAAGACGGGTTACACATAGACCTGCAGAAACTCATGAGCACACAGTAGTTCCCTGAACTCTCTAATCTAGAGAGCAGTCTAAGATACTGCTTCCCAGCCCAGCGATTCGGGCAAGTTTAAATTTTCTGTCACTCATGTTTCTTATCAATAAAATGGATATAAAAGCATTACTTCCCTATTAAATGGTGGTGAAGAATAAATGAAGTGTTTTGCATGCATATGAACTATTGTCATTTCTTCCTCATCCAACTCCTCCTCCCACTTTTCCGCTACTGGGTGAGCTCCTAAACCACTCTCCAGACTCTATATAAAACATATTTAACATATTAGGCACATCTTACCCTAATTGGTGGTATCCTATGCAAAATCAAAATGCGGAGTCAACGGTTCAATAAGGATCTCAGGTTAACGACATCAGAGCATTAAATCAAGCATAGGGCCTTTCTAAGAGCAGAGCCCTGCGTGACTGCATAGGTCATATATCCACGAAGCCAGCTCTGAATGGAATAGGAGGTTAATCATATTAGCGTTAATTTTTACAAAATGACCACCACTCCTACTACCCCTGTTTATTGACATCTTACTTTGGGGTTAGATTCCATTGTTGTGTCTATGATCTCATTCCAGCCTTATAATACCTAGCGGATGTGTACTATTATGCTTCCTAGTTTACAATGAAGAATCTTGGTTGCTAAGAGTTGAATTCAGTTGAGTAAGTTGATCAACGTAACACAGGTTTGAAATTCAGTTCTTTATGACTCTAAGACTGTAACACTAGCAGGGGTCACCTCTTTAGGCTCAGCTGAAAACTCTGACTCATAAGACTACCAAACCTAACACAATGATTGGCACATATTAAGGTGTTAGTCACATTTGAGGAATAAATAAATGCATGAATGAACGTATTATGTATGTTACTCTGAGCTTTCTTAACTGAAAGGATGTGATCCCTTAATAAATTGAATTAGTCCATTTTCACACTGTTATAAAGATACTACCTGAGACTGGGTAATTTATAAAGGAGGTTTAATTGACTCACAGTTCTGCATGGCTGGGGAGGCCTCAGGAAATTTACAATCATGGTGGAAGGGGAAGCTGGCATGTCTTACATGGCAGCAGGAGACAGAGAGAACGAGAGCGAGCAGAGGGGAATCTGCCACTTGTAAAACCATCAGAACTCATGAGAACTCACTATCACGAGAACAGCATGGGGGAAATCACTCCCATGATCCAATCACCTCCCACCAGGTCCCTTCTTTGACATGTGGTGATTACAATTTGAGGTGAGATTTACGTGGGGACACAGAGTTAAACCAATCATAAAGTATCATTCCCTGCTACCCTGGGAAACTTTGGCTGTCAGCAAAATAGGTTGAGAAAAGATGAAATGGGAGACACAAAAGGAACATACCTGAGAGATTTAGACATTCTTCATTTTCCCAAATTATTTGTATGCATAGTTAAATGGTGTATTGAGTGTGTCGGGTGTGTTTGGAGCTTCAAACCACCAGATTTCTTAAAGCAATTGCCCCCGTCCACAGTCAGGTACACTGTAGGCATCCAATCACAGGTCACATAAGGAAGGGAGTGCCCAGTCATTAGGATGGTCCCATGAGGATTTACCTCAGTGCTGCCTCTCCAGCTATGCCCTGTCCATACAACAGGAGAGTGGAAACGATTTGGCAATCATGGAGTTAATTTGTTCCGTGTCAACAAGGCATGTCAAGAGGATCATATTCCCATCCAGGGTGGAATATCATGGCACACAATTCTCTCTGGTGCCTCTTTAAAATCCCTGAACCAGGAGACAAATGGCTTAAAATGGGCACATTTGAGAGAAGAGGAAATGGAACCTTAGGTATCTGTCTGCTGGAGAAAAGAAGCACTGATATTTCTTAACAGACTCTAAACAAAGTAACACAAGGAAGGGCCTTCTTTCCTACTGACAACTTTGCATTAGGATGTTTTCTTATCACAGTGGGATCTATCATTATGTTTGCCTCAAATTCATTTGGTGCGTTTTTCTGTATGCAGTAGAAAAATAAAAGACTTTGCATAAGACATTTACATACAAATTATATTTGGCACTTTTATAACATACTACAAAATCTTCAGTGCACCCTGATGAGGCACAGTATAATATTATAATGGAGAAATGTGCATTTTTCTAATAACCAATTGATTTTTTCACAGATGGATCTGTAAGGGAGTTATAATAAGGCAGAAAAAAAAAATCCCCACAACGACAGCAAAAAACCACGTTTGAAATCCTGACAGCTTCTTCCAATGAGAGTTGAATAAGTGGGTCTTTGAATGAACCGATGTTACACTGTTCTCTGATTGCTGCGTGCGGGGAATGCATTTTACAGTGATACAGAACAAAGTCATTAGACAGGAGACGATGGGATCTCATGGTCATGATTGCGGGAAGAAGCATGGGGTCTTAATTACATGCAATGAAAAGGATCTCTCTTTCGCAAAGATCAAGGACTGTATTCCTAGAGGAAGCTACCTTCCTGATCCCAATGTTCCACACAGTAGGAGAGAAGGTAACTGTGGACTGTGCAATAGGCACACAACTCACAGCCAAATGGAAGGTGACTTAAAAAAAACAGTATTTACTGAGTGTCAAACATGTGCCAAATATTGGGTTTCACATGTGTCCATTTCTATAGTCCTCATAAGAGTGCTACCCTACTACAGAAAGCGCTTCTACAGCATGGCCATTCAAACTCTTGAATAAATACATGATATCAATCAATCCATTTTATAAAACTGATACCCAGAGAAATCAAAGAAATTGCGTAAAGTCATGCTGGGGTTCAAACCCAGCTCTGTCAAAGGCTGAAGCCTTTCCAATGCCCCCACCTCCTCTTCTGAATGCGGGTATATGTTCCTTTATTCAGAGAAGGAAGAAATTGGAATGGAAAATTAACAAGAAGAAATGAGACCAATTTCTTTTTGACATGAGGAGGTATCCTAGGCTGTATAAATTCATGGGCTATAAATACTGTTGCCTTTATGGGCCCCTTTTTCCATAAAAGGGTCTTAAAAATTATATTATATGGCTGAGTTGGTATAAAGACAAATAAAATCCAAATTGAATTTTTTTCTTCTGATTTTAGAAGAAAGTAAAAACATTTTTAAGGATCTTAAAAGTACCATGAAACCGGGCACAGTGGCTCTTGCCTATCATCCCAGCACTCTAGGAGGTTGAGGTGGGAGGATCCCTTAAGCCCAGGAGTTCAAGACCAGGCAGGGAAACATAGGGAGACCTTATCTCCACAACAAATAAAAAATTAGCTGGGCATGATGGTGCACCTGTAATCCCAGTTACTCAGGAGGCTGAGGTGAAAGGATCGCCTGAGCCTGGGATTTTGAGGCTGCGGTGAGCCGTGATCCTGCCACTGCACCCAGGCTTGGCGGCAGAGCAAGATCCTATCTCAAAAAAGAAAAAGCATCATAGGCTCCAAGCACCACACTTACTATGCCTCATGGAAAAGGCAGCCCTGATACTGATGTATAAAAACTCCATTCACTCAAAGCACTGTGCACACACCCAAAAAAAACAAAAACAAAAACAAAATTGTTCTAAATCTACATATCTGCAAGGTTTCGCCATTCATGATGTTTGCCAAATGCCATAGAAATAATCCCCTATTGGCTGTTAGGATTCTGTTTGGTTGCATATACTAGAAACCCTTCTATAACGGCTTAAGCGAACAGGAGATTTTTCTATGACATAGGTCCAGATGTGGTCATTTGCAGTTGGTACAGCAACCCATGGGGAGTTGTAAAGGACCCACAGTCTTGCTGACTTCCTGGCATCGTTACCAAGCCTCTTTGCTCCTCATGGAAGCAAGGTTATCCACCAATAAGCATCATATTTGTATTCCAGGCAAGAAGCAGGGGAGAGTGCTAAGGACGGAGGACAAAAACCCTGACCTCGAGAAGCTTTTTGGGAAGAAGGGGGTGGAAGGCATTCTTCTGCAGAGACTTCTGCTCACTGGACACAATTGAGTTCCAAGATACCCCAGATCTGGAAAAGTGAGTATTTTCAATTAGAGTAATTCCTTCCCCAAACAAAATCAGGGTTGTTAGCAAGAAAGAAAATGGAGAGTGCACAGGCCAATCAGCAGTGTTGACTTCACCAACCGTAATTTATCTAAAGCAAAATGATTCTCTAGTCCAAATGCATGACCAGATCTTTGAAAGGACCTCAGTTCAGGAAAGTTTCAGCCTAGCAGAAAACTGGGAGACTTCTTACATCTTCACCAGTGCAAGATAATCCAAGCCCTCTGTTAGTGCCTGGGAAAACCGAGAAGTAGATATAAAATTATGCTTTCTATTAGCTAACAAGTCTGTGGTACCCGTTTCCCCAGGCTGCATTGGTTCATACAAATCACTTGTTTTCTAGCATAAGACAATAGAGTTGTCTTTTCTAGGTCCATTAAAATAGGCACCTCGTTCACATCTACTTTTGCCTGGTGAAATCTTATCGGCTTGCTGATATTTACCTGCAGTACGATTCTCCCACTAGAAAAATGGCGCCCTCCCCATGATGCCTCTTGGTGCTCTGCTGGCCTGGCGATCTCAAACCCAGCTGATTGCTGCCTCTCCGAGAGGACCGTGAGCATCATGGAACCCTTGCTACTGAGCACAATTCTTTGTTTTTAAGCTTCCAGTGTTTTACGTTTTTATATTTTTCTTTTCTTTTTTTTTTTTTTTTTTTTTTTTGAGACAGAGTCTTGCTCTGTTGCCCAGGCTGGAGTACAGTGGCCGGATCTCAGTTCACTGCAAGCTCCGCCTCCCGGGTTTACGCCATTCTCCTGCCTCAGCCTCCCAAGTAGCTGGGACTACAGACGCCCACCACCTCGCCCGGCTAGTTTTTTTTTTTTTTTTTTTTTTTTTTTTTTTTTTTTGGTATTTTTTTAGTAGAGACGGGGTTTCACCGTGTTAGCCAGGATGGTCTCGATCTCCTGACCTTGTGATCCGCCCGTCTCGGCCTCCCAAAGTGCTGGGATTACAGGCTTGAGCCACCGCGCCCGGCCTCGTTTTTATATTTTTCACTTGTACACATGTATGGGACACACGTTAAATTTTGTTACATGTATATAACATGTAGTTCTGAAGGGAATTCAGTATTCAGGGTGTCCATTACCCAAGTACAATACATTTTTAAGTATAGTCAGTCTACTCTGCTATTGAATAAAGAATTTCTTCCATCTATCTTACTATGTTTGTACCCTTTAACCCACTTATCTTCATCCTTCATCCTCCTCCCCGATCCCACTCACCCTTCCCTGTCTCTGATAGTTATCTTTCTACCCTCTATCTCCACGTGATCAATCTTTTAGCTCCCGTATAAGTGAGAACATGCCATATTTGTCTTTTTGTGTCTGGCTTATTTCACTTAAGATAATGACCTCCAGTTCTATCCATGGTGCTGCAAATGACATGATTTTTTTTTCTTTCTTTTTCTTGAGATGGATTCTCGCTCTCCTCTGCCGCCAGGCTGGAATGATCTCAGCTCGCTGTAACCTCTGCCTCCCGGATTCAAGCCATCCTCTCGCCTCAGCCTCCTGTGTAGCTGGGATTACAGGTAACCACCACCACTCAAGGCTAATTTTTGTATCTTTAGTAGAGATGGGGTTTTGCCATGTGAGCCAGGCTGGTCTCGAACTCCTGACCTCGAGTGATCCACCCACCTCGGCCTCCCAAAGTGCTGGGATTACAGGCGTGAGCCACTGTGCCCGCCCGGCCATCATTCTTTCTGAGGGCCAAGCAGTAGTATATCGTGTATATATTCCATGCTTTCCTGACACATTCATCCACTGAGGGACATTTACATTGATTCTGTATCTTTGTTATTGTAAATACTGAGCACAATTCTTGGTAATGAAATCACACAGTGTTTGTGCACAAAATTATGGACACAATGCAACAAAATATTTACTGTTCTGCTGGGGTCTGACTAGGGTGACCACGTGTCCCAGTTTGCCCAGGACAAGGGTTGTTCCCCTCCCCCCCCCCAGCCTTGGGATTTTGTCTGCTATAAGCAGGAAAGTCCAGGGAAAGCTAGGATAAGTTGGTCATGGTGAGTACAATGTTTATGCAGTATTGGCTTAGAACCCATTTAAAATAATACCATCATTAACAGAAACTGACATTTATTGAGTGATAGCCCTGTACCAGGCACTATCCTGAAGACTTTACATTTATTACACTACTTAGTCCTCAGAAGAACTTTACAAGGAAGAGATGAATGCCATTCCCATTTTAAAAATGAGAAAACAGAGATGCAAATTGTTTAACCTACCTAAAGATTAACAGTAGAAGAGGCAGAGTCTGGACCCAAACCCAGGCAGGCTGACTCTAAAACACAACCTCCTTACCAGGACTCAATGCTGCCTCACTCACATCTCCCAGAGATGTTGGGCCACGTGAGCTGACGTCCATTTGCTGCTTGGGCAGATGGTCCCCTACCCCTCCATCTGCTGTTATCTGCTGATATGTGACAGAACTTTCATTTTATGACCGGTAAAAGGGAAGGGGATTCTTTGCTGTGTAGAAGCTTTTTAAGTTGATGTGATCCCATGTGTCCACGTGATTTGTGGACAGAAATACTGTATTTGTTTCTTTTTCTTGTTCTCTTTTCTTAGAGACAGGGTCTCACTATGTTGCCCAAGCAAGACTCCCAACTCCTGGGTTCAATCCATCCTGCCTCCTCAGCCTCTGGAGTAGCTGGGACAACAGGTGCCAGCCATCCCAGCCAGCCAAGAAGGAACATTTTATTCATGAGTTATTTTCGTGGTTTTCAACTCGAGGAAATTTTGTCCCTTCCCCACCCCCGCAGGACATTTGACAATGACTGCAGACGTTGATAGTTATTATAACTGGTGGGGGTGCTACTGCCATCTAGTGGGTAAAGTCCAAAGATGCTGGTACACACCCGGCAGTGCACAGGACAGCCCCCGCCACGGAGAATGATCCAGCTCAGGTGATCAATAATGCCGACGGGGAGAAAGCCTACCTTATCTGAAGCCTCACAAAGTTCTACAAATCACTGTTTTACAAAGTAGGAACCTGAACCTCAGAGAGACCAAGGTCCAACTAAGGGTCAAGGAACCTGTAAGTGGCAGAACAGGAACTAGAGTCCAGGTCTGACACCTAAGCCCACACTCTTTGCTGCCCAGTTCTAGACAAACTCACATCTATCTGTGGGCAGAAAACACACTTTTCTGCCTGCTCTGACTTGCAGCTTCCTGTGGAGGGACTGGCATCTAGTACTTAGTACTTGTCCATTAGCAATTTGATCATCTAATAACAGCCAAGAGAATGCATACGGTTATATTTGTATGCCTATCCTTCTCCCCCTCCAGTCTTATCAGTCACATGTCCAGGCTGCTTCTTGATTTAATTGTCCATGGTTTCAAGTTTAGCTTCTATTCTCACCAGTTATGAGAACTTGAACTTAGCATCTCTGAGGTTCCTCTCCTGTAAAAGGGAGATGTGCTTTCCTCATAGGCTTGTGGGAAGGAGTAAATGAGATAATTCCTGATCACCTTCTCTGGCACAAATGAGAACACGCGATGATGTATCAACTGTAGGCGTTCCAATTTCTAGTCCTCTGGACAAAAAAAAAAAAAAAAAAAAAAAAAAAACTGGCTCAAATAATAGGTGAAATGAAAGTTGTTCCCATTTATCAGTGATGAATACAGCTTATATTATGATCCAGGACACACAGAGAAACATAAATGAATATATACACACTGAAAACAAAGTTTCACAAAACACACTCACCATTATCAAGTGTGATTCACTGATATTTTCTGTCTTATTTAGAGAATGCTGGTTGCAACACATTAAATTGATTTCACCCCACAGTTTTAAAAACAGTATACTGTATAATTCCATCTATATAAAATTCTAGAAAAGACAAAACAATTGAGTGAGAAAGCAAATAAATGGTTTTCTAAGGCCAAAGGGTGGGGGTAGTTGATTATCAAGATTTAGGAGGAAACTCCTTGAGGTGATGGAATGTTCTCTACCTTGATAACTTGGTTGTGATAGTGGTTATGTCACTGTGTACCTTTGCCAAAACTCTTCAAACTGCACTTACAAAAGAGCAGATATTATGTCAATTAGAACTCTATGAAGTTGATTGTTTAGAAGAACATTATGATCGTTAGTAAATGCCAATGTTTTATTCTCTCTGATTTGGAATTTTCTAGCATCGAAATGACATAGTATAGAAAATACTCAAGTACGTATGTAGGAAGCCAAGAACCCTGCACGATTGATCAATCCTCAAAATTGATAACTGATGGTGCTCAGAAAACTACACCAAAATATGGCACCTTGGCACTTGAGAAAACAGCAGAAATGGGAAGGTACCTCTTACTTTCCCCTCATCTTTCCTGAAGCAGGACATAAAACCTAGGAAAGTCACTTTCTGACCTTCTCCTTCCCTTCTCCCTTGAAGACCTGATAGAAAGAATGTCACACAGAGAATTCAAGAAGAATCTGAACCAAGAAGCCTGCCTAAGTTCCTCCCAGTTTATTACCATTGGACCACACCCTTTTGTCCTCCAATTATACTTCTGTATGACTGTTCATAAAAATATATGGACGTTTCCTGTTTCTTTAAAATCTTTATTTTTGAAATATCCTGTGTCACATAAAACTTTGAAATGTTCATTTGGAATTCTCCTGCGTCACATTAAATAAATTTGTATATTTTTCTCTTGTTAATATGTCTTCTGTGACAGGAGTCTCAGCCATGAACTTCAGTACAGGTAAGGAAAAGAGATTTTATCTTTTCCCCTACATAGCTGTATTAGTCCATTTTCATGCTACTGATAAAGATATACCTGAGACTGGATAATTTATAAGGAAAAAGAGGTTTAATGGACTTACAGTTCCACGTGGCTGGGGAGACCTCACAATCACGGTGGAAGGCGAAAGGCATGTCTTACATGGTGGCAGACAAAAAGAATAAGAAGCAAGTGAAAAGAGTTTCCCTGTAAAAAACCATCAGATCTTGTGAGACTTATTCACTACCACAAGAACAGTGTTGGGGAAACCACCTCCATGATTCAAATATCTCGCACCAGGTCCCTCCCACAACACGTGAGAATTATGGGAGCTACAATTTAAGATGAGATTTGGGTGGGGACACAGCCAAACTATATCAATAGCCATTTTTTTCAAAACTGATACCATTCTTGAGACCAATTATATGAGAGATCCTCTCCGAGGGCCTTACTATTTCATGAAGTAATCCTAAACACACTCTAAGTTAGGCATTGTTTTAATTATTTGAGAGATGAGGAAACCTAAACAAGAACAGTTAAAGTTACTTATCTAAGTTTCTGCAGCTAATAAGTGGCAGAAGGTGAGATTCAGACTTAGGTCTGAGTCTGAATTCCATGACACATAGTTTTAACCATCAGGGACACAACCTCCCCTGACGAAAGTCTCTATTTTCTATTTCCCTTTAAGTTCTTTCTCTAAGTCACTTGACTTCAACAACCATTTGTCATTGCTTAAATGTTGCATCCAATCTGCTGCTGCCACTTGAAGAGATAACTTTCTGGTTTTGACAGACGTTAGATGTTACATATCAAATAATGTTACAGCACAAAAGCAATATTCCATCAGTTTGGTTTTCTATAAGAAGGTTGATTCATAACCAAAAGCCAACAACTATTTTAAGGGACCTTCATACAAAGACTAAGGTCATGGCATTTTCAGTCTTGCCAGATAACTATGATCAAGTTTCACATCTATCAGTCCATTAGTAACATTTGGACAAAGGTATTTACTGGACTGTCATGGCTATCATGAAACTTCCCACACTGTTGATGCTAAAGAAGACGAATTAAGGGGTCAGAGCTTTAAAGTCTCAGGGTGTCTCAGGGGAAAAAAAAGGAGTAAAAATATTAACTGATTGGAAAAGCAGAATTAATGGAAGGAAGATCTCCTTACCCTACCCTGGGAATCAAATGGTCAGTAGGTGCTACCATGTTATAGATGCATCATTTTGTCTCTCTCCACTTACAAAGTGATATTACTAATTGCTAATACACAATTAATAATCTCCATAGCAACCCAATTTAACTTGGAGGGTTTAAATGGAAGGCCTACTGCTGATTCTGGCTCACCAACATTTTCTTCTATTCTCTGACCTACAAGGTATTAACCAACACAAGATTCGTTTTCATTAGTTTCAATTCTTAAAAACTGGGACATTGTACACATTAGAATTAGCTTCTAATTAACCAAACACACAAAAACAAAAACTGAAGATTAGAAACTTTGGGACCCCACATTCCCATATAGCAGCAGTTGGCTGGATTTGAGTGAATTTGCCCATTCGACAGGAGCTCTGCTCCCCAGTCTCCATGGACCCCACTGCCCTCCAGGTAGGCCCAACCTCACACATGGACATTTTCTAACCGGCCACCATAGGCATTTGAACTTGGCCCCTGGTTGAAATATAAGAATAACTAATTTTCTTAGTTAAAATTTAAAAAAAGTATTCTACCTCTTACTAATGCTGATGGATGGATCAATTCTTACTTAGATACTTGGCCTTAAAAAATGATGGACCAAAGTTGACATAACAAAAACTCACTTATTTTTCCCACTAGCACGCTTTGGGGGAGTAGCCAGAATTGCCCCATTGTACAGCAAGGAACACCAAGGCCAAGTAGAGCAATGAGATTGCACAGGGTGCTAGAAATAGTGCCAGTTTTAGAATTCTGACTGGCTCAATTCAAGACCATTCCTACTTCCTGGCTATCGAAATTTAAGTACGTCTCCTCTCTGTCTCTCAATTTCCTCCTCTGAAAATAAAATACTCATGTGTACATGAGCATCAAGTAGAATTATTAAAAAAAAATCTCTGGAACAAAGTATTTTCTAAGTACTAATTCCCTTTGTCTCTCCCCTACAACATGGAATTTATGGGTGTCTTTACATATAAGACCATGAACATCTTTTATTTTACACATACTCTTTCATTTCAGTCTTCACGACATGTTGAAGAGAGGCACTTGATTTGGAATGAACCCTAAAAGCACCTCACACTTGATCACCTTAGAATTGTCAAAGAATTTCCAAACATATAACTTTGTTAGATCTTAACTAGCCTCTGAGATAGAATAGTAGCTATCATTTTACAGATAAGGATATTGGATCAGGTACCCTGCATTCCAGCTACCTATGGAATTTTTCCAGTTCTGACTCGCTCTGTTGGAGTCTTGCTCTGTCACCAGGCTGGAGTGCAGTGGTGCGATCTCGGCTCACTGCAACCTCTGCCTCCCAGGTTCAAGCGATTCTCTTGTCTCCACCTCCCAAGTAGCTGGAACTACAGGCATGTGCCACCACGCCCAGCTAACTTTTATATTTTTAGTAGAGACAGGGTTTCGCCATGTTGGCCAGGATGGTCTCGATCTCTTGACCTCGTGATCCGCCCACCTCAGTCTCCCAAAGTGCTGGGATTACATGTGTGAGCCACCGCGCCCAGCCCTGACTCTTTCTTATAGTGGGGTGCATTAAATGGTAACCCCAAAATATGGCATCTTGGATATTGAAAAATGAGCAGAAGCAGAAAGTTCTCTCTGACCTTCTCTTGTTACTTTCTACCCTAAAGCAAGCCATAGAAACTAAAATTCCCCTTGTCCCTTCTTCTCCGAGGGCCATAAAATCTAGGAAGGTCACTCTCTACCTTCTCCTTCTCTTCTCCCCTGAAAGTCCTCTTGTGACAGATGTCCTGCCCTATACCCAGAGGGAAGGAACATCACACAGGGAAACCAAGAAGAATTGGAACAAACAGGCCTTGGTAAGCTCCCCGAGTTTATTACCATTAGATCACACCCTTTTGTCCTCCACTCATACTTCTTACTATCTGTAAAAATAGTTTTTCCCAGGTCTTTGAGTTTTTATTAATCAAGTTTCCCATGTCAGGGAGAGTTTCTAGTAAATATATTTATTATGCTTTTCTCTTGCTAATCTGTCTTTTGTCATAGGGGTCTGAGCCATAAGCCTAGTGATAAGATTTTTTTTCTCCCCTATAGCTCCTTCAAAGGCACTTAACAAATTATCATCATTATCACTACCGAAGTGAGAAAACAATCAATGATCAATGGAACACAACCACATTATACCTGAGAGGTCTCTCAGAGCACAAGTCTATCCTCCCATGCAACAGTTCCTAAAGTAGCGTGCTCGGAATCTCAACCCTAAAAGATATTTCAAGGAAAAGAATTCTCCAATGTTTCAAACACTATTCTAGAATCTACAATTTACTTTAAAATAGCAAAGACGACAAAGACGCTAATTGGAAATTTACATCCCAGGAGTTATGAGTTGGCATTTGGAAAAAGAAAAACTAAAACGAAACACAGGCACCAAAACTCCTTACTCCAGAGGTGGCTTCTGCTATTTTTATACCTTGTCAACACCAGAAGCTTTGTTAATGAACAAGTGGATTTTAGAAGTGTGTTCTTGCTGAATAAAGGGTATGCAAGGATAAATGGAATAGCTAGAAACATTGTGGACATTCCCATTCTTTGCGGGATTACGGAGTACAGTTTCTGTGGGCCCCAGTAAGTACCTTCACCTGCAAAATGGTGCCTACACAGGCTTAGAATTCTCAACTGTCTTCATTTGAACTCCTCCACCTCCAGTTAGAACCTCAGCTGAATCTTACTGCTGGAATATTGTCCTATCGGCCTCAAGAAATTTTTCCCACGCAATACAGGGAGAACATTTGAAAGTATAGAGAGCTCACTGCTCAGCCCACATCACTGTGTTCGTGTCTGCTGACAAATGGTTATTGGCAAGTATCTGGAAATTTGGTGCATTTTTGCATCGGAAACCACTAACTGATGGCCGTGTTTGAGAGTAAAAGCCTGTCCTTACCTCCTGATTATTGGAAGCTACTGAATTATTTTTAATTATTTTTCTGAGTCCTAACAGGAAACAAGAAACTACTGATGTAACAACAACCAGTCAAATTGGTTGCAAGGAAAACGCTGCATCTTTTATATGCATCGGACCTTCTGTTTACTAAATGTAAGGCTCCAATAACTCTGCAAAGTACTTGGTTTGACTCAACATTTACCAAAAATTCACTTAAGAACAAACTTTTTTTTTCTCCCCTCTGAGGAACCTCAACTGGCATCTCATGGGACACACTTGGGAAAATCCCAGACTAGCCCTGTCTGCCCCTCTCACTATTAACTGACATTTCCTCCAGGCAAAGAGAAGACCAGAATTAGACGCTGGCTTTTATGCCTTCAGAGCTGAGTTCTTCCTATTGTTGTCTGCTCTTTTCTTCCTTCTCCAAGTAAATCACAGGATCATCAGAAACCCTATTGAAGCCTCCCTCGGACTGCACTGTGATCTTTATCTTCAAAGCCATCCTGCTAGGGCTCTGCTTGAAATTTGCATGACAGCTGAAGGAAAATAAATTGGGGGGCTGGCTCCCTTTGATAACCAAATGATCCTCTTTCTTTCTTTGTTCTGAAGGTACAACTCTAAAAGGAATTCAGTGATGAGGAAAATAATTCTATAGTATTTAGCTCTGTGCAGTCACTGTGACTGGCTTGAGCATTTGATTAAAATAGGAACCCTGTGGCTTCTGTCCTCAACCGAGGTCAATTATTAAATGACTGGACTGCAAGTTTTAAAAGACGAGCATCAGTCCTGGGTGGGAGCCACATGAAGAAGCACAAAAGAGACAGGAAAAATCAAGGAACAATCCTCAGTCCCACTCAGTTGCCTTCTTCTTACTGGGCACCTTCCGCACAGGTCGGCTACGCAATCAGGAGACCCAGTGCAAAATGAAAACGTGAACTTCCTGTTCAAAAGCAGGAAAAAAGTGGGTCAAAGGAACTAAAATACAAAGAGTTGTCCTTTCTTCCTCTCAACTTGTCATTCTGGGTTTTTTTTATTGCTATTTGATGTCATAAGTAAAAACAAAAAACTGAAATTTTAAATTATGGGCATGAGTTTCACTATTTACCTTTATATTGTACACTATCCTTTCTAAATGTTAATATAAGAACATGTAATTCACGTGCTGAATCACGAAAATTACACAGCTCATTTTTCCTAGCTCATATACTTGCATATGTGTTTTCTTCTTGCCAAAACAGCAGAAATGTTGCATAAAAGTACCCCACTTCTTTGCATCTCATTACTTGATACACGCATATTCTACCTACACTCTACCGTCAGAGTCATTTGAACCAGAGCAACTCCATCTTGAATAGGAGCTGGGGAGAATAAAACTGAGACCTACTGGGCTGCATTCCCAGATGGTTAAGGCATTCTAAGTCACAGGATGAGATGGGAGGTCTGCATAAACAAACTATCGCAAGAACAGAAAACCAAACACGGCATGTTCTCACTCATGGGTGGGAATTGAACAATGAGATCACTTGGATACAGGAAGGGGAACATCACACACTCGGGCCTATTGTGGGAAGGGGGGAGGGAGGCGGGATAGCATTAGGAGATATACCTAATGTAAATGACGAGTTAATGGGTGCAGCACACCAACATGGCACATGTATACATATGTAACAAACCTGCATGTTGTGTACATGTACCCTAGAACTTAAAGTATAATAATAATAAATAAATTTAAATAAATAAATACAGGTCATAAAGACCTTGCTGATAAAACAGGTTGCAATTAAGAAGCTGGCTAAGACCCATCAAAACTAAGGTGTCGATCACAGTGACCTGTGGTCGTCCTCACTGCTACACTCCCACCAGCACCATGACAGTTTACAAATGCCATGGCAACATCAGGAAGTTACCTTATATAGTCTACAAACGAGGAGAATCCTCAGTTCCAGGAATTGCCCACCCCTTTCCTGGAAAACTCATTAATAATCCACTCCTTGTTTAGCATAAAATCAAGAAATAACCATAAAAATGGGCAGCCAGCAGCCCTTGGGGCTCCTCTGCTTATGGAGAAACCATTCTTTTATTCCTTTACTTTCATAATAAACTTGCTTTCACTTTATGGACTCGCCTCAAATTCCTTCTTCTGCGAGATCCAAGAAGCCTCTCTTTGGGTCTGGCCCCTTTTCCAGTAATACTACCACTGGCTTACTGATGCACGAGGAAGGAAATCCGGGTTGCCCCAGATTTGCTTTTCCTGCTATGTTGTACAAGCAAGCAATGTAAATAAGGATGAAATAGGCTTCCTCGGATGTTTGTATTTCTCAGAATGCCATTGCCTTCTTTCTGCATTTGAAGCAAGTTCTGATTCAAAGGAAAAGCCGCTTGGGGGCCATGGCCCCTCTTACTCACTGATAGAAGTGACATACATACTTAACTTTGTGAACCCCAAATATCTGAGACAGGTCTCAGTCAATTTAGGAAGTTTATTTTGCCAAAGTTTAGCACACACACCCATGACATAGCCTCAGGAAGTCCTGATGACAGGTGCCCAAGCTGGTCAGGGCATAGCTTGGTTGTATACATTTTAGGGAGAATGAGACATCAATCAATACATGAAAGATGTACACTGGGGCCAGGTGCGGTGGCTCACACCTGTAATCCCGGCACTTTGGGAGGCCAAGGTGGGTGGATCACAAGGTCAGGAGTTCAAGACCTGACCAACATGATGAAACCCTGTCTCTACTAAAAATACAAAAAATTAGCCAGGCGTGGTGACGGGTGTCTGTAACCCAGCTACTCGGGAGGCTGAGGCAGAGAATTGCTTGAACTCAGGAGGCAGGGGTTGCAGTGTGCTACTGCATTCCAGCCTGGGAGACAGAGAGAGACTCTATCTCAAAAAAAAAAGAAAAAAGAACATTGGTTCAGTCTGGAAAGACGGGACAACTTGAAATGGTGAGGGGGTTTCCAGTCATAGGTAGATAAGAGACAAATGGTTGCATTCTTTTGAGTTTCTGATTAGCCATTCCAAAGGCAATGATATATGCATTTATCTCAGTGAGCAGAGGGATGACTTTGAGTTCTATCTTTTGTCCACAAGGAAATTCCTAGTGAGGGAAGTATGCAGCTTTTTTTTTTTTTTTTTTAACCTCAGTAGCTATCATTCTAGGAATAGAATGGAAGTTAGGTTTGCCCTAAGCAGTTCCCAGCCTGACTTTTTCTTCTCTTTGGCTTCATGATTTGGCATCCCAAGATTTATTTTCCTTTCACAGTTTGTACTTGCTTTGGGACTCACTGCCACGTACCTCAGGTCCCCTGGAATTCTGTGTTCATGGAGCATCATGAATGCTACATGCAAATAAGGCTGTGAGACGCTCAGACGCTCAACCTGCAGGTATCTCTTCTGCTCACAAGCAAGCTCCATTGTTCCATCGGACTTTACTTACAAAACACAAGTTCAAAGATGGAAACACTGAGAATTTCAAGGTCGCTTCTGAGCATGGGGGCCTGTGCAGCGGCCAGGGTTGCACACCCATGAAACCAGCCCTGCTTGTGTGTCCTATACGGGGCTGGGCGCTCAAGCCACAGAACCTGCATCTCAGGGCTGTCCCCAGGCAGAACACAACGCAGAGCAGGAGCTTTCCTGCTTCCTCTGTTCATGGTGCCCTTAATGTCACAGTGATACTTTTCCTAGCACTCATACGCCAAAAGAAATATCTAGCAGTTCCATTTATTAAGCTGTTCAGTCCAAACAATGTCATCAGTATTTATTTCCTGATAAGTTGATAGCCATTAAAACAACACCTACATCAAAAGAAAAAATACTTGTATTTCATTCTTAACTAACTACAATTACTTGTTCCTTGTGTGTGTTGAGTATTGTCATCCCTCAACCTGGAAATCAGATTGGACACCACCCCCCCATTTCCTAATCCACATTGATTTTCACAGAGTATTTGCTTTTTTAATCAGAACAACGGCCAAAGACCCAGCTTCACGAAAAATGTGACATCATGAAAATGAATTTTGCGTGATATCATGTTGAAACTGAACATTCTCAAGCCAATAATTCCCAAGGTCCAAGAGATGTTAAGAATCACTATTTCCTGCAAAAATTTAAGGTATCCCACAGCACCTCTGTGAGTTTACTGTGGTCTTCTGGGGTACCTTGGTACACCGTTTAGGAATCAAAAGTACAGAAGAGTGTGAACTCTAGAGCCAGACTCCTGGATTTGCAGCCTGACTTGTAAGCCCTGGAGCCAAGTTGCTTTAAGCCTCACTGCTTTAGATTCTACAGCATGAAATGCAGTGGTCGGGGCTAAGTGGGGGGCACACCTTGCAGGGATGGCGTTAAGCATTATCGCAGCACATGGTGGGAGTTCCAGAAATGGTACTAGCACGTACATCCCCAGAACTTATCCCTATACGACTTATCCAAGGAAAAAAAACTATACTGCCTTACAACATGATTTTATAATGTATTCATTGCTATCTCACTTTCCATTTATTTACTTATGAAATGAATATTTATAGAGCATCTGCTAGATTAACTAGGCGCTTTGTTTGCTGCTGCTGTTACAAAGCTAAACCAAATAGTCATAGCACCTGCCCTCAGAGAGCTTGCAGAGGCACGGAGACAGCAGAGAATGCAACCACTGCACAAAAATGTAATTAAAACAGTTATGAGTGCAACACAGGCAGTGTTCAGAGTGCTTTAAAAACATGTAGCTGGGCCAGGCATGGAAGCTCATCCCTGTAATCCTAGCACGTTGGGAGGCCAAGGTGGGAGAATTGCTTAAGGCTAGGAGTTCAAGATCAGCCTGAGCAACACAGTGAGACCCCATCTATACACGTTTTTTAAGTTAGTCAGGTGTGGTGGCATGCATGTGTGGTCCCAGCTACCCTGGAGGTAGAGATGAGAGGATGGCTTGAACCCTGGGAGGTATAGGTTGCAGTGAGCCATGATTGTGCCACCGCACTCCAGAGTGAAACCCTGTCGCAAAAACAATAAAATAAACAAAACAAAATAAAACCATATAGCTGGCCACTTCCTCTTCCTCTGGCTTGGAGGTCTCAGGGAGGACTTCTGAGTGCCTGATACTTAAGTTGATGTCTGAGAAAGTATCACTTTTGAAAGAGTGGAGGATTTTTGTAGACAAAGAAACAGAAGAAACAATGACTCCTGCAGCGGGAGGGAGCAGGCCCCGTTCAGGAAACGGCTAAATGTTCCATTACAGGGAGAACATTAATTTCACAGGTAATACATGTGGCAAGACATATGAGCAGCAGCCTGGAACCTGGATGATCCATTGGTTCGTTTGAGGGTGGGGATCATATAGAGGAGAGCTTGGCCAAACCGCCCTGCAGAGGTCTTACGGTCCCTGTTGCAACCACTCAAGTCTACTGGTGCAGCACAAAAGCAGCCACAGATAATACTTTAACAAATGGACATGACTGTCTGCCAATAAAACTTTATTTACAATAGCAGGGAATAGGCTGGCTTTGGCCCTCAGACCAGAGTTTGAAGACTTTTGTTTATAGAGGCCTTCCATGTGTTCCTCATCTGTCTTGCTACAGAAATAGGCCTAGAGAGATAACTCTCTACTACAAAAAACAAACAAGCCTGGTCTTTGGCCTTTTAGGGTTTTCTGTGTAAACAAGCACATGTAAATATAGCATAGAAACACAGAGAGGAGCAGTCATGGTCTGCCGAAATTCAGAGCTTAAATGAAAATACTTGCAAACCATGCATCTGACAAAAGGCTAATACCTAGAATCTACAAGGAGCTCGAGCAACTCAACAAGGAAAAACACAAATAACCCCATTAAAAAGTGGGCAAAGGGCATGAACAGACATTTCTCAAAAGACGACCAACAAGTGGCCAACAAAGATGAAGAAATGCTCCACATCACGAACCACCAGAGAACTGCAAACTACAATCACAATGAGATACCATCCTACACCAGTCAGATGGCTATTACTAAAAAGACAAGGCTAGGCACATGGTGCAAGCCTGTAATCCTAGCACTTTGGGAGGCTGAGACGGATGGATCACAAAGTCAAGAGATCGAGACCAGCCTGGCCAACATGGTGAAACCCCATCTCTACTAAAACTACAAAAAATTAGCCAGGCATGGTGGCGAGCACCTGTAATCCCAGCTATTCAGGAGGCTGAGGCAGGAAAATTGCTTGAACCTGGGAGGCAGAGTTTGCAGTGAGCTGAGATCATGTCACTGCACTCCAGCCTGGGTGACAGTGAGACTCCACCTCAAAAAAAAAAAAAAAAAAAAAAAAAAAAAGACAACAGATGTTGGTGAGGATGCAGAGAAAAGGACACACTTATACACTGTTGGTGAGAATGTAAACCAGTACAACTTCTATGGAAAAAAGTATGGAGATTTCTCAAAGAATTCAAAATAGAACTACCATTCCATTCAGCATCTCACTACTGGATTCTTACCCAAAGGAAAAGAAATCACTACATTAAAAAGATAATTGCACTCATATATTTACTGTAGCACTTCTCATTATAGCAATGTCATGGAATCAACCTAAGTGTCCATCAACAGATGATTAAAGAAAATGTGATACACATATATATTCATATATATCACATAGATACAATATAAAAATAAATAATAAACATAAATGCATACCATGGAATACTATGCAGCCATAAAAATGAAATTATGTCTTTTACAGCAATATGGATGAACCTGGAGGCCATTATCCTAAGTGAAATACTCAGAAACAGAAAGTCAAATACCTCAAGTTCTCATTTATAAGTGGGAGCTAAAAATGACTACACAAGACCACAGAGGGGGGAATAACAGACATTGGAGACTTCAAAAGCAGAAGGTTGGGAAGTGGGTGAGGGCCAAAAAATTACTTATGGGTACGATGTTCATTATTCGAATGATGGGTTCACTAGAAACCCAGATATCATTACTATGTAACAGTGAGGTAACAAAACTGCATTTGTATTCCCTAAATCTAAATACATAATTTCAAAAAGCTGTTACTTTGAAGAGAATAAAATTGATAAATAAGTCATACTAACCCCCAAAAAAGAGAAAATACTCATATCAAAAATAAAAGCCAGGCCATCCATATCTGATCCCATGGACACTGAAAGGAAATCAGAATATTATAAACTCCATAGCCACACATTTGATAACCTAGATCAGTTGGACCAATTAATTCCTTGAAAGACCCAATCTACTAAAATTTGCAAAAGGATGAAACGGAATACTCAATAACCTTCAAAACATTTACATATTCCAAAACATGTTTAGCCATATTAACTTATTTAACCTAGTGGGTCCAGGGGTTCCCGTTTTGTCAAGAACATTTGAAAATGGAAAATATTTAATATATGACTCATTAGGTCAAGGAATCGATCCCCACTGTGGGATATTTTTACATAATGGGTACCACATTTATAGAGAACGCAGGCAAAAATGACATTTTTTCATGGTTAAAGGAAGGCATAATTATTTTATGTACAGTAACTTCCTCTAAGATCATAGAGGGTATCAAATAAAAAATAATCTCCAGGTATTATTCTTATTTGAGCCCTGTATTAAGGAGGTGGACATTTCTCAGTTGACGCATTTCAACAGATGTTGAGGTTAATTCACAACGTATTTTGTAGAGGCATAAAACTCAATCACCACTGATTTTTTTATATAAAGGTTTTATATATAACCTTCATATATGTAAACTTGGGCTTTTCAAACAAAGAAATACTAAGCCTTATCTGTATTAGTCTGTTGTCACAGTTCCACAAAGAACTACCTGAGACTGGGTTATTTATGAAGAAAAGAGGTTTAATTGACTCAGTTCCACAGGCTTAACAGGAAGCACGACTGGGAGGCCCCAGGAAACTGACAGTCATGGCGGAAGGTGAAGAGGAAGCAAGCACCTTCTTCACAAGGCGGCAGAAGAGACAGTGAGAGAGTGAAGGGGGAAGCCCTAGACACTTTCAAACAACCTGCTCTTGTGAGAATTCCATCACGAAAACAGCAAGCGGGAAGTCCACCTACAGACTCAATCGCCTCCCGCCAGGCCCCTCCTTCAACACTGGGAATTATACAATTCGACAAGAGATTTGGATGGGACACAGAGCCAAGCCACAGCATTACCCATCTGCAGTATCTGTAAATCCCCCTAAGCAACTCCTGCTTTTCTGTAGAGGACAGAATGCAGCCTCACCAAAGGCCAAAGATAATAAAATTGGTATTGTAACAAAAATAGAAGAACTTGGAGAAAGGAAGCAAGACAGGTTGACTGGTGGCTCAGTGCCGAAGCCTGAGCTAGAGCAGCTGGAATCTTGCTTCCCTCCCTTCCTCACCCTGCATTTTTTTTTTTTTTTTTTTTTTTTTCAGTCTCTGCTTTGTTTTCACAAGCAGCCCCTGACTGGCTCTTTCCTAATAAAAAGAGCAGTGTGGGAAGGCCTCAAACTTCAGGCATCTCGGAGAAACAAAGAAGGTCAAACCAAGTCTCCTTATTAGTTGTTATAGCAACGAAGAAAATATTGCAGCGACGCTGAAAATGCCTCCTGGAATCCCACTTCTGGAGCTGCAGTTACAGCACATCTCCCCTTCCTGAGTGTTAACCCACGCACGGAATCGCGACTGTACCTGTGTGCCAGAATTCTGCATCTCCTGACAAGGGAAGCGTCTTGAGCAGCCCACTCGCATGGAGGCACTGGCTTGGCTCTACCACCTGACTTTCCACAAGTGTCTTGGATAAAAGCACATTGCCAGTTGCCTCCAGGTGCCTCAAGTCTTACCTGATAGGGACTCTCTGCATTTCTGTCTCCTCGAGCTTTGTTAAAATGAGATTTTATGCCATTTACCACCTGCACCGGAGTTACCTAGAGACACCGATTGAAAATGTAAATGTATGGACTCCACCCTAGATCTAGTGAATAAGTGTCTTTGCCAGCATTTAAGAACTGCTAGCTTACGGAGGGGAAGTGTGGGTGATGGTACTTTACTTAGTGCAGATCCAGGCAAAAGATTATCACCTTGGTCCTGCCTTGGTTGAATCAAATCACAACAGATTGATCCAATGAGTTTGCAATGAAATCAGCCAACTGTTGATTTTCATGACACGACAGGCAACCTTACCTTCGTCCAGTATTTAATCTACAGAATTTAAAACCTGAATATGAAAAGGAAATTTCAAGTTTGCTGTCTTAATGGAAATCTGAACATCAATTTTTTTTTTCCCCAGGACCAAAGGAAAGATTTTCTTTAATATAGTTTATACAGTATTTCTAGTTCATAAAGTATTCTCTTTCTCAAAAGTCAAGATTGTCCAAAGAAGAAATAGAAAAATGTCTTCTCATACAAATGTATGTTCCTGTTAGTTTTTCTGTGTCCGGAGCAATTGGGTTATAAATTGAGTCTGTGGATCAGGCATGGTGAAGGCAAACACACTTCTCTGGTATACATCCTGGCATTCCCATATATACTGGTAAATAAGTACTTGGAAAATGAATGAATACATTTCAGAAACTCAAGCAGTCTTCCCTGAGAGCATTTGAATCACTACTGCAATATCCTGCCTTAAACTGGGTAAAAAAAGATATTTTTAACAGAGTTGAGGATGCAAAGAGGAATATGAGATTTACTTCCCTACTCCCCCACCCTCACCTCCCACCAAAAGAAAAATGTTGCTTTTTCCAATATGTAATTAAAACAGAAACATCATAGTTCAGCCTCCAGATCCCAGTTTATTTGCAAGTTGCCATGAATGCTTTAGAATTTAGTTTGCATTAGGTAAAAATCCACCACAGCTTTGAAAAACTTTCTCACACTATGTTCACTACTTGAGGTAGGGATTTAGAAAAAATTCAAAATCACTTCAAATTATCAAATTATCATTCCCCTTATTTTAGGCCAGATAGTAAAGTATTTACATTTCTTATGTTTTCTACCTGAAACTGTGAAATTAATGTAAGATAGTATTTGAGGTTTTAATTTTAAAGCAGAGGATCCAGAATTGAGTCAAATCTGCCACTTGTATTTGTGAATAAAGTTTAATTGAAACAGCCATGTCTATCCGTCTATGTACATTAAAAGCAGGCTGCGCATGGTGGCTCGCACCTGCAATCCCAGCACTTTGGGAGGCTGAGACAGGTGGATCACTTGAGGTCAGGAGTTCAAGACCAGCTTGGCCAACACGGTGAAACCCCATCTCTACTAACAATACACACAGAAAAATTAGCTAGGCGTGGTGGCACGTGCCCGTAATTCCAGCTACTCAGGAGGCTGAGGCAGGAGAATTGCTTGAACCTGGGAGAGGGAGGCTGCAGTGAGCTGAGATAATACCACTGCCCTCCAGCCTGGGTAACAGAACAAGACCCATCTCAAAAAACAAAACAAAACAAAACACAAAACAGTCTATGGTTGCTTTTGCACTAGAAGGCAACAGAGACCATATGACCCAGAAAGTCTAAAATATTTGCACCCCAACTCTTTACAGAGTAAGTTTGCTTTCCCCTAAGGAAGCTGGCCTTAGGGATTTACAGAGCAGACTCAGGAATCAGATTACCTGGGTTCAAACATGAATCTATCATTTAGTAGGTAAAAGATCTTGGGCATATTAATTACATAATTTAGACTCCTTGAGGCTCCATTTCCCTATCTGTAAAATGAAGATAATTATACTTACCTCATGGAGCTATTGTGGCAATTGAGATAATACCACAAAAGCACTTAGAGTTGTGCCCGGCAATAAATAAAAGCTGATAGCATAACCTAATTGAATGCTCTTTTCCGTCAATACATTTCTTTTCTTAAAAATCCTAAAAGAGTTTTTCACTTATAGTTACCTACATTCAGCAACATTTCTTTGCACACTCATTAGCTTGAGGCTTGCTTCAGTAATTTTAACTTCATTAAAATTATAATTATTTCTTTAATTCCATTTCCTTTATCTACTTCTTCAACTTAATCCTCCCATTGGCTGCCAAGGCCCTGGGAATCATGGAGAATCTATTATGAGACAGTCTTAGAGAGAAAGAAAATAAAATAAGAACCAGATAAAGTCAGGAAAATGAACAGTGAGGTAATTATCAAATGTGCCTGGCAAACCAAATTTTTAAAACACAAAAATGAAGACCCCTGAGAGAAGTAGGATCAGCTAAAATTGTGTGAAAAGTAGCTACAGAGAACCCAGAGAGAACACAAATGCATTTCCGGGAAGCCATTAGCACTAGACAATTTATATATCCCTAATCTACTAATTAATTGTTAGTTGAATTCAATCCTTTCACCGATATTTCTCAACCCCTTGAAAAAACGCATCCTGACCAGCAGTGTCCTTGGAAATCCCAGCTAACTCAGATCTATAAAACTATGCATTGCTTATCTGAAATTCAAATTTAATTGAGTATCCTGTATTTTATCTGGCAAAGAGTAGTGAAACAGGCAGGCACGATCCCTGCTTGCTCTGCAGCTTTAGAGGAACTCTAACTTACGGTGCTCACAAAATTCAATTCACATCCAGCACTGACCTTCTCTTTAGAAGTTCACGGCCACCGGGGGCCCATTTAGCAGGTGTCACTGTATGAGATTTCCAACTTGATTTTCTTGTGGTACTCTTCTGGAATTAAAGTCTTTGGCAACAAAGACTGTGTCTTTTGATTTCTACATCCCCGGACACCAGTACAGTGCCGGAAACCCATAGACACTCAATACAGACCACGTTAATGAATGAGTGAGAAAATGCGTGAATGGTTGAATTCATATTAAACACAATACGCAATACGCTCAAAGCTCACATGCAAAATATCCACACACCCTTCAGAAATACCTAGGATAGAGAAAAACGTGTTGCCAGAATCCAAAGAACATATGGGTGAAGAATGATCTTTTATTTTCAAATGTTTTACGAAGGTACTCCGAACAAAATAAACGCTTTTAAAAAAGGGGGTAGGAGGGTGAGGAAAGCATATAAGAAAAACTGTAACCCTGTAAACAATACGAACGGGTTCTTTGAAAGAATAGTTTTGAACAGAACCGATAAGGGTGAGTCAAAGCACTGATTTAACTAATTGGTGATATAATCAAATATAATTTCCAGTAGTTAATCAGAACCACAGTAATAATAACTGAGGAACAGGGCGTAAACAAACAACAAATAATTAAAAGCCATTTTATTGTCAATACTGACTGTCATACAACTGAAACACTTGGAAGGAAAATCACAAGAATCCACTAAAGGACAGATTCAGAGAAGTGCAAGGGATAAGGTATCTACAATAGAAAATCATTTCGTGACATTGACTTCTTTCTGTCCAGCTGTAAAAGAGGGAACACAGAGTCAATATGTATAGAGCATGTTTCAATTACGCTAAGAATTTAAAAAAGAAAAAGAAAATAAAGAAAATTATAGTATTGCAGAGTTTCCCAACGACCACACAATTAGCCAGGACGTTAAGCTTCTTCTCTTCGTCGTCACTTCCCTTGCTGTCATTCTGTGACCTCCTGGGTGAATCTGTGGCTGACACATCACAAGTGTGTTAACAATTCTCGGCAGTTACTGTCAGTGCTCAGATCTGTAGGCTGGAAAAGTCTCTGTTCGATGAAGCTTCAGAGGGCTGGCAACATCTTTTCCAAAAAGAATTTAAAATCAACAGTTACAAGAGAGAGCCCACAATCAAATTAGCTGGTAACAATTTTCTCTATAACAGAAATAAGTAAATGTACTTAAGGCAGAATTTTTTCCAAAGGCTACTCACGATGATATGTAAATGAGTCACAGATATTGTATGATTTACATATCATTTGCATGTGGTCTCTGGGTTGAGCTATGGTCAGTCCATTAGTAATTATTTTCTTCCTTAATTTTTCACCTGCCTCAATCCCTACATCCAGGGTATTTAGGAGAAATGAGACAGAACTATGGAAACTTTTAGCCAGAATACTTTTTAGAAACCTGAGTAGCAATAAGGCAGTCTTATGCTTACACTTTGCTAATCTTGTAAATGTTAAAGAGAACTTCCTAAAATTCATTTAGCTTTTATTATTTCAGGTTTAGATTTCAGACCAAACAGAGTTTAAAAAGGCAAGAAGGCAATGCACAAGATCTTTGTGACATATTAATAATATATGGATTGTCAAGCATTTTCTAGAAAGAGCCATACACTAAATATTTTAGGTTTTGCAAACCTTACGGTCTCATTGCCACTACTCAGCCCTGCTGCCTGTAGCACAAAAGCAGCCATAGTTAATATGTAATGAATGGGCCTGGACGTCCTAATAATGCTTTATTAATGAAAACAGACAGCAGACTGGATTTGGCTCACAAGCCCTAGTTTGCCCATCCCTGTAGATAACACTGCGCTGATTTAACAAAAACTAGAGGTTCTACTGCCACCTGCTGCCCAAGGGTTACCACAAGCAAAGAAATGCACACTGCTAGGTGAAGAGCTCAGGACTCAGTGCAAAGCCTTCGGAACAAACTTCCGCAGCCTTGGTGAGTAAATGTGTGCATCAAGCAGGCGCAAGAAACAGGACTGCAGCCAGTGGAGCATGTCCGCCCACCCACACACATTCAAAAACATGTTGTTTTTATTTTTATTTTTTTTATTTATTTTTTTCGCCAGGGCTGGAGTGCAGGGGCGTGATCTCAGCTCACTGCAGCCTCAACCTCTTGAGCTCAGGTGATCCTCCCACCTCAGTCTCTCGAGTAACTAGGACCACAGGTGTGCGCCACCACACGCGACTAATTTTTGTATTTTTTGTAGGGACAGGGTCTCGCCACATTGCCTAGGCTGGTCTCAAACTCCTGGGCCCAAGTGATCTGCCTTGGCCTCCCAAAGTGCTGAGATTACAAGTGTGAGCCACTGCACCTGGCGATGTTGTTTTTAAACACTAAACCATGCAAAAATGTTTATGGTGGCGTGTGGCCCTTAAGCCTTGAGTTTATGCTCTATCATCTTATCATAAGCAGCCCTGACCTCAGTTCAAGTCCCATTTGATCTTCCTCCCAGAAGCATGAACTTAGACAAGGAACAACATCGCTTTGACCCATTTTTCACTCCTGTGGAATGGGGAGAAAACATTTGTTCCCCCTCCTCACAGTATGTTGAAGAATAAAGGAAGTAGAAATGGCTTCATGACCTGTAGAGTCTTTTTTTTGATTCGGAGTTTCGCTCTGTCGCCCAGGCTGGAGCGCAGTGGCCGAATCTCGGCTCCCTGCAAGCTCCGCCTCCCGGGTTCACGCCATTCTCCTGCCTCAGCCTCCCGAGTAGCTGGGACTACAGGCGCCCGCCACCTCGCCCGGCTAGTTTTTTGTATTTTTTAGTAGAGATGGGGTTTCACCGTGTTAGCCAGGATGGTCTCGATCTCCTGACCTCCTGATCCGCCCGCCTCGGCCTCCCAAAGTGCTGGGATTACAGGCTTGAGCCACCGCGCCCAGCCACTGTACAGTCTTAAATCTATTACTATGGTCTCAACACCAAAACAGAAACAAGCAAAAAATAACATCTTGGATTCAGATACTTGCAAGACTCAAATCTGAACCAAAGGAAAAGGATTTATCCAGTCATATAGTTGCTAGTACATAACAGCAGTGATTATTATTAGCTAAGTCTTGAATATTAATATATCCCAAATAATTAGAAATCATTTATCCCAAACTCCCGGCCAGTTTGAACACACATTCTATTCTCCTTCCAACACACAGACGCATGCACACACTGTAACGCAGAGAAATTGTATTAATGAGTTTGAGTACTATAAGTAAAAATCCAGGAATATCTTTATGACTGTGTATCAAAATCTCCTTCAGGGAGCAGAGACCATACAAATATTGTTAGTGCAGAATCCAAAGTTTTAGTCAACTGCACAGAGAAATGACTGACAGCATTCACTTGAGGTCAAGTCAAAATGAAAACGCTTACAGTTTCTATCCTGAAGGCTGAGTCTTTCCTGCATGGTTTGAATGCTGTGTTTAGTGTAACGCCAGCAAATGGAATGAAAGGCTTCCCAACCCTCCCTACATTGTTGCAGTTCACACAAAAGTCACAAGCTGATAATAACCTGTAGACCACATCTGGACCCAGACCTGTTCTCTGGCCTCCACAGGCTTTAAAACATTTGGAATTGCTTATTAATATTTAAATAGCTGCTGACTGCCCATAAAGATGTCAATTTCCCTGTACTCCTGGAAAACTGGAAGGCAAAACTAGCCCTACATTCTGCTAAGCATGACCATCTGCAGACAGCAGACTGCCTGCTCTCCCTGACATCCGCCAGGGACCCCGCCACTCCTATACCTGTCCCATTTACTCATCTGCATAGCCTGCCTGGACCCTGTAGACATGCGGGTTTGACACCTTTCACATTTGCTTGGATCCGAATCTATTGCTTCCCTCTTAACTTCTACCCATTTGACGTTTGTGACTGTGGTAGGATTAATACTGAAAAAAACAATGTTAACTTCTCCAAAGTAGCCCCTTGCTCCAAGAATCGATGATCTTTAAAATCAAAATGTAAATTGCATGGGTTGGAATGAATCCTCTGGAGGCATTTCGGTCTCAGGGAACCTGCATTTGAAATCACCCATGGAGGCATGACTTCCTCCCACAGGTAAGACCATATGATGAAGGCAGTAGCCTGGATTAGAAGTCAGAGCACCGGAGCACTAATGCCAGTGCCTACATCCACCAGCCACGTGGCCTGGAGTAAGACCTTAACCTCCAAAGGTCTCCATTTCTTCAGTCATTGAAATGGAGAGGATGGTCCCACTCTCACCAACTCCCGCGGTTGTCAGGAGAACCACATAAGGCTAAATGGAAGATGCCTGGGTCAGTGACACAACTGTTCAGTGTCACCCTTTTATTTCCTCAAATTACCTTAAGTCCGATCTGTGATCTAGGTGCCTAGTTTTTCTTGTTTTTGTTTTGAAACAAGTGATGCTATCTTCCAAGGCAATTCCCACAGAAGAGCTCTGAAAATCCTGGAGCAATGAAGCACCTTGGCCTAAGGGTAAAGCTTGCTGAGATGATAACTTTGAGAAGGAGGTGAGAGAGTTAGAGGCGCATTGTACTGAAGCAGACCCTCTGGCGCTCATGTGCAACAGTCTTGGGGCTAGTCTCCCACTTCCTCTCCTGTTCTCTTGTAATCCCTTGAATGAAAATGTCAATTAAATCTGACACTGCCATGCTGAGGAGGACCCTCTAATGCTTCCCCTCACACTTAGGATAAGCAAGTCTTGGTCACCTGTGGTCACCACCCCAGCTGTCTCTTTATGTCCCTTAGGCACCAGCCACACTGGCTCCTTCCTGATCTTTGAATGCAGGCAGCTAATTTGTGACTCAGGGCCTTTGCATTGCTGATCTCTCTATGGAGAATGCCTTCCCCTGGCTCTTGGTATGGCTGCCTCTTTTAGACTTAAGGTCTTCAGTGATGCAGGGGCTTCCACTGACTACCCCATCTCAAGAAGTGCCTTTGTCAGTGTCTTCTCAAAACCAACAGCTCTGCCTCACCTTCTTTATCATAAAAACTTTCTTTTTTACTGTTCCATATACCAAATCTGAAATTAACTATTGATTATGGATGGTGACTCTCCATTAGATTATAAGCTCCGAGGGGGGAGGAATGTCCCTGCCTGGGAGTCCCAGGTATGTCTGTCATCTAGCACAGCGCTTGGCCTAAACTAGATGCTCCATAAACATTTACTGAGTAAACAAAGAATGGATGGACAGATGAATGAGAGATAAAAACCTTACAATCCCAGCACTTTGGGAGGCCGAGACGGGCGGATCATGAGGTCAGGAGATCGAGACCATCCTGGCTAACACAGTGAAACCCCGTCTCTACTAAAAAATACAAAAAACTAGCCGAGCGAGGTGGCGGGCGCCTGTAGTCCCAGCTACTCGGGAGGCTGAGGCAGGAGAATGGCGTAAACCCGGGAGGCGGAGCTTGCAGTGAGCAGAGATCCGGCCACCGCACTCCAGCCTGGGTGACAGAGCGAGACTCCGTCTCAAAAAAAAAAAAAAAAAAAAAAAACCTTACAATCTTTGCTACTTACTAGATAGGTGGTCTTGGACACCTTAGTAACCTTTCAAATTCTCAGTTTCCAAACAGCAAATGAGAATCAAATACCCTGTCAGGCAGCTGTTTTGGGATCTAAATGAGATCATGTATTTTAGGTCTCAGTGGAAAGCCGGGACACAGTAGGTCCTTAGAAAGAGTAGTTTTTAGAAAGACCCCATTGAATATGGCTTGTCTCCCTCGTAATGACGAAATCTGAGATTTCAGCACTGCACTGGTGGCATGTGAATGTTTGCTCATATAGCAAGAGGGAGAAGAGGTTTCATGTCCAAATAGATGTGCAGAGCGTTGGTTTAAACAAGTTTAATCAGGTTTTTTTTTATTGCAGGACATCTCAGAGCCCTGAAATTATTGATTTGTTTTCTGACTCTCCATGAGAATTTAACATGTAGCATTTCCCCTAAACTCGTTTGACCACAGTACTTTTCTTAGGGGGAAGGTGCTATCTACCAGAGTTAGCTTTCCAAGGAACGTAATTTGGGAAATGCTACTACTGTAACTGCTGTTATTTTATCCAATGCATTCCTAAAAGAATCCAGTGAAGAGTATTCAACATAAACTTGTTGATTGCTTCTGTAAGTTTCTTCCATAATTTTCTTTCTTTCTTTCTTTCTTTCTTTCTTTCTTTCTTTCTTTCTTTCTTTCACTGAGACAGAGTTTCACTCTTGTTGCCCAGGCTGGAGTGCAGTGTCACGATCTTGGCTCACTGCAACCTCTGCTTCCTGGGTTCAAGCAATTCTCCCACCTCAGCCTTCCGAGTAGCTGGAATTACAGGTGCCCGCCACCGCGCCTGGCTAATTTTGGTATTTTTAGTAGAGGTGGGGTTTCACCATGTTGGCCAGGCTGGTCTTGAACTCCTGACCTCAGGTGATCCACCCACCTTGGCCTCCCAAAGGGCTGTGATTACAGGCATAAGCTACCATGCCCAGCCAGTTTTCATTATAAACCTACTTCCAATGTTGATTTTGTATCTGTATAATCATAGAAGAGAATTTCTATGAAAATTTTAAAACGAAGTGGGAGAAGCAGTGAAGGTAGATTATGTATGTCTTGTATGGCACGTGTCAAAACCAGCACCTCCCTTTCCCCACCAAAAACGGTAATAAAGTGGTAATTCCCAAATCAACCAGCAGGTGGCTCTCGAAGACTAAATTTGAGAAAAAGACCATTATTCTCAAACTGATTTGGCAAATTCCTCCCTAAGGGTCTGTATGACTTCCAACCATAACCTCCAGATTTGCCAGGGAAAAAAAAAAAAAAAAAAAAGCCTGAAATTCATCAATGTAGGTGAATTGGCCAGAGGAATTACAATCCATAATCACCAGCAAAACAAGAAGAAATTAAAGGCTCTGTAACTTCATCACATGGCACACCAGGCCACCAAGTCATTAACTTTACCCAATCTTATTTTCTTTTTCTAAGGGGCATGAAAAGGAGGGGAGAGGGAAGGTAGGCAGTATAGGTAGAAGAATAAAATTTTTTTAAAAAAATTTACTTGTTGTTTAAATAGCCACTTGTAATAAGCAAGATAATTTTAGGTACTCTGTGAACATATTTTAAATCTTCAATACTTATTATTTTATTGTCTATTAAAAAGCATAACTAGCTGGGTGCAGTGGCTGATACCTATAATTCCAGCACTTTGGGAGGCCGAGGCAGGAAGATTGCTTGAGCTCAGAAGTTTGAGACCAGTCTGTGCAACACAGTAAGACCCCCTCTCTACTAAAAACAAAAAACAATAAATTAGCTGGGCTTGGTGGCACACACCTGTAGTCCCAGCTATTCGGTAGGCTGAGGCAGGAGGATCACTGGTGCCCAGGAGATTGAGACTGCAGTGAGCCATGATCGCACCACTGCACTCCAGCCTAGACGAAGAGCCAGACCCTGTCTCAACAACAAAAAAAGTATAACCAGTGGATATAGCAGTATTAAGGTAGTAAAATATGCTTTAAAAAAAAAAAAAAAAGTGTATCCAAATAGAAGAGAGTAAAATTGAGTAACAGTCTGGTATGTATATGACAAAAACTGTGATAACTCAAATATTGCAAAAAATTTTTGAAGTTTAAAGGGGATCAGTGGCATGCCATGCTCTCTGCTAGTGAACAGAGCACAGAGACATAAAAACTAAAATGTAAATACCCCCAGTGCCTTCTTAACATTATGCATTCTTTCAACAAATACTAATGGAAGGCACGCAAGGCACCGGGGGATCAAATGATAAAGACAGACAGAGGCGCAGCTCTCCTGCCCTCCTGGACATTATTGCTTCCTAGGAGAGCTGACCATGAGTCAAGTGGCCACATAGTTAAATATGAAATGAACACTAGTCATCATCTGCATCTTATGAGTGCGCATCATCAGAGGTGTCCACGCAATCTACAAGAAAGTCTGGAGGGCTTCCTTGGAGTCTGAGGGGCACTGGAGGTGAGACCTGGAGGTGAGCAGGAGTCAACTAGGATGAGGGACCAGCGCAGCCTACAGGAAAAGCTGCCTGGGGGGAGAAAGGACCAACAGCAAGGACTGAGAAAAAGGCTGTTGTGACCAGGGTTCAGAGCGGGCATGGAGGACTGAGGTTGCAGTCTTCCTGGTCATTCATTCATTCTTGCATTCATTTATTCAGCAAATTTCTGCATGTAAACTACGTGTGGTCTAGTGCCTGCTATTTCGAGTTTGCAAGTATACTCCACACAGGTTTGTTTGCTTGTTTATAAATTATATGTGCGTAAGATATTCTTATGTAATATGAAATGTAAAAAAAAAAAAAAAAAAAAAAAAAAAAAAAAACATGTTTGAAGGGACAGGAGAAGGTTTAAATATAATTTTTTTCAGACAGAGTTTTGTTCTTGTTGTCCAGGCTGGAGTGCAGTAGCATGATTCGGCTCACTGCAACCTATGCCTCCCAGGTTCAAGTGATTCCCCTGACTCAGCTGGGATTACAGGCACACGCCACCGTGCCCAGCTAAATTTTGTATTTGTTTTTAGTAGAGACAGGGCTTCACCACGTTGACTAGGCTGGCCTACAACTCCTGACCTCAGGTGATCTGCCTGCCTCAGCCTCCCAAAGTGCTGGGATTACAGGTGTGAGCCACCGTGCCCAGCCAGTTTAAATAGAATTTGTAATTGTTCACACTGTCTGCACTATGGGCCATTGGGTCTCATGCTTCAGAGACCACTCCTCTGAAAGAAGAGCTTACTAGGATTTGCCTAAAGTCATTCAGCAAACCTGAAGCCATGGCTTCTGGCCTCAGTCCAGGGCCCCATCCAGTCAAACATTGGCTCCTAGACCTGAGGTCTCGGGAGAATCACCCGGAGGGCTTGTTCAAACACACACAGCCTGGCCCCACCCTCAGAGCTCCTGATTCAGTAGGTGTGGGGAAGGGCATGGAAATTTGCATTTCCAGCAAGACCTCAAGTAATGCTGATGCTGTGATTCATCAGTCCGCTACATCATTTCTTGAAGCCTGGTCCCTGGCCCCTCGCCCAGACCCTGCGTACGGTCTGTTAAAAGTGCAGATTGCTCAGCCACATCCTGTGCCTTAAGATCTAGAGTCTCTGGGGATGAAACCCAAGAATCTGCATTTTAAGTGACTTCCCCCAGGACACTGTGATAAATGCAAATAGCTGAGAAGTATGGCTCTACAAAGATTAAGTGCCTCATGTTGTGAGGCCTTGGTGGGGGTCCTACCTTTGGAGGAAGGGCACTGACCAGCTGGCATGCAACAGCTGGGAGTTGAGCTGAGCCCTCTCCCCAGAACTGCCAGGCCTGGCCCACACCCTGGACACAGGCAGCACCGCGCTTACCTTGCAGGCGGTAGAGCTGCCCCGTGCTGTGCTGCCGTGTGATGTGCTGCCAGTAGGCGCTGCGAGGCAGGGGTACCATGGTGCTCAGTGAGGCGGCCCGCTCACTCATCTTCATCTGGAGCTGCAGCCAAAGGGAAGAAAGTTGTGTGTCAGGAACACTGGGGCTGAAAGAGGCCTGACTGAGGAAACAGGAGAGCATGGAGTACAAGAACCACAGAGCTGGCCAGGCTGCAAATCAATGGGCATTGACTGATGGCAGTGGGCACGGTGGCCAGCTACTGTTTTTGCTTACTTAGCAGCATCCATTCTTTACCCTGCTTGCAACAGTGCATTGATGATGTTCCTCTGGGGAGCTTCCCTCCAACTCAGCTCAGTCCCTCCAGTCCTGGTGGGGCTGACTCCCCCATTCACTTTAGGGTTGGGCTGGTGAGCCACACCAGACCAGTCAGAAAGAATTCATTGAGACATTATTAGAATTTTTGTGGAAGAGAGAATCAGCAGAAGTGAGCTAAAGATTTGTGACTGCTTTGTTCATTGCTCTATCCCCAGAGTCTAGAATATTGCCTTGCACAGAGGAGATATACAAGTAACATATGTTGAATAAATGAACCTTCTTGTGGAGTTGATAAGAGGTTGGAGATGGGACTGGAGGCTATCTTGGAACTATGAAGGGACCAGGTGACAGTGAGTAGACACCGTTCAGAAGAAGACAGCCAAGAAAAGGAGAGAAATCTTGACAAGCTCCACTGAGACCTTGGATCCCACTGAATCCAGAGGCTGGCCCCAGACTTTTCAATTGTATTAACCATTTCATTCTTTTCAGTTTTGGTTTTTTGTTTGTTTGTTTGTTGTTGTTTGTAGGTTTGTTTGTTTTTGAGACAGAGTCTTGCTCTGTCACCAAGGCTGGAGTGCGGTGGCACAATCTCAGCTCACTGCAACCTCCGCCTCTGGGCTCAAACAATTCTCCTGCCTCAGTCTCCCGTGTAGCTGGAACTACAGGCGCACGCCACCACGCCTGGCTATTTTTGTTTTTTATTTTTAGTAGAAATGGGGTTTCTGCATGTTGGCCAGGCTGGTTTCAAACTCCTGACCACCCGCCTTAGCCCCCCAGAATGCTAGGATTACAGGTGTGAGCCACCACACCTGGCCTAATTCTTGTCAGTTTAAACTGGCTTGTGTTGGGTGTTCTAGCATCAGAAAGAGAGGGAAAAAAGTCTGCTTGAACAAGTAACTTTTTTTGACAAATTATTGTTCCAGACATTGAGGGAGGAAAAAAGATGAAATGGCTTTTGGCAGCAGGCAACTCTAAAGACACAGTTCTGGTCCCCCAGATTATCAGAGAGCAGTCAATGGCCTGACCAACCACATCGGGGAAATAATTGTACAAAAGAAGGAAAGTTTCAGAGAGAAAAGAGCCTGTAGGATGGGTAGAATAAAAGGAAAGGTGAACGGGGTCAATGCATGCAAGAAGAATGGGGATGCAAGTGGAAGCAGCCCTCCAGGCACCCCCATATCTGAGCCCTGGTCTTAGACACAATCATGATGCAGGTTGATTATGCCATTGTGTAAGAAGTCACTATTTGCAAAGTTGGATTTCCTGGATACTTGAATATCAAATAATCCATTCCCATCTTTAAAAAAATTCACCCACAAAGACTTATGCAAGATGTTCATTGGGAGGTAATTGGACATTGGCGAAAGCTGACAGCTATTTAAGTATCCCCTCATTCAAGGCCTGGTTATCTAAAAGTAGGTACAATGTAATACCTGGCAAAGAGGGAAGATTTACATGAATTGGGAATGAAACATTTATATATTGTACCATGAAGGAAACACAGGGGGTTACAGACCTGGTGCAATGTCATTTTAGTTACTCATATGAAAATTGTTGGCATTAAACATCTGTCCATTTGGGAAGTATGAGAGTTTGATGAGATGATACGTACTTAGCCTTACCTAGCAACAAATAGGTAAAGAGGAAAAATGAAGACGATGATGATGATGATGACGATGATGATGATGATGATGATGATGATGATGATGATTAGAAATTGCAATGAATATTTTAGGATTTTTTTAAAAATATTTTCAATCTCTTAAAGAAAAAAAAGTCTCCACTGTACACATCTCATCAGCATGGTAGTTTCAGGCATAATTCACTCAGTAAAGCCAAAATAATAGGAGGTTTCCTATGTTGAAGACCAAAACTCCTTGTAGTTGATGAGATTCAACTTGAAATAAAGATTATATACTCACTCAAAATATAATTTAATTTATAGTCATTGAATTTACATTTGCTGAATCGAATTCCCTGTCCCTATAATAATTCCACAATTACCAAAACATGTCCCCAAGTGGAATCATAAAGCATTAGGTTCCATGAGGACAACTTTTCCTAAAAATAAACTCTTAGATTAAAAGGTCCAAAACCTAAGTACTAAGCTAGTAGAAAAATTCTGCAGCTGTTTCCTGTTTTTAATTTTTAAAATGTATTTTTAATGGACAAATAATAAGTATGCATATTTATAGAGTACAATGTGACGTTTTTATCTATGTATATACAATAAAAAGATTCACTTGAGCTAATTAACATATCCCTCACCTCATCAACTTCTCTTAGTGGTTGTTTCTGTATACACGAAAGTCTAAAAAAATCCAAAATGATTTACCAGTGACTCTTAGTAACACTGTATTTCATGTGCATGGAATTCAAAAAATAAAAGAAGGAAAAGAACTCAATTGAGAGGTACTGGTTATTTGATTTTCTTAATATAAAGAGATTCTATTTAATTTAACAGAAAATTTATATAAAGAAAACATTTGTGGAATACTAGTCACTTCAAATTATTCACTGCTTCACTGCAAATATATTTAGGCAGCCCAGCATGATTTGACTGTATTTTTAGAAAGCTGATTCGGGATCGAGAGTGAAATGACAGCAATGCCACATTTTGAAGAGGAGAACAGTACAAAGCCTGGCTCTCTAGTTCTTTCTCAACCCTTTGGGAAAATATCTAATTTTATGAAAGGAGCATTTTAATTGTCTTTGGACAAAAAGAAAAGCCTTTTAACAATGCAGAAATGTCTGCATAATTGTGTAAGGGAGAAAAGACTTAGGAAGTCATTTGGCGAGAATCCAGCAGGCAGATTTCTGCTCCCGCTTCTGTGACGCTCCAAGTCCCTCTATCCTTGATATCAACCACCAGTGGAGGGCTGCAAGTGGCACTGATGTACCACCCTGGTGGAAATAGCAGTTAGCACTCATTTTTGGAGGAGTTAAAATTGGGTTACCTGGAGTGCCGCAGGTCCTCAAATAACGTCAAGTCACTCAGCTTTGTTTCATTACGACTTTGATGTGAACATAAAAATCTCTTCCTGGCAGGGTCACTGTCTGTGTAGCTTTGGCATGTTCTCCCCATGCCTGCTTGGGTTTTCTCTGGGTCCTCTGCTTTCCTTTCATAGCCCAAAACTGCCTGTTGGCTTCATTGGTGCGTCTCAATGGTCCCTGTCTCAGTGGGTGTGGGTATCGGTGAGTGTGTCCTGGGATGGGAGGGCATCCTGTCCAGGCTGGGTCCCATCTGGCACCCAGAGCTGCAGAGATGGGCTCTAGCCACCCGTGATCCTGAACTGGAATCACTGGGTAAATAATCATCTTGTTTTTATTAATCTTTCTTAAATGTACGTATAGCTCAAATTTATTTCAATGTGTAATATTAGAAGTGTTTTTGTCTTTATCTAGAAGTTTGGTAAGGTTTTTGTAACCAGAAATATGCTATAGGAATTTAACTCTTCTTTATATCAGTCAGCCTACGGGAAAATTGGTTTTGTTATATGTCCTTCCGCTAAAGTCACAGAATCTATCAACAACGTTAAATGAGGGCTTACTGTATTTGGAGAGAAGGATTACATACAGTCTTCCTACCTAAAAACCTATATATTTTATATAGGTTTTTTTACAATAAATATAATATCCTCACATTAACAAGTAAAAATAAAAATTACCCCAAGCCATAGAATTGTAAAGTATGGGGATTTCCCCTGTAAGGTGACACAGACATTCTTGAAAAACCTCCCATTCACAAAATTGTGGGAAAATTCAGGGAGTGGGTTGACCATTCAAATGTATGCCTATTTACAACCAAAGTCATTGTTACTTTGGAGGATAGCTTGCACAGCCCAGCTAGACTGGAGGTTGATTTGGGGTTATAAAAAAATGTAGAAAACACTTGATTGGAAGTGCTGGCTTGAGGAAGTCCAGGTGATAGACGTGGAGAAGAGGCTCTTGCAGAAAGCTGGCAATGGTGGCTGTGCAGCCACATGAGCAGGAGCTGAGCACGGCTGCAAAGGCTGGGCACACCCCCTAACAGGGAGGGAGTCCAGGGACCTGTGCTCATGGCTCATCTTCTGGAAGAGGCCCTGCCTGTGCACCAGTCTATTAAGTACCTTTTCCTTTCCAGCTTAAGGTTACAATTTCATTCCTGCTAATCTATGCTTCCTTTTCTCAGGAAAAATTGCTTAGGAACCAACACAACCTTAATATTGTAATCAATTTCCAATTTTTCAAATATATCTGAGGTCAGTGGCGATATAGAAATGGTGTGGCCGGGTGCGGTGACTCATGCCTGTAATCCTAGCACTTTGGGAGGCCGAGATGGGTGGATCATGAGGTCAGGAGTTCAAAACCAGCCTGGCCAACATGGTTGAAACCCTGTCTCGACTAAAAATACAAAAGTTAGACATGGTGGCAGTGAGCTGAGATCATGCCACTGTACTCCAGCCTGGGCGAAAGAAAGAGACTTCATATCAAAAAAAAAAAAAAAAGAAAAGAAACGGTGTTATAGTGGAACAAACTGTATACTATACGTAACCCACACTCCTGACCTCGTATAACCTACTAAAATCATGTCCCTGGACTCTATAAAAAACAACCACAAAAATTACAAATAATCCACTATTCCTGTGTCAGAAAAATTTAAAAGAATCGTGGAACATTAGAGTTGGAAGAACCATGGGGGATATCCAGCCCAGTCTCCTGAGTTAACTGGTCAAGGGACTATATATCCTCATGCTAATGGCCAAACTTCTTAGACTGGGGGGCTCTGATCTTGATACCCTTCCCATCTCAGGCCTTAACACAGCCTAAACCACACCACTCAGCCCAGCCAGTTCCGACCACCAGGAAATCCATTGCACATCTGCTCCTAAGCCCAAAGGTTCTCCCCATGACTTACATGGCTAACTTCAACCTTCCCTTCAGGAGTCAGCTCAGGAGTCACCTCCTTTACACACTCTCCTGATATCTCTTCTCCTCCCTTAACAGGATCAGGTGCTTCTACCAGATATCTCATCATTTCACTGTTTTGTGATAGTCACTAACCTAGCTCCTGCTCTAGACCATGAACTGCTGAAAAGTAGGGATTATCTTTTATCTCTGTATCCTATCCCCAGCACCTAACTACAGCCTTCAGAGACTTAACAAATGTGTAATGAATGAATGAATGAACCCAGGCTTTGCCTAAGTAGCAGAAAATAGTCTTCAAAATAAATCCCAACCAAGCTATCAAGTTAGAAGCACTGTTAGCCCAAGGCTGAATTCATGCTGAAACTTTAGGTCCAGGTTAAATTAACATGGCTGTGATTGATTGTGGGTTTAGGCCCTGGTTAAATTAACATGGCTGTGACTGACTGTGGGGAACGTGGCAATAAGACTACTTCACTCGTCTTTGCCATTCAAGTGATGAGCAGAGGCAGGGCCTTGGGGAAAGATCTTTCTTATGTGTATATGCACAATCATTTAGGACCATCCAACAGCAGGGAAGTTTAGCACTGCACATTTATTAATTCTATTAGCGGTGTTAGCTCAAGATCCCACCAGAGTAGAAAGACAAGTCTTTGTGAAAGTCAAACAAATGCCTTCTTGTGCTTCAACACTAGAACTTTCCCTCTAAACAGTAGGAATGCATGCAGGTGTCTGCCTAACCCGGCCTAAGTGAGTCATAAAGCAATCAATCAACTTATGTCATCAACTGGGTTTTGAATGCCCAAAAAGTATCATGCTGCTGGGGAGAGAAGCTAACCATGGAACAAGAGACCCATGTTATAATGTAGAAGCAGAAGACGCTTTGCTTAATGCAAGTTGTTTGGGATTACAGGTCTCTTTTCTCTTAGTTATTAGAGACACATGATGAAACTGTATAGAAATTAACAAAAATATTCAGATGGATATAAAAAGAAGAATGAAGTTCTGATACATGCTACAACACGTATGATTCTGAAAACATTGTGCTAGTCACGAAAGTGCAGGGATTGTATTATTCCATGCTATGGCTTGAATGTTTGTCCCCTCCAAAAGTCCTGTTGAAATTTAATTGTCTTGCGACTATTTTGGGAGGCGGAACCTTTCAAAGGTGCTGCCATTATCTCAGGAGTTCATTTGTAACCATCTGACGAGTTCTTCCTGCCCATTGCGCAAATAAAATCAATTCATGGAGATCATGGCATTGCACTAAAGAAAGAGCTTGATTGACATGAAGTCAGACACACCACGTGGGAAATGGAGTTATTAGTCAAATCAATCCACCGAAGGCTCAGAGGTCAGGAGCTTTTTAAAGATAGTTTGGCAGGCAGGGGTTAGCGTGTTGGTGTTGCTGATTGGTTGGAGATGCGATCATAAGGGTGTGGAAAATGGTCCTCATGTGTTGAGCCCACTTCTGGGTAGGACCACAGGACTAGTTGAGTTACAGGTCTGGGTGGGGCCATCTGGTTGTCAGAAATGCAGAAATCTGAAAAGCCATCTCAAAAGGCCAATCTCAGGTTCTGCAATAGTGATGTTATTTGCAGGAATAATTGGGGAAGTTGCAAATCTTGTGGCCTCTAGTATAATGTCTGGTTATTTTTAAACTACATCTACATCTTAGAAGAATTCAGACCCCTTTTATCCTCCTAACTTGGCCTTTCATTAATTTTACAAGGGCAGTTTAGTTTCGGGGAAGGGCTATTACCACTTAAACTAAAAACTAAATTTCTCTCAAAGTGAGCTTGGCCCATGCCCCAGAATAAATGAAGGCAGCCGGCTTGTGAGGCTAGAATCAAGATGGAGTCAGCCATGTCAGATTTCTCTTACTGTCATAATTTTTCAAAGGCGGTTTCAGGTTTATTACTGCAGGAGTATGTTCATCCCCTCTTGGTCTCTCTTCCTGTCCTCTCTACTCTTTCACCATGTGATACTTTCCAACATGTTACAACACAACAGGAAGGCCTTTTCCAAGATGCCAGCACCTTGATCTTGGACTTCCCAGTCTCTAGAACTGTGAGAAGTAAATTTCTGTTCATTATAAATTACCCAGTCTTTGGTATTCTGTTATAGCAGTAAAAATAAACTAAGATATTCCATTTATATGAAATGTCCCAAATAAACAAATCCCTAGAGAGAACATAGAACAGTGGTTGCTGAGGCCTAGAGGGTACTGTCAAAAATATTTGAGAAGATTTATTCTGGGCCAAATATGACTGACCATGGCCCATGACACAGCCCCACTAGATCCTGTGAACATCTGCCCAAGGTGGTTGGGCTACAGCGTGGTTTCACATATTTTAGGGAGATATAAGACATCAATCAATACAAATAAGATGTACATTGGTTTGATCCAGAATAGGTGAGACAACCCCAAATGGGGGCTTCCAGGTCATAGGTAGAATCAAAAATTTTCTGATTGGCAATTGGTTGGAGGAATTTATCTAAAGGCCTGGAATTAACGGAAAGGAGTATCTGAGTTAAGATAAGGGGTGGTGGAGACCAAGGTTTTTATGAAGCAGATGAAGCCTTCAGGTGCCAGGCCTCAGAGAGAATAGATGGTAAATGTATCTTATCAGAATTAAAAGGGCACCAGACTCTTAGTTAATTCTCTCCTGGATCAGAGAAAAAACCTGGAAAGGGAAAAAGATTCTCTACAGAATGTAGATTTTCCCCGCAAGAGACAGCTTTGCAGGGTCATTTCAAAACATGTCAAATAAATATATTTTGGGGTAAAATACTTCAATTTCTTTCAGGGCCTGCTATCTCTCATGTTGGTATCTTACTCCTACAAAGAGTCTGTTTTGTCAGTCTTAAGGTCTGTGTTTTAATGTTAATGCTGCTCAGTTTTGCCTGAACTCCAAAGGGAGGAGGATATCATGAGGCATGTTTGACCCTCACTTCCCATCATGGGCTGAACTAGTTTTTCAGGTTAACTTTTGAATGCCCTTAGCAGAGAACAGATGTCCTTCCAGCTGGCTGAGGAGCTTAGAATTTTATTTTTGATATGCAGAGGTGATAGCTGAAGAAGGTGTGGTTTCTTTGACTTCAAAAAAAAAAAAGAAAATGTTTTCGAATCAGTTGTGATAGTTTCACAAATCTGACTACATTAAAACCATTAAATTGTACAGTTTGAAAGGGTACATGTGTATGGTACGGTACATGTGGTATGTTCATATCTCAATAAACCTGTTACCAAAAAAAAAGCAGATAGTAGTATATGCCTTGAAAATTATTTTAAAAACATGATAATAATCCCAGCACTTTGGGAAGCCGAGGCAGGCAGATCACGAAGTTAGGAGATTGAGACCATCCTGGCTAACATGGTGAAACCCCATCTCTACTAAAAATACAAAAAAAAAAAAAAATAGCAAAAATACAAAAAATTAGCACAGCATGGTGGCAGGTGCCTGTAGTCCCAGCTACTTGGGAGGCTGAGGCAGGATAATGGCGTGAACCTGGGAGGCAGAGCTTGCAGTGAGCCGAGATACACCACTGCACTCCAGCCTGGGCAACACAGCGAGACTCTGTCTAAAAAGAAAAACAAAAAATAGCATGATATGATGAATTAGTGAGTGGCTACTTCTGGTCAAGCAGCCCCGGGGAAAGTACCATTGAAGGAAGACATGACTGACAACTGGCTGAAGCACGGTCCCCCATCATTATTGTTGTTAACAGCACAGTAAAAGCCTTGTAAAAACTTCTCACTACTCACAGTGAGTGAAGGGCTGATTGCCAAGGCCCTTTCCTCATAATGGTGAGAAAATTCTATCAGCCCTCTTGGGAGACAAAAAGATTCTAATGACTGGACCACTGTGCATAGCTTGTCACTGAGAAAAGAAAAACAACTGTCTCCCACATCTGCCAAATGCATTTCTGGTTTCCCGGTTCCTCATTTGGTTTCACTGACACTTACTTGTTGCTAGCGCACTTCTTTCATGAGTCTGAGACCAGGAGAACAGAGCAGTGGCAGGTCTTAGCCTCAATACTGTACCATATTGTCCTTCTCTGGAATCCAACTGTTTTTACGGTAGAGCACTGTGTTTTGCAAAATTGAACAGCACAACAGGATGTAATTGTTTTCTGCTTCAGTCAGTCATGAGTACCATATGCCGTCTTTGTGACACCAGTCTGGATTCATTCAGAAAGGAGCACAAATCTTCACATGGCAAAAAGATCAGCACCTCAATACTTAATGCCATCCTCATCAAGCTCCTAAATTTTCATCAGGTTGCTCCTTGAAGTATGAATAACTCAAGTGGGGTCTTTGCCAATACCAACTCTGCATATGCAAATTGCATTGTAATTTTCCTTTCATTCAACCTGGGCCCTAAAGCTACTGAATAAAGACACTGTCTTGATAAGATTCAGCTGATTTGGAAGCCACATCCACGCCTGAACACATTCTCAACCTGAGAAACTTCCAATTCTAATCGTATCTTCTGTTTCGTATACAAAATTCAACTAATTTTCCATCAGTATTTCAAGCACAAAATATGGGCAAAGTTGAGTCAGAAGGGCCATCTCAGTCCGAGAGAGAAAGAGTAAAACCACGTTCCAAATGAAGCCAGCCTCTGAATACCTGCTTTTCTCACTCTGCTGAAATCTCAGCTCTCATCTACACTGCCCTCTACATTCACTGACATTCTCCAGGTAGCTTCCTGAACAACACCTTTGGGTTCTGCCTACTTATTCTTCTGTGAAAATAATATTTGAAACATGATCTCCCTATGCTTTCTGGGTCCTGGGTCAGCAGTTCAGTTATCCAACTGCAAGCAGAAGCATTACCTGGAGGGCTTGTTCGAATGCAGATTCCTGGCCCCACTCCTAGGGTTTCCAGGGGTGGAGTCCAGGAATTTTTTTTTTTTTTTTTTTTTTTTTTGAGATGGAGTTTTGCTCTTGTCACTGAGGCTAGAGTGCAATGGTGCGCTCTTGGCTCACTGCAACCTGTACCACCCGGGTTCAAGTGATTCTCCTGCCTCAGCCTCCAGAGAAGCTGGGATTACAGGGACACGCCAGCACACCTAGCTAATTTTTGTATTTTTAGTAGAGATGAGGTTTCACCATGTTGGCCAGGCTGGTCTCGAACTCCTGACCTCAGGTGATCCACCCGCCTTGGCCTCCCAAAGTGCTGGGATTACAGGCGTGAGCCACCACTCCCGGCCAAGAATTTGTATTTTGTAACAAGTTCCCAGATGGTTTTGATCTTAAATGATTTAGGACCCATGCTTTGAGAATTACTGTTCTGTGCTATTTATTACCTCTAGACCAATCATTCTGGGAAATTTTCCACTGTGGTAAGAGCCCACATGAAAGTCAGAAAATCTGAGTTAAAGTCTGGAATCCGCCACGAATAACTGCATGACCCTAGGCTCATTACTTAGTCTCCCTTAGTCCTTAATATCTTGCCAATAAAAAAGAGAGAAAATAGTTCTCGCTTTGCAGCCAATTCTTAGGCCCTGCATAATTCATTGTGGAGTTCCATAGTTATTACCAATATTTATAATTAGCTCTATATCATGATATTGTCTTTAGCAAGACTTTCTGAAAAAAGTCATAATAGAAGTAGTCACATTTTCTTTTCAAATCTAAATATCTGATATTGGACTGTATTTCTAGCTTGAGGGCAGAAGCCTTAAAATATTTTTAGGCAACAACGACAAAAAGCCATACATAAAACCACCAAATAATATGCTTAGAGAATACATTGAATCACCTGGTTTCAGTGAATGTGCAATGAATCCAAAGAACAGGCTTGAGTTAAGATGTTGCTATAGGCATGGAACCATTGCAGGAACAGGAAAAAAGCAAAAAAGCTCTAAACCCTCACATTCAGTCATGACCCCTGCAGGGAGTTTACAGTCTCCAAGATAGCTCTATCGTTGGCTCTGGTAGTATTTTGCCTGGCACCAAAAAGTGGGGATGTCCATATTTTGTGATACTACCTTTCTTTTCTTTTCCTTTTTTTTTTTTTTGAGACGGAGTCTCACTCTGTCTCCAGGGTGGAGTGCAATGGTGTGATCTTGGCTCACTGCAACCTCCACCTTCCGGGTTCAAGTGATTCTCTTGCCTCAGCCTGCCAAGTGGCTGGGACTACAGGTGTGTGCCACCACATCCAGCTAACTTTTGTATTTTTTAGTAGAGATGGGGTTTCACCATGTTGGCCAGGATGGTCTCGATCTCTTGACCTTGTGATCCACCCACCTCAGCCTCCCAAAGTGCTGGGATTACAGGTGTGAGCCACTGCGCCCAGCCTATTACCCGTTTTTTTACACGTAATAAATTATATTATTCTTCCTTTTGCTGTATTTTTTATTATGTTCAGAAAATACAGAAAAACATATAAGGTAGATTTTAAATCACCCCATATCCATTACCCAGAAAAACAAAACAAAGAAATAAAAACCATTTTTGAACATATTAGTATATTTTCTTCCACCCTCCTTCCTCTCTCCTCTCTCTCTCTCTCTCTCTCTCTCTCTGTTTTTTTCTTTCTTTCTTTGCCAGGGCCAATATTTTTAAAAAGGTACATACATAATGTATATTTAACACAAACTGGACATATTCTTATGCCATTCTGGTTTTTCATTTAGTATATTATGAACATATCCTAACATTCCTAATTACTGTCTTCTACAGCATCATTTTAATGTCTGGATCTCAGTCCATCCTTTGGCTGTATCATACTTTGTTTGTTCATCTCCGTAACCACTTTTTAATTTACCAGATGAGACGGTAAAATTAAATTCTGACACAATCTCCTTTGTAACATTTTTTTTTTCCTGCTGACCACAATTTTCCTCCTGGGACCTACTATATTGAGGACTGTTCTGATAACCAGTTTTTAAATGAATATTAGAACTTCATTTTAATTTGCATGTTAAAATGGATTTTTAGACGGACTCAAAAATTACTTATGTTACTGCTATATCAAAAAAGTAGATGAGATGGTAATTTCATTTTTATTCTTACACAGAGGAGCCTTACCTTCACATTATTGTGCAACAGACTAATCTGTAGCCAATAAGAAGAGAAAAGGTAAATCTTTGTGCAGTGATACGAAATGATCGTAAAAACAAAGGAAGGCAATTATTAATCAAACCGATTCACAGAGAGAGCTTGTCATTCAGATGGGTTTAAATACTGTCTATCGACAACCTGACAATTCCCATCTGGAAATCAGCAACCCTTATCTCTCCCCCAAATCTCAGAGTTGTGTATTTAACAGACTATTTCCCACTCCCACCCAGATGACTGGTAGGTATCTCCCATTTAACATATCCTGAACTGTTGTTTCTCATGCTCCTCTCCCCTCAACCTCTTCCCCTTCCAAGTTAAGGTTTCCTCCATTCTACATGTTGTTCTGGTTAAAACATACACAAAAAAACTACAGTCTTGATATTGACTGTCTCCTCTACTCTATAAGAGTTCTTACGTATCAGCAAATCCTGTTGGTCCAATCTTCAAAAATATCTCCAGAATCCACCACTTTCCCTCACCTCCATCACCACCATCTTGGTCCATACCCTGATGCTCACCTAGATACTCAGATGACTGCAGTAGCATTTAACTCATCTTCTTGCTTGTATCCTTGCTCTGGGCACCCCCAGTCTTTTCCAAACAGCTTCCAAGGTGATCAATTCGAAAGCAAAGTTAGCATATCACCCCTTTCTCGAAACCCTCCAATGACTACGCAACTCTCCCCAAGGAAAATCCATAGCTCGTAGCTACAGGGTCAGACAGGACCTGGCTCACAGTTTCCTTCAGAATTCACCTACTATGCTCTTCTCATTTCATCTGCTCCAAAATCACCAACCTCTTTGCACATGCACATGGAAAGCACAGACCGCCTCAGGGCTTTGGCACTTAAGGGCCCCTCTGCCCAAAGCACCTTGCCCTTAGGAATTTTTAGTGCTCCTCCTTCATTTGCCTCAGCTGTGTGCCTGGGTATCACTTTACCAGAGTGACCATTCCTGGTCATTCGCTCTGCCTTACACTGATGTCTTCTTAATAGCATCCATCAATTCTTGGTATATATTTATATATTGATTGTTGATTGGCTTCTCCACCCACAGCAATGTAGTAAACTCCTTGAGGACAGACTCCTTGAGACAAGAACTCAAACTCCTTGAGACAAGAACTCCCTGAGTTCTTGTTCTCTGTTGTACTCCTGCTTGTTGGAACAAGGCCATACAGAGCATAGGTACTTGTATGTGTAAATGAATGAATGCATTAATAAATGTTTTATATCTATTAAACAATTTATATTCTGGAAAGATTCAAAGGAATCTGGTAAAGTGTTGGCTTCTGAGAATGTAAATTGGGGGTCTGGGATGATGGGACTTGTTTTATAGTGTATGTTCTTTTGCACTATCTGCACTTAATATCATGTTGCCAACAGAATCTTTTAATCCAAATGCTTTATTTTGAAATTAATGCAACTCAAAATAAATCACAGCTTCTTCGCTCACTTGCACAGTATTCTATTCACCAGTTTCAAGGACTCTGTATCTGTGGATGAGGCACTGAGGGATATGTTAAGTGCATTACTCCTCTAAACGCAGTCTTATCAAGAGGAAATATCTTCCTACTTCGTACACTGTGGTTTTATAAGTCCTCCCCCCAGCACCATCCCTAACCCTTTTGGTTTTCTCCAAATGACACTAGAAAATGAAAACCAGGGGAAATTCAAAGGAGAACAGCAAACAGTCCTCAAAGAAACCAAACATAATTTTGAGTCTCTAACTAGAAAGAAATATTCAAAATATTTCATGAATAACAAGTAAGTTTTTAACTGAATCTTAAAATGGTCCCTGTATTTACACAAGATTCAGACCAAATGGTCTCCCTTAAAAAAGAATGATGATCATAGACAATCCATTTTCTAAAAGACATTAAAAATAAAAAATGTGTTTGTGCCATGTGTCATCTATTTACCAAGTCTGAAAAGTCAGTATTTCTGAGGTTTATAAAATACCTTCCTAAAGTTCTCCCAAATGTATCTTGTATGGCTTGGTGTGGGGCATAATTTATTGAGAAAAATACATCAGCGGCATTTTGGGGGGCTCGTTCTGCTTGATGAAGCAGGTTCGTTTAATCAATACACACTGCTTAATATGCTAATTGCTACGCTAAGTGGCAGTAACCAATTCCTCTGGAACAGAGATGCAGATGTTATTGAACAAGTTTTGTAATAATCATGAGGCAACCACGTGGCTGACGAGTAAGCCATTCTTAGGGCATACAGAGACCTGCACATCAGTTCTGGTTCCTCCTCTTTCCTCCATCTGCTGGATTCGGTGCATTCCCCTTTGTGTTACAGGAAGAATGAATCCTTAAAAGGATCCCATTTTCTTCAATGAGAAAACGTAATCACTTATAACTTGTTCTTGTTTCCCTGAACACTTGCAACCTTGTGAACATATAGGGTTAACACACACTAAAGGCTGGTGAGCGTCCGGTGTGATGAGACAAGTAGAAAATTATGCCTGAATTGACTCTGTTCTCAGCACAGGATATGATTACTGATCAGTGAGTATGTCTCACTGTGAACCGTTGTATCATGAAGGGTGGAGAAGCATAAGGTGCATGCTATGATTTCTCTAGCTCCTGTTTCATCCCTCGTTTTTTCTTGATACAGTTACACTTCTTGAGAATATACATCCTTTTGTTCTTTTCAGGACTAAGGGGCCAGATCCTAAAATCCACTTCAGAGCATCAGTGCTGAAAGCATGTTACCTGGTCTAGCCACCTCAACATCACCTGAGTACTTAACCAGAAATGTGCACTTCAATGCCCTGCCCCAGGCCTGTTAAAACACTCAAGGTGGAGCCCAGAAATCTGTGGCTTTACAAGCCTTGTAGACGACTGTGACGCACAACTAAGTTGGAGATCCACTGCGTCTTTCTTTCCCTTACCCTCACCCTGTCACCTTTACCCACACCACAGACACATTTACACTCAGACCCCAGAGCCTCTCTCTGCTTTCAACCTCTGATGAGTCTCCCAAACCTGTTTCTTCCTTTCAGTTCCCAGTGAGTATCCATCTAGGGCTTTTGGTTTCCGTCCTGACTCTCTCCTTAACTACAGGGTGACCCACCGAGCCTCAGTTTCTGCCATTATGAAATGGATCTACTAATAGATCCAATAAAATGCAAGATACTCCAGCAGCAACACTGATTTAAATATTTTAAAAAGCTACTTATATCCTTTAATTCAGCAATCCTACTCCCGAGTTTAGAAAACTCAGTTAACTAAAGTTCACAAACTCGGTTCAATTAGGTTAACAATCTATAAGAACTGCGTACAAGGATAATTGATGTAGTACTGGTTTTGATGTTGTTGTTTTGTTTTGTTTTTTATTTTCAGGGACCCACTTCACAGCCAAAGAGTATTGTTTTAATGGCAAAAAATCTGATATTCTTATAAATAGGTTTAATAAATTATGTTACATCAAAACTCTGAAATATCATGCAGCCATCAAAAAGAATGAATAAGAACAAAGTTGGCAAACTTTTCTGTTTTGGACCAGATAGTAAATGGCTTTGCAGGCCACATCATCACCAACTACTCAACTCTGCTGTTTCACTGTGAACAACAACTCATAAATGAACAGGGAGGATATAGCTGTGTTCCAATAAAATTTAAATTACAAAAACAGTCACAGGCCAGACTTCGCCCCTGGGCCGTATTTTGTCAACCTCTGAATTACAACTGTACTAGAAGACTTCAAACTATTTCCATTAGATGTTTACTGTTGAATGGAAAAACTAGGGGTTAGTTGTGTGATGTGATCACAATTTTGTACAAAAAACAATTGCATCACGACACCCATCTTTTGTATGTATCTGTGTGTGTAAGTGTCTATGTATATATGTAGATGTGCACATCTGTACAGGATTATATGGGTACACAGGAAAACACGGAAAGGTACTTCCGTGTGAACTTCTTAACTAGGTTTAGGAATTGCTAATAAAGAGACAGGAGGGGAAAAAGATGCATGTAAACAAATTATAAAAAGAAAAAATAGAGCACTAATCATCATCTATATGATCATAATTTTGCAGTTAGTTAAATTTTACAGACATGTGTTTATGTAAAAATAAATTAAATAAGATTCAAAAACCAGTCCCTATCTCCAAGGATAGTTGTGAAAATTGAACGAAATAAAGCATGCAGACTCTCAGCAAAGAGCCAGATGGAGCCGCTCATTCCAACTCTAATTATCCCTCAATTAGAAGAAGCCTCCTAACTGGGTTTTCTGCTCACATGCTTCCTACCTAAAAACCTCCACCCTTTCCCTCACCCCTTTCAATTCTGCACTCAGTATTCTTCGGCTCATTCATTCCCTCATTCCATCCATTTATATACTCTGGGCACCATTTATGAGCCACACACTGTGCTAGGGACTGGAAACTTAAAATAAATAAAACGTTCACACTTTCTCCGTCCCCCAGGATTTTAGAGTGTCTGGTCAGAGAGCTCGCTGAAAGCCAGGTTTTGGATATATCGTTGTCTGCCTCCACAACGGTGCTCCTTCCCCTAAGAGAAGACCGTCCTCGCAACAGAGTTCTCCTTCCTGAAGGCAGAGGTTTCTTGGATATGCTCATATACGTCGTGCCCACCAGGATTCCTGGCATACAGTAGGCATTTAATAAAAAGGGATTGGATAATTGAATTATGGATGGACGAATTGATTGAAGAAATGAATGAATCATTTGTGTGAATGGGAATTCCCTATAATCTGCCTTCCCTTGTTTCTCCCACTACAAGTCAGTAATAGTAACAGCTCAGGTTGCTGCTGTATTTAATAGGTACCAGGCGCTGTGCCAAGAAGCCACCTGCCTTATCTCACCTGGCAAGGTGTGAACTAATATAGTCCACACTTTGTAGAAGGGAGAACCAGTCCTAAGGGTGGTAAAGTGAGTAGCCCCAGGACCCTGAGCTGGTAAAGATGTCCAGCCAGGATATAGGACCTGGCCTCTTACTCCAGAGCTACGGTTCATAACACAATCCTACGTATTTCTCATAGAAAGTACTGAGAGTATTCTCCAGATCCTAAAGGATGGACTCAAATCTACTCTGTTCCAAATGCTAAAAGGCACCTTAATTGTGTTTCCAAAGCTTAAAGAAATGGCAACTAGCCAAACGTCTAGGCTGCAAGGAGATGAGGCTACCCCCACCACCATCTTGAAAAACAGGATATTAGAACCTCTATGAGGCCCTTGGACCCCCACTGTCCCAGGGGTCTCCTTTCAAGTGGAAATTAACGATCTGCCAAACATGTGGTCTTCCCCAACATTTAATGAACCGGTCCTCAAGGGCCGCCTAATTCTGATTCCAGCTCTGACAGATGTTTGGCAGGAACCACCCAAAGAGCCGTCTTTACCTTCTCCAACTCCTCTCTTTTGTTCTGACATTTGGAGGAAAAGTGATGGGTACTCCTATCATCCAAATGTTACCAAGTTATCACAGAATATTATGGAGCTGTCAAGAAAATAAAGTGAGTAGAGGCTTACTTCCTTGATGTTAGAAAATAAAAAAAAATAAAAAAAAATTGTGGGTAAGAAAGAAAGACCGCTTTCCTGCTAAGGGAAAGAAAACCATGCAGCAAAGACGCTAGACAGTGAGCAGAACGCTGGCGGAAACAATGCCTCCATCGTCGCTTACGGCTTTCACAAAGCAGACTGTTAGTGAAATCAACCATTTGGGGCCAAATTTCCAAGTGCAGCATGTTGCCGAGCACCAGATGCACTCAAATGGTTATTTTCACGGGGAATGCAAGTGATTTGCATCCATTTATTCAGAGCCATCTGAATTCTCAGCCACATGCACAAAACAAATTCACTGCTCCCTTTGCCTCCGGTAACTTTTTCTGCCTCCTTACTAAAAAAATCCTGTCCCCCACCTGTACATTGAAATAGATGTCCTCAGGGACTGAGTTTTCTGTGGCCTTTTAAAGCAGACTTGCCTGGCACCTGTGCCCTGTTTGGGCATTAGCAGAGAACTGGACTTGGTATTTTGGCTTCGATTTTTCTTTTCCTCTTGGCTCACATAATAATTTATTTGATCCCTATTTTGTTCATTCAACAAACCTTTAAGCCCTGTGCCAGACCCTGAGCTTATTACACACCCATGGGGCCTTGTCCCTGCCTTCCAGACAGGCTCGAATGGAGCTGCCACTTATTCAGAGGTCAGCTTTTAAAGTTAATGCATAAAATAAAAATCCCATCTAATCAGATTGTCCCTTTAAAGACTAGGGCTCACACTCAGTGGAAGCAGGTGCTTTTGTGACAAGATGCCAAGCACATGCCAGAGTGAAGGGGTGGGCTGCTGGACAGAATCACCTGCACCATGTATTCATACATTGTTTTCTTGTTGCACTTTGCTTTACAAAGCAAGTATAACTATGCGTATTACTGGAATTCCTGCTGAGTACTAGGCTATGAGCCGTACAGAAGACAAGGGCCTCATAGTCACATGTGGTTGCGCTTGCTCTGTTCTTTGATACTGCACAAACATCATCAGGGTCTTGAGGAAACAAGAACTCTCGGCTCCATCATTCAAATTCCTGGTGTTGCCTGTTTATGTCCCCATTGCTTCAAGGTGAGTCTCTTTCTCCTGACCCAACTCACATTGGTTTAAGTAAAAAGGAAATCACCTGCCGGGCACAGCAGCTCACACCTGTAATCCCAGTACTTTGGGAGGCCAAGGCAGGTGGATCACAAGGTCAGGAGACCGAGACCAACCTGGCTAACACAGTGAAATGCCATCTTTACTAAAAATACAAAAAAATTAGCCGGACATGGTGGCACACGCCTGTACTCCCAGCTACTCGGGAGGCTGAGGCCAGAGAATCGCTTGAACCCGGGAGGCGGAGCTTGCAGTGGGCCAAGAAAGTGCCACTGCACTCCAGCCTGGGTGGCAGAGCAATACTCCATCTCGAAAACAAAAAGAAAGAAAAAAGAAGAAGAAATCACTGTAATAGTCCACATGTGTTGAATCTTACTATGCCCTGTCGCGGTGCCTTACATGTACTAGCTCATATGAACCAAAACACCAAGGCATAGATAGGCTCTAGTGTCACCCATTTATTACATATGATGTGAACAAGGCAAACAGAGGCTGAGTTGCACAGCTCAGAAATGATATTCAACCCCAAACACACAGACCCATCAAATTCTGGCCCAGCTTCAAGCAGAACTTGTCTATCAGAAGAGCAAGGGTTCTCAACCTTGGCCCTACTGACATTTGGGGCCAGCTCATTCTCTGTAGTGTGGAGGGGGGCTGTGCTATGTATTGCGTGGTACTTACAGCACTCCTAGCCTCTACCCACTAGATGCCAATGGGACACCATTGTTGGCAGCCAAAAATGACTCCAGATCCTACCAAATGTCCCCTGGGAAATAAAACTGCCACTAATTGAGAACCACTGTTTTAGGGTGACTACACGTTCCAGTTTGCTTGATCACATCCTGTTTAGGTATGTTCCCCAGGCATAACTCTTCACTGAGGCTGACTTCCCAGGAGTACAGTGTGTGCAGTCATACAGGGCTCCGTGCTTAGAAGGGTCCTGTACTTGATTTCATGCCCTGTTATGACCATTTTGAAAATCTTAAGAGTTTTTGAACTCACTCCCTGACTTCCCAAAACAGATTGGAAACTGCACTGAATTGATTTCTTTCTTCTCTCAATCCTCATCACTTCTACCTCTATCTTCTTTGCCATGCTTGACACGGGGAAATAGGATTGCTCACCACCACCCACACGGTCAAGCAGATGCACGTGTGATTTTACGCTCTGAAGTGAACACCTCCAAATAAGGGAAGGGTTGTGGCATGACAGGCTGCCTTGCCACCATCAAGCTCGCAATGTACTGCCTACTGACAGAGCCCCCATCTCAAATATTAATACTTGTTTTCGAGTTTATAAACAAAGCCACAATCTGTTAGCAAAACAAGTTGTCTCCTTTTCCTATAGAGGCAGAGCCATGAGCCAAACAACATCCCTGGCACCATGATAGGAGCTCCCAGCTCTGGGGAGGAGCTGTGTAAGCTAAGGCAGCATTTAATAATCAGGTGAAAGCACTATTAAAACACACCCCTGCACATTGCAAATTATTATGTTGTTACAAGAGACTGAAACAGAAGTGCTCAGAAAATGAGATTTGTTTCCCCTAATACACAAGAACAAAGCCATCGCAAATTTAAGGAAGAAGCCTGAATTTCATCTGCATCTATCCTGTCTGAATAAGCAGTTTGTTCTGTGTTAAATGTCTATTAGTAAATGTAAGTTAATCTCATTTAGCTTTTTTTTTTTTTTTTTTTTGAGATGGAGTGTCACTCTGTCACCAGGCTGGAGTTCATAGCGCGATCTCGGCTCACTGCAACCTCTGCCTCCTGGGTTCCAGCGATTCTTCCGCCTCAACCTCCCGAGTAGCTGGGACTACAGGCGCACGCCACCATGCCCAGCTAATTTTTGTATTTGTAGAAGAGATGGGGTTTCAGGATGTTGGTCAAGATGGTCTTGATCTGCCAACCTCATGATCCGCCCACCTCAGCCTCCCAAAGTGCTGAGATTACAGGCGTGAGCCACCGCGCCCAGCCTATTTAGTTTCTTTTAATTTCTACAGAATTCATAAGTAAGTACAGCATGGTGGTACAAGTGTGGGCACCGGAGCCAGTGGCTGTCTGGGTTTAAATCTTGGCTTTATCACTTCCTATCTGAGCATCCACACTTCCAACTCCTAAGCCATAAAAATGAGATGGTAGTACCCTTTGATACACCATGTTGAAGATGAAATGTTAATACATCTAGTACTTAGAAAGTGCCTGGCACATAATAAGTTCTCAAGAAATATCAGACGTATCATCAATACCATCAGTAGCAGCATGTAGCTAACTCTTGTTTATTCTAAAATTCAGCCCAGGCATAACCTTCTCCAAGAAGATGTTCTTGATCCTTCACAGACACTCTATAGCCCTGAGAATTTTCCTATCAAGCTTCTAAACTCTACCACATATTTTTCTTTAAGGTGTTATCATCTTTAATCACGATTTTTTTTTTCTTTTGAGACTGAGTCTCACTCTATCGCCCAGGCTAGAGTGCAGTGGTGTAATCTCAACTCACTGCAATCTCCACCTCCTGGGTTCAAGCGATTCTCCTGCCTCAGCCTCCCAAATAGCTGGGATTACAGGCACCCACCACCATGCCTGGCTAATTTTTGTAGTTTTAGTAGAGACAAGGTTTCACCGTGTTGGCCAGGCTGATCTCAACCTCCTGACCTCAAATGATCTGCCCGCTTCAGCCTTCCAAAGTGCTAGGATTATAGGGGTGAGCCACCGCGCCCAGCCAATCATGCATTTTTATGTACTCGAAGTGAAAGAACCCTCCCTCTCTCTTACCAGTTGAATCAATTACATTTGCCATATGCCAGAAATTCAACCACTGTTTCTTTTTCCAAAAATACATTACATAGCCATGGTTTAAAACAGTTAAATATAAGAGAAAGACATAAAGTAATATATGAAAGCCCCTTCCCACACTCTCCAAATCATAGTCTTGCTCCCAAAGGGTAACCAACACTAGCACATCCATTTGTACCCTGCCATAAGTTAATTTTCTGCACTTAGAAGAGCATTAGTGAGGTGTCAGAATCCACCTTGAGTTCTGCCTCATAGTCATTCATTTCCTTTATACACCTTGATATGACTATAATACGACTCTCTTCATGTTGTCATTAGTACACATGAATTTCCTCTATTTCTAGTTGACTGCCTCATGTAATTCCTGTCCTATCATGTGCCATAATCTGTCCCCCTGTGGTGGACACTTAACCTCTTTCTAGTTATTTCTGCTCTTACAAATAAGCTCCCCAAGAATGGGAACTTCATCTTCTTCAGAGCCATGTCCCCAGTACCTCGTATATTATCTAGTGGATAGCAGGGCTCAGCAAATACTTGTTAAAAAGAGGAATCTAAGAATAAAGGAATGAGTCCTCCCGTGAACATTTGTGTACACATCATCTTCACTTCTGCTAGTATACTTCAGAGTAAATTCCTAGAAGTACTACTGCTGAATAAAAAGATGTGTGAATTTAATTTCAGTAAATAAGAACTCACTGTCCTCCAAAGCGACCATAGCAAATTAAACCCACAGAATTACACTGTTGCATGAGGGGTATATTTAGAACTCCTTATTTAAATGGTAAGCTACTTTAAAGATGAAAACAAATGCCAGGCGTGGTGGCTCACACCTGTAATCCCAGCACTTTGGGAGGCTGAGGTGGGCGGATCACTTAAGGTCAGGAGTTTGAGACCAGCCTGGCCAACATGGTGAAACCCTGTCTCTACTAAAAATACAAAAATTAGCTGGGCGTGGTGGCAGGTGCCTGTAATCCCAGGTACTTGGGAGGCTGAGACAGGAGAGTCACTTGAATCCGGGAGGCAGGGGGTTGCAGTGAGCCAAGATCGCACCACTGCACTCCAGACTGGGCGACAGAGCAAGACTCTGTCTCAGTAAAAAAATAAATAAATAAAAGATGGAAACACTTTATGCTTTATTATATATTCTCCATAAGATCTAACACATTGCTTTGCAAGTAGTAAATAGGTATTTCATAAAAGTTTTTTGAAGGATAATTAATATGCCAGGATATAAAAAGGGTTTAATTCAGGAGGGGGAAAACGATAACTGCTTTAAGCAGTACATTTTTAAAAATCCATAAGTTAACCCAATTAACCAGAGCCCATAAGTAGAAGAGGGAAAGACAGATTTTCTTGCGGGGGGAGGGGCAAGGAGCATAGGAGATGCTGAGTTGTGAGAAGAGCATTTACACACATAAAACCCCACCATGCAAGGGTCTACTTTAGTGTCTATATAGTAATGAAATTGACTCTATGATTTCTTTGATGCCCTCTATATCTAAGGAAACAAAATGTGTAGCATATTGCTTTTAAAATTAGATTGACTATAAATTAATCTGGTTTCAAAAATTGTGGAAGAATGCCACTTGAATTCTACTAATTCATTAGCAAATTGTATTTGCAAATCCCAGCTCGGAAGTAAATCAATCTCTTAAACAAAGAAACACAAAGAAGTGACCAAAAAAAAAAAAGAAAGTTCAGATTGAACTCTCAAGCCTGTGTATAATCAGGACTCCAGAGTATGGGGCAGAAGTCACCCGGGGGTCTGAATGTCCCCCTCAGTGGAGCTCCCCCACCCTACCCGGAGCCCCTGGGAAAACCTGTTAAAAGCAGGCATTCTTCACCTTGAGGCTCTCGCCTTGAAGGAAAGTCTAAAAATGACAAGCCCAGTCGTGGAATGAGGAATATCCCACACACTGCCACTCCTCGTTCCAAAATTAGACTTTGTCATAGACACTGATCTCAAAGGTGGCAAAAATAGCTATAGCCGCTCTAGGGAGTGCCTGAGCTGTCCTGAAGTTTTGCTGCAGCTTCTCCAGCAAGGCAGCTGGCAGCTGGTGCAAGACAGTCCTCGCCTCCCCGCCTCATTCACAGTTAGTTCTGCACTTCATACTCCAGGCCCACCCTTCCTTCTCCCAGCACCCCCTTTAGAGTGAATAATAACAATGCATTGAATTTTTAAAGTGGAAATGTAGAGGAGAAATAATAAGGTGGCAAGACTGCTCTCTAAAGCCAAAACTACACAAATAAATGAGATTTCATTTAACAGTGATTTTTCATATATATGTAAAATTTATTGAAACAAGGTCTTGCTCTGCTGCCCAGGCTGGAGGGCAGTAGCACTGTCATGGCTCACTGCAGCCTGGATCTCCTGGACTCAAACCATCCTCCTGCCTCTGCCTTCCCAGGAGCTAGAACTACAGGCATGCACCATCATGCTAGGCTAATTTTTAAATATTTTCTAGAGATGGGGTCTCCCTATGTTTCCCAGGTTGGTCTCTAACTCCTGGCCTCAGACAATCCTCCTGCCTGGGCCTCTCAAAGTGCTACGATTATAGGCATGAGTCACTGTGCTCAACCCTAACAGTGATTTTTTTTAAAGATATATTACAAATTGATAGACGTTTCTGAAAGGTGCTCTGTCTATCAAGGTCATTTGAAAATGCTAAGACCAGCCGGGTGTGGTGACTCACAGCTGTGGTCCCAGCACTTTGGGAGGCTGAGGCGGGCACATCACGAGCTCAGGAGTTTGAGACCAGCCTGGCCAACATAGTGAAACACCGTCTCTACTAAAAATACAAAAAATTAGCCAGGCGTGGTGGCAGGTGCCTATAATCCCAGCTACTTGGGTGGCTGAGGCAGGAGAATGGCTTGAACCCGGAGGCAGAGGATACAGTGAGCCAAGATTGTGCCATTGTACTTCAGCCTGGGTTATAGAGTGAGAGTCTGTCTCAAAAAAAAAAAAAAAAAAAGGAAAATGCTAAGACCATGCTGAGTAGAGACATAAGAGGTTTAAAACCCTTCAAAGGAGTGAGACATCATGGCCAGAGGTAGAGTTTTGGAACCAGATAAAACCATCCTGCATTCCTGGCTTCAGGAGTAATTAGCTGTATAGCTGCAGACAAATGACTTCACCATGCTGAACATCTCTTTTCTCATCTACATCATAGGACAGTGATTCCTTCCAGGTCAGGGATCATGAATATTCTCTGCCATTGTAAGCCCCGTAGGAGCATGGGCCTCAAGTGTCTACTTGCCACTGTATCCTGCCACACAAAACAGAACATAGTAGGTTCTCAATAAACATGTTTAAATGGTCAAATGAATGAGAGTGAACAAATGAATCTACCTCACAGAGTTATTGTGGTTATTAGAGAAAAGGCAAGTAAAGATGTAGGAGGCCTGAAAAATAACAGTGGCTGTTATTACTAAAGAGTTGGGCATATCGTAGATGTTCAATAAACACATAGTGTTATTAGCAAATGCCATAAAGTAGGAAAAATATTTAAAAGTGAAAAATCAAACCACTAAGTAAATATTATTCCAGAAATTTTCATGGTGCAGGGGACAGACACTGAGGTGGCCCCATGATCTCCTCCTCCTGGTGGACATATCCTTGTGCAGTGCCCTTCCTTTGCATGTACAGGGCTTATGACTTGCTTTTAGTCAACAGACTGGCTGGGTGCAGTGGCTCATACCTGTAATCTCAGCACTTTGAGAGGCAGAGGAAAAAGGTTTGCTTAAACCCAGAATTTGAGACCAGCCTGAGCAACATCATAGGGAGACCTCATGTCTACAAAAAATAAATAATAAATAAAAAGAGCCAGGCATGGTGATGCATGCCAGTAGTCCTACATACTCAGGAGGCTGAGGTACAAGGAGGTCAAGGCTGCAGTGAGCTGTGATCTCGCCACTGCAGTTCAGTCTGGGTAACAGAGCAAGACTCTGTCTCCAAAAAAAAAAAAAGAAAAACATATTGATAGAGTATGACAGAGTGAGAAGATGAATAAAATAATCCTTCCATGATTGGGATACATAGGATTGTGGCCTCTTGCTAGCTATGATGAAGTATGTGGCCGTGCTGGCAAGGTTCATGTGGCCAGGAGCTGAGAATGGCCTCTGTCCAACAGCCAGCAAGAAATTGTAGCCCTCCGTCCCACAACCGCAAGTAGCTAAATTCCACCAATAACCACGTGAGCTTGAAAGTGGATCCTTCCCCACTTTTACCTCGAGATGAGACTGCAGCCCCAACAGAAACCCGCATTACAGGCTTGTGAAAAACTTAAGAGGAAGGCCCAGTATGCTATGCCAAACTCCTGACTCAGAGAAACTGTGAAATAATAAATGGATGTTGTTTTAAAGGTGCATAGTTTGTGGTACTTTGTTACATGGCAATAGAAAATTAATTTATGTAGTAATATAGACATCAATTAGCCACAACATCAGCAGCGAGATCCTAGAGAAAGACGTGTGAGGCCAGACACTACTGGGTGTGTCTAAGCATTGCCATGTCAGGATGCAAGATCAGCACTGCCAGAGCTTTGCACTTTTCAAGAAAATATAAAAATCAGAGATTCATGTGTAAGCTCTTAATTTTTAAATGTTGGTCACTAATTTGGAGTTTTCAAAATAACAGTGAGTTAATCTCATGCAGGGTAAATAAAACATGTCTAAGGGCTTGATTCAAAGACACAGTATAAGGCGGGGGTTATGCCAGCACACCTGTTCCAAATTTGAGCCCCACTACCTTCTAAGCTGGTGGTTTGGGGTCTTCAATGCAAGAGTTTTCATGAGGTTTAGAAATTACACAAAACGTCCTTAAAATATTGTCTGTTACAGAGAAGATATATAACACATTCTTGTTTTGTTACTGTTCTCATATTAGTTTTCTATGGCTGTCGAAACCAATTACCACCAATTGGTGGCATAAAACCACACAAATTTATTGTCTTACAGTTCTAGTGGCCAGAAGTCCCAAATCAGTCTCACTTGACTGTAGTCAAGGCATCAACAGGGCTGGTTCCTTCTGGACATTCTAGGGGAGAACCTGTTTTTATGCCTTTTTGTTTTGTTTTGTTTTGAGATGGAGTCTCACTCTGTCACCAGGCTGGAGTGCAGTGGTGAAATCTTGGCTCACTGCAACTTCTACCTCCCAGGTTCAAGCAATTCTCCTGCCTGAGCCTCCCGAATAGCTGGACTACAGGCACACGCCACCACGCCCAGCTAATTTTTGTATTTTTAGTAGATATAGGGTTTCACTCTGTTGGCCAGGCTGGTCTCGATCTCTCGGCCTCATGATCCACCTGCCTCGGCCTCCCAAAGTGTTGGGATAACAGGCGTGAGACACCGTGCCAGGCTGTTTTTACGCGTTTTCTAACTTCTCAAGGCCACAAACATCTTTTGGCTCACAGTCCCTTCTTCCACCTTCAAAGCCAGCTGCATGGCATTTTAAAATCTCCCTCTCCACCCCTTCTCTCTCTCTGTCTCTCTGCTTCCACCATTGCCTTGCCCTCTGTTTGACTCCTCTTGTTTCCCTCTTCTGAAGACACTTGTGATTATATTCGACCCACCTGGATAGACCAGGATACTGTCACCGTCTCAGGATCCTTAACTCGATCACACCTGCAAAGTCCCTTTTGCCTTGTAAGGTAACATTCACAGACTGCATAGACTTGAATGTGGACATATTTGGGGAGCCATTATTCAGCCTCCTACAACTGTTACTATTATTATCTGACCCACAGGCCCCTTCTTTATGAGTTTTGGGATTGAGGGTCATAAGGCTGACTCTGATCAATTCACTCCAGGACGTAATTTCTGCCTGGTATGGGCCCCACATTGCAGTATTCTGTCTGTAGACACACTCGGGAATTTTACAACAGGGACAGTTAGCAGTGAGTTAGGTCTTCCTAATCGTGAGGCTAAGGCCAGATATGAGTTTTGCCATCTTTCTCCAGTTATGATCTTGGCCATCTCATAGAAGCAAGTCAGCAGTCATATAAAAGCAATTCCTAGTAGGGAATGCAGCCAGGTCTATGTGGATCCACTCTCAATAACCAGAAAAGGCAAAACAATAACCTAGGCAGGGTGACCCAGTAATGTTGCCTTCATTTGCTTTATTTTAGCATGGTATCCCCTAATCAGAGATTGATTACAGTACATTGATTTAAGTTTTCACAATCCCTCGTTTAACTCCTTAAGATTCAGATCCCACATTGAAGCTTACTCATTTCCATCTATAACAGGATGCCGTGGCTTTAAAAATCACATTTATTTTATAGAACCCATTAAGCACACAGCAAATTAAGAGCAGGTGACATTATTTTCTAGTTAAATTTGCAAAGGGATAATCCAAACGATTTACTCATATTCCTGATTAATTTTTAGCGGAAATAATGAGGCTGTAAATGGAAAAACATGTGCGTGAGCAGGCGGAACCCGGCTTTCAAGTACAAAACAATTTATGCTAATTGATGGCTCTACGAACAAGACAATCTTAGACAAACTTCTTGAGGTGCCTAAAGGGAGCTGATGGAATAGCCACACAACCCTAATGCAATGACATGTCGCCCTGTAAGTTTTAAGTGACCTGAATTCAACTTCACAGCTCGCTCTCGCTCTCTCTCGCATTCCCCTCCCTCTGTCTCTCTCCATCCATCCACTGATGTCTCTTTATTGAAATATCCAGAATTCCTAAGTACGTGGGAAAATAAATACCAACATTGTATTAGTTCAAAAAGAAAGTCTTCCTGGAAGGCTACTTGGAAAGAAAAGCAAATCCTTAAAAGCATTCTGAGACTTTGATTCAGCAATCAAGTTTTAAGAATTTATCTTAAACAGATAGTCACTGATGCATACAGATTGAACATCAAGCTGACGCACAGGTTTTTTGTTGTTGTTATATATTCATATATATATAAAACCTCATATATAAATATATATAACCATATATATAAATAAATATATATATAACCATATACATATGTGTATATATATTAGAGATAGGGTCTCCCTTTGTCACCCAGGCAGGAGTGCAGTGGCAGGAACCTAGCTCACTGCTGCCTTGAATTCCTGGGTCCAAAGGATCCTCCTGCCTCAGTCTCCTGAGTAGCTGGGAGTACAGGTGCAAGCCACTGTACCTGGCTAGTTTCTAAATTTTTTATAGAGACCAAAACTTACCATTTTTCCCAGGCTGGTCTCAAACTTCTGGTCTCAAGTGATCCTCCTTGCCTAGGCCTCCTAAAATATTGGGATTACAGGTGTGAGCCACTGTGCTCAACCTTGATGCATAGTTTTATAAATCTATGAAATATCCATATAATAAAATAAGACCATAAAATATGATGTTGAAGATGATATTTAATGAGACAATATGTATGTATTTTCTTGCAAAAAGCTAGCACAAGCAATGTATTCAATATAATTGTATTTCCTACATCCACCTAGTTAAAATACTGGAAAGCTACACATTCCAAAGTGAGTAACAGGTGTATTCTTGTGTGGCAGGCAGAGGGATGACTTACTATGTTCTTTTTATTCTGCTGTGTTGTCTACAATGTTTCAATAATGTGTAGATTCCTTTTGAAATAAGAAAATAATAAATATAATTATTTCTTAGAGTTTCTTATAGTAGTTTCTAATTCTCTAAAATCTATTAAATTATATCATTCCCCATTCCTTCTCAATCTAATTTTACATTTGCTCTACTTAGACATTTAGAGAGAAAGAGAGAGAGATGGCGAGAGATGGAGAGAGATGGCGAGAGAGAGAGAGAGAGAGGACTTTAAGATAAATACTATTACTGCTCCCATTTTACAAAGGATAAAACTGGAGCTCAGGGATATCAAGAACTTTGTTCTCCTCCACAAAGCTGGAATGTTTCAGAACTGGTGTTGGAACTAAGTCTGGCTTCGTGGGTCATGATCTTGAACACAGTATGATGGTACTGAAATTTATCTCTTGTTTTATCTATGTCTACCCCTAAATTAGTTATATTAGTCACAGTTTTCCAGAAACAGAGTAAGTACGATATATACACCAAGATCTGCAGTCTTAAGGCCTGAAAGCCAATGGTGATGATTTCTGGTCTGGATTTGAAGGCCAAAGGAGACCAATGTCGCAACTCAAGACCACAAAGAGAGCTAATTCTCTCTTACCCTCCCTTTTGTTCTATTCTGGCCTCCATCAGATTAGATGAGACCCACTCACATAGCAGAGGGCAATTTGCTTTACTCAATCTATCAATTCAAATGCTGCTGCCATTCAGAAACACCTTCAGAGACACACTCAAAAGAAAGTTTAACCAAATATCCAGGCACCCTGTGTCCCAGTCAAGTTGACATATGAAAACCACCATCAAAACCCCTTAATTCATTCCATGCCTCCTCCTCAGCATGCCCACCTCCGCCACCTCTGAGATCATACACAAGTCTTCAAGCCTGGTTTCTCACAAATGCTTATGTCAGCAGTGGTTCACGGGGGCACTTGCTCTTTTCCAACAATAAGCTCTGTCCTGTGGCCCAAATCCAGCCTCCTGACTGTTTCTGAATGACCCATATGCAAATAAATAAATAAATAAATAAAGTACACTTATTAATGGTTGAGAGAAAATGAAGAGTAATATTTCATGACATGTGAAAATTATATGAAATTTGTATTTCAATGTCCATTAAGTTTGTTTTGAGACATGGCTATGCTCATTTGATTATATCTTTCCCATAGCTGCAGTTGTGCTACAATGGCAGTTAAGTACTTGCAGGCCATATTGGTCCACAAAGCATAAAACATTTACAGGAAGCTTTGCTGACCCCTGCTCTAAAATCCTGGAGTGCTGCCTATAGACGTCATTTGGAAATAACCCGAGGCTGTGTTGGAACAGATCACGTTACTGGCATGCTTTGCCCCTCCACTCTTTAAATCCAAACACCCCACATGTTTCAATCGTAAAGTTTCAAACTACCCAAATCTTACCATGCCAACCCAATTCCTCTTTGTTTTGTATATTTCCTTCCAGATGTGTAGCTCTATGTATGTGTTTGCAGCCACAATGCATGCTGTGCATTATTTAACTGTTGTGCATTCATTTATGATTTATGATTTCATGAATTTACTCTCCTTAAAGAATAAACTCATGAACATAATTCTTTTATTTTTTTTGAGGCAGGGTCTCGCTCTGTCACTCAGGCTTAAGTGCAGTGGCACAAACTCGGCTCACTGTAGCCTTTACCTCCTGGGCTCAAGTGATCCTCCTACCTCAGCCTCTTGAGTAGCCGGAACTACAGTCATGTACCATCGTGGCTGGCTAATTTTTGTATTTTTATCAAGACAGGGTCTCCCCATGTTGTCCAGGCTGGTCTCAAACTTCTGGGATCAAGCGATCAGTCTGCCTCAGCCTCTTAAAGCTCTGGGATTACAAGAGTCAGCCACCGCGCCTGGCCTCATGAACATAATTCTTTATGTAATCCAAGTCCCTAGCACAATGTAAAGCAAAGAGTAAATGTTCTGAGGGCATGTTTATGTATGCTGTGTGTTTGGGCATCTTTATATACCAATGACTATAAGACACGGCACATGCATGACTGTGGGTAGCAGTTCACCCACAGACAGGTTCTCTTTGACCCACCCGCAGTGTTGGAGTCTTACTAGAATTAATTTCCAACAGTTACCAACTGGCAGGTATTACACACAGACTCAAATCTTTGGCTTCCCTTGAAAAATCAAGTGATCTACCCACATGGATATCACAATCTCATGTTCTCACGTCAACAGTTGTCTGGTCTTGGGCTTTTGACATTTCACTCCAGTTTCCCTCAGCCCTCTTCTTTCATTTACATTTTTCTCTCTGGCCTCTGTTGACATTTGAAATAACTTCTGATATAGCAAGACATATCTCCATAGGTAGATGATCCACATGGTTGTGTCTACAGATGTCTATACACATGCAAATTAATTTTACACACCCTTGCGATTGAGTTGCAAAGTAGATAATGGGGATGCATGGTTAAGGGGTTACCCACGGCCTACATCAGGCATTCCGGAATGGCATTTAATCCAAGTGATACACTATTGAGAAGAGGAATCAATCATCTGCTCAAATAATGCTGACCATATTTTCCAGCACAAAAACGAGCCAATTGCTTTCTGCAGTGATAGGCACTGGGACACGAGCAAGAAATTCCAAACATACCATTGAGTTTTTCACGCTCTGTAGCAAGCGCTCGTGCTGCTCGGCTATGGCCAAGGCAGCAGAGTGGACTTTCTGATAGATGGCCTCCCCGTCTCGGGTCTGAAAGATAAACAGCCCTTCACCAGTCTCACACATCCTGTGAAAAAAAAAAAAACAAAATAGCTTCTGAAAATCCAGCGCCTAGAAGTTCAATGCACTAAAATCCTGGAATACTCCACTAGGCTGTGCCCGTTTATTATTTTTTATGAGATCAAGATTCTTGTTCACATTTGCTAAACAAAGTTAACTAGAATCGAAATGTTCAAAGTGTTCAATTAATTGTAATTAACAAGGGCAGGGGACCAAGGGACTCCAGGCTAACCTGTGCTGAATACTTTCTATCACAAAGTAAAAGAGAAATTTAATAAAAAAGCTGTTTCTTGATTTTCAGTATAATAAATACTTCACCTTCCCTATCTTTCACCTTACCACCCTCAAAGAGAAATACCTGTGCAAGCACATTCCTTTGTGCAGCCTGTGAATAGCTCCTCATCAGAAACTGCCAGTGCAGAGGAGAGGAAGATTCTATATCTCTTAGCTTCTGTTCTCGCTTTCCCTACCGACCATGGCTTTAAGGATTCTTTCCTTCCTAAAATCCTAGATTAAATATTACTCCAGCTTTCATTCAACGGGATGGATCAAATGCCGTTAATTTTTTTTGGCCATGAGTATGACTCTGCTGAACTAATATTTGGAACATTAGAAAAGTTCTTCACGGAAAGCTGTATGGTTTTGATAATGAACATCAAGCATTAAAAAGAAGGGTATCTGTACCTCAGATGGTAAAGGTAAACAAAGAGAAATAAATTTCATTAATAAAGGAAGACTGGTACACACAATTAGGCAAGAAACAAACAAATGTTTTTTACTTAAATACATTTTAGTATATATGTGTGTGTATATATATGCCATACACATATTTTAGCGTGTGTGTGTATATATATAAAACTACACTAAAATATATTTAATTATTATAAATATTTTTAAAGAACTTGGACAAAATCATACACAGGGATATTAAAAGAAGCTCTGAATTTGATACATCCATATGCCAACAGTAAACTAAGAGGTTGTTTTGTTTGCTTGCTTGTTTTTAAAGGCCCGATTATTCTAAGACACAATGCCACTCCTTCCATTTCAGAATTTCTTGCTGAAAAACTGAACGGTAGCTTCAGTGCCTGAATTTTGCTCCCATCTAAAGAACTGTTTAGCACAACATAGAAACAAAGCAAATTTTCAGCCTAAACCACTGTTATTTTTTTTTAGTCTAGCCCAGTCTATGCAATTAATGCAATAAAACGAGGAAGAGGTATCTAATGTTTTGCAGTTGGTCCAGTACCGCAGTCAAATGACAGCTTTCTATATATAAGGCATGGCCTAAGTAATGGGCCAAAACCCATTAAATTTGAATTAAATTTCATGAATTTTATGAATATGAGCCATGTATGAAGAAACAGAGGGAGTTTGGGTGCGGTGGCTCACACCTGTAATCCCAGCACTTTGGGAGGCCAAGGTAGGCAGATGATCTGAGGTCAGAAGTTCAAGACCAGCCTGGCCAACATGGTGAAACTCCATCTCTACTAAAAAATACAAAAATTAGCCAGGCATGGTGCAGGAGGCACCGGTAATCCCAGCTATTCCGGAGGCTGAGGCAGGGAGAATAGCTTGAACCTGGGAGGTGGAGGTTGCAGGGAGCCGAGATCATGCCACTGCACTCCAGCCTGGGTGATAGACAGAGGCACCATCCCCCTTCACCCGCCACTAAAAGAAAAAAAAGAAGAAGAAGAAACAGAGGGAAAAAAATGATGGCTCTTTCAATAAGCTAATCTAAAGAACTAGCTCATGAGGTTGATCATGTGATTTTAATTATTAAGTCATTTTAATCCAAAGAAGATCTGAAACTGAAATTCAAGGCATTTTCAATAAAGTCTCATTTCTTCCCTGAAGACATCTCAAAATACTTAAACCCTTTCTGCTACCTTGTCCTTATTTAAGCCATCATACAAACTTGACTCTATTGCTTGGCATCCAATTCTGTAAGGTTTTGTTTTTCATACATCTTTTTTCCATCAAACACGGAAATATTAATTTGTTAAGAGAAGGAAGTAATCTTAATCAGTTCTTTCAGAGGAAAAAGTGGCCACTGGTTTCCCCTGGGGCAGAGGTCACTGTATATTTATTTACTTCCTTAAATGCCAACCTTGGTTCCAGAAGTAATGAAAGTACCTGTTACTCAGAAACACTTGTAGTGTGACAGATTAATACCAAACCTTGCAGCTATGTTTCTCCAGCTTGGACAATCTAGTTGCTTTCAAAGTCTTTGTTAACTGCAACGCACCGTAGGAAATAAAGTTTAGATTTTTAGCCAGTATACCTATCAATCTATCATCAATCTATAACATGCTATTATTTTCTATTCTATCTTATTTTTAATACTAGTGGTGGAATGCTTAATCTATATCATAACCCATTCATTTTACTCTTGGAAAATCACTCTTACCCAATGCCCACGTGTTTTTTGTTTGTTTGTTTGTTTGTTTAGATGGAGTCTTGCTCTGTCACCCAGGCTGTAATGCAGTGGTGCAATCTTGGCTCACTGCAACCTCCGCTTCCCAGGTTCAAGCAATTCTTCTGCCTCAGCCTCCTGAGTAGCTGGGATTACAGGCATGTGCCACCATGCCCAGCTAATTTTTGTGTTTTTAGTAGAGATGGGGTTTCACCATTTTGGCCAGGCTGGTCTCCAACTCCTGAGCTCGTGATCTGCCCGCCTCTGCCTCCCAAAGTGCTGGGATTACAGGCGTGAGTCACCGCACCCGGCCCCCAATGCCCACTTTTAAGCAATGTAATAAATCTACAACCTTCCTTTAATGACATTTAAATCGCTAAAATAATATTGTTATCAAAAACAAACGAAACCAAAACAACTATAGTACCAAACATTCTTCTTTAATGTACATAGACTTCCCTCTCCTCCGCCTGAAGATCTGGAACACACACACACACACACACACCACTTACCACTAACAGAAAAGAACAGGAGACACAACCTCAAATTCCATTAGAGTTCAGGCAGAGAACATGAATGCTCAAACCCATTATGACCAAGGGTACAGGGAGCACAGCTAGCCGAGAGCACAGGTCCCGTCTAAGCATAGGAGCCAGAAGTCAGCCCTAGTCAGGTGTCTACGTGGGGGAATGGGGAAATACGCGTCCAAGGTACTCATAGTTTCTGATTGTTTAAGAGAAGCAAGACTTCTTGACTTTTATGTGAAGACACCTGAATTTTATATGTCAGCAACTTGTTTCATTTTCTTTCTAAGTTGTGAGAGTCCAAAGGCCTTAATCAACCAGATCTGGCCAAGAAATCACCACTGTGCAGTAAAGACACAAAATGCATTAAGAGCTCTAAATAGAACAGAAATGAGGTCTTTGGTGTAAATTGTTAGGGCTTTTGCTCCTATTGCTTGAAGGCATGTGTCCTTCATTGGACAACCTGACCCACGAAGATGCTAATGACCACAAACTGACCTTCAGATGCTCTTCCATCGGGTCTCTGCTATACTCTACCCACAAGTCCTTTTATCGTATCTACCCCTCCTACTTGATGTGTTTGGAACTGTTTCATAAGCAGCTTTACAACACTTTAAAATGTTACTACATGCCTCCATCAAAACCACATGATGGGCTAACTCCCCAGGGCAGTGAGAAGAAAATAAACAAACGAAAAAAAGGAAGTGAAAAGAAAGGTACATCAAATAGGCTAATGGTCTTACATAACCTCATACAGCCATGTCTGCTTCTCGTCTCCAGAGAAAATTCAACACAGAACAAAGATGTTCTAATGGGTTTACCCTTTAGCAGAATAGCAAAGCCACCTGCTTTGACTTCTGATGCTCCCGATTCCTCCTTTCTCTTTACCCATTGATTTTTACCCTGGATGCTCTTCCTGTATCCAAAGTAGTCCCAAGTGACCCGACACTCCTTACATTAACGGAAACCAGTGGATTGGAAACCCAGAGAAGGTTAAAAAATAAGTTTAAGTTAGGTCTTTCTAATTTCCTCTATGAAGATAAGCATTCAAATATAATAATATTGCTGCCATACAGATGCAGGTATAGTTTTGAGTTTCCCAATAATTGCCTAAATGAAATGCCTGTCACTCCAAATCATGGATTATTCCATTATTCAAAAGTCCAGAGGGAACCAATAGCTCAGAAAATGTTGGGAACCATTCATTCTTCCACATACCAAATACATGTCAAGGCAACATAATAGAATGCAGGAGTTTGACCAGGGTTCACCTGGCTGACCTGGCATCTCACCAGCTTTGTGACCTACCACCAGCTATCTAACCTGTCTAAATCTGCATTTTCATATGTAAACAAACGTAATGCTAAGAACTCTCACCTGGACTTACTGCAAGTATTAAATAGAATATGTAGAGTACACAATTATATCTTCGACTAAAGAGAGCTTCTATTACTCTACCAGAATGTGAACTCCCTGTAGACAGGGATTTTATTGTGATATATTCACAGCTTTTCCACTAATGCCTAGAGCATGGCTGGGTTTACATTTGGTGCTCAATAAATAACTGTAGAATGAATTGTGAAGCAGAAGGCAGTGCTAGGAAAGGCATAGCTGGGAACCTGACCTAGGCTTCCTTGAGCAACTTTTACTGACACTGAGAATTCATTGAGTTACCCTGGGGAGGGGAGTGGTTTGAGAAAGAAGGCAGGAAAAGCAGTCTTGACAGACAGAACTGCACATATAAAGCTTTTAGGTGGGACACAGGTAAGTGAAGCCAACACGTTGGGGAGAAGGTGGGAAGAGGGGCAGCCTGTGGGGCTGAGCCTAGTGGACAGAGCACAAGTGTGCATGTCCTGGGACTGTGGTCCCGGGTACTGTGAAGATTCAAGACCCAGACACTATGGTTCATACACACGGACTGCCCAACTTCAGAAACTCTGTTCTCTCCTTTTGCCCAAAACATTGCACATTAACATATCTTATTAGAAAAATACTAATGGGGCTGAAATTATGAAAACTAAAATAAATTATCTCATGGTAGACAGAATGAATAAGTAAACATTTGAAATCAGTAAGCCAACTAGTTTCATATTTTCTTGCTTCCAAGATGTATGCTGTGCACATGGCTCTCTCTCTCTCTCTCTGTTTCTGTGTGTGTGTGTGTGTGTGTGTGTGTGTGTGTGTGTGTGTGTGTGTAGAATATATGGACATTGCCAAAAGCAGAACACATTTTGACCTCAACGTGTGTGTGTGTGTGCGTGTGCGTGTGCGTGTGTGTGTGTGTGCGTGTGCGTGTGTGTGTGTGTGTGTGTATGTGTATATATATATATAGAGAGAGAGAGAGAGAGAGTCTTGCTCTGTTGCCCAGACTGGAATGCAGTGGCACCATCTCGGCACACTGCAACCTTTCTGCCTTCTGGGTTCAAGAAATTCTCTGCCTCAGCCTCCTAAGTAGCTGGGATTACAGGTGCCTGCCACCACGCCTGGGTAATTTTTATACTTTTAGTCGAGACAGAGTTCCACCATCTTGGCCAGGCTGGTCTCGAACTTACCTTGGGTGATCCACCCTCCTCAGCCTCCCAAAGTGCTGGGATTACAGGCATGAGCCACCACGCCCAGCCAACATGTACATTTAAGGTAGGCTTTTCTTTTTCTCCACCCCTGCCAAGGCAGCTATTAAATCAATGTTGTATTTTACATTTACAATTACGTTATAATTGAAAGAATAAGGTACTCGTTACACCTACCAGAGACAAAGCATAACAGCCGTTGTGAAGGATGTAAACATAAGCTTTTTCTTTGAGGAGCTGAGAACTAATTTGGAGAGACAAGATCTACATATGCAAAACGTTTGAGAATAATATCATGGTTGCATGAGCCATACTGATGCAGTAATTAAAAAAGGAAATGTACAGTTGAGAAGAGGGGTGGGTGTCAGCGTTGGGAAAATGAAAATCTGGTATTCAAAAACCTGAGAAAAACAGATCTGAAGCACCTGACAGAGAGGGATACAAAATTAAAAGGGGAAAAAAAGCACAATGTTTACTTTTGTCTGTGAAAGTGAGGCAAACTGAAAATACAGTTAGAAGCTGGGTGCAGTGGCTCACGCCCGTAATCCCAGCACTTTGGGAGGTCAAGGAGGGTGGATCACGAGGTCAGGAGATTGAGACCATCCTGGCTAACATGGTGAAACCCCGTCTCTACTAAAAATACAAAAAAAAAAAAAAAAATAGCTGGGCGTGGTGGCGGGCACCTGTAGTCCCAGCTACTCGGGAGGCTAAGGAAGGAGAATAGCGTGAACTCAGGAATGCGGAGTTTGCAGTGAGCCGAGATCACGCCACTGCACTCATGTCTGGGCAAGAGAGCAAGACTCCGCCTCAAAAAAAAAAAAAAAAAAAAAACAACAGGTTGAACAAGTGGAGTACAATCCCCTCCCTCCATCCCTGGGGCTATAGCAAGGCCAACAACACTATGACAAGAAAACATACTTGCACAGACATGAGATGAAGAAGCAAGAGGCTTAGCCATGTAGGCTCTAAGAGCTTCATTTTGAGGAATAAATTCAGGAGGAATTTCAAAGGAGCTTGTAATATGGACTTGATCTCAGCTCTACTAAAGTCAGCAACACTGACGTCGTCCAATCATGCTTTGCTATTAGGGCTGTCCTGGGCGTTGTAGGATATTGAGCAGCATCCCTGGCCTCTACTCACTAGATGCCAGTGGTACCCCACAGTTTGACAACCAAAAGTGTCTCCAGACATTGACAAATATCCCCAGTTGAAAATCATTGAAATAGACTAAAATGAGGACAAGGGACAACCCAAGTAATGAGTAGGTGGTAAGAGGTTTTTTATACAGGGCAGCGTCTGAGTTTAGGGAATTGTTGCTTCAGTACAGACTGAGATGACATGGACATTCTGCGGTTGACTATCTTTGTTGTCTTTCCTGTTCCAATCACTGACATTGCTGCCTGGTTGATCTCAGCTTAAGACAAAGCAGCAGTCTATTCTCCTAGTGCCCCGTGTGTGTGCTCACTGGAGATAAGGGCAATCTGGCCCACTTGCTGCTGCAATAGTTTTCCTAGCCCTTTCTATGACTGGTCGGGTGAGAAATGGGAATTGATGTAAGATATTACATCATGTATCACTTGCCACTCAGGCTTCTGAGCATGGGACAGTTGTCGACATCCATCATTCATATACAACTTTTATGATGGTTGTCAAATCATTGTGCCACTATGTGATTCGTTTTTAATCAACTTGCTTCATTTTCCTTAAATGAATAAATTTTTGTAAGTTGGAATCATCACATCAATATCAAATCAGTATCCCCTGTTGTAAGTTGAAAGCAGACTTAAAAACTACATTAAAAGGCTGGGCGTGGTGGCTCACACCTGTAATTCCAGCACTCTGGGAGGCCGAGGCCCGTGGATCACAAGGTCAGGAGTTCAAGACTGCCTGGCCAAGATGGTGAAACCCTGTCTCTACTAAAAATACAAAAATTAGCCAGGCGTGGCGGCGTGTGCCTATAATCCTAGCTACTTGGGAGGCTGAGGCAAGGAATTGCTTGAACCCAGGAGGTGGAGGTTGCAGTGAGCCGAGATCACGCCACTGCACTCCAGCCTAGGCAATACAGCAAGACTCCATCTCAAAAAAAAAAAAAAATACATAAATAAATAAAAAATTGTTATAAAACTCTGCTACATCCTCTTGCTGTCAAAGATCTGAGCTAGAAGTTTGCTCACTTCTTAGTAACACAAGTATATTAGAAAGTTTTACAGATGTATGTCAAGCATGCAGCATCCAACTAAATGGTTTCTCCATTATTCAACCAAAAGGATCAAAAACTAAACAGAAAAGAAAATGACCTTATCACTGTGAGACTCACATTTATTTAACATCACCTGTACTGCCCAAATTCATGCCACATTTTGGAAACACAGGTCTAGTTCCTAGAGCCCTGCTCCAGGTGATGTGGAGCAACGTCTGGAAGATAAGAAGTCTCAATCCCAGCTCCCTCCCATGATGCAATCACAATCCTGGACGAGTTCCTTGACTTCTCAAAGTCTCCATGACTTCATATTTCAAATGTGAATAACAAGGTCTCCCAAACCACACAGGATGGTGAGAGATTGCGTTTTGTATTTAGCAAAGGATCTGGCATCAAATAAGCATTGAATTGGAATCTGTTGTTGTTGCTATCTTAACCCTTTAAAATGTCAAAGCCAAAGAGAACATGACTCTCTGGAAAAACCTCATGAGAGAGGCACAACCACAAACTTGCCTTGAAGGAAATGGGGGCGGCTTGCAACCCAGAACAGCAGTGGGGAAGCAATAATGACGAAGATGTATGGGAATGGAATGTGTGTGGCTGGGAGAAAGAGTGATGTGGAGGCTCATGGGTGGCTGAAAACAGAATAAAATAAACCTCTTCTTTGAGAATGAAAATATGAATTCAGAAATAAGAATCGCCCTCTAAGAAAAGGATCAGCTTTAACTAAAGAAACCTAGGATGCAAAAATTGGGTGTTTTGTTTCTCCAGCTCCAGTGAAGTACAGTGTCTGTGCTGGAGGATTAGCACACCTTATGAGATATAAAGCTTATTAGCTGGAGTGCAGGGTGAAGAGAAAGACCCCAGTGCAGACTGTGCAGGGCCACACTGTGGCCCTCCTCCTGCCATTTCATCGTCACTAGCACAGTTTTCCTAACAGCCAGAGTCCCCTCAAATGTGCACAGAGACCTTCGCTATCACTTTTAGATGTAAATTTTAATACTTACTGTCTGGACTTGAAGGTTTGTGGAAAAACAAACAAACAAAAGAATAAATTAACTACTATCTGTAGTCATAGAACAAAGCTAGTATAACAGACAGTGGTTGTTTATTAATTGTGTCTGTTCTTTATCACTTATGATATGCATAAAGTCAAAGGAAATCACTTTGTTCCATTTTGCTTTATGATGTGATCTAACTCCTTGTGTGAAGAAAGCATTTTCACACATTCTTCCTGCAGTAGCAGTTATAAAAAATGGGTTGGAATTAGCAGTGCTTTTAACACTTCTAAACTCAAACACAATGTGTAGCTTTACTAATCCCTGACAGGATGAAATGGCGGCTTAGTAAGTGGGGTAAACTGCTGAATGAGCCTTGAAGTTAGCCTTTCCAAAACTGACCTCTGGAAAATCCTCAGCCCCAGTGCCCACTCTGCACCCTTTCTCTGCAGTCTTAGCTGCTCCTGGAGGGTGCCTAGCACTTCCCTTTCCCTCTTAGTCCACATCCAATCTGTCAGTAAATCCTTCTGGCTTTAGCTTAAAAACCTATCATTATCCAACACTTAAGACCATATTCACTGTTACCCACATGCCTACAGCCATTCTTGTCCCTCACATGAGTACTACAATACCCTGTAACTGGTTTTAGCCTGAGAAAGTCTTAAAGAAAAAAAAAGATTATGTCACTTCTTTGCTTAACACCTCTAGCATAGAGAATAATTTAACCTTGTCTAAAAATAGCTCTTTGCTAGGATCTCCTGCAAGGTAATGTTTGCCTGCCTGGAAAGTTAGCTAGACATATAGGAACAATATGACTCAAGATAAGGGCTTCAGGTCATGTGGTGTCAGTCAGCCTGGAGACTGAGATCCACCACGTGGGCCACCAATCAATCACACGTACATAACGGAGCCCAGTAAAATCTTTGTGCGTGGTGGCTCAGGGGCGTCTAAGTGGACAATGCTCCATGTGTAATGTCACATGTTGGTAGGAAGAAAGCAGCATGCCTAGATTCCACAGGGAGAAGATAACAGAAGCTCCACACTTGGTACTTCTCTGGACTCCCTCCCATGTGCTTCTTTGCTTACTTGATTTCACTCTATATGCCCTACTGTGATAAACCATAACTCTGTTTAACAGCTTTTGGTGAGTTCTGGGAGTCATTTGAGTGACTTACTAAATCTTAGGGTAGTTTTAGAAACCCGTGAACTTGCAGTTGGTGTCAGAAGTGAGAGCCATCTTGGGGACTTGCTCAAACTCTGTAGTTTTCCAACTCTACACAGCCCCTGATGGCTCCCCATCAGACTAAGACTAAATGCCAAATTCCTTACAACCACCTTCAAGCTCCACATGGCCTGACCCTGCTGCATCTCCACCTGTGTCATGTGGCTTCCCATCCATTGATTCTGCTCAGACACACTAACCTCCTGGTTCTTCTTTGAATACTTCCTCTTCAGCATTTTCTTCCATCTTCCTTCTGGAAGAAATGCTCTTCCCCCAGATTCCTACATGGCTCACACTCTCACCTCTTAACATTACTTACTCAGTAAAGCCAGTCCTGCTCACTCTCTTTAAAACTGCACCCATTCTTTGGCACTGTCTATTGTCCTTCCCAACTTTATTTTTCAATCTGACATCTATTTTACCTTTTAAAATGCTTGTCATTGTCTATATCTCTCTCCTCTATTGAGTAAGTTGTATGTTGTTTTCACTGCTATATCTGCAGTGCTTAAAACCACACCAGGCATTAGGGTTCACTAGGTGAATATTGCATGAAGGAAGGAATGATTCATTTTTACTAGTCCTTTCTAGAATTCCAAAATACCATCTCAGATAAAGTAATCACAAATGCCAGTGGGCCATCACCTACGTTAAAGATAGCCACAGATGTTGCTGAGTGCCTAATTTTGCCTCAAAGGTCAGAAAAAAGTCATCCTTTCTTTCAAGAATTGCACATGCTATTTAATAAAATCACAGAAGCTCAGAGGTGGATAGGATCTAGCTAAGCCTCTTACAATTGTGGCCTTGTCTTGCTTGTCCTCATACCTCTCACTTAGCACAGTGTGTGGTAGACAGTAGACATGCAATAATGGAACATCCATTAAGATGATTATTAAAGAGGTTACTCTGTGGAGTAGAAAATGCTTCCTTCTGATTTCATACATGCCTCTACTATTGGAATATTTATAATATGTGCATTATCTTTGTAATTAAAATTATTTTTGAGGAAAATGCTAATGAATAACAAGTGGCCATTTAAATGACACAATGTTTGTTCCCTTTTTCTTATAAAAGAAGAGGATTTTACTTCTCCAGAGCAAACTTGTGTTAGATCCAGCACATTTGTATTTTAATCGTTATACTCAACATAGTTGGGGGAGTTGAGTATACTGGATTGCTTACCTGCTTTAAATTCTTCAATAAGGATAAGTGAATGCTCTGTAAAACATTCAGAAGTGGGAGATTACTAAGAAGCTACTAAGAAGATAAATTGGGAACATGTAGCTTTCAAATATTCAAATAGACATATATTTCAGATATTCAAAGAGATAAATAGAAAATATTCATAAGCTATCAAAATAATTGTCATTTTACATGTAAACTCACCAATTAAAGGAGAAAACAATTTTTTTCTTGAATAAAAAATTATTTCCCCAATTAGGCTGGTTTTAGGGTGAAATATGCAAGAAACTAATTATTTTCTAAAGCTGTTCAGATGCCTTTATATCCAAATAAATAAAAATCTATTTCAAAAACCACTTGTGAACTCCATTTAAGGAAAAGTATTTGTATTTGCAATTTGGATTTTCACATATTTTTGGCATACCTAAAAGTTTCTCTTAAAACCATGGCAAAAGCACAAGAGAGACTCTCTCTGGCTCGTGAAGAAAGGCACTCATGTGCAGTAATTATTTAGTACGTTCTGCCAAATGTCACCTGAGCTTCTCTAGCTCCTGCAGGTGCAAAGCCCAGGGTATTAATTTAAATCAGTCAGGAGGTAAGGCGAAGTCTGACATTGAAGCATGCTAACTCAGCAGCGAGCTATACAGTTAACAGAGAAAGGCACTGGACACCTGCCACCCTTCTCTACACAATCACATTGCAAGAATGGTTCCCAGGGGGGTGATGCTGCAGTTAGAACTTCATGTCAATTGGATCTTCCCTGAGAATTTCATGTCAATTGCATCTTCCCATAAAAAAATTAGTGCCCCTGACAGTCTGATGTGCCTCAGTGAGGTTTCAGGGCTTTGAAGTGGAAAGAAACAAACAAAATACTAAGAAAACTTCAAACAAAATAAGTAATATATCCCTTAGCCCCCAAGATAAACTAATTATTCTCTGTCTCCAAGGGTCATTAATTGTGCAATTCATCTTATTAAAAATGTTATATTCCAATTTTGAATTTCCTCAAGAAATAGAGACTGTGGTCAGATTTTCTGATACCAGGAGGAGAAGGAGAAAAACATGTGCAGAAGACACTAATGACCTGTGATCCGCAGAGTGCCACCCCGGAAAGATGAACAATCCTGGCTGTATGTGCCTACACTCCAAACTAAGAGAACATATAGGGGGTTCCAAAAAATCAACTCAAACTAAGGACATTTATACCCCAGTGCACAGCTCAGGAGGAATATTTACATCACCAGCATCTTTGCAAGTCTGTGGCTTATTGACAGATGCCTTACTCATATTGAGGCTGCTTCAGTGGGAAAGGATAATATGCTCACAACATCATCCAAAATGGATTTAGCAAGCTTTGGTTATGCAAGCATGCTTGCTCTTCCTCACCTCTGCAGAAGTTAACTAAGAACTAGGCTAACCTCCAGTAGAAGGTGAGCCTTCTTAGAAATCTATAGAGTTTGGAAGTAAAAGATCTGAGCGTGAGTCCTGAATTTATCAGCCTTGTGTCTTTGGACCTCTTGCCATTGCCCACGTTTCATTTTAAGATGGAAATGACTGTATCCCCTAGTTTCTATGATAATGAGTAGTTTAAATGGGGTAATGAGCCTCTTAGCACAGAGGCTTTCTTATAGTAAGGGCTCAATAAATGGCAGTGATGATTTTCAATGTCTCATACACCTGCTACAGTAGGGTTTCTCAACCACATGATTAGACCTGATAATCCTCTGTTGTCGAGGACTGTTCTGTGCAGTGTAGGATGTTTAGCAGCATCTCTGGCCCCTTTATGCACTAGATGCCAGTAACATCCCCTGCCTAGGTTGTCACAATCAAAAATGTCTCCAAACATTATCAAATGTCCCCTGGGAGCAAAATCACCTCTGGCTAAGAACCACTGCCCTGGACCATTGAGAGTGCAATGTTAATTACAGTCAAACAGCCTCTTGACCTAATTTGTTTTGAGCAATTATTAAATGTTATATTGTACATATTTTGTTAGTTTTTAAAAACCTCACCTCTACTCCTCCTCTGATGGCAACAGTACCCTCTTCATGCCTTCAGAGAACCACCCTCATTGCGTTTGTACCCTGTGAGCTTTGTGTAAAGTGCAGTGCTTGACACATAGTATATATAATGACAGCAGAGAGTAGTAACATATCTCTCTTCTACTGAGATAGTGTGGGGAGATCTCAAAGCTCCTGAAAGTCACCATATGGAGCTAGAATGAAACTATTTTAGAAGAAACAGAACTGTCAAATAAAACCTGGGAATATCATTTGGACACTGAGCTAAGCCAAGCTTGAAGCCATCTTTACTCCTCAGACTTTCAGTTTATGGAAGTCAGTGAGTTTCTTTTCTGTACCAGTTTGGGTTGATACAGCTGCCTACCACATCCAGGCACTATTCCAGGTGTCTTTACATGTGCCTTTATTTAATCTTCATAGCAATCTTGTGAGACAAAGTAATATATGTGTTCCCAATTTACAGGTTGCAATGAAATAAAGCTCGGTGAGTTAAGTGACATATCCATGTTCCCACAGCTAGTATGTGATAGAACTGTAATTTTACTTCATTTCCTCCAACTTCCAGTTCAGTCTATTACACATGTCCCACTGTCAGCTTTGGTGGAGTGAAACGGGGCCACTGAGCAGGAGTAACACTCAGTTCTAGTTCTAAGAGAGGTTGAATATGAGCAGAACTTTGTCCAAGAAATATTTCCTGTGTTCTAGAGGATATTGTTAAGTTTTTGCAGATGCATGTGGGATATGTGAAAACTATATGCTTAGACAGACAACTTCTGCTCACTTCTTGATGTGAGAGATGGGGAAAATTACATTGGTTAATATAAAACTGCCTTGTTTCAACACATCCAAAAATAGCCAAGGAAAAAATGATCTTCACTAATAAAGCAAGGCAGACATGAAACTTTCATGCTTGGTGGAACACGAATGATCTTATTATCCTGAGCATCTTGATGGTAACTATAAAAATTTATCTTTATTTGAGTTTCAGGCAAAATATAAAATAGTAATTTTACCTTGCATTTAACACTAGCCTGCAAGCCCATGTTCTGCTCCAAAAGTAATCATAATAGAATACCAAAGATACTATTTAGGAGAAGCTCAGCATCCTTCCAGGTCATCTACATGCATTTCTGCCTTTACCTACAACAAATCTGCAAGGAAGTTATTACTCCAATAAATTTACAAGGAAAGTTAAGAACTTTGTCCAAGGTTAGCAGCTAGCAAAAGTAGAGATTACCCAGGGTTTCTCTAAATTCTGAATCAGTACTTCGTATACTATACCATGCTGTTTGAGAAGTAAGATCCTAAGCATACAACTCCCACACTTTCCTTTCTGACCATTCAATCTCAAGTTTGCACCAGGCCTGCAAAACATGGCCAATGCATAAGAATAATGCTATTCAAAATCAATAAATATTCTATGTCCCTACAATATTGGAGATATAACATTGAGTGGCCTGGGTTGTGAATATTATAATCATCTAACCAATGGAGTTCTCGGATTAAATAAGCAAATGGATGGACTATAAAGGGGTCATCAAAGTCATGGAATAAAACACTTGTATCTTCCAAGTCAGCATGTTGGTAAACACCATTGAAATAGTTCTGGAATTTATGTCACCAATATATCTTTTCATCCACCATTGTTTCACTTGAGCCGGTTCAATATCCCCCACATCCATACCTATCTCCTCTATCCTACTGTCCACACAATGTGGTCAAAGTGACCTTTATATACTTTTTTTTTTTTTTTTTTTTTGAGGTGGAGTCTTGCTCTGTCGCCCAGGCTGGAGTGCAGTGGTGCAATCTTGGCTCACTGCAAGCTCCGCCTCCTGGGTTCACGCCTTTCTCCTGCCTCAGCCTCCCGAGTAGCTGGGACTACAGGCGCCTGCCACCACGCCCAGCTAACTTTTTATATTTTTAGTAGAGACGGGTTTTCGAGCCAGGATGGTCTCGATCTGACCTCGTGATCCGCCTGCCTCAGCCTCCCAAAGTGCTGGGATTACAGGTGTGAGCCACCGCGTCCGGCCCTTTATAAACTATTAACACAATTACATCACATACTCACACAACCCATATACACACATCTCATACACACACACAGACTCAAACATACCAGCCTCCAAGTCTCTATGGTTTCCTACTGCACTTAGGAGAAATATCAACATCTTTTAAGCAATCACCTAAGTCCTTAGCAGTTCTATTGGATTTCAATATGAATAAACTAAATGTTTGCAGGATATGTATAGTGTTCATCCTAAACCTGGAAAATTAATAAGATAATATGTTTTTAAGTTTAAAATAGACATGAGATACTAATAAAATTTACTAAGGTTTTGGTATTCAAACACTGCCATAAAAAGCTATACACTTTTTCTACTACTATTAGAAATAGCAAATAAAAAATGATTTTAAAATATTAATAATTGAGTAAGTACTGTCCAAAACAGATCCAAAGAGTCTTGATCGATGCAGAATTCTCTTACACATCAATATGAAATATGAATGGAGGTGTTTTGAGATATAGAGTCATAGAAAAGTCTATTTATATTATAAAACATTTTCAATACTTAGATTTCACTGGTTATAGTTAATGCATACATAATTTCTGAGACCTAAAGGAAAAAATACACCAACCTTACCAAAAAAATTATTAATTTTCTATAGGGATTTTCTTTTGTTGTTGTTTTTTTCTTTTTTTGAGACAAGGTCTCACTCTGTCGCCCAAGGCTGGACTGTAGTGGCATGATCATAGCTCACTGCAGCCTCGACCTCCGAGGCTCAAGTGATCCTCCCACCTCAGTGTCTGGAGCAGCTGAGACCACAGGTGTGTGGCACTATATGCCTGGCTAATTTTTTTTTCATTTAATTAGCTTTTATTTTTTTCTACAATATATCCAGTAATGAATAAGTATTCTTATTTTCCTTTTTTTTAACTTTTGTTTTAAGTTCATGGTACATGTGCAGAATGTACAGGTTTGTTACATAGGTAAATTTGTGTCATGGTGACTTATCGTACAGATTATTTCATCATGCAGGTATTAAGCTCAGTATCCATTACTTATTTTTCCTGATCCTCTCCCTTCCCCATCCTCCACCCTCAGATAGGCCCCAGTATGTGTTGTTCCCTTCTATGTATCCATGTGTTCTCATGATTTAACTCCCACTTATAAGTGAAAACATGCAGTATTTGGTTTTCTGTTCCTATATTGGTTTGCTAAGGAATTAGGCCTCCAGCTCCATCCTTGTCCTGGCAAAGGACATGATTCATTCATTTTATGGCTGCATAGTGTTCTATGGTATATATGTACTACATTTTCTTTATCCAGCCTATCATTGATGAGCATTTGGGTTGATTCCATGTCTTTGTTATTGTGAATAGTGCTGTGATGAACATACATGTGCGATTGTTTTTATAACAGAACAATTTTGGAGAGATGGGGTCTCCCTATGTTGCCCAGCCTGGTCTGAAACTCCTGGGCTCAAGCAATCCTCCTGTGTTGGCCTCCCGAAGTGCTTGGATTACAGGCATAAGCCACCAGCCTGGACTGGGATTTTCTTATAAGAAGAATAAATAAGTAATTCTCACAAAACAAAAACATTGCTCTAAACATTAAAGGTTTACTTTTTGTGATAACTTTTATAGTCTTTGAAAGATTCACCAACTTGTTTCTAGGTACTTAAAAATAAAATAGACCAGAAAAGAGCTGTATGAAAAGTATAAAGTAAAAAACTTTCCAGACAGTTGTAAGAACATCAAATTGATCATATTTCTAAAATGTAAATTTTAAATAATTGGGCTTTGATTATTTAAAATGTAATTTTTTTTTTTTTTTTTTTTTTTTTGAGATGGAGTCTCACTCTGTCACCCAGCCTGGAGTGCAGTGGCGCAATCTCGGCTCACTACAAGCTCCATCTCCCGGGTTCACACCATTCTCATGCCTCAGCTTCCTGAGTAGCTGAGACTACAGGTAAAACGTAAATTTTAAATAATTGGGCTTTGTTCATTAAAATGGAATGAACAGATTAGTTAGAGGGGACCACTACTGTTACCCATTCACATGGATTGGGGTGTTTAGAACTTCTGTGTTTACTTTCCTTATATCAAGAGTCATATTCCTGTCAGGAATAACTGTCTGCTTTTACAAGCAATTGTTATTTAACATCACAAGTTGATGGTTTTCAATTTCAGTGTAATGTCAGGCCATATACAGAAGAACTTATACTTCTTAAAATTTAGGCATTTAAAATTCTAAAATAGAAAATTTATCTGGCTGGGAGTGGTGGCTCATGCCTGTAATCCCAGCACTTTGGGAGGCCAAGGTGCAAGGTCAGGAGATCGAGACCATCCTGGCTAACACAGTGAAAAACCCCATCTCTAGTAAAAATACAAAAAATTAGCCTGGCGTGGTGGCGGGCACCTGTAGTCCCGGCTACTCAGGAGGCTGAGGCAGGAGAATGGCGTGAACCCGGGAGGCGGAGCTTGCGTGAGCCAAGATTGCACCACTGCACTCCAGCCTGGGCGACAGAGCAAGACTCCATGTCACAAAACAAAACAAAACAAAACAAAAACAAAACAAAACAAACAAAAAAAAATCTGCAGTGTTTCCAAATGAATCCTAAATTCTGAGGGAAAAGTTAAGGACAAGGAAAATAGGATTCTGACTAGAGGAGTCTTTTTGTAGGTAGCAACCAACCCATATATTATTGGCACTATTTTATCTCTCCCAGATTAACCCTAAGAGGAAAAAGAGAAAACCCAGAAAGTGCTTAGTAGGTATCACAAAGAGCAAGTTTGAGCATGAATCTCTTCCAGTATTCATGGGAATCCTTACACTGTAAGCCAAATAGATGGAACTCAATAAATTGCAGCTGGTAAAAACTCCATGGCCCCTCATATTAATAATCTACCACGGTTAGCTCAGATGAGGAAACATAAGTGAAATAATAATATGAAACTTTCTCAAAATCAAGAAGCTGGCCTCTGTTCAGCTTGACCCAGGAAATGGTACCTTGTTAACGTTTTTACCTGGATCAACTTCAGTTTGTGGTATGGAAACAAACTGTGTAATGAAAATTTGTATCACGCATGTGAAACATTAGAATCTTCCACAGGGGAGAAAAGCCATGTTGAATATATAAATATTTTACAAGACCCCTCATATTATGTAATTGCAACCCTATGAATTTCCTCAAGTGACTTCAGTTGGGTCTCATATGCAAATCTACTGTCTCATATGATGCGAGCCTAGTAAAAATGAACACACACACACACACACACACACACACACACACACAAAACAGAAAAATAGTCATTAAAAGTCATTAAACTCACCTCCCTGCCTCAAAAGTGAACCATGTAGTATCACGTCCATACCGCCGCAGGGCGCTTAGCGGCCAAGAGATGAGTTTGACTCTGGGATTCTGGACGTCCCAAAGACAGATATACTCATATGTAATCTGCAAGGCACATTCGCCATGTACATCTAAGTTAGGAGATGGCATCAAATACACATTGAATCTCTCTGGGAGAAAAACAAAAGGTTAGTCTAAAATCCCCAGGAATAAAACATCAAAGACATTGTAGGAACACAGAGGCATTTAAAAACATTTCAAGTTCACATTCTACATTTTGGTTGCATATTCAGAAAGATAAATCTTTCCCATTAATTAACAGTCCCAGAAAATAATTTCTGAAATGCAGATCCTATTAAATAACATAATAATGATACAGCCTGACTGTCAGCATACACTAAGCACTATTTACATGAGCAAAGACCATTTTTAGAATTTTTAAATTTGCATAATAAAAATGTGTATGCCAATAAAAGTCTAAAGCAATAAAACCATTAAAAGCAATTTTTTTTTTCCTGCCAAGAACACATTAACTAGATCCACACTTTTGTGCTCACAAAAGATGCAGGTGCAAAACAACTATGTCATGGTTTAATGTTATTAAAGTTATATTGATCAACTTGTAATTTCTATAACTAAATGAATAAAACTGTATCCCAAATCATTTAAACAAAACTCCACAGTAATACTATGCACTTCACTGGCCAACAATTTGGGAAAATGCTAATGCATATATTTGAACTAGTTTTAACAAAGAACTTTCTTTAGCAAAATACTGGAAAGAAATGTTCATTGCATATTTGGATGATTACTAAAATGCAACCAAAATTATTCTACATAAACTGCTTGGCTGATTACTGCAACCTAATTTTCATCCCTGCAGTTACAGTCACCATATTTCTGGAAACTTCATTAAGAAGTTTTTGAGTCAAAATCTTTCAGTGAAATATGAACAAAAATATTACCATAGCCAATATATTTCCAACTATGCATCATTATGATAGATTGCCTACATATGACATTGTGGCATTAACAATTTTATATTAGTGGCATTTTAAATACATTGTTTTATAATAAGATAGTCATTTGAATTTTCATAGATTTTAGTTGAATTTAGTAAATAGTAATGCCAAGATTGTGTTCATGAAATGTGTTCCATTATCTACTATTCAAAAATGTTAAATTATTTCATGCTCCCAATAAGCAAATATTCATTGATTTCTAGTAATTATTTGAAAAAAATGTATTCTAATTGAGCACATTCCCCCCTTGAAACTTCCAAGTAAGAAAGACTATCTATATAAAGTAAAAGGTAAGAGAGATCATTATCAATCTATTTGCTTAGACGTTCTCTAAGTCCTATCTCACTCAAGAATAACAACAGGGGAGAGGTAGGAAAAAATAATAAAATTTTAAAAAGAATAACAGCAATAGTGGTAGAGTAACCATTTTATTTACAATCACTTGACGTCATACTAACTAACATTGTAAAGGGCCTGAGAGGACTTAGTTGAATTTATAATAATCCCTGATACTTGTAGACCAGAGCTATGATTTCCATTTAACAGAAGAGGAAACGGAGGCACAGAAAGCTGCTGTGGGAAAGGTATCCCCTAGGCCCCAGCAATTTTTAAATTCAGACTGTAGTGCAGTCAGGATACTGCTTCCCAAATACAAATTTGTGAAAAGTGCTGATCTGAGCACTCTAGGTGAAAAAATGAATCATAATCAAAACCTGCCAGGTTTTCTTTATGCTTGGCTCCTATGTATCCTCTCTGCCTGGGGCATCCTGATTTAGTGAACCAGAGAAGGAGGAGCCTGGGGATTGGTTGTGTAATCCCATCAATGACTCAACTTCTCTGTAACTCAATTTTCCAACCTACAAAGAGGCTCCTCTGAATTACCCAGCGCTTCTAGGTCTCGGTCAATAACACTTCCATGGAGATGGGTTATGGTAGATATGTTGCATCCAAAACAGTCACAGGTCGTAAATGTGTCATGAAGACAGAGTTCCAACTGGGAGGGACAGCATTTTTTTTACTGACATTGGAGTGTGCACCTACAGAAAGAGTCAGTACAATTCCATCTCTGCCATGTCCATAATCAAACCAGATGACCCACAGACCTTTCCATGGTGACATGCCCTCATAGATCAAGTCAACCAGCTAAAGCAGAGCTCTGTGATCTGATCTACCCTGTCCCCAGGCTCAGCTGTTAGGAGACAAAGAAACGATTCCTCACATTCAGGTTTGTTCTGTAAATCAACATTGATTTTTGCTGAAGTGTTCATGAATATTTTGGTCACTATTATTTTAAATTATTTATTCCCAGATTGAGTGCTGAGCTCAGAGTTGGCTCAAGTGTTTCAACAAAATATATACTTTTTTAATTACAGATTTTAGATGGGTTTAAATTTGGTGAAATATTCATAAAGTTTGAATTACATTGAAAGCATTGCAAAGCTGTTGATAACATTTTAAGTGAAAAAGGCAAGACCAAAAAATGCCCATGACATTTTAAAATCTATACACTGTAAATATAGGCCCAACAGTATTGTCTAGAATCAAACACTAGTGAGCTAATGGAATTGAAGCAAGGTCTTTACTTCCTCTAAATTTTAGTTTCCTCATGTGTAAAATGAATTATACCTATACCATAGGGCTGCTATGAAATGTATTTATACCTATATCATAGGGCTGTATGTAATTATACCTATACCATAGGGTTGCTATGAAACGTATAATAAATAATCTGAGATGAGTAAAGCATCTTCCAACAAACTGGCACATAGCAGGTTCCCCAAAATTTCTAATTGATATTATTAATGTGGATACATTCATGTTACGAATTGGAAAAAGAAAATAAGAAAAAGATACACTGAAATGTTAACACAGGTTGTGGATTAGATAAAAGGTTATTTTATTAATTTCTTTATGCATTTTTATACCCCAAAAACTTTACATAATGAAGATGTCTCATGTTTTATTATATGGAGACAGAAGCAGTTTTGAAAAAGAGAGGAGAGAATTTTCTTTACATACCACTCTGTTCTCTCTCAACCCCAGTGGCCAGTAAGTCGGGCTCTCCAAGGCTGATGTCATTGATCCGTGTTCCTACACACTCCATCTGGAGTACTTTGCACCACTCATCGGCCTCGAGATCTGTGGAAATGTCCAAAAGATTAAACTGTGTGCCCAGCATCCATTCAAAATCTAAAAGCAAAAGCCCCCCTGCCCTGCCTGAGACAAACCTGATTCGCAAGCAAAAGTCTTGGAGGTATCGTCATTGAAATAAATCCCTATGGCATGTTTCTTGGTGCTCTTTGGCAATCGAGCTACGTTCTTCACATTGTTGAGTTCTGTAACCTGAAAATGAACAATTAAAAGTTGACACACTCCCTGAATGAATGTCTCCAGTGTACAACACCAAAAGTGAGGCCCAGAAATCAGTATGGCACAGCACAGCTGAGCACAACCTGTTGAAAAAGTGTCTACTATCTGAAAGCTAAGATGTATTTAAGTGAATTTAGTGTTATCTGTAACACACAGCAAGAATGGTTAACAAATTATCTTTCCTTACTAAATTTTCTGAAACGTATTAAGTGGAACAGGCTTAAAACTTTATAGAGGAAGAACATTTTGGTTTTTCTTTTTTCTTTAGTTTTTTAAATCCTCCCAAAGACTCCCACTTGATCAACAGTTCTTATGTCTGTTTTGGTCTCTGTGGACAGACAGCCTTCTTTCTCAGCCGACTGCAAAAGCCTCCAAATATTCCATCCCTTCCGAGTACTCCCCACGTTAAGTGTCTTAAACACATCAACCCAAGGAAGGGAAGGGAAGGAAGAGTGTTCCAATTCATAACTAGATTATTTTACTCTTGACCAGTCAGAGGTTGAGTGTCAAGAGTCTTAAAAATGACCCTTGACTTGAGGTCCAAATTATAGAAAGTACATAATGAATTTGGTTTTCCAAATATTTTCCCTCTGTCTCTGACTTACTCCTAGCTCCTCAATGGTTATGGGGCCTCTGTTTTACGCTCTGAGAACACTACCCAGTGGCACCTTCTTCCTAGCAGGGAGGAAAGCCATCTCCACTGGACATTCTCTCTCTCCTTCCTCTATCTTATGATCCCTTGGCTCCTTTAACACTTTTGTAAACCCCTCCCTTTCCACAAAGTGTCTTGGCTCATTGTGTTTCCACAGTGGTCATCCCTTATACAGTTACATCCGCATCCTCGGCTGCATTGGAGGTTTGGAATATTTGGGTCATGCCTGAGAGAAGGCTTACGTGGCTTCAGGGTAAGTATTTACAAGATCAATAGCTTTTCGCACTGACAAGTTTAACCTCTCTTTCATATATCTCTTTTGTGCTGTTACACAAAAGCATCTGCTTTCCATCAATCTTTGCTTGCAATGATGTTGTGCTGTTTCTCCCGTCTATTACTCTAAATTCAGTAAGTGCTTAGCTCAAGAAGCAGGTGGGAAGAGAAATAAATACCCTCCATGCACAACACTAATCTGATTATTTCATTTCTCTGCTTCTTCATCTCCATCAGCCCTTTTTATAGTATAAATGCAAATTTCTTAGCATGAAATGTCATACCCCTGCTCCTCAAAAACTGCCCAAACATATCATGTTAGTGACTCAGCACCATGTATCTTATTCTGCAACTACACCAAGTGCCTCAGGACTCACCAGATACAACTGTTGATTTGTTTGTTTATTTATTTGTTTATTTTCTTGCCACTACTCCAATTCAAGTCACTATCATCTTGTGGCAACTACTTACTGGTCTTTCCACTTCCATTTTAATCCCCATTAATGCATGCTGCACATAGCAGAATTTTTTTTCAAAACATAAGTGTTGAAATATTACTCTGCATAAACAGAACACTTCAGTGACTTCCCATTGCACTTGGGACAAAAGCCTGCATCCTTAGAATGACCACCAAGACCCCCTGTGGTCTTGTCCACACTATCTCACCAGTGTCCTCTCTATACCTTTCCCATGTGCTCTATGTCTCAGCCACAGTGGACTTTGTTCAGTTCCCAGAAGACACCATAGTTCTCCTGGCACAGGACCTTCTCTGTCTCTCCTTACCTCACTCCCATTCCCACATGGGTCTCAGTTTAAATCTCAGTTACCCACAGAGGCCCTATTGGACACCTCCCATCCTAACACCTAGTCAGTCTCAAGGCTACACCATCCAATGATGTCCTACACCTTTCCTATGGGTTATTGGTTTCATGCTCGTCTTGCCTGAAAAGTGAGAGTTACATACTACATAGGGCAGGAATAGGTTTTGTTTTTGTTTTTGTTTTGTTTTGTTTTGCTCTGCTCATCATTGTGTTCCCTGAGTCAAACACAGAACCCCTCACATAGTGAGAACTCAATAATTATAAGTGGACTATATGAATGAAAGACCCAACTCACCCATACATTTACTTGCATGGTGCTTCTGGAAGGCAAATGCCTCTCTCTCTCCTGCCTCTTTTCTCCAGGGAAATTTCACTTTTCCCTCAAGATCTACTTCCTCTAGGAAACATGCACTGACCTTAGTGTCAACTAACATTTCTCTTCTCTCTGTTCTCATATATGCTGCATGAGGTTCTACTGCATTATCTGTTGTTATACTTAATGTTTCTCTCTCCAGCACCCAGCTAGACTTGAGTTGCCCAGCAATGACTTACTGAAGGGCCAAACCAATGAAAATAATCATACTGATGCCAACATGCATTGGTCCCCACACATATGCCACATAACGTGCTTAGCTGTTTTGTTTTGTTTTGTTTTGTTTTGTTTTTTTCGAGATGGAGTCTCACTCTGTTGCCCATGCTGATCTCAGATCACTGGAACCTCCACCTGCCAGGTTCAAGCTATTCTCCTGCCTCAGCCTTCTGAGTAGCTGGAATTACAGGCACCCACCACCACATTCAGCTAATTTTTTTTGTATTTTTAGTAAAGACAGGGTTTCACTGTTTTGGCCAGGTTGGTCTCAAACTCCTGACCTTAGGTGATCTGCCCGCCTCAGCCTCCCAAAGTGCTGGGATTAGAGGTGTGAGCCACTGCGCCCGGCCAGCATTTTTATAGATAATATCTCATTTGATCTTCATAAAAGCTCTGTGAAGTAAATATTATTATTATCACCTTTTCACAGATGAGGAAACTAGACTGCAAAAGGTTAAAGTCATACAACCACGTTCACAGCTTAAAAAATGAAGCAAACTGACCCTAAAGCTGTGCTTTTAACACATCTGAAACACTAATGACTAACTAAACACTTTCAGCCAGAGGATCTTTAGACCCTGAAAGCCACCTCTCATTTTAAGATCTCTTTCTTTTCAACGTGGTTAGAAATTGAGGTGGAAGTAGAATACGTATGCCAACTGTATTCCGACCCTCTAGTGAGACATTATGTAAGAGTAGTCCACCCCAGCCAGACACACAGCAACGACTTTGAAACATGTGACTTCATTACATCTCCATTAAGGGCAAAGAGGAAAAGATAGTCACCTGAAATAGTCAGGAAATGTAGGGGGAATTGTATGAGTCAGAACACGATTACCCATTTAGGAAATTGGTTTAGGAAATCAGCAACTGAACACCCCCGCTCAGGAGAAGCAAGTGACTGTTCCCAGAGCAGGCAGAGTCATAATTTTATGGGTCAAAGGACAATCAGATTTTAAGGCAACAGTCTCTGTCTGTACCTCAGAACTACACCTAGTGGGCATGTGCACACACACACACAACACATACACACATGCACACACACAACACACACAAGCCTTGCAATCTACACTAATTCATAATGTCATAATGGAAACTTCCTCAATATACATGCTAAAGTAATAATTATGATAACTAAATTTTGCAGATATATTTACAAGTCACATAAAACTTTTCAAAGATGTATTTATTTCCACTATCATTCCATTTTGCAAATGAGAAAACCAAGGCAAGACATAATAGTCCTCTTACAAAGAAATCTGCCTTATAAGAAATGCTAAAGGAAGTCCTTCAAGTTGAAATGAAAGTAACATGAAGATAGTAACATGAAAGCAAATGAAAGCATATAATTTACTGGAAAAGGGGGTGTGTGTGTGTGTGTGTGTGTATATATATGTATGTATATATATACACACACACATACACAAATACATATTATAGTACTATAACATTGCATTACATGTAACATTACAAATATCATATAAACAGCTTTTAATTTTGATATAGAAGTGAAAAGATAAAAGTATAAAAACTATAAAATTATGTTAATGGATACATAATATAAAAACATGAAATTTGTTACAACAATAACATAAAGGAGTCTAGTGGAATAGTACAGTTTTTGTATGTGATTGAAGTCAAGTTGTTATCATCTTAAAATAGATTATCATAACTATAAAATGTGTTATATAAGCCCCACAGCAACCAGAAAAGAAATACCTATAGGAAACACACAAAAGAAAATGAGGAAGGAATCAAAATATGATCCTAAATAATTTTTTAAATCACAAATAAGACAGCAAGAGAAAAAGATAAGGACAAAAGAGTTACAAGGAATATAGAAGATAATAAAATGATAAAAGTAAGTCATTTCCCATCAATACTTATGTATTTTTATTATTTATTTATTATTATTATTTTTAAACAGAGGTTCACTCTGTCACCCAGGCTAGAGCACAGTGGTGTGATCTCAGCTAACCTCTGCCTCCTGGGTTCAAGCGATTCTCCTGCCTCAGCCTTCTGAGCAGCTGGGACTATAGGTGTGCACCAACATGCCTGACTAATTTTTTTTTTTTTTTTGTATTTTTTGTAGAGACAGGGTTTTGCCATGTTGGCCAGGCTAGTCTCAAACTCCTGACCTCAAGTGACCCATCTGCCTCAGCCTCCCAAAGTGCTAGGATTACAGGTATGAGCCACCATGCCTGGCGTAGTAATTACTTTAAATAGAAATAGATTAAACTGCCCTATCAAAAGATAAATTAAAAACCAGGTCCAATGATATGCTGTCTACAAGAGACTCGCTTAGATTTAAGGACACACATAGGCTGAGAGTGAAAACATGGAAAAAGATAACCCATATAAACAGCAATCAAAAGAAGAGTAGGGGTGGCAATACTTATATCAGATTAAATAGGCTTTAATTAAGAGACAAAGAAGGACACTATAATGATAAAAAGGTGAATTCACCAGTAAGATATAGCAATTATAATATATTTGTATCCTGTACCAGAGCAACCAAATATATGAAGTAAACATTGATTGATAGAATTGAAGTGAGAAAGAGAAAGCAACACCATAATAGTAGGAGATTTCAATACCCCACTTTCAATAACAGATAGGACATCCAAAGAGAATATAAGTAAGAAAACAGAGTGCTTGAACAACACTGAAGACCAATTATACTTAACAGACAAATACAGTCAATAGCAGCAGAATACACTTTTTTAAGTGCACATAAGATAGATCATGTGTTAGGTAACAAAACGAGTCTTGACGAATTTAAGTATCTTTCCCAACCACAACATAATAAAACCAAAAAACAGTAACAGAATTAAGTATCTTTCCCAACCACCATGGAATAAAACTAAAAAACAATAACAGAAGGAAAACTGAAAAACAATCACAGCATGTGGAAATTAAACAGCACAATCTTAAACAACCAATAGATCAAAGAAGGAGCCAAAAGGGAATTTGGAAAATATCCTTAGCTGAATGAAAACAAATACACAGCATACCAAAATTTGTGTGAAGTAGCAAAATCAATACTAAGAAAGAAGATTATAATGGTAAATGCCTACATTAAAAAAGAAGAGAGACCTCAAATAAACAACCTAAATTTACACCCCAAGGAACTAGAAACACAGCAAACTATGCCCAAAGTAAGGAGAAGAAAAGAAATAATAAAAATTAGATTAGAACTAAATGAAATGGAGAATAGAAAAGCACTAGGAAAAAACAGTGAAACCAAGAATTGTTTTTTGAAAGATCAATGAAATTGACAAACAGCTAGGTTAAGGAAAATAAGTGGAGTCTAATCAGAAATGAAAGGAGATACTACTGCTGATGCCACAGAAATGAAAAGGATTATGAGACTACAATGAACGATGATACACCAAGAAAAAGTCAACAGCTTGGATAACCTAGAAAAGGCAGATAAATTTCTGGAAACATACAACCTATGTAGACTGAATCATGAAGAAATAGAAACTTGGAACAAACCTGTAACTATTAAGGGATTCAATAATTAATCATAAATCTGCCAACAAAGAAATACACATGATCAGATGGCTTTTTGTGTATTTCTTTGTTGGAAGAAATGTTGGTGTATTCCATGAAACATTTAAAGAAGAATTAATGCAAATTCTTCTCAACCTCTTCAAAAAAATTAAAGAGGAAGGAACACTTCCAAATTCATTTTGTGAGGCCAAAATTACTGTGATACCAAAGCCAGTCAAAGACACTACAAGTAAAGAAAAGTGCAGGCCAATATCATTGATGAATATAGATGCAAATTTCTCAACAAAATACTAGCAAACTGAATTCAGCAGCATATTAAATGGATAATATATCATGATCTAGTGGGGTTTGTCTCTTAGATGCAAGGGTTCTACATAGCAAGATGGAGACACCACATTAACAGAAGAAAGGATGAAAAGTATATCATCACCTCAACAGATGCAGAAAAGGCATTTGACAAATTTCAATACATTTCATGATAAAAACACTCAACAAAATGGGAATAGAATACTTCAACATGATGAAGACCATATACTCAATGGTGAAAAACAAAAACATTTTTTTTTCCTAAGATCAGGAGCAAGTCAAAAGGTGCCCACTGTCACCACATTTATTCAACAAGGTAGTAGAATTCCTAGCTAGAGCAATTAGACAAGAGAAGTAAAAGGCATCAATATCTGAAGGGAAGAAGTAAAATTATCTCCATTTGCTGATGACATAATTTTATGTGTAAAAACCCTAAAGATTCTGTCCACACACCAAAAAAATGTTAGAACAAATAAACAAATTCAGTAAAATGGCATGATACAAAATCAACATACAAAGAGTAAACAAATTCAGTAAAATGGCATGATACAAAATCAACATACAAAATCAGTTGTATTTATATACACTCGAAATAAACAATCCCAAAGGAAAATTAAGAAAGTGATCTCATTTATTATTGCATCAAGAAAACCCAAAATATTTAGGAATAAACATAACCAGGTGGGTGAAATATTTGTACACTGAAAGCTAGAAAACACTGAAGAAATTAATTTTAATAGACACAGATAAATGGGAAGGCATTCTGCTTTCATAGATTGAAAGACTTAACATTGTTAAAATTTCCATACTATCTACAATGATCTACAGATTCAGTGTAATCTCTATCAAAATCCCAGGGGATTTTTCAGAAATAGGAAAAGCAATGCTAAAATTCATATGAAAACACAAAGAACCTTATATAGTCAAAACAATCAACATAAAAGAACAAAGCCAGAGTTGCTTCAAAATATACTACAAAGCTACAATAATCTAAATAATATGGTGCTGGTACATAGGCAAACGTATAGATACATGGAACAGAAAGAGAACCTGGAAATAAATTGATGCTTATACAATAAAATGGTCTTTCACAAGTGTGTCAAGTTTACACAATGGGAAAATGATAGGCTTTTCAACCAGTGATGCTGCAAAATCTGTATATCCATATGAAAAATAATGAAATTCTACCCTTTACTTCACCATAAACAAAAAATCAATTCAAAATGGACTAGAGACTTAAATGTAAGACCTGAAACTATAAAACTCCTAGAATAAAACAGAGGGAAAAGGCTTTATGACAGCAGTCTTGACAGTGATTTCTTGGATATGAGACCAAAAGCGCAGGCAACGAAAGCAAAAATAGACAAGTAGGACTACATCAAACTAAAATGTTTATACATAGCAAAGAAAAAATCAACAGAGTGAAAAGGCAACCTACAGCATGAGAAAAATATCTGCAAACCATATCCTTGATAAAGGATTAATAGCCCAAATACATAAGAAATTTGTATAACTCAATAGCAAAAATAATAAAAGTAAAAATAAATAAGCCAATTTTAAAATGGGCAAATGTCTATTCAAAGATAGACATTTTTCCAAAGAAGATATACACTGACCAACGGATATATGAGAAGATTCTCAACATCACTAATCATCAGAAAAAGGCAAATGAAAACCGTAACCACAACCTCCTATCTGTTAGGATGGCTATTATCAGTAAAAAACAACCCCACAGACCTAAAAGATAAGGAGTGTTAGCAAGGATGTGGAGACACTGGAACCTTTGTGCACTTTTGATGGGAATGTAAAAAGGTGCAGCCACTTAGGGAAAGAGTGACAGATAACGATGTGTTACTGTAAACTGTTAAGATTTTGGAATTATTGCCACAGACATTGGCTAATACACCCTCTGTTTGATTTCCTTTTGGCCAAAGATTTTCATAGAGTTTTCTCTCAAATCCTATTGTGTAATAATATTGCTTCTTGTATGAAGAAGACCAGATTTCCTAGCCAAATTCCTAATAATCAGGAAACTCTACTAGAACATTGGCTATCAGTTTTATTTTAGCAGTTGAATCATGTTTTCTTTTTAATTTTCAAAGGAAACCTCACACAGTGTCCCATTATATGGATGCAGATCTAGTATAAGGAAATAAAGAAATGAATTCCACTCTAATCCTCTTTCCAGTAGTAACAATTATAAATCTACTTCTCAAGAAAGAAGCCCATTCACTTTAATCAAACACAGAATACTGACTGATTTTAAAGTAATACTAAATTCTCTGGATGATACAACATCCTTGGTAAACTATTATTAAACCCATTATAAGGATCAGTAAAGTGAAAATCAAAGAAGTAACTTAATTATAATTTCAAAGAAAGGAAGGGATGCCGCCACACTCAAATCTAGAACCTCTGGCTTCCAAAACAGGTATGTTTTTCCTAATACTACTCTCCATAGCAAATGTTCCTTAAAAATCAAATAATAACATGTGAATGAATCCATGACAGGCTGAGAAAATCAGCAAATGAATAAAATTAAAGATGCAAATGGTCTTAGAGAGAAATATGTTAAAGGATATTTCTGAAAATCATAAACTGCATCTTTAAAAGTACATCAGTTGGAAGTGGGAAAAAATGAATGCAAATCTTAATTTCTATGTAAAAATAAAGTATTTGTCAATTCAAAAGAAGGCAGTCTCAACTGAACTCATCTTTCCGACTTGCACTTTAAAATGTGGAAGACAAACTCAGCTTCTTAAAACCACTTGGTTTTATCTGGATACATATGGCACCATGGTTTAAAGCCCACGCAGGCTACCACTCAAATGAAATTTAAGACACACAGCATAGGAATCTGGATGCCAGGTCCCGTGGCAAAGCACATATAGTAAAAAACAGAAATCTCAAGACTGCAGTTCAGTGAATCTTTATTCGTTATACAACTGTGTAGTCACCATACAGAGCAACATATAAAAACAATTTCAGTCAATCCCACCCCTTCCTGGTCATTACGGCCCACATATAAAACTACCATTCTGACCTCGACCACCATTGATTAGTTCTTTCTTTTAAAACCTTTTTATATAAATAGAATATCATATTTTTTGTGTGTGTCTGGATTCATTCATCCAGTATCATGTCTGTGAGATTCATCCATGCAGTTGAAAATGTAAGAAGTTTTGGCTTCTGAGCAGTAGTCCATTATGTGGATGACCGTTTTATTTATTTAAAGTTTATTTTAAACTTTTATTTGCTTTCATTTTATAGGTATCTCTTATAGAAACATATAACTGATTTTTAGAAATATAAAATCGGATTACTATACTTTTATCCAATCTAAGGCATTGTCTTTTGATATAGATGTTAAATCAACTTAAACTAATTATGATGACTGACATTTTAGGAATCTTTTCAGTCCTCTTTCATTCTTTCTAAATCTTTTCATGCTTCATTTTTTTTAAAGGTATTCTTTGTTTTCTGCCTCTGTTCTTTTCTCCAGGAATTCTGTGTTCATGATTCTCTTTTTCAAAATTTTATTTTTAAGATTTTCAAATACAGAAAAACTAAAAGAATAATGCAACAAACACCAATGTATCCTCTCCTTAGGATGAACAATTATTAAGATTTGCTACTTTTATTTTTTGATTTATCCTCTCTTTATATATAAATGTAATGAGTGTTTGCGTGCATGTGCATGTGTACACACGTGCACATACTTGCTTTTGGTTAAATGATTTGAAAGTAAATTATATAATTTATCTCCACAACTCCAGCAAATATTTCTTACAAATAACACAGTTGGCCTGTAATCCCAGCACCTTGGGAGGCCAAGGTGGTTGGATCATTTGAGGTCAGGAGTTTGAGACCAGCTTGATCAACATGGTGAAACCCCACCTCTACTAAAAATGCAAAAATTAGCTGGGCACGGTGGCGGGCGCCTATAGTCCCAGCTACTCAGGAGGCTGAGGCAGGATAATCGCTTGAACCTGGGAAGTGGAGGTTGCAGTGAGCTGAGATAGCGCCACTGCACTCCAGCCTGGGTGACAGAGCAAGACTCTGTCTCAAAAATAAACATGATTGTATATTTAGAAAACCCCATTGTCTCAGCCCAAAATCTCCTTAAGCTGATAAGCAACTTCAGCAAAGTCTCAGGATACAAAATTAATGTGCAAAAATCACAAGCATTCTTATACATCAGTAACAGACAAACAGAGAGCCAAATGAGGAATGAACTTCCATTCACAATTGCTTCAAAGAGAATAAAATACCTAGGAATCCAACTTACAAGGGATATAAAGGACCTCTTCAAGGAGAACTACAAACCACTGCTCAGTGAAATAAAAGAGGACACAAACAAATGGAAGAACATACCATGCTCATGGATAGGAAGAATCAATATCGTGAAAATGGCCATACTGCCCAAGGTAATTTATAGATTCAATGCCATCCCCATCAAGCTACCAATGAGTTTCTTCACAGAATTGGAAAAAACTGCTTTAAAGTTCATATGGAACCAAAAAAGAGCCCGCATCTCCAAGACAATCCTAAGTCAAAAGAACAAAGCTGGAGGCATCACGCTACCTGACTTCAAACTATACTACAAGGCTACAGTAACCAAAACAGCATGGTACTGGTACCAAAACAGATATATAGACCAATGGAACAGAACAGAGTCCTCAGAAATAATACCACACATCTACAGCCATCTGATCTTTGACAAACCTGAGAGAAACAAGAAATGGGGAAAGGATTCCCTATTTAATAAATGGAGCTGGGAAAATTGGCTAGCCATAAGTAGAAAGCTGAAACTGGATCCTTTCCTTACTCCTTATACGAAAATTAATTCAAGATGGATTAGAGACTTAAATGTTAGACCTAATACCATAAAAATCCTAGAGGAAAACCTAGGTAGTACCATTCAGGACATAGGCATGGGCAAAGACTTCATGTCTAAAACACCAAAAGCAACAGCAGCAAAAGCCAAAATTGACAAATGGGATCTAATTAAACCAAAGAGCTTCTGCACAGCAAAAGAAACTACCATCAGAGTGAACAGGCAACCTACAGAATGGGAGAAAATTTTTGCAATCTACTCATCTGACAAAGGGCTAATATCCAGAACCTACAAAGAACTCAAACAAATTTACAAGAAAAAAACAAACAACCCCATCAAAAAGTGGGCAAAGGATATGAACAGACATTTCTCAAAAGAAGACATTCATACAGCCAACAGGCACATGAAAAAATGCTCATCATCACTGGCCATCAGAGAAATGCAAATCAAAACCACAATGAGATACCATCTCACACCAGTTAGAATGGCGATCATTAAAAAGTCAGGAAACAACAGGTGCTGGAGAGGATGTGGAGAAATAGGAACGCTTTTACACTGTTGGTGGGATTGTAAACTAGTTCAACCATTATGGAAAACAGTATGGCGATTCCTCAAGGATCTAGAACTAGAAGTACCATATGACCCAGCCATCGCATTACTGGGTATATACCCAAAGGATTACAAATTATGCTGCTATAAAGACACATGCACACGTATGTTTATTGCAGCACTATTTACAATAGCAAAGACTTGGAATCAACCCAAATGTCCATCAGTGACAGATTGGATTAAGAAAATGTGGCACATATACACCATGGAATACTATGCAGCCATAAAAAAGGATGAGTTTGTGTCCTTTGTAGGGACATGGATGCAGCTGGAAACCATCATTCTTAGCAAACTATCACAAGAACAGAAAACCAAACACCGCACGTTCTCACTCATAGGTGGGAACTGAACAATGAGATCACTTGGACTCAGGAAGGGGAACATCACACACCGGGGCCTATCATGGGGAGGGGGAAGGGAGGAGGGATTGCATTGGGAGTTATACCTGATGTAAATGACGAGTTGATGGGTGCAGCACACCAACATGGCACAAGTATACATATGTAACAAACCTGCACGTTATGCACATGTACCCTACAACTTAAAGTATAATAATAATAAATAAATTTAAAAAAAATAAAAAAATAAAAATAAAAACCAGTGATTAAGACCAAAAAAAAAATAAATAAAAAATAAAATAAAATAAAATAACAGGGTTGTCTCACATTACTTCAAAGCCATTTACACAACTAAGAAAATAGGCAATAGTTCCTCATATATTTAACTTCCATCCCATATCCAAGGTTCCCTAAACCTCCCCAAAACGATTTTTAGCGCTGTACCCATGCCTCTCCACCGTCACTCCAATCCAGAACCCCATGAGGATTCATGCCTTGAGTCTCTTTGTATCTCTGAGTCTCTTTAATTTAGAAAAGTCCATATTTTTTAAATGATTCCTGCCTGTTGAAAAGATCACGTTAGTTTTCTTGCAGAATGTTCCACATTCTAGATCTGTCTGTTTTCCCGCAGTGCCCTTCATTTTTCTATTCCCTGTGCTTCTTCTAAAATGGAAGTTACACTTAAAAGTTTGATGAGATTCAGGTAAACATTTTGGTTAAGAATGCTTTGCAAGTGATGCTGAGGACTTCACACGGCATTACATCATAAGGCAAAGAATGCTAGAAAATCCCTCCATGAATGAGGCGCAGCTTGATCACTTGGAGGTAGCTGCCATTTCTGTTTATAGTAAAATAGCAATTTTCCTAATTGTCATTAGAGCCAGGTGATGTTTTGGCATCACCTACTATCCTGTTTCCCAACCATTTCATCAAACAGTCTTAGCATTCATCTAAGGCTGTTCTCTGCATCAAAATACTATTTTTTTTAATCCCCCGGTTTGTCCTCCTAAGCCTACATGTCTATGGTTGCCAGGTTCAAGCTAAACATTGACTGAAGACATTTTTCCTGTTTCTACTCCACAATGCTTTTCACTAATATAATCTGCAGAGATCCCGATTATTACTAGAGTCACTATTGTTATTCAATTTTTAAATTTCAAAAATGTGTAACTACTGCATTTAGTCACATGAGCAAGTTCAACTCTTTCGAATTTACTCTGCCTGTTTAGCTGACATCAGTGCCCACCACATAGTCCTTGTAGGCACAGACATCCTCATCCTCAGCTTTTAACTTAGATATGTCAATAGGTGAGCTGCTATACACACTCAGGTAGCTTCCTCAAGAAAGGAACAGTGGCATTAAAACATCACATCATCATCGATCCTCTTCATGGGCATTTTAGCAGAAATAGCCAGCTGGCTGTTATCACAACCACAAGTTCGAACTGTACTTATTAAGGATATGAAGAAAGCCAAGCAGAGGTGGATACAGGTGTCCATCTAGTCCTGTGGAGAAGGGATATGGGTGATGCTCTGCTTCTCAGGTCTTTTGGCGGCATTTGCATTCCATCATTCCTTCCATCATGCCTTCAAAACCTCCCCAGGCAGCACAACATCCTTCCTTCGACAGAGACTTGTGGCAGATGGGGAAGGCGGTCCGGCTCGCCTTTCCTGGAGCAGTGCAGGAAATGACAGAAGGCTACCTTGTTGGTGATGTGTTTTTTGGCTCCAGCATGTGATTATGTTGGATGGCACTGCCTGAAAAATCAGTCTGAACAAACTTTGATTCCTTCTTCTCAAGATATATTCGAACCGCATGTGTTCTTCCCACACAGTCTGAGTTCCTCTAAAAGAAACGGCTCTGTTTGCATAGTTGGAAGAAGTAAAGCTGCACACTGAAGTTCTGCTTGTCTAGTGGGCAGCCCTTTGGAACTCTCAGAAAGCTCCCATACACCTCTCTGCAAGCATGGCCTTACTATGATGCTAGAGGTCATTATGTGGAAGACACTCTACTGAGATCAAGTCAATGCACAACCAATTTTATTATCTTTTTTTTTTTTTTTTTTGAGATGGAGTCTCCCTCTGTCACCCAGGCTGGAGTGCAGTGGTGCGATCTTGGCTCAATGCAACCCCTGCCTCCCGGTTTCAAGCGATTCTCCTGCCTCAGCCTCCCAAGTAGCTGGGACTACAGGCGCCCGCCACCACGCCTGGCTAGTTTTTTGTATTTTTAGTAGAGACGGGGTTTCACCGTGTTAGCCAGGATGGTCTTGATCTCTTGACCTCATGATCCACTTGCCTCAGCCCAAAGTTCTGGGATTACAGGTTTGAGCCACCGCGCCCGGCCTAACTTTATTAACTTAAGAGCCCAACTTTATTTTATCTTTAAAGCCCAACTGAAATCCATTTCATTTATGTGGTCTTTTTCTGTTGCTCCCAAGAAGCATTATTCCTGCTCCGGGCTTTGCACTTGTTCTTCTTTTGCCTGGAAACACTTTCTCTAGCTATGCCATTGGCTCACTCTCACCCTACCATCAGTGACTTGCATATTACCTCTTAATGAGACCATTCCTGATTATTCTGCTTAAAACTGCAACCCTTTCCTTCCGTACTTCCTATCCTCTATTCCTGCTTTAATTTTCTCTTTGGCATTTATCAGTAACACCAGTACACGACATATTTTGCTTATATATATTCCTTTCTGTCTCCCTCTATTTCCTCTATTGCGTCAGCCCAAAGTTCTGGGATTACAGGTTTGAGTCACAGCTCCCGGTCTAACTTTATTATCTTAAGAGCCCAACTTCATTTTATCTTTAAAGCCCAACTGAAATCCTGCAGTAGGGTCAGGGTTTCATCTGCTGTATTTGCCACCATATCCACATTGCCAAGAACCATGCTTTGTACAGGGTAGACCCTCAGTAAGTATTTGTTAAATTAAAGTTCTACTTCCAGAGGTGAATATTGGCATCATCCCCACTGTGAATGCAAGAAGGCTGAGAGGCACAGTGATGTCATTAACATACCCAGGGTTGGACCATTCCCAACCAGTGGCAGAGGCAGGCGAACTCCAGAGAATGATTATTTAGACCAAGTCTGCACAAGTGCAACAGAAGCACACAAAGGAAAAGATCCAATAATCTGATCCATAGGGTTCCCAAAGGTCCCGAGACCTAAAAAGGCAGGGGGGGGGCGGGGGGGGGGCTCCCTGCCTTGCTTGTGGGCCATTTGTAGAACCTTAAACAAAAGATATTATGATAGCATAATAACAATAATAATGGCAGTGGCTGACATTCATTTGGTTCTTAATTATATGCCAGGTATTAAGTTCTAAACACTTCACATCAATCACGTCATTTAATTTTTTTCCAATCTTCTAACTGTCTGGCACTATTGTGTTCCCATTGTACGTATAAGAATGTTGCGACGTAAAGAGGTTAATTTGTTCATACAGATGGCGAATAACTGAGACAGTAATTCGAACACAGAAAATTGAATAACTCTTTACTAAACCACCAAATGAATATAGAGAAAAACATCAGAGAGGCTATCATTTCTGGGTTAGGCCTTGTTAGTCCTAAGGTAAGTCTCGAAGGATGAGCATGGGTTTATGAGGCAAAGAAAACAAAGATAAGCTTCCAGGCAAAAGAAACTACACGTGCGCAATCATAAGACGGCAGAGTTTGGTATGACGTAAGGAAGAGTGATGGGAGAAAGGTGGCAACAGGAAACTGATGAGCATGAGGCTGGAGCAGCCGGACCAGAGCTAGATCCTAAAGGGCCTGGTGCGCTGCACTCAGGAGTTCAGGGTGAATCATAAGATCTGAAAAGCACAAATTAAGAGGCTTAAGCAGGCAAATGGAACAGTCATATTTATTCACTAGAAAGATGATTCCATAGGCCAGTGGTCCTCAGTCTGGGGAAGATTTTGCCCACTCCCCTTTCCCAGAGATATTTGGCAATGTCTGAAGATATTTTTGGCTGTCAGAATTAAGAAGATGCTGCTGGCATCCAGTCGGTCAAGGCCAAGGATGCTGCCAAAGGTCCTACAATGCACAGGACAGCCTCTCACAACCAAAATGTCAACAGTGCTGACGTTATATATAGTAAAAGTGGACAATGAACAAGGCAGCTGCATCATACAACTATAAGAAGCACCACTCAAATGGAATCTCTGGGAATGACACCTCCTGGATTTGAGCCTTGTCCAGCTGGCTTGGCCACACATTTTGACCTTTAACCATGAGAAGGATGGGAACCGGGCCTGAGGGCAGGAGAGGAGGTCCTGAGAGCTCAGCAGACAAAACAGCAAAAAGTGATTAAGACTGTCACCTAGGTAAGAATAAGGAGGAATAAAAAAGCAGGGAGATATTTAAGAAATAGTTAATTACTATACAGTTCTTGGTTTCTAGCTTTCTGAGTATCAAATACACAAAGTACTGTGATTCCATCAAAGGAAAGAAATACTCAACTCTCTCCTAAATTACAGATAAATCTTTATGCCATCCAATTAGGAATTTCCAAAAATGGACTGCCAAATTAATTTGTCTGTTTAAAGCCATACTCCAGATGTCTTATTCATCATAAATGATAGTATTCATTGAAATAAATGTTTAACAGCCAACAATTAACAAAGTGGTCATACTTTAAAAGTTTAATTTGCTACCGATATAGTTTTGCATTAACAACTTGGAAAACAATTGCAAATTACACAATTCAATTTTCCAAATGGATTATTTTGTAACTAGACAGGGAAACTGTTGAAATTTCTTCTGCTATTTCAAAAAGATTCATACAATGGGATTTTTAAAGGCACAATCCCTTGAGGAACTGGCATACTCCTGTCAGAATTATGCAATTAGTCTGCATTTTGTGGGAATATCAGCTGTGTTTCTGGTATGCTGCAAAGTCAAAAGCCATTTTTATAAAAAAAGGACCTGATTTCCAATTTTTCCCTTTATTTTGCTGATGATCATTTACAGATGATGATTTATTTATGTTTACCAAGTAAAAACAAGACTGCTACGTAAAAGGTAATTTTCTGCCCTGCTTTGTAGGTTGTATCCTAATTATTTTTTCCCTTGTGGGACTGAATGAATTAAGTGAGCAATTCACTTTGTATATGCAAATTGCAAAGCTCTGCAGAAGCTTCAAATTATTTCATTCTTAAAAAAAAAAAAGTAAAGTCATTATCCTACGGAAAATAAAGAGGCACAAGCCCCTTTAACTTTTGTAGGTTGTCTTCAAAAATAAAACTAACATGAAAACCATCCATTTCTGAGTCCACAATGTTTCTGAAGTGTTAACAAATAACCCAATTAAATTATAGCAATTATTTTTATATAATTATGTTTAAAATGGCAGAATACTCTAAAGTACTCTAATAAGCATTTCTATTAAAAATTTCCAAAAGATTTTGTATAATGTGTTACAAAACTTTTAACCTTTTCATATTATCTTTTCTAGAAAAACACCAGTGACTTAAATATACAGTGCCAGTGAGCAGGGAAAAGCGAGCAAAGAGAAACACCCTTAGTTCTCATCAAAAATTTTATCCACAATACATTTCATCCAAGCTCTTCCCAGGACCCTTGAACGTGGCAGTTTAAGCAAATACTTTATTAACATTTTCTTCAGAAAGAACCAGTCTAGACAGTCATAGTCCAGTCCTCATATATATGGTTTCATTCTTTCCAAAAATATCTACATGCCCCTGGTCACTTAAAATAGGGACTAGCGCCTGTCTGAGTTATAAATGTGGACGTCTCCTTGAAGAGTGGATCTTTATTTGTCCATGTGAAATAACTAAAATATCCATTTGTGCATTGTGTCTTCCTTTAAAAATGCTTAAGTTGAAAAGTTTACATCTGAAATTTACAGAGAGAATGGAATCTGACATGAGGAGGACTTTCATAAGCTGTCAGTGGGTGGATGATTTTATATAACCTTTCTAGAGACATCTGGTGTAACTAGAAAAAACTTAAAAGTGCAGGCTATTACCTGATAACCTCACTTCTAAGCCTGTTTAGTCCACAAATATTAGTCTGAGCACATAAAAATAGATGCACACGTTCTTTACTGTAATATAATTTGCATTAGCAGAAAATTGGAAATATTGTTGCCCACCAATTTGGGTATGCTTAAACAGATTATGGTGTATTGATACTAAACAGTACCCTAGAGCTGTTAAATTAAGGAGGTATAGCCATTAATTACTGACTTAGAATTAAAGTCAAAACATGAGGAAAAGGGGAGTAGGGTAATTCGTGTGATCATATAATTTATCTCATTAACCACAATATTTTGAATATGAAAGGAATTGCCACTATAATTTATGCAAGAACCACAAGCTCACCAAATGTGTCCTATGGAAACCTGAATGTATGGACTACTTAAATATAATACGTATAATATGTAATGAATTACTCCATTTTAGCTCTAAAACTAATTTATATGTATGTGAGAATGTGTTTCTGTGTGTGTAGACAGAGGAAAGAGTTTGGAAAATGTGCATTAAACTATTAGCATTTTTTTCTGATGACAGGGATTAGGGTCCAACATCAGATTTTTTTTCATTTTAGTTCATACATTTCAGAATCATTTATATTTGTTACATACAGAATAAGAAGTGTAAAGAGAAAAAATAAATCTGCAAAAAAAATTTAAACAGATTAGTAGATTTCCATCTTTTGTCAACAGAATTTCTTGGACAATGACTGCCTTGGCTAATAATAGCCTGTGATTTCTCCCAAACAGAAAAACTATCTGACAAACTTTTCACCAACTGGAGAAAACCCACCCTTTCCTTTTGGCATCATTTACAAGGAGATTATATGTGTACTTGGATTAGCTTTAGGTGTTTGTGCACATATGCATACAAATGTGAAACTGGAAAGATTGTATCCTAGAGATACACGTTATTAAGAAATTCATGTAAGAAACACATATGAATGGAGGAAAAACATCTACGATCAATTCATAAGTAAAGTTTGGTTTTGTCTCGTTTTTCTTATTTCATTATGTGTATTGTGCGTTTCTTAAGACTATAACTAAGCTAACCAAAAACAAATAGTCCAATGACAGACTAAACAAATTAAACTTTCATAAACTGATAAAAACCTGAGGCTCCTCCCAAAACGCAAAGACAATTAATCATTTCTAAGATCAAATAATTGTGGGGTAGGAGAGAAAACTAGATGATTGTTTTGTCATATCATAGGCCAAAAATGACTGGCTTATACAAATTAGATATTCAATTTTAAAAACCTTAAAATTTAATACAAATTAAATGAAATAATCAGGCATAAATGTAATAAAATGTACAGGATTTGAAGGCTGGACATTAGAAGATGCTGATGAAACACACTTTTAAAATCCTCTAATAAATGGAGAATCATACCATGTTCATGAATGGACTTAACATAGAAAAGATATCAGCCCTCCTACAATTTGATCTATAGGCTTAACATAATTCTTAAAATCCCAAGGATTTTCTGTAGATATAGACAGGCTTATTTTTAAGTTTTATGGAAAAGCACAGCCACTAGATAACTTTGAAAAAGAGAATAAAGGGAAATGAATCACTCTACCCAATATTAAAGATTACTATATAGCTACAGTAATCAAGAGAGTATGATATTGGCAGAGAAACAGATATACAGCTCAATGGAAAAGAATAGAGAATCCAGGAACAGACTCACATAAATATGCCCAAATAATTTTTGACAAAAGTAAAAAAGCAATTCAATGAGGAAAGAATAATTTTTTTCAACAAATGGTAGTGGGATAATCGGACAATCACAGGGAAAAAGAATTAAACTCAATCCACATTTCACTCCTAATACAAAAATTAAACTCAAAATGAATCATATTTCAATGTAAAACTTAAAACTATAACTTCTTTCTTAAGAAAAAAAAACAAGAAAATCTTTAGGATCTAAGTTCAGGCAAGGAGTTCTTAGACTTGACACCAAAAGCATAAGCAATAAAAGTAAAAATTCATAAATTGGATCTCATCAAAATTAATACTTTTCTTCTGCAAAAGATCCTGTTAAGAGGGTGAAAGAAAAATCTATGCATTAGGAGAACATATTTGGAAGCACATATCTGACACACATATATACACATACACACACGCACACAATCCCAATACTCAATAGTAAAAAAAAAAAAAATAGAAAATAAGTCAAATACATAAAGGGACATTTCATAGAAGATATACAGAGGCATGTTCAACATCATTAGCCACTAGGGAATGCAAATTAAAACCACAATGAAATGTCACTATTAGAATGACTAAAATAAATCCCAGTGCTTTGGGAGGCTGAGGAGGGGGTATCACTTGAGGCCAGGAGTTCAAGTCCAGCTTGGGCACCTCATCTCTACAAAGCATTAAAAAATTAGCCAGGCATGGTGGTGCATGCCTGTAGTCCTAGCTACTTGGTAGGCTGAGGTGAGAGGATCTCTTGAGGCCAGACCTTCAAGGCTACAGTGAACCATAATCATGCCACTGCACTCCAGCCTGGGTGACAGAGCAAGATCCTGTCTCAAAAAGAAAAGAATTGACGAAAATAAAAATAGTGACACCACCAAATTCCAAATGCTGGTGAGAATGCAGAGACACTGGATTACTCATACATGGCTCATGGGACCGTAAAATGGCAGAGTCCCTCTGGAACACAGTTGGACAGCTTTTCACAAAACTAAACGTGCAACTATTTATTGCTACTACTATTATGACCCAGCAATTGCATTCTTCAGAATTTACCCCAGAAATGGAGAGGAGGGGGGGACAACTTATGTTCATTTAACATGAACTTGAATATTCATACCAATTTTATTTGTAATGACGAGAAACTAAAAACGACCCAGATGTTCCTCAGTGGATGAATGTATGCAAACTCTGGTAATGCATCCTATGGATTACTACTTAGCAATAAAAGGGAATGGACTATTGCTATGCACAGCAACTTGGATAAGTCCCAAGGGAGTTATGTTGCGTGAAGAAGGCCAATCTCAAACGATTACATATTCTTGAAAAGAAAAAAAAATTGTAGAAATGGGAAACAGATTAGTGCCTGCTGGGGTGGTGGGGTGGGAGGACTGGAGGATGTGATTACGAAAGGGCAACACAAAAAGTCCTTTTGCTGATGGAAATGTTCAGGGTTTTTGTTTTTGTTTTTGTTTTTGTTTTTGAGACGGAGTCACGCCTGTCACACCAGGCTGGAGTGCAGTGGCGTGATCTCGGCTCACTGCAACCTCCATCCCCCAGGTTCAAGTGCTTCTCCTGCCTCAGCCTCCTGAGTAGCTGGGACTACAGGCACACGCCACCATGCCCGGCTAATTTTTTTGTATTTTTTAGTAGAGATGTGGTTTCACCCTGTTGGCCAAGATGGTTTCCTGACCTCGTGATCCGCCCACCTCGGCCTCCCAAAGTGCTGGGATTACAGGCATGAGCCACCATGCCCGGCCATGTTCAGTATGTTAATGTGGTGAGGAATACAAGAACCTGCAGGTGACAACACGCACATAGTAAGCTTCCTGGAGCTTACAGTATACTAGCAGTAAACAAATATACAAGTAGATTACTTTTTTTAAAAAAGACAATGTTAGAGAGACCATGTTGAGACTATGTTGCTCAGGCTGCTCTCAAACTCCTGGGCTCAAGTGATCCTCCCACCTCAGCCTCCCAAAATACTGAGATCACAGGCATGAGCCACTGCACCTGGCCAACATAATTCCAACAGTGAGAAAGGCTATGTGCTTAATATATGGTAGTTTTTCTTGTCCACAGTTTCCGTTTCAGAGGTTTCAGGTTACCTATGGTCAGCTGTGCTCTGAAAATAGGTGAGTATGGTACAATAGATACTTTGAGAGAGAGAGGCCACATTCATATAACTTTTATTACAGTATATTGTTATAATTGTTCTCTTTTATTATTAGTTATTGTCAATCTCTTATTGTGCCTAATTTATGAATTTGTCATAGTTATGTATGTATAGGAAAAAACATAGAATATATAGGGTTGACAACTATACACGGTTTCAACCATCCACTGGGGGTCTTGGAATATATCCCCCACACAGAAAGGGAGAGTACAGTACTAAAGAAATGTGATTCTGAGTAGCATAGAGTATTCATACAGGGCCATTTTCAGGCACTGAAATTGAGCTAATCCCTGGAGGAAGAGAAAAAAAAAATGGGGGCGAGCTCGATAGACCAAAGGAACAGAAACTGCAAAGGCTTTGAGACAGGAGAAGTGAAGGGAGGTCATTGTAGCAAAGTGACAAGTGGCAAGGCAGGTCGGAGAAATGTGCTGGAGCAGGATCGTGCAGGGCCTTGGAGCCCAGGGTATTGGCAGTGAGCTTTGATAGAATTCTAAGGGTGATGGGAAGCCTCAAAAAGAAAAAAAGAAATCTTGCAGAGGCACAGCTTTGAAACCATCTTGTACTTGCAACTCACAGGTGATATCTGACCCAACGTTTGTGACTCCTGCCCCGGTAGATGTTACAACATGGGGTTGACATCACCTTTGACCTTGTTTCAACCATGGTCATACTACATGGTATGTGTATATTTTCTCTCTCTCTCTGATTTTGTTCTTTGTGTTTCCTTTGAAACCTGTCATTCTGGCATATAAAACATTCAGCTTTCCAATCACAATTAGGGTATCCTTACAGAGGAGGCATAGACACAAATTTGTCCTTGATGATTTTAATGGTGGTATTGACCAAAATAATATTTTGTGACGCGTATGTGTATCTCTAATAAAAATGTTATTATAGCTGAAGTATTTGTAATGTTTTCCATCACAATGAATGTATATATATAAAAACTATAAAGAAGTGAAAGAAAATAGGAGTCTAGGTCCATTGCAAATAAAGTATGATGATAGTTTTATTTGTAATTTACACATATTAAAATAGTAGACCTACTAAGCATAGTGTCACATGTTGCCTCCTGGGAATACCGTTGCTTTCTCTTTCTAGCATTAATTCAAGGGGTAAATAAGAGATTTTAAAAAATTTTAAAGGCAGCTTTCAGGCCAGTCACCCAGAGAGATATTCAATTTGTCCTTTCTTGTATCAACTAAAAGATCTTTGCTTCCAGTCTCTCTCGAAACAATGGAACATGTGACAAGAGTGAGCCCACATTGCTGTAAGACAAGAACCTTGTACTGAATAACAGGAAAGCAAAAAAAAAAAAAAAAAAACCTGACAAATAGAGAAGAGAAAAGCAACGGGGACAGGCAATAAGATCGTTAACAAATGAGACTGATATAAGAATCACTTTCTAACATTTATGGGGAAGGGCACAGGGGTTTAAGCATGTTACTGAATGTTCCACATACAGTAGAATATTTATTGAAAGTAAAGTAAGGGTCACAATTTGTAAGTAAGAAGAAAGAGTTGATGAGATTTCATAAATGAGCCAAACCATTAACTTTCTAAAGGGGAGGAATCTGTTGGTAATGCTGGAAGTTAATAAAACAAGAAGCAAAGTTATAAACACATCATTGAGAGTTACAGAGGCAACCACCAGGAAAATGAACACCAGGGAATGACAATGGTGATTAAGCCTCGGGAGGTGAATTCATGTCCTAGAATAGGGTTGTAGTAACAAAGTACTGGGTTCTTGCACAACAGAAATGTATGCTGTCACAGTTCCGGAGGCCAGAGCCCAAAATCAAGGCACTGGTGGGTTGCTTCCTACTGGAAGCTGTGAGGAAGAGCCTGTTCCATGCATCTCTCCTACGGTCTGGTGGCTGCTGGCAGTCCTTGCCACTTTTGGCTCTTAATTGCATCACTCCAGTCTCTGCCTGTCTTCACGTGGCTTTCTCCCTGTGGGTCTGTGTCTCTTCTTGTAAGGGTACCAGCTATGGGACTGGGGTCCACCCTAATCCAATAATCCCACTGCAACCTGAATACATCTACAAAGATCCTAGTTCCAAATAAAGTCACATCCACAGGTATCAGCAGTTACACCTTAGGCATATATTTTTAGGAGGTCGCAATTCAACCCACAACAGATGGGTGGGAATAAAGTAGGCATTACTACTTTTCATGATATGCTCTTCAATACCATTTGATTTTTCTTAACCTTCTGCATGTTTTAGATTGATTTTTTAAAAATGTAAATATGTGTACAAATGAGGCCTGGCACAGTGGCTTGTGCCTGTAATCCCAGCACTTTGGGAGGACCAGGAGGGAGGATCACTTGAGCCCATGAGTTTGAGACCAGCATGGACAACATAGCAAGACCCTGTCTCTACAAATAATAAAAAATCAGCTGGGTATGGTGGTGCACGCCTACAGTTCCAGCAACTCAGGAGGCTGATGTGGGAGGACTGCTTAAGCTCAGGAGGCAGAGGTTGCAATGAGCTGAGATAGCACCACTGCACTCCAGCCTGTATGGCAAAGCAAGACCCTGTCTCAAATAATAATAATAATAATAATAATAAGTAAAACTTAAAATATGATGTCATTATCTCTGTTATTAGAGGGTCTTCTCCATAAGACAAAACTATGCATGTGCTCAGATGACAGAGAATTTGGCATGTGAGTCGCACAACCCTTTTAATTCTCAATACACCAGGGTTCCCTAACATTTCTACTACACAATACTAGTATAAGTAGGCCAAGAATCATTTCCTGGGAACCCTAAGGGTCTGTGGAATCCAAAGCACCTATTTTGCATGAGACACTATGCTGGAAAGATAGATACAAAGATGAATAAAGCATGGTTTCTATCTTCAAGAAATTCAAATCCAATGGACAGCGACCATGTCAGGATACTCCTGACTGTGAATAATAGGATTCCCTATCCAGAGTGCATTGGATGATGAGGAAATTTTACTACATCTCTAATAGCTAGGGCTCTGGTGCACATGAGAGAAAATCCAACATTATAAAGGCTTAAACAAGAAAGAAGTTTATTCCTCTCATATAAAACAAATCCAGAGGTAGGTAGCCTTGGGCTGCCCTGGTGTTCTACGGTGTCAGGGAGCACAGACCAGCCCTGAACACCCAATTCCAGGCTTCTACCTGTTGCTGTGCTACCCTCAATCCATCAGCTTTCGAGTATCATGGGCCAAGATGGCTGACGCCCATTTTCGAATCAGTAGGAAAGAGCAAGAGAAAAAGAAGGGCACGTGTCTTCCGTGCTTATTCGCCTGAGGCCAGGAATCAGTTGCAGGAACATATCTCGCTGCACAGGGGTCTTTACTATGGGTTGCCTTGTCTCCAACTAGAAATCAGATATCCATTACCAAAGAAGAAGGGATCGGCCCTAACCGGACAGAACCTGCCACCACCGTGAAAATAAAGCCCTGCTTTCACTGTGACCAGTGCATCCCGGCAGAGCGGGCCCAGCAGATGAACCACCTCAGGGAAAGTCGAGAAGACTCATGGGGAGGTGAAGACAGAGCAGAGACTTTGAGGGATGGATAAATGTTTGCACATGGACCAGGAAAGAACAGGGGTCTATACAGCGGGAGGGCTGCATGCAAACCTTGTGACGGATTGATTTGGGAGGGAATACGGGAGAGAGTAAGTCAAAGAAAACTCCCTGGCTTCTGCCTTGAATAACAGAATGGATCTTGATGCTGTACAATGAGGCACAGAAGCCCATAAAGAAACCAAGCTCAGGCCGGGCGCAGTGGCTCAGGCCTGTAATCCCAGCACTTTGGGAGGCCGAGGCGGGCGGATCACCTGAGGTCAGGAGTTCAAGACCAGCCTGCCCAACTTGGTGAAACCCCATCTCTACTAAAAATACAAAAAATTAGCCGGGCGTGGTGGTGGATGCCTGTAATCCCAGCCACTCAGGAGGCTGAGGCAGAAGAATCACTTGAACCCAGGAGACGGAAGTTGCAGTGAGCTGAGATCCCACCATTGCACTCCAGCCTGGGCAACAAGAGCAAAACAAAAAAAAAGAAACCAAGCTCGGGTAGGAAAGAGTTCATTCCGTTTTGAACGTGTTTCAGGAGTCTTTGGCACTCTGGTGCAGACTCATACTTCCTTGACTAGGAAAAGTACTTAAATTGGAAAACATAGGGGTTTTTTGTACTACAGTTAACCTCTTCTATCTATCTACTCCTTAGAAATATGGGAATGGAATTATCACCTGGGAAAAACATCAGAGTAATAATCCATAGTTTAATTTATGAAGATGTAAAGAGTCATGCCCTCTTTGGCATAAGCTTAGGAAACTTCCAGAACATGGCATGATGGGTAGTTTCCTACATGAGGAGGGGATGGCTCCAAAGTAAATATCTGAGTATTGAAAGGGGGGGGCTATAACATTTTATGATTTTGAAAAGACATATTACAGACAGCCGTATCGGAAGAGGAAATGTTTTAGATGAGGAAGAAACTGAGTAAAAAAAGAATGAATCATTAGTACAGAAAAAATTCTCTCTCTCTCTCTCTCTCTCACACACACACACACACACACACACACACACACACAGATAAGTTGGATGAAATTCCAGAGAAATAAATTTTAGTACATTAGCTCATTGTGTGGAACCTAGAATCCTATTTTTGCAGAAACCAAGAATAAGGTCGGACATTGAGCTTAGGAGATACAAGTGACCTAGTCATTATATAAAGGATAGAATGACAGAACAAATAAGACTAAAGGTGTTTGGCAGAATAAAAATAATAATGGCAATTAATCCCTACAGTTAGAGAGTTGTTCCCTTTTCAAATACATTCACATTCATTTAATACACACATTAACCCTGACTTTGATAAAGTAGAAACGATCGTCCCTAGTTGTTTACTGCTGAAACAACAATAAGTAACACATGAAAGCAGCATATCCCAGACTGTGTTCCCTAGAATTAAATTTATTTGTTCCCTGGAATATGTAATTTAAAAAAAAAAATAGTTCCATGGAAATGCTGACTCAAAGTCCCTCCAATTTCTTAACTGTAGGACTTTTCAGAGCCTGTGAGGGGCTGCAGTGGGCTATGAATCTCAAAGATGGGGCCATAAATGTTGCATTTCCCAATTTCTTTGACCACACAATCTTTAATCATGAAAGGTTCCTTTGACACACTCTGTCATACACATTTTGGGAAACACTAAACACAGAATTTGCTGGACTTGTTCTTCTGGTCCAAGGTGAACTGAATCCCTGCAGACTCAGCCATGTGTGATGATGAGGAAGTGAATGTGTAACTTGCCTCGGAGGCCACCTTTACACAGAAAGAGGGTGACTTGTCAAACATACACGGTGGCAAAGCTGGGATTGGAACTCAGACTTCCTAAATCCAGGACCGGCATACTTCACACCACACCATTTGCCTTGGTCTCAAAAGCGGTCGATAGTCTTCTTTCCACTCTATTTCATCTCGAGTGTTACTCATCTTGAAAAAGTCAAACTATGCACAGAAACTTTCATCCCCTTCTCATTAGTGTAAGCAACATTATTTCCTGAATGAAAACATGGAACTGGTGTTTAACAAGAAGGTCAAGAACTATATTTAAAGTAACTGGAGTCTTAATATTGTTGGAATTACAGTTAATCAAATTCACAGCCATCTCTGACAACTATGGGTGCTTGAGGGGTGCTTCATGGTGGAAGTAAAGAAATGAAAAATGAATTGTTCTATATGTGCATTATTCATATATTTATTTTCCAGTTTTTGCAGGAGTGTACCTCAAGCTACATTTTCAGTGAGGGGGCACCAAATTTTAAAATTCCACAGTCTTTTTCTTGTGTTGAAACTTCTAAAAAGAGTCAGATATGCAAAACTGGCATTTTCTTCTTAATAATATCTTTAAAAATAAAATGGGAGAAGTACTGCGCTCTTATCAATGCTACAGATTTCCTCCAGGATGGATATGTCTGTATGCACCACACCACCTCCGTATTCATCAAATAGCATGATGTACATTTCCTCATTTCTTTTGGAAATTGCTTTATTTATATTAGAATAAACTCTAAAATTTGGTCACGGTGTGCTACTTATAACCTGAGTATTTTATTATCAAGATTCATAAATTACACAGCTTTTAGATGAAAAATGCATATCTCAGAATTACTCCAGCTTTTTATATGCCCCGAGAGATTAATACTAAATGTATCAGATCTAAAAGAGTAGAGGATGAATCAGCTACAGGAATTCATCAAGGGCTTGGAGGCTAAATGTAGATAATTCTTCCGTTCTAATGCTTTGAACTTTGGTTAATGATTATTATAGATGAAAGAGAATGTGGCTTACCAAGTTCCCCAAAGATTTACATATTAAATTCCAGAGCCAGCAGGTAGAGTCTGAAATAGAGCAAGTTTGTCCTCAACTTCCCTTTCTTCATTGCACATTCAAGCAAGAGCTTTTTCATCCATTTTGACTTTATATTTTTCTGTCCTCCTAAAACATCCAAATCCTGGTTTTTTCTGCCTCCATCACTGCCCACCCTATTTTCTTCAAATCAAAATTCCTTTTTCTGGTTTCAGATGCCTCAAGTACAGATTTCTTCTGGTAAGCTAAATAAAAGTATGACACATAGACATCTGTATGTATTCCATTTCCTCTATTGATAACATTTCTTGCTTTTCAGCCAATACTTTTAAAAGTGTTCACTATGTGTTAGATTCTGAACTAATAGTGAATCGTGTCTCCCATCCCCCCAAAAACCCTGTTTCTGTAGACCTTATTTTATGCGGGGGAAAGAGGAAGACGATAGGAAACAACCAAGCAAGTGTGTTATGTTATGGTGCCTCCTAAGAAGAGAAATAAGAGGGATGTGGAAGGCAGTGACTAGGTGGGTTCTATTTTCAACAAGGGAGTCAAGAAATGGCCTCTCTTAGAGGAGCAATTGGAGCAATGCACTGAACAAAGTAAGGGAGTGAGCTCAGTGGGTACCTGGGGGAGAACATTCCAGGAAAAGGGAAGAGCAGGTGTAAAGGTGCTTGGCATCTTCTAAGGAAAGAGAGGAGCCCAGGGCACCTGGAGCAGAGGAAGGTAGGACTAAGGAGACTCAGAGATGAGGTTAAAAGGGCAGCAGGAAATCAAATCATGTGATCGCATAGACCAGGGACCCTCACCCCTGGGCAGCAGATGGGTACTGGACCAGTACTGGTCTACAGCCTATTAGGGACCAGGCTACACCGCAGGATGTGAACAAGCATTCCTGCCTGAGCTCCACCTCCTGATTCTCATAGGAGTGTAAACTCTATTGTGAACCTAGGGATCTAGGTTGCCTGCTCCTTATGAGAATCTAATGCCTAATCATTTGAGGTGGAACAGTTTCATCCTGAAACCAATCCCACCCCCAACTCCGTCTGTGGAAAAATTGTCTTCCATGAAACCTGTCCCGGTGCCAGAAAGGTTGGGGACCACTGGCGTAGACCATTATAACACCTTGGCTGAGAATGTTGCAGCAAAGAATATTGCAGTGTCATACAAGTGTTTCGAACAGACCCTAGAAGCCCAAGAATTTGGCAGTCCACTGCCTAGGACCCCAGTGGTAGCAGTAGAGGCTGTGAGCTGTGTTCAGAGTCTCCATGCATTTTGAGCATACGGCCAACAACATTGCTGATGGATGGGATTTGAGGAGTTCCTATAACGTATTCCTCATTTATCTTCTTTCTTCTCTTAGGTATGTATAGGTCTATCAGTAAAACATAGCCTATTTCTTAGTTTTTCTACATTCAGAAAGGTTGGCATATGGAATTGTAAAGAATCAGATATGTGGATTGTGAAGAACCAGACATATTTGGAACTCTACCAAGACAAAAACAGGATCAATGGCCACACACAATGACCAAACAGTACAGGGCCTCGTGGTGAATTGCAAAGTTACAGACTGGCTAAGTTTCTCAAGAGAAGTCCTGATGTGTAACGATAATTTCTGGCCACCTAAAGCTCTGTCTGTGTCTAGATGATAAGCCAAACATCTTCCTGGGTATTTTGATTCTCCTTTTAAGAAAGGGCTGATCGAGCTAAAATAAAGCAAGTCACCCTTATAGCATTGCTCGCCATCTTGTTATAAGATAAAATACTGGATACATGAGGGATAGCTGGGCCATAATACGTCTGATTCAAAATGACTGGATACAAATAGTTGGGAGTGTTATAGAAGTGGAGAGTTTGGCTCAAGATTATTTGCAGGGTTCAGAGTTATGCTATCACTGGCTTCATGGATCACTGTGCCTCAATAATACATTCGCAATTCAACAACACTTCCCTGAGAACAAAAAATAGATATATTTGAATAGCGTCATTTCATATTTGGCAGATGAAAGATAAATGATAGAGGAAATCTGGATTCAAAAAGGTATAAGTGGGTTCTCCTTTGGAGAGAAGGAAGGCTGGGAGTGGAAGCCTTGGAATGTGGAACTACTTCATGGGGTGACAGGGAAATGAAACGCATGGAAGATGCCGCCCTTGACTCCCTTTTCTACCTGTCCCAGAAGCTTGTTTTGTGCTTATTCTTCCCTTATGTACATATAGATGTGCCTATAAAGTATAGCATAGTCCTTATTTCTCTAATTTGAGAAGAAATGCAGCTTCTCCTACTGTTTTCATCATCATATAAACCAAAGTGTCAACATAGACCCTTTATAAGATGTCAAAAAGTCACTACTTTTGGTGGATTTGCACAAAAGGAAAGACTGTTCACTTCCCCCACCTAGCCAAGTTTCTGTTCTAATAGATCGACTGGTTTCACATAAAATTTTAAATGGCAAAGAAGCCTGGCCTCAGTAAATTCTCACCAAATGAGGCTTAAAGAATCTTCAAGATGGAAAGCCAAAATTAAAATGTTCTATCATAAAAATAAGCATAGTTCCTTCACAGACAAAAGAGTAGTATTTTCTCCACCTGAAAATAACCAGAGCCTTGGAGGAGTGTTAACCATGTGCTTTCACACGTTTTCATGAAAAAAAGAAAATACATAGGCTGCGTATTAACAAGGACCATGGAAATATACTGCCATGTAGAGGGAAATATTTAGCTAATTTGTGAAACCAAGTGGTAAGTAAACCTTGTACTTACCTTAATGAGTTCTAACACACAATGACTGTTTTTAGTGAGGAAGTCTCACTACTACTAAGAAAATTTAGTCATCAAACTTAAAGAAATCAACAAATGGGTCGAACTTCCGCTTCGTCCACAGTTACCTGTTTTCTGCTGCTTCCCCTCCCTTCTCTCCCCACATTCCCCAAGCATTGAATGAGTGCCTTTCTGCATCAGGCAGTGTCTGAGACACAATGAGGTCCAGTCCTCATTCTCTCAGGGTTTCAGTACAGGGAGTATAAGAACATGATAAGTCCCATAGCACAGACTGGAAAACAACAAGAACAGCTACAGCAAATAGCAGGAAACCAGAAGAGTGACTTTACATTAGTCAATTACTTGAAACAATTAGCAAGCAGATGTTATTTTAGGGGTGTTTTGTCCTTGGAAAAGGTATTGCTTGTACCTTTGTTAAATAATTTAGGCAAGTCTTCAGACTCAATAATTCCAGTTGCCTCCCTGTAAACAGATTTCTGGAAAGCTACAGCAATTGAGTCTTACCTTATGATAACACCTGAAATATGCAGCACGTTCATCAGAAAATTTCTCCAGTCTTTTTGGACCTTTGCTTGAAGCTTTCTTGAATACTAACCAGCATCGTTGATAAATCTGGAAGGAAATACAAAGACTGAGCTCAGCGTCTCCCCTGACTGACATTTGCATTTAAATGTTTTCTTTTTGACGTTTCCACCTGTGAAATATTTGCAAGCCAGAAATGTGATGTTGCTTTGGGAAAATAAAGTTTTAAAAATCAAAATTATTTCCACAATGGGCATATTATGTGTCATTCAGACAATTACTGGAATCAAAAGAAAATAAGTATTTGAAGATAAATTTCTTCATGCTTTGATAGCAATATCACTAGGTATATTTCAGAAATAGTCCCAGATATAAAAATCCCAAATAAGTACAAATAAAATAGGCGTTCAAGGCACATGCTAGAATTTCAAGTGCAATTAAATCTGAAAATCATGGGCTTGGTCTATGCTAAAGATCTCATTACCCATCCTAGAATCTGACAGCTTATGGTTATCATGTGATATTCTTAATAATGGATAGTGAAGAGTTGGACCAGACACTAAACTAACTAGCTAATAATTGACTGATTAACACCAACCAAATTCTTGCTTAGGATATTCAACCCAGAGACCGGAAGATCACTGCCAGAGGTGCAGACCAAATTGAAAGGTCAATGCTGGTAGGTTTACACAGAAGTTGTTGGCCATGTTGAATCACTTGCAGGAGAGTTAAGCAGTGGAACCTGCTACAGGGAACTAGATCATTTCTACTCTAGGTAAAAGAGACAATTTAGTTCTTCACCATCTTTCAATTCCTAATATTGAGATCTTGCCTTTCCTCTGGGTTTCTTGGAAATCGTCTATATCCCAAGGAACCCATTACCATCAACATCACTGCAACTTTTAATTAAGCTAGCTTGAATGGGGGTCTGATTCTAGCAACCAAAACTACCCTGAAGAAAATAACTGGTAAAAAATACACTAGTACTTTAAAATATTAGTAATGCTAGAGAGAGAAAATGCAAAGAGCTAATGAGCATATGAAAAACAATGTTCTCAAAAAGCAAAATAAAGTAAGACTTTTTTAAACCTAAAAATTAATGAATTTTTATTTTTATTTTTATTTTTTTTTTTTGAGACTGAGTCTGGTCTCGCTTTGTCGCCCAGGCTGGAGTGAGGTGGTGCTATCTTGGCTCACTGCAACGTCTGCCTCACGGGTTGAAGCGATTCTCTTGCGTCAGACTCCTGAGTAGCTGGAATTACAGGTAAGCGCCACCACTCCCGGCTAATTTTTGTATTTTTTTTAGTAGAGACGGGGTTTCGCCATGTTGGTGAGGCTGGACTCAAACTTCTCACCTCTTGATCCGCCCACCTCGACCTCCCAAAGTGCTGGGATTACAGGCGTGAGCCACCACACTCGGCAAATGAGTATAAATTAATAGTAGTATTTACTGATGGCAAATGTCTGAGTGGCACTATTATACTTGACTGGTGATCTTTAAAGGTCACTTGACAATAAATAACCTTAAAAGAATAGAAATCAGGCTGGGCACGGTGGCTCACGCCTGTAAATCCCAGCACTTTGGGAGGCCGAGGCAGGCGATCACAACGTAAGGAGATCGAGACCATCCTGGCTAACATGGTGAAACCCCATCTCTACTAAAAACACAAAAAATTAGCCGGATGTGGTGGTGGCACCTGTAGTCCCAGCTACTCGGGAGGCTGAGGCAGGAGAATGGTGTGAACGCGGGAGGGGGAGCTTGCAGTGAGCCGAGATCGCGCCACTGCACTCCAGCCTGGGTGACAGAGCGAGACTCTGTCTCAAAACAAAAAGAAAAGGAAAGAAAAAAAGAATAGAAATCTATTCTTAGGAAAAAACCCAAAACAAAATGAATTCCATATTCAAGGGCAGATGGGTGGACTGTCTTCAGTCATGATTATCCTCCATCCTTAAATCACCTCCAATTACCATACATATGTGGTTTTGTATACTTTACCGATACATAATTTTTATGCACTACAAAGTTTAAGAACCTCTGAGCTAATAAGAAGAAACAAAACAAAGTCTACATAAAATATTTGGTCCTTCAAACCATAGTCAATTTTAAAACCTTTTATAATTCTATCAGTACCTGGCAGATGTGGGAGGAATTCAAGTTAACTACTACTTGTCTGCAATGTTTATATATTCCATTTTTCTCTTCTGTCTCAGAAACTTGAACATAAATTAACTGCTTTGTTCAGGGTGAAAAAAGGAAATCCACTCTACTCCGAAGTTTAGCTCTAAATAAAGAGGGTGAGATATGTGTCTGATCCCACCGAATGTACAATAAAATGTTCACAGCATTATTTACAATAAAAAAATAGAGATTACTCAAATTTCAACAATAAGGAGTCACAAAGTAAATTATAATATTTCTATAATATATAATGTAATATACCTACTTATCTATAAAGTAACAGTAGCTATATATAATAAATGGTACACATACAGTAAATATGTAGTACATATTATGGTATACATATAGAATATATCTATAATAAATGTTATGCATCTATAAGATAACATAGGCAATTATTTTATAAAAATAGTAATATAGATAATATACATAATATTTATATAGTAAATTATACTACATCTATAGTACGTAAGTTATCTATCTGCAGGATAACATAGGTGGTTCATTTGAAACAAGTTTCAGAAGGAATTTCCAAGGACATAGGAAAGTGTTCATAATATGTTATTGTGGGGAAGGGTGAAGCAGAATACAAAATTTCATTTAGGTCATGATCTCCACTACACTAAAAATGCATGGAAAAAGACAAAAACAAAAAACCCAAAATGTTAACAATGTTTTCTCTGGGTCATAAGAATAGGTTTTGGTTTTGTTCGTTAGTTTTTGTTTTGTTTAATAAAAGTTAATACTGTATGGCTGGGCACGGTGGCTCATGCGTGTAATCCCAGCACTTTGGGGGGCTGAGATGGGTGGATCATTTGAGGCCAGGAGATTGAGACCAGCCTGGCTAATATGGCAAAGTCCCATCTCTAGTAAAAATATAAAAATTAGCTGGGAGTGGTGGCACATGCCTGTAGTCCCAGCTACTCAGGAGGCTGAGGCACGTGAATTGCTTGAACCCGGGAGGCAGAGGCAGCAGTGAGCCAAGATCATGCCACTCAACTCCAGGCTGGGCAGCAGAGAGAGACTACCAAAAAACAAACAAACAAAAACAAAACCAAAAAAAACCCTGTAAATTAAATGAAAGAGGATTCTGTTATTTTTTAAATACCCAGAGGTATTAGTATAATTAGTCAATTCTATTGGTTTCCATCCTGCAGTTATTAAATCCACCAAGCAATATGAAAACACAGAGACAAAGGTGGAAAAGCAATTCAGTGGAAGAAGAGCAAGCTTTTCAATGCACAGTACCGAGGCAATTGGACATCCATGGGGTGGGGGGAAATCGTCGACTTAAACATTAAAACACTCACCTTAAATAAAAAATGGCTAAAAATAGACCTAAATATTAAATAAAACGATAAAAAGAAAATGCAAGAGATCACAGTCGGGACAGAGTTCTTAGACCTGTTACCAAAGGCACAATCCATAGAGGGAAAATTTGATAAACTGGACCTCACCAAAATGAAAACTTTTGCTATGTGAAAAAGTCATGAACAGACATCTCACCGGAGACAGTGTGCAGATGGTCGAGAAGCACATGAAGACATGTTCAACAGCACTACCTATGAAGTGAAAATTAAAACCACAAGGGCTACCCATACACACCTATCAGATTGGCTGAAATAATAATAATACCACCACCACCCAATGCTGACAAGGAGGTGGAAAAATTGGATGACTCATACATAGTTGGTGGGAATGTAACATGGTACAGCCACTCTGAAAAACAGTGGTAGTTTCTTTAAAAAATGAAATAAGCAACATACAACCAGCAGTTTCATTCTTAGGAATTTATGACACAGAAATGAAAACTTTTATCCCCACATACAAAAAAAAAAAAGAAATCTGTATATGAATATTCATAGCTTTATTCAAAATAGCCAAAACCTGAAAGCCTGATAACATGGGTGAATGATTAAACAAATGGTGGTATTTCCTCCATATGATGGGATACTACTTAGCAATAAAAAGAAATTAACTATTAATATCTGCAACAACTTGAGTAAATCTCTGTAAGAATTATACTGAGTAAAAAAAAAAAAAAAACATCCAAATCTAAAATGTTACATACTACATGATTGCATTTGTATAGCATTCTTGATGTGACAAAATTATAGAAATGGAAAACAGATTAACGATGGTCAGAAGTTAGGAATGTGGTGGTGGAGGAGAGAGGGAGCCCAGGGATGTGGGTTTGGCTGTAACAGGTTAACATGAGGGATCCTTGTAGCAATGGAACTGTTCTGTAGCTTGGCTACATCAATATCAATGTCAATATATTTGTTATGATATCGTACTGTAGTTTTGGAAGACTTTACTACCAGAGAAACTGAGTAAAGGATATAGGATCTTTTTGTAATATTTCTTACAATTGAATGTGAATTTATAATTATCTCAAAATAGAATGTTTAAATTTTTTAAAAGACAGTAAGATGTACAGATATTAAAGCAAGATCTGAAAATTACAGCCTAATCTAACAAATGTCATCTACATTCTTCTCCAGTCCTTTTTTTTTTTTTTTTTTTTTTTTTTTGCCATCAGATCACAGTCTAATTAACCACTAGACTGAATAACTCTAAGAAGGCAAGTTACAAGAGCCATTGGTAAGAGTTCAAGCACCAAATCCTTTTCAGGGTGGAGATTCAGCCATGAAAATGAACATTCTCAGTACTATGGTTGGCAAGGAGAGTCCTATCAACATCTTGCTTATGTCTGAATAACCGATGAGACAATTGGCTCCCTTAAAATATTACCACAACCTGAGGACTGTAATTACAGCGGGAATGACTGCCACTCTGCTTCTTCAAATAAAGGATGTGAAAAATAGGTTTCTTGCTGTCATTCTACTATTGGCAACCTCTTGCTTTTGTACATGCCCCAAGAATGTGTTCAAAAACTGAACATGCTAAACATGTGCAAAATGTATGCCCACTGCGAGAAAAGAAATCTTCACCAAGAAAGATATTTTAAATTTCCTAATTATCCCTCAGTTTTCAGATCCAAACTTCAATGACAGCATTTCTAACAGTTTAAAAAATGTGTTCATTTTCTTCACAGTTGAACCAGTGTTTGCCTGGCTTATGTCCAAAAGCTGCTGAATGCAAACTAAAGGTTCTTCAATTTCAGCATGCCTAATGATTTCCATTTTGGACCCATCTGTATTAAGTCTAGGGGACTTTTTTCTCATTTCTTATTTTTCTTTTTATTTATTAAGTAGTAAGGACAAATGAAAACATATTGGTTCATTAGAAGATAAGGAAAACTCAAATTTGGTTAATGAACAGGCAGTCTGCGATGTCAAACTATCACATACCAATACACAGTACAAAAGTAGACAGTACGAAAGTTGAGAGCAATGTGTGCAATCAAGAGCCTTCCTTTATTGTCATATATCATACCTCAGTGATTCTCACTGGTCCAGCATCACTCAGGATAATTGCTAAATATGCAGATTCCTAGAGACTAGCCAAGGTCCACTGAGTCAAAACCTCTTCAGTTGGGACCAAATATGCTCTTCACTATGTTTTCAGGTATTTTATCTGTAATTTGCAAGTCAATGTCATAAATATTTATAAAGTACTTTCAGACGATGCTGTGTCTCCCTCTCGGGGCTGCCGACAAAGACTTCTAAAAGTACTTCCGGATGCGGGCACCTGAGATGGGTGGCTTGCAAAAGGTGGCACATGGTGGCCTTTGAAACAGAGCAGCATAAGCTGCCATCTTGAGTTTGAGAGAGACACTGAAGGAGAAATGTAATCCATTAAACTAAACTCCCAATTTCAACTGCTAGCACACTGTCCTAAGAACACCAGAAGAGCCACTAAGTATCCAGAGGACTAAAAGCTTATCTTAAATATCTCAGTACTGTTTAGCGAAAATAAAACAGGAAAACTTACTAAATATGGTAGCATGTGGGAACTACTTGGATTAACACTGACATTGTTTCAAAGAATGACAATTTGAAAATAATCCCATTCACTTAATAGTTTAGGGCAGTTTTTAAAAATTAATTCATTCAACTGTCTCCTTTATATTTTATGTAACAAATCTACTTGTCATCGATAGTATTATTTAGTTAACATTTTTCTTCAAATTGACTTTTTAAACTAACATATGTTTATTTAAAAGAGAAATCTTTTATTCGAACTATAATAGTTTCACTGGCTATAAATAGTAGTTAATCCTGGCTGGGTGCGGTGGCTCATGCCAGTAATTCCAGCATGTTGGGAGGCCAATGTGGGTGAGTTGCTTGAGTCCAGGAGTTCAAGACCAATCTGGGCAACATGGTGAAATCCTGTCTCTATAAAAAAAATATATATATATATAAAAATTAGGTGTGGTAGTGCATGCCTGCAGTCCCAGCTACTTGGGAAGCTGAAGTCAGAAGATCACCTGAGCCCAGGGAGGTCGAGGCTGCAGTGAGTGGAGATTGTGCCACTGTACTCCAGCCTCATGACAGGGTCTTAAATAAATAAAGATAGGTAATCCTAATGTAAATACACTGTATGAGATTTCAATGACAGTACAATTTCCATGTTGAAATATCTCACCTCCTATACATTCATGTTTCTCAATTTTAGCACGAGTGACATTTTGGGCCAGAAAATTCTTTATATTTGGGGGGTTTTCCTGTGCATGGTAGGATGTTTAGTAGCACCTCTGGCCTCCACCCACTAAATACCAGTAGCAGATTCTCCCACCTCCACTGAAATCCAAAATTGTCTCTAAACATTGTCAAACATCCTCTGGGGGGCAAAATGAGGACCACTGCCACAGCTGAATGCACGCTGATCTGAAATTGTATATTTGAAAAATATGTGTCTTTGTGAGTATCTTCAAAGCCCCTGATTTGAACAAGTCAATCCCCACAGGCCACTGTCAAAGCTTAAGCAAATAAGCATATCACACAGTTCCAACAACCTGGGTAGAAGGACAGCAGATTTAGTAGTTACACGAAAATCTCATTCAGCATGTACTTTGTTGTTGGTGATGGTAGTTTTATTACACCTAATTTTCAGCCTTAAATTGTCACCAATCCATGTATAATTTGTTCTGTTTTTCCTTTGTCTTTTCTTCCTTTAAAATTTGATACTCTTAATAATTTCTTAGCCCTGGTTTAAAATCTCTAACATTTTTTATTGGCTTCTTTTCCTAGCAAAGAATATTCTGATAAGTTCACTGAAATTTCCAGTTCTAAGAAGCAGCTGAAACAATTAAGAATTTGCTTAGAATTCCTAATTTTACTATAATAGTAAGCCTTTATAATGTCTTGAACAGAATCACAATTATACCTCTAAAGGATTCAAGGACAGTTATGAAGAAAACAGAAAATTTTGGTGCCAAAATTCCTGTTGAAAGGAAATAGTACACTGCCTCCATGCAAACTCTAGAGATAAGATGGGGCTCTTTAGGCCTTTATAATCTACCACAGGAGTCAGCAAACTTTCTGTAATGAGCCAAAGAGTAAATGTTTTAATCTTTGAGAGCCCCCAGGTCTCTTTGCAGCTACTCAACTCAGCAAATATAGCATGAAAGCAACCACAGAATATATGTAAATGAATGGGTGTGGATACCTTCCAATAAAACTTTATTTACAAGGCCAAGCAGTGGGCCAGATTTGGCCTTGGGCCTTAGTTTGCCAACCTCTGGTCTACGGTAGTATTTCTCAACTCTTTAAGCACAGATCTCATAGAAATCTGTTTGACAAGTCTCTCCAGGGAGAAATGGAAGTAATTATGCCTTCTGTGGAATCCCTATACATTCCACATCTCCCCACAAGCCAAGATTCTACTCCAGTAAAATTCTATTAAAATGTTGACTTGAGGCTTTTTCAACCCCCTCCACCAAATGTCTGGTCTCCCTGTCCACCACTGGGGAGTCACTGTTCTACAATTAATGTGGATGCCATCCTGAAGAGCACTTTCTCATGCAGATCCATTAGCATCCCCATCTCTAGCACTGGGCTGCAGTTAGGTTTCTATAGTTACTCTATGAAGTTAAGGTACAACTTAACTAAGTAGGTGAAAATTGTTTTCCATTTTGCCAGCATGCCCTTTCTGTAATCCCATTGACTTTCTCTTCTCAGAGCATTCTCTCCAAACTCTGAAGATATATATCAATGAGAACACTTGGACACAGGGTGGGGAATGTCACACACCAGGCCTGTTGTGGGGTGGGGGGAGGGAGGAGGGATAGCATTAGGAGATATACCTAATGTAAATAACAAGTTAACGGGTGCAGCACCCCAACATGGCACATGTATATATATGTAACAAACATGCATGTTGTGCACATGTACCCTAGAACTTAAAATATAATCATAAAAGAAGATATATATCATCACAGTACTGACTGAATTAGCCTCAGTTCTCATGTGCTATTCCTATTGGCACCTACTTTCCAAAACAAATCAAATATTTTTCTCAAGCAGGATGTTAATATTAATGCCTAGCATTGGCTGAACTCTTGTTGTGCACACTGTGGAATGCTGAGCCCTTTATGTGCATTATTTCAATTAGTCCTCCCAACATTTCTGTTTGGCAGATTCTATTATTATTCCTGCTTCACAGATGAGCAAATTTTGTTTTAGTGAGGTTAAGCATCTTACTCAAGGTCAAAAACTAAGAGAAATATGCCAGGATTCCAACTTTTGTTTGCCTGAATCTGGAAAATAAGCTCTTAACCACTACTCCAGGAATTGTTTCAGAAAAGTTGGACTCTTAGGGATGCATAAACTCAGGCTGATGGTCGATCCATCTGTAAGAAGTTTATTTTCATGCTTATCATAATCTAAAAAGAGACACTTAGTTGTAGCCATATGCTCTTTCATCTGGACGACGACTTTATAGATAATCTATTTCAGTGTGACATTTGCATTTCTGATTTTAAGTTCACTCACTGGCACTAAGTGTTCACCCACAGTGATAGTTTTGAAGGGAGTTTTTCTGAAACTGGGTTCTTAAGACAGTAATTCAGGACTCCATGTAGCCTAGCAATCTGCAAGAAGTATTTGCTTTGAAAAGAACTCCATATTATCTCTCCTTAAGTGATAACATAGTCAGTGTCTTTGACAGAAGTGCAGGGACCCAAGCTAAGTATTTTCCAAACTATATTAGAATTAGATGTTATCTCATGCAACTTCTCAATTCTTCTTGGACTTCCTTGCTTCTCTAACTCTCAGCCTCTTGCTCTTCATTTGCCATGGCGGTAGCAAACTAGGCTAAGTGACTCCCCACTGGCCTGGACAGTCCACTACCTGGGGCTGACCAGTCACTTCTCCATGAGCGTCCAACCCTCCAATTTGGCTGACACTATCGCCGTAGAGTCTCAGTCTCCTCTGTCACTTTCAGGCTTTTCAATAGCCACAGAAAATGGTGTGGGTTGATATAATCTGGAAGTCAAGGGTGGAGATGTTAACCAAGGAGAACTAGGACATAGGAGTTTGCCCCACAGGTAATGCCCCTCCATCCTATATAAGAGTGAAACCGTCTTTACAAAAATTGTAACAGTGAGAAAATTAAGACAATGAAAGGGATTTGATCTAATCAGCCCTCATCTTGCCTTTAATCTCAAAATCTCAAAACTGCCCTTAGTCATTCTCAGGCTTGGGCCAAGCTAACATTGGGAGAAATTTAGTTTATAGGTTAAATGATAATCGCTTTTCTTCAGAACTAAATGTTCTTTGTGAAACTTGTGAAAGACCGCCAGGTTAGGAGGATGAGAGGAGCTATTCTGCTACGATGTAGGTGTAAAGAATGACCAGCCATGATTCTGGAAGTCACAAGATCTGCAGCTTCTTCAATTACTCCTGCAGATAACACCAGTACTGTAGAACCTAAGTTCTTGAGTTGTCTTTTTAGGCTTTTGCATTGTTGACCACCAATAGCCCCACCCAGACCCATGACTCTTGACTCAGCTGATCCTGTGGCCTCCACCCAGGAGTGGACTCAGTACACAGCACTGTTTTCCACACACCTACGATTGCATCCACAACCAATCAGCAGCACCCATTCCTTTGCCCATTCAACTATCCTTGAAAAACCCTAGCTTCCAAATTTTTACAGAGGCTCTGGTCTCCTGTTCAGACAGCTCCGGGTGAATTAAACTATTTCCCTATTGCAATTCCTCTGTCTTGGTAACTTGGGTCTACCTGGGCAGTGATTAAAATGAACCATTGAGCAGTTACAAGATCATTGGCCTGGATGATCTCTGAGGCCAAGAAGGTCAAAACTTTTCAGTCCTATGAATGACTCTGTCGTGACAGGATTTCACAGTTGGTGCTTGAAGATTACAAAAGAGTGATTTCTATGGCCTCCCCCAATCGTAATATACAGGCTGCTACCAATTCCACTTACCAAACTAATGAACTGGGTCAGAATCATGTATTTTATGAAGGGAAAAAAATCTTTTTAATGAGTAAACAACATGATTCTATGCCTAAGATTCATATATATCCTTCATTTGTAAGGAAAGAAAAGCCAATTTGGAGAAAATTGCACAGTGGGTATCAAGATACATTTTAAATTCACTGTAAAGAAAAATACCAGCAAAAATGGGATGATTAATCATAAAATAGAATATGTATAAAGAAGACTAAGAATATGTAAAAAGCATCCACAGGGAATAAATTAGCTATGCCAACCCTTTACTGGTGGTGAAGTAAATTAGCACAACCTTTCTAGAGGCAGAATTATGTCTACATTTTGACCCAGAAATACTACTTCCAGGAACTTCCCTTTGAGGAAATAATTAAGGAAATATGCACACATCTGAGAATAGAGTTCTTTGGAGAAAAAACTGGAAATACTCTAAATGTCTCAGAGGACTGGTTTAATTAATCATGGCAAATCTGTAAACTAAAGGTTGCCATCATTAGAAATGATGTTGTAAAATAATATGTATACCATAGAAAATGCTATTAGTAAGTTATTAAGTACAAAAAGGAGGTTGTCCCTGCTTTTTAATCTGTTTCTCTTCTAGTTTATATACACATACACTCGTTCTGTAAATAAGGTGGAGGTTGCAGTTGCTCATACAAGATTTGAGCTATATTTAATCCTCTCCCTCCCCCTCCTCTCTCTCTCTCTCTCTCTCTCACACACACACACACACACACACACACACACACACACAGCAATTCTAGGGAATAATCTGCACTTCAATGGAAAATTGGGCATTCTCTAGCAAGCACCTTTCGAGAATTATCTGTTTTTGATTCTGTGGGAGCTATTCTACTTCTCTGTAAATTGTAGGTAAGTGAAAACAATGCAAAATTATTCTAGTCTCTAAAGATGCAAATTATGTCCCGTCCAGCAGAGGTTCAACTGAATCCCACCCACCCCACCCCCACTGTCCACAAAGCTAGATTTGCCTCCTTTTGAATATTCATTTCATCATTCGGGATATACAAATGTGTGAGTTCTTTGAATTACCCTTTGAACTAGTTTTAATATTCAACATTGTTCCTTCATTTAATTAACGAGTTAAGTAGAACCTTCGACACATGTTCATTCTACATTTGTATGACAGTCATCATTTTACCTGTTTTGAAAATTATCTTTTAACGCAATTCATCAATCACCAAATTCTGTGTATTTTTACCCTTTAGCTAAACCTGGAATATTTGTATTTCTCTACAAGGGACTGCTACTCTAATCTAAGCCACCATGTTCTGAGTTTCAGAGGGCTCCCTGTTTTATTCTTGCTACTTTGCAATCCATTTTCTACCTAATATCTGGGGTGATTTTGGCAACACTAATCTGAATACATTGATCCTTTACCTCAAGTATTTCTGTGGCTGCCTGATGTCTTTAGGGCAAAAATCAACAAAAATCAACGTCTTAATAAGACATTCCAGAACCCTCAAGAACTGGCACCTCCCTATGTTGTAACCTATTTTGCGGTTTTCTTCATTTTACATTCTTTTTTCATAAATATATGTTCTGTAGTATGTGTTTTTCATATAATAAAAATGAATACATTATTTTGAAAACATTCTCATGGAATCAATATCTGCCATGAACAGCTCAGACCATTCTTGCTACACATAGGGAACCCTTCCTTTGTCAGTACAAAGTTGACCAGTGTCAACCAAGCAAGCGCTAAAAAAGAGAAAGTTATATATGCTTTTCCTTCTCTCTCTCCAATGCCTTTCTCTTCTCCAAAGCAGAAGCACTGCAGAAAGAAGCCATAATTTGGTATATTTATTTTTCTAGCTTTGATTTCTAACCAGTTTTATTGAAAAAAGTAAAGACACTACTCTAAAGAAATGCCAGAAAATCTAAAATACTGGGTGAGCATTCTATTTAAACGAAAACTTGAGAGCTGATATCATTCTTTAATTAATTCCACAAATATTTATCAGGTGCCCACCATGTGCCAGGCATTATTTAGGTACAGGGGCTATGGCTACGAACAAAAGGGAGAAAATCTGCTGTGTTTGTTGTGCTTTCAGACAATCAATAAGATATATATGCTTACGTGTGTGTGTGTGTGAGTGTGTGTGTGTGTGTGTGAGTGTCTTATAATATGTCTTACGGTGTGATGGACCATGAAGGGAAATAAACCAAGGACAATGATAGGAATTGTTAGTGGTGGTTATTGTGATTTTAAATAGGGTGAGGGATGATTAGGGAAGTTCTCATGAAGAAGGTGTCATCTGAGCAAAGACTTGAAAGAGACAAGGTAATCAACAGAGTGGATATGTGAGGGAGGTGGGCTGTAGGTGGAAGAAATAAATGGCCTTGAGTCAGACCCGTGTCCAGCATGTTAAAGGGAGAATAAAGAAGCTTGAAGATGGCCGGGCGCGGTGGCTCAAGCCTGTAATCCCAGCACTTTGGGAGGCCGAGACGGGCGGATCATGAGGTCAGGAGATCGAGACCATCCTGGCTGACACGGTGAAACCCCGTCTCTACTAAAAAATACAAAAAAAAAAACCTAGCCGGGCGAGGTGGCGGCGCCTGTAGTCCCAGATACTCGGGAGGCTGAGGCAGGAGAATGGCGTAAACCCGGGATGTGGAGCTTGCAGTGAGCCGAGATCTGGCCACTGCACTCCAGCCTGGGCGGCAGAGCGAGACTCCGTCTCAAAAAAAAAAAAAAAAAAAAAAAAAAAAGAAGCTTGAAGATAGGAGAAGAAATCAGGGCTGGCAGTGGTGGTGAGTGTGGGTCAGCATGATCAGGCCTTATGGGTCCTACTCTAAAGATGTTGGCTTGGCCAGGCACGGGTGGCTCACACCTGTAATCCCAGCACTTTAGGAGGCCCAGGCGGGTGGATCACTTGAGGTCAGGAGTTCTAGACCAGCCTGGCCAACATGGTGAATCCCCCGTCTCTACTAAAAATGCAAAAATTAGCTGGGCATGGTGGTGCACGCCTATAATCCCAGCTACTCAGGAGGCTGAGGCAGGAGAATCACTTGAACCTGGGAGGCAGAGGTTGCAGTGAATGGAGATTGCACCACTGCACTCCAGCCTGGGCAACAGAACGAGACTCTGTCTCAAAAACAGTAAAAATTAAAAATATATAACTAAGTAAAGACATTGGCTTTTTCTCTGACTGAGATGGGAAGTGAGATGAAGCATTGAATGGAAGTGATATAATCCAACTTCAGGTACTATAGGGCAGGAAAGGCACAGGTCAGGGAGCCAGTTAGAGAGGATCATAACAAACATTGTGGGGAGTGACGCTGACTTGGACCACGATGAAAGTGGAGGAGAAGTGGAAAGTGCTAAGAATCTGGACATATTGTGAAATTATAGTCAACAGGATTTACTGATGGGATTGAATGTAAGGGTAAAGTTAAGACAAAAGTCAAGGATGATTCCAAAATGTTTAGCTCAAGCAAGTGGAAGAATGGAGTTTCCATTAGCTGAGAAAGCCTGGAAAAGCAAGAAGTTCAGTAGGGAGGGTGTGAAATCTGGGGATGGGTAAATTGAGCTTCTCATACCTATTAAACATGTAAGCCTGTATAAAAATTATGTTATTAAGCATAATGAAGAAGTAGTTCTGTATACATTTTGTATATGAAACTATATATACAAGATTTTATTGCACTCTATAAATACAGTAATATTATCTTCCCTATAGGGCTGTGTGAGAATTCAATATGTCAGTGCATTTAAAGTACTTAGGGCCAGGCACGGTGGCTCACATCTCTAATTCCAGCATTTTGGGAGGCCACTGTGGAAGAATTGCTGGAGGCCAGGAGTTCAAGACCAGACTGGGTAACATGGTGATACCTTATCTCCAAGAAAATAGAAAAATAAAAAAATTATCCAGGTGTGGTGGTGCGCACCTGCAGTCCCAGCTACTCGGGAGGCTGAGGTGGGGAAGGATCACTTGATCCCAGGAGGTTGAGGCTGCAGTGAGCCATGCTCATGCACTGCACTCCAGCCTGGGCGACAGAAACCCTGTCTCAATAATCAAATAAATAAATAACATACTTAGCATATTGCTTGGTATACAGTAAACACTCCATAGTGGTTAGCAGTTCATACCGTCCAGCTAGGTGGTGATTTGCGTGCAAACAAGGGCAACACATTTTGTTTCCTTCATTTACTCATTTATTCTGCAGATATCTACTGAGCACCTACTATGAGCCAGACACTGTCCCAAGCAATGAGGAAAGAGCAGTACACAAAGCAAAGTCCAGAAACTTTACTGTCTATTACGCAGGGACAAATAACCAGGCACTCCAGGCCTTCACACAACGCCAGGTCTGTGGTCATAATGGTGATAGACTATGTATGCAGAGCACTCATTTTGTGGTATGCACCCAATAAGTATTTTGGTAGAGTTTAAAAAAAAGCAATGATCTTTTTGGGGCTTCCAAAGGGACTTCCAGAGAGGTCTTCTGAGTAGTCACCAAGACTAAGTTCCAGTTGCTTACCCTACCCTATATAACTGACCCCTGCTTACTCATTAGGCCTCATATCCTACCACTTCCTACTTCACTCATAATAGGCCAGCCTCCAAAGTCTTATATTCTTCTCTGACAAGAGATGAGAGAATATTTCCTCCCCTGCACTTCACATGGTTGACTCCTTTTCCTCCTACAGGTCTTAGGCGGAATTTCTCTATCAGTTAGTTATTGTTGCATAATCAATCATTTCAAAGCTTAGTTGCTTAAACAACAATTTATCACTTCCCATGAATATAACTGTTGATTGGGCAGTTCTGCTGATCTGACCTGGCTCCATTAATCATGGCTGGGTTCATTTACCCATGAGCAGTCAAGTCCTGGGTTGTCTTAAGTTTGCCTGGAATGACTTAGCTCTGTGGCTCACGGTGTCTGATTCTCTAATAGCCTATCTGGGGCTTATTCTTCTGGAGCAAGCAGGAGTCCATGAGAACAGGCAGAAACTGAAAATGCTTTTCATTTTTCAACTAATCTTTTTATTTGGAGATAATGGTTGAGTCACATGCAGTTGCAGCAAATACTACAGAGACATTGTAGCTACTCTTTCTCAGTTTCTTCTAAGGGAAACATCCCCCAAAACGATAGCATAATAATAGAGTCAGGATACAGACATTGATACAGGCAGGATTCAGAACAATTTCCATCAAGAGGATCTCTCACTTGCCCTTTCATTACCACAACCACTTCCTTGCCTGCCTTAACCCCTGGCAACCACTAATCTGTTTCTGTTCTCCCCCACCTTTTTTTTTTTTTTTTTTTTTGGAGATGGAGTCTCACTCTGTCACCCAGGCTGGAGTTCAGTGGTGCAATCTCACCTCTGCCTCCCGGGTTCAAGGGATTCTTCTGCCTCAACCTCCCAAGTGGCTGGGACTACAGGCACGCAAGACCACGCCTGGCTAATTTTTGTATTTTTAGTAGAGAAAGGGTTTCATCATATTGACCAGGCTGGTATGACCTCGTGATCCACCCACCTCAGCCTCCCAAAGTGCTGGGATTACAGGCATGAGCCACCACACCCGGCCGTGTTCTCCTTTTATATAATTTTGGCATTTCAACAATGTTATATGCATATAATCATATAGTATGTAACCTTTTCGATTTGGCTTTTTCCATTTAGCGTAATTCTCTACAGATTCACCCAGGTGGTGATAGTCCATAGTACTACTGTAACACAGTTTGTTTACCCATTTGGTGACTGAAAGACATCTAGGTCCTTCAGATTCTGACTGCTATGAATAAAGCTGCTAAAAACATTCATACACAGATTTTTGTGTGATTATAAGTCATTACTTCTCTGGGATATACTTTATCACCCTTCACATAATTTTATGTCTCCTATTTATCATTGTCCTAAATATTTTTTTCTATATCCATTTAGAAATATCAAAGACAGTGTTACAGTTTTACTTCAACCATCAAACCTAATTTAGAAAACTTGAGGGGGGAAGGAAAATGTATTGCGTTTACCCATATTTTTGCTCACTGAGTTCCTTCTTTCCTCCTGATGTCCCAAGATTCCTTCGTGTATTGTTCCCTTTCTGTTTAGAAATCTTCATCAATTTTTTTTTTTTTTTAGACGGAGTCTCACTCTGTCACCCAGGCTGGAGTACAGTGGCGTGATCTCGGCTCACTGCAAGCTCTGCCTCCCTGGTTCACGCCATTCTCCTGCCTCAGCCCCCCGAGTAGCTGGGACTACAGGCGCCCGCCACCTCGCCTGGCTAGTTTTTTGTATTTTTTAGTAGAGACAGGGTTTCACCGGGTTAGCCAGGATGGTCTCGATCTCCTGACCTCATGATCCGCCCATCTCGGCCTCCCAAAGTGCTGGGATTACAGGCTTGAGCCACCGCACCTGGCCATCAATTATTTTTTAAGATAGATCTGCTGGTGACAAATTCTCTTTATTTTCTTTCATCTGACAATGTCTTGATTTCCCCTTCATTCCTGAAGGACATTTTTGCTAGGTATAAGATTCTGGGTTGACAGTTCTTTTCTCTTAGCACTGGATGAGCAAACTTCCTTCTGCCAAATCTTTTCAGCTATTATTTCGTTGAGTTTATTAGGTCCTCCTTTAATGTCAATAGGTTCTTGCAAACTGTGACTTGAAGCAAAAAAAAAAAAAAAAAAGTGCATAATAAAACCATTTTTTTTTTCTCACCATTATAATGAAACGACATTACTCAAGAACTTGTTGTTGTGGCCAAGTGTGGTGGCCCACGCCTGTAATCCCAACACTTTGGGAGGCTGAGGCAGGTGGATCATGAGGTCAGGAGTTCGAGACCAGCCTGACCAATATGGTGAAACCCCGTTTCTACTAAAAATACAAAAATTAGCCGGGTGTGGTGGTGTGTGCCTGTAATCGCAGCTACTCAGGAGGCTGAGGTAGGAGAATTGCTTGAACCCAAGAGGCAGACGTTGCAGTGAGCTCAGATTGTGCCACCGCACTCCAGCCTGGGTAACAGAGTGAGACTCCATCTCAAAAAATAAAAATAAAAAGAACTTGTACATCATTTCATTTAAAGTCACAGTTTCCAAGATTCTGTCAGCAATGGAGGTGAGGACTTCCACACTTTTCAGTCCCATGTCTCTCTCCTCTCCTTCTGGGCCCTGTTAACATGAATGTTAGATCTTTAGTTACAATGCCATGGGGTCCCTGAAACTCTTGTGATTATTTTTCCATTCTATTTTTTCTCTGTTGTTCCAATTGGATGATTACTATCGCTCCATTTTGCCTGTGTTCTCTCTATTCTGATGTTGAGCCCATCCAATTTCAATTATTGTATTTTTCAGTTCTAAAGTCTCCATTGGGCCTTCTTTATATCTAATTTCTCTTGAGAAAATTTTTAATTTTTTTCCTCATGCTTCAAGCAAGTTTGTAATTGCTCCTTGGGGCATTTTTTATCACAGCTCCTTTCATATCTTTGTCATATAATTCTATCACCTCTGTACTGGCGTTCATTATTTGAGAGCTTCCTGATTTGGTATAATGAGTACTTTTTATTGGAACCTAAGTATTTGGCACATTATCTCATGAGGTTCTAGATCTTAAATAAATCTCTTTCAACAAGATTCCTCTAATGTTGCTACAACAGGAGAAGGGGTAGGAAAGTATGCCTTCTTGTTGCTGCTGGTAGAAATCCAGAATCCCCAGAAAATCATACTTGATACTTGATGGGGCCCCTCATTATTGATAATGATACTTGACAGGGCCCCGCATTATTGCTGGGTTGGGGTGGTAGGGACTCTGTCTGCTCATGCGGCCTCCACTGGCTCCGCATTGGGAGTGGCCTCATTACCACTGGGCAATGCTGACTCCATTAGGTCCGCTCTGACACCACCCCAGTGGGGAGAGGAAGGAGCACCTCATTCCTACTGAGCAGAATTAGAAGTCCCGACTTCTCATGTGGTCTCCGCGGACACCATGGTGTGGAGGACTTGTTACTGATGGGTGTGGATGAAAGTTTGAGCTCCTTACTCGGCCTTCACAGACATCATCTTGGTGAAGTTTTGGGATAACTCATGACTGTTCCATGAGGATGGAGGACTAGGTCCCCCACTTGGTCTTCATGGGAGAGGGTGCGGCCACAGTCTCTTCTTTAGTGTTTGAATGGTACAGAGCAGCTCTTATCTGAAAGTTTCTTGCCTTGCTAGACTGCCACATTTCCTGGTCCTCTGGCCAGGGAGAGCAGGTTTTTGTTGGGACTTTTTTTGTCTGTGCCTGTTGGGGTTTCTGGGTTATTGGCTTCTTCATTTCCATGTGTGGGATCTATGAGGCAAAGGTTAGTCTGGCTAACTTCTTCTCTCCACCTTTCAGAGTCTTATTAGGTTTGATTTATATGCAATGTCCCAGCTTTATAGTTTCAGCAAGAGGAGTAAGAAAAGGTACACCTACTCACTGTTCCCAAAAGTGGAAGCCTGTAAATACTTTTATAAGCCTTTGCTGTGTCAAGTTTGCTAATATTTTATCTCATGTGGTTAAACCCAGAGTCAGAGCTGATGGAGACAATAAAGTCACATAGCAAAGATTATGGCAGTGACTGAGGCCACTGATGCACTCACAATCTACTGTGATGTCACCATCTCAGAGACACATCTCCACCTCCCAAATCTAAAGCACCCCCAGGACTGTACATATTGACTTCAAATCAATACCTGAAATTATTTTGCTTACTGATTTGTCTGCATTTTTAGTTTTTGCCTTGGTCTTCAGAATATAAAAACACACTATATTTTATCTGAATCACTTCGAATCCTCAAAGCCTGGAAGAGCATTATGTTCTCATTTCTTTATTTTTGAATGGCTAAGTGAATAAACAAATGAGCAAACAAATGAGCGGGCAAAAGTCATACAGAGAACTCATGAAATTCCCAGAATTTCATAAATGAGGTCCTTGGATCAAAAAGCCTCAGAATATGCCTGACATTTCCAAACATGCCTTAACATATTTATATAAGAGTTTTATTTAAAAAAAAAATAAGCCCAGAATATGTAGAGTACAAATATTCAAATCATATTGAGAGACATTGTTTGAAAAGAAACATTCTTTTAAACAATTGTAAAACACATTTTTCATTAAAAAGTTCATTGTACCAAGTGCTACTTTTTATACCATGGAGAAGGGCTCTGGGGGCCATTTGTCACATCAGTGTTTTCAGACATCAGTGGGTTTTGTTCTAAAACCACAGAACCTCAAGATGAATAAATTTCCATACAGATAAAACAAATATAGAAATATTTGTTAAAAACAAGCTGTAGCAAAATTAGAGATATATCACTCTACTGCGGCCAAAAAAAAAAAAATCCCAAATTAGGGACTTTGCATTAAAAAATGTCTATTCTGAAATTGAATCACTGTAATAATTTCAGAAGGAAACATTTCAGCAAAGTTCAGTCTCTCAACCTCCACATTATGGAAGCCACATTGAGTAAAAGACATTTTGTGAGAAGGCTCAGTACAGAAAACTAGAATGTCACTCTCAAAGAAGGGAAGAGAAGTGAATTCCATGGTTGAGAAAGCACTCTTTAAGAAAAAAGCCCACAAGGAACAGATGTTGCCAGAAAAGGGCAGAAGGGGAAGAATAATAGTCATGTGGTAAAAAAAATTTAAGCCAAGAATTTAAGAGAAGGAAACCTGGGTGGCCATAAAGGAGACAGTTGCAGATTTTCACGGATAACTTCCAGGAAAGAAACACGTTTTCGGCTGTGCGCGGTGGCTCACACCTTAATCCCAGCACTTTGCAAGGCTGAGGCGGGTGGATCATGAGGTCAGGAGTTCAAGACCAGCCTGGCCAAGATGGTGAAACCTGGTCTCTACAAAAAAAACACAAAAATTAGCCAGGTATGGTGGTGCACACCTGTAATCCCAGCTATTCTGGAGGCTGAGGCAGAGAATTGCTTGAACCTGGAAGGCAGAGGTTGGAGTGAGCCGAGATCGTGCCACTGTACTCCGGCCTGGGCAACAGAGTGAGAATGTATCTCAAAACAAACAAAAAACAAAAAAAAGGAAACATGTTATGTTTTCAAAATCAATTCTTATTGTGAAGAGATATGAAAGGGACAGCATCTGCAAGGTGTTTTTGTTGTTTGTTTTGTTTAAAGGATGAGAGATATTAAGCGCTGTCAGCACACTCTTTGTAATATATCATCATCCTCCTCCTCACAGATCTTCACTGCTCAGTTGACGGGTATTCAACTAAGTATTTCACACGTACGCTTTAAATGTCACCCAAACTGTGTGAACTAAGACCTGTTCACGTCCACTTTATACAAATGAAACAACTAGGACTCAGACACTTACGCAATGTGATCAAGGTAACACAGCTAATATATTATGGAGTCACATTTGAAATGTGGCAGTGGCACACGCCAGTAATCTTAGGACTTGGGAGGCCGAGGCAGGCGGATCACTTGGGCCCAGGAATTGAAGACCAGCCTGGGCAACATGGCAAAATCCCATCTCTACAAAAAAACACAAAAATTAGCTGGGCCTGGTGGCATGTGCCTCTAGTCTCAGCTACTCTGGAGGCTGAAGTGGGAGGATCACCTGAGCCCAGAGGGATCGAGGCTGCAGTGAGCTGTGATTGCACCACTGCACTCACGCCTGGGTAACAGAGTGAGATCCTGTCTCAAAAAAAGACACAAAAAAAGATTTGAAATCAGGTTCATCTCTCTCCTAGGCCCTGCTTTGCACCCTGAGCTCAAATTCCTGAGGTTCGATCAAAAGCAAATCTTTACCACCATCTGAGTTTTATAATGGGTAGTCCAGCCATACTGGCTATTTTCTTTTTTAATTCATTCTTCAGGCTTTGAATTTACTCCTGACAATAAAGTAATACTTTAATAAGCCACTAGAAAAATAGTCAAAAATTAGATAATTATCAAATAAGTTATAGTATGGTTGCTATCTATAAATACTGCTAGTTGAAAACAATGACCAGCATTTTGAGACCCCCCTTTCTCTAAAATTACAATATTAATAAAAAACATAATTGTCATCTTTTAATTTGGACCTTTACTTATAAAAAGCAATAATTTCTCTTCTGGCATCAAGCAAATAATAAAATCAGAAATAAAAATATTGTTTATTATATCACAAATTTAATATTAAGAAAGGTTCAGCGCAAGCTCTAAAGATGAGAAGCTTGAGATAGAATTAAAGTAAAAAAGATACTGCCATTCTGCTTTGAGTGAATAACTTACCCTTTTGAGCTTCAGTTTTTCCATGTGTTAATGATGATAATGGTAGTGCAGAACTTACGGCTATGTGTATAAGGTACCCAATACTTAGTGCTTACTAAGGTTAGCTATTATTTTATTACGATGCATTCTTTTGTTAACTGGATGTTTTATTATTATTTTATTATTATAATTAATTTAATCACAATAGGTTAGAAAAAATGTCTAAATTTCAAATTATTGAAATGCTATGAAATGGCCTCTTATAACATATCATCCAGTTCATAAACACAATCCATATCAGAATGACACAGGATTGTAGATGAAGAATACTGTTCCTTTATGCTCAGACCAATAGTTCTCAACTAGGGGTGATGGTGTCCCCCAGTGGACATTTGACAATGTCTGGAGAAGCTTTTGGTCGTCACAACCAGGAGGGGCTTCTAATGGCATCTCATGGGTGGAGACCAGGGATACTGACAAATATCCTGTGACGCACAAAACAGCCCCCACCAAAGAATTTTCTGCACCAAAATGTCAATGGTGTTAAAGTTGAGAAAAGGAAGGCATTAGGCAAAGAAGAGGATTCTCAAAATTAAAGCCATTATCCCAGATTTAAAAGGAATAATTAATCAGAATTTGGTCTACTGGATAAGGCAATGTACAACCAAAGTGCTTGTCACTTTAGAAACCAACAAGATGACAAATTAGCGTGGCAAATGCTTTAGGATGAGGTAGACACAGATATCAACGTGTTTATCAAGCCAAGACGTGCCAGTTGTCCCAGGAGGATATACTTGAAATTTTCAAGCATTTTCAAACTTAGGTAGCACAATTAGCTCTGGGCCAGGAGGTCAGGACAAGGCCTGAGGAAATGTCACTCAGATCGCAGGTCTCTGAGCCTCCTGGCATCTTGCCCAAACTTGATCCTGGCTAGCAAAGTCACTGCCAGCATGAAGACATGGAAGACAACAGAAAAAGTGACACGGTGAAGATCACTCAGTGTGAAAAGAAACAAAACAGAGGCTGAGAACAGCAGCAGTCCTGGCACATAACGTCTTGAGTCTATAGGCAACCTACAAGACTTGCACCAAGCTATGAAGATATACCCACCTCCAACCTCCCACACGCCAGGCTCCTTTCTTTCCTGAAACTATTCCCACCTTCCCCACCTTCTTTCTTGCACCTGGGCACAATGCATCTATGTGGAATAATGTCTCCATTCCACACCCTTCTACTTGGCTACTTATCTTTTATGTATCATGTTACTTGCTCTAGGAAACCTTTCCTAATGCCTTCTTCTCTATAAACACAGCATGGGGAGAAGCATCTACAATTAAAGTCAAGAACACAACCTCAGGAGCCCCCCTGCCAAATTCCGAAATGTACATGCAGTGTGGCCTTAGGCAGGTTAACCTCTCTGTCCTTCATGAGATAATTGTAATCGTGTCTACTTCACTGGGTTGTTGAGAGGGTTAAATGAGTTACTTCATTTAAAGCACCTTAGAACAAGGCCTGGAATATAAGTGGTTAATAAATGGGAGATGCTCTTACTAGACTCCAACTTCCAGAGGTGGAGGGTATTTGTCTATAGCCTTCATTACTGTATCCCCAGCTTTAGCACAGGGATCACCATATTGTAGGTATTCAAAAAATACTTGCTGTGTAAATGAATTACATGAGAGGCCCCTCTCATCTACACTCAGAGCACACGACCTTTCTCCATCATAAATAAACTACACTTAAGGTAATTGTATAATTATCTCTCTTTAGACTGTCAATTCTATGAGGGGCAGAGCCTGCTTTATGCACTACTCAAATTATAGTAATTGGATCATGGTGAGCACAAAACAAAACACTTTCCAAGTAAAATGAAGAAATAAATGAATGTCCAACTTAAAGAATAAATAACATCAGCAGAGCCAGTGGCATTCGTATAAATCTTGCTTTGTGCTTTCTTGGAAACTTGTCTTTGTAAAGTTTTACTGGATTGCTTTTTCAAAGGATGTGAAGAAAGTGAGAGCCTTTCCACTAGAAACTAATTGGAACCTGAATTCCCCAAGACTTTGTCTCCAACAGTAATACGTGGAGGTAAGAGACTCAATTTCTATCTTCCTTGTATCCAAAAACAAAAAGAAGCTTGTAGGAGGTTGCTGAATATTGCAAAGCCCTGGAATGGCATTCTTACTCTGATTTGTTATAAAATGAGAAAAGCTGGTGATTTATTTCCCCTATAATATCAATTTATCCTTAGGTGTTCTATCTATAGTGAATTTTACCCAAACTCACTCAAAATTGAAAAACTTCCCTAGCTATAACCTAGGTTCTTGCAGCTTTAGTCTTTTGGAGCTGTGGGGTTCTATGACTAAAATTGAAATTGACTCCAGATCATCTGAATGAGAATTTTAAGCTCCAGTGAAATGCTTTTCCAATACCACATAATATACAAAAGTGGAGCGACACTAACGAAAATTCAGAATATAGTTTCACAGACATTCATGATGGACCACAAATTGTTTCTAAGCAAGCAACATAATTCAAACTTGGTAAGTTGTGAATAACATTCTCCATAAGCCAAAAACAAACCAATTACTGAGGAAAGTCACAACTATTCTTTATAATTGGTCCAGACAGTAATATTGTCTCAAGCTCTTCATAACACATAGGAGTGTGGTTCAGACAGTCTCCATGGAAGGGCAACTTGACAAGATTGTTCCCCATAATGTACACATCTTCTGATCCTGCAATTCCACTCACAGGAATTTAGCTTACCCCTTTATTCTTATATTCTTATGTGGGTCATATATATTCTCACATTTGGGAAATAATGGGTGTACGGGGTATTGCAGGGGTGAAAGGCAAGTTTCTCTTCACCCTCTAAAGGCTGTCTAAAAAAATCAACTCACAAAAGACAGATTAATAGGGGAAAAGGCATACAAATTTATTAACGTGCACATGGGAGAGAACCACAGAGTGATTACCCCAACTCTCCAGTGGGGTGCAGAAGCTTTAAACCACCTTGAGGTTACAGAAAGAATGAGGGCTCAGGGTGGCCCCAAATAGGCTAGGCTGGTAAACCAGCTTAGACTGGCAAGACAGGTCATGGGAAGCAGAGAAGAGGAAGCTTGGTTAGCAAAGGTGGTCTTGTGTAAATGAAATCAAACAGGTAGCAGCCTTCAGAGAGAAGAAATGGTAAATGTTTCTTCTTTAAGGGTGTCAGACTCTCAGTTGATCTTCACTAGATCAGGATAAGGGAAGGGTTGGCTGCCTCAATGTACATTCTCTACAGATGCAAATCTCCTCCACAGAAGACAGCTTTGCAGGTTGCTTCTGTTTGCTGGCCCTGTGAACAGCCATTTCAAAATATGTCAAATAAATGAGAGTAATTGGGCAGACTCCCAAGCCAGAATAGGCTCACAGAGACTTTAGCATAGCCACATGGTAAAAAAGGATTCATAGACACACACCAAAAAAAGGACAAAGAAACGAAAGTGAGATACAAAAACAGCCAAACTGGTTACACTATGGCACTTGCACATGATTTGAACAGTTGACCATCTTTGATTAGCCGAAATTCAGTAATTGACACAAGAGTAAACTACAGTTCACCAAAAACCTTTAGGCTAAACTTAAAATATATAAAAAGAGGCAGCTGTAGGCTAAACTTAATTTAACAAACCCAAATGTATACATGGATGAATAGATAAACAAAACATGGTCTATCCACACAATGGAATATTATGTAGCCTTAAAAAGGAATGTAGTACTAATGCATGCTACGACATAGATGAAACATCAAAAATATTGTACTAAGTGAAAGAAGCCAGACACAAAAGACCATATATTGTAGGATTTCACTTATATGACATTTCCAAGAGAAGCCATTGCATGAAAACAGAAAGCGGATTCATGGTTTTCGGAAATTGACGGAAGGGAAAATGAGAGGTGACTACTGTTAATGGATAGGGGAATTCTCTATGGAATGATGAAAAAGTTCTAAATTTACATTGTGATGATGGTTATACAACCGTGTGAATATGCTACGAATACTGAATTATACATTTTAAAAGGATGAATCTTATGGTTTATGAATTTTATCCCAATAATGCTGTTTTTTTTAAGTCACACTTATAAACTTGCTGTTGGGGGTAAAATTCAAAATAATTACAGAATGCCTGGCACATGGTATGCCAACAACAAAATCATCCCCATCTTGCATTTATTGAGCATTTATTAAGGGTCAGTGACCTAATCAGCATTATCTTCTTTAACTCTTACAACAATTCCATGATTTATACAGGAACTAGTATTAGTAGTAGTATTTCAAGGTGATAAGTTGAGGTTTAGAATACTAAAACTGCAATTGAAGAGCAATTATTGTTCAATGGAATATACTACTTTAGGAAAGCATTCCATATATTTTAATTTCATTATTATAATTATGTCTCTCTTCCTTAACACCCTAATGCCTTTGCATTTAATCATTGGAAGCCTAAGTGACAGCCAGTAATTAGCATTTGACATTAGAACTGTATCTCTGCAAATATTTTTAGTAGAAATAAAAAGACCAAGAAATCCAAATTGTGTATGCACCTGGTTGTCTCACCCTGCTCAGGACCCAGAGAACGGCCATGCAGTAGGTGATCCATTCAAACATGCAAAGATGCTTTAACATCAAAGAGTAGGTTCAAGCAAGATACAGATCATTTCTATCGTGTCACTAATCTCGGACAGATGACTTACCACACCTCCACTTATGTTTTCATTTCTTCTTTAAAATATGCATCCCTCTGGGTTTTTTTTTTTTACTGATTATTTAAAAATGCAACAGTACAAAAGTATATAAAGAAGAAAATGGAAGTGTTCCTGCTCTTCATCTCCACTTCTAGTACCCAAAGGAAGCCACTTGCAGCAGTTCCAAAAAGCTGCTTCCCAACAGCCATTCTCTTTTTATTTGGTAGTACAAAACCCTCGGCAATGTGCCAGCTGACAGACTGTGCTTTCTATTCTTCCAGGTAAAGCCAAGTGACCAAATATTGGCCAAGGAGATACAAGAAGTTTTGTGTGAGCTTTCCAAGAAGGCTTTTTTAAAATGAGAAGGGACAAAATAAGTTTACTCTTCTTCCATTCCTCCTTTTTCTGGTCATTAACATACATGATACATGGAGCTTCAACAGCCATCTTGGACCATGAGGTAACCTGTAGGTGGCAAGCCATATACAAGAATGGTGGAGCAGACACGTGAAAGAAACCAGGTTTCCTGTTGACCATGGAACTACAATATTAACTTTGACTTCTTCCCCATGAAAGAAAACTAAACGACCTTAATAAGCCACTATTATTCTGAGTTTGAGGGCATATGCAGCCAAACCTAATTCAAATAGAGATATAATTCTATCTTCCTATTTGTCTATACATGTATGTGTTTTTTCTGTTTGTTCGTTTTTTTTTTTTGTTTTTCGAGATGGAGTTTCACTCTTGTTGCCCAGGTTGGAGTGCAATGGCGTGATCTCAGCTCACTGCAACCTCCACCTCCTAGGTTCAAGTGGTTCTCCTGCCTCAGCCTCCTGAGTGGCTGGGATTACAGGTGCCTACCATCACGCCTGACTAATTTTTTGTGTTTTTAGTAGAGACAGGGTTTCACCATGTTGGCCAGGCTGGTCTTGAACACCTGACCCCAGGTGATCCACCCACCTTGGCCTCCCAAAGTGCTGGGATTACAGGCATGAGCCACCACGCCCAGCATATGTGTGTATTTTTAAAAATTAAGAGGATCAAGTATGTATTACATTCCACAATGTTCTCCTTTACTCTTCCTGTAGAAAGCAAATCAAAGGCCACTTTCCACTTCATATCCATAGCCCTAACTATTTCTTTGTAATGCACACACAGCTTTCCACTGCATACACCAACCTTAAGGACTACTGGTGGACACAAACTGTTTCCCTGTACTCCTTTGCCATTTGGTTGAATTCTTGTTTAAAAAGGCCTTTCTCAAATCCATTTCTACTCACTTCCACCTTCCCAGGGCAGTAAGTTTTACTTCTGTTCTTAGGGAAGCAACTTTGTTTCCCAGCTTCCATTCTGGAACTAACAAAAAGCTCTCTGGGGTTAACCTCCCTCATAGTGGGGACTGAAGCGTAAATCTCCTAATAGCACACAAACCTGAAAGGTTTGCTCTTCGATTTGAATTTAGCTGTGGACGCCATGACAACATATGGTTCTGTGAAAGCAGCGAGCTGAGGGCTGTTTCCTGGTAACAGCTAGAGAATTGCAAGTGTAAGGAAGCTTCATCAAATCCTAAGCACATGGACGTATGCTTGAAATGTATCTCCATTGGCCAAACCATAAAATAGCTATTAACTGTAGAGGAAAATAATTGAATTTGAAAAAAAAACTTTTAAAACGGCCATTCTCAAACAGAAGGCTAATTCTGAACTAAAGATCCTGAAATTTGCCATTGGAATTAGAATTGCAATTGTATGGGTAAAACAGACCCCATATATCATTCAAAATCCGTGTTTTCAGGCAAGTTGCTCAACCTTTTAATTTTTGAGAGAAATATTAAGGAAATAACTTTTGTGAATTGTTCTTTCCTCTAAAAGTACTATTATCTTGATATCCTTATCAGACCTATACAGAAACCTCAACTATTTTGAACCATTTCCCAGTAAAATTCAATGACAACAATAAACCAGGAAAATTGTACCTTAATATGTAACATGGTCTATAATAAGTACAACCTCATGGTTTCATAGATATTACCTGCTTCTAGTTAAGCAATTGATCGAAAACATCTCCACTTCTGAAAAAGAAATCGCACTTTTCTTTCTCACTGGTATTCAGAAAGGGAAAAAAAGACGCTTTTCGAAAACAGACAGCCCCACTCTTTTCTCTGGGAGTTCAGACACGGCCATGTGTATAAAGAAATATCTATTATTGGAAAATGGAGGTGTTCCAGGTATTTCTGAAAAAACACACAGTTTAATTTCATTACACGGCTCTAGGGAACTTCTAGAAATTGGACATCTTCTTTGTGTTCTTAAATTTTGGGGTTTTTAAAAATCGCACATACTTGGATTCTGCCAAGTACTCACTTTGTTCATAATCAAACCAAGAGTCTGCAGCAAGAAAGTTCAGTTTGAGTCCTAAGAAGACAATCATGACTCCTAATGTTAACATCAGACTTGTCAGCTTCCATGTTTCCTTTCACTTGCCAGCCAGCACCCCGGGTAGCCAGCTCTGGATCAAAGGACACAAATACGTTTCTTTCCTGAATATTCACTAGCTAAAACTCCACGGATCCTGGCGCCATGCTGTCGTCATCCTAGCTTTGGGGTCTCACCCTTCACAATGCAGAGAAAAGACACCCCTCAGACTGAAAGTGCTCTTTAAACAGCCTGTCTTTATCCAACATTATGAAGCGAGGAAGGAAGAAACAGTTTGGCAATTCTGAAATCTGACCTCAGCAAACCTAAAAGAGAGGAATGCAGGAAATAGTTAAAAAAAAAAAATCTTGGTTTACTTTCACGCAGGCTTCTGGGCCAGAGATCAGAGAAGAGTGAACCTTAACTGGGAGAGGCAGCCAGATTTAAAGACTAAAACTTAGTGAGGGAAAGTGGTTGCCACACAAAAGAAACAATGCAGCCTGTCACTGGAAGCTGGCACGAAAAAATATCACACTCAAGCGCACAAATTTAAAACAAAAAGTCTATTTGTGTCTTAATGTTTGGCCCCGAATCTGTAGGCAAATCTTCCAAATACATTGAATCAGCAAATGGGAAGCATTAGAAGGCCTGAATACAACCTCTAACAAATCCCTCTATCATTTCAGCAGAGATCAAAGGATTGCCTAAATTACCTTTGCAAAACCACAAAAATTTCTACATCGTAGAAATAAGCAGCAAAACATGGTTTACTTTCAAATGGAGAATAATGATCAATATTTAGTAAAAGCCTAAAATCTGGACTTCTGCATAAATGTAGCCTATTTAACTCGCCCAGTTAATATTATTATTGTCTCCATTATATAGAGGAAGAAACTTCCAACAGGTTGAGTAACAGGCTTTGACATCTCAAGACCAGATCTACATCCAGATTTTTCCATATTCTCTCTTACCTGTAGCCTTTAGTGTCTCACGATTATTATCAGCCATTCAGAAATAAGGTGCAGTAATAAAAACTAACAAAGCACCATGTGTTACTTGCTCTTTAGGGTACTTCATTGGATGTTTTCTCTGACAGTGTATATTCCCTGCATAAATATGTTCAAAGGATGTATATTTGAAAATAAAATAAGAATTTTAATGTTCAAGTCCGAAAGGGAATTCATCTTGACCCACTTGGTATATTTTCATTTGTTCCTGTAATGTTGTAATATTCATCTGTACCCCCTGGTTAATCAGGTGGGTAATTTAATGATTTTCAACCAACTAAGAGAACAGGATTCCACATTCTCCTGCTAGAGCTCAATAGTTTGTTAGTCTGTCACCCACCCTTGGGGAAAACAACTTCCTTTCAGGACAAGGACACTCATAATTAGACTCACTATAAATAACACAAGTGCTCAGAGCAATGCCACTTGGAATATTTAACATGTGAGCAGGGCAAGAACTTCCGCCTGCTCTCCCACTGGACAGTGACCATCACCCACTTGGGAACACCCTCAAATAATGCTCTTCTCCAAAGGGCTGTCCTCTGGCTGAAAACAAATCACAGCCAAGCACTATAACATACAAGCTGCAAAGAGTGACAAAAACTCAACCTTCTCCATCCCCCTTTGAAGGCCTGATTTTTAATTAAAGGACTGGTATAGATCCATTTCAGCTATAAGCTCGAGTATGCAAACTGTCTTAGTGAAAATTAGTTATCAAGAAAGAAAAACAAGTTAGCAAGGGAAGAATATTAAAACTTCAAGAAATGCTGTATGTTGGAAGTTGACTCTAATAGTCAGAGAAAGCTGAGTTTGAAAGCCAGCTGTCCTTCTGCTGTGTGACCTTAGGCAAATACATTCTCTAACTCCCCTTGGTCTCAGTTGTTCCCACTGAACAATGAAGGAAATACAACCAACATCTTCATAGCTACCTCACAGTATGGTTCCAGGAGGGAAGGCAGGTCCTGAGGCATACAATAGGCTGTTTCAGTGTTAGCCACAGCTAATAGATTTTCCTAAAATCAGAGAATTCGAGAGGAGCCTGTGGTCAGAAAAGCAGAGTTAGGAGTTTCCAGGAACTGTTCAGTTTCAAAGGGTAAGTCCTGCTCCTGTTCATTGCATTCTAATGGGCCATTTATCAGCATATATCTGTTTATGTTGTCAAATGAACCACACTGATTCTGAGAAACATCCCGGGTTGGATCTTTCCCTGCAGCTAAGCTGCCCCTCACTTCATCCTTCTTTCCAATTAACACCCTTCTGTTTCTCCAATCCCAGAATTCCCTAGCACAATCTTTCCTCCCCTCCTCTACCATGCTACTTTTCTCCCCTCAGCCTTCCATCACCCCACAGTGGGAGGGCATAAAGGTTGGGCTAGAACTGGGAGATGCATGGAGTAGGGTGACAGGTGAACAGGGTGAACCATTGCTAACCCACATTTAACAAACTTTTAGTCCCAGAACAACTTTTCAAGCCTGCTATGAAGGAGATTCGCAGAACAGCATCCACAGTTTTCAATTCTGCAGCCAGAAAAAATTCAGTCCCTGATGCTGACCTTAAATACATTTATTTGGCCGGGCACGGTGGCTCATGTCTGTAATCCCAGCAGTTTGGGAGGCCAAAGCAGGTGGATTACCTGAGGTCAGAAGTTCGAGACAAGCCTGACCAATATGGTGAAACCCTATCTCTTCTAAAAATACAAAATTAGATGGATGTGGTAGTGCACATCTGTAATCCCAGCTACTTGGGAGGCTGAGGCAGGAGAATTGCTTGAACCCAGGAGGAGGAGGTTGCAGTGAGCCGAGATTGCACCATTGCAGTCCGGCCTGGGTGACAAGAACAAAACTCCATCTCAAAAAAAAAAAAAAAAGGCAGTTATTTATTTATTTTATTTGATTGATTTTTTTTGAGACAGAGTCTCACTGTCACACAGGCTTAAGTGCAGTGGCACGATCTTGGCTCACTGCAACCTCTGCCTCCCAGGTTGAAGCAATTCTCCTGCCTCAGCCTCCCGAGTAGCTGGGACTACAGGCATGGGCCACCACGGCCAGCTAATTTTTGTCTTTTTAGTAGAGACAGGGTTTCACCATGATGGTCAGGCTGGTCTCGAACTCCTGACTTCAGGCAATCCACCCATCTTGGCCTCCCAAACTGCTGGAATTACAGGCGTGAGCCACCATGCCCAGCCCAAAAAATAGTTATTTAATTAATAGTTGTAACATTTCTATTGGAGTTTTGAAGTTAAGTGCCCTCAAAGAGGCCAAGTTTGATGGTTACTTTCAGAATGCTTAATGCGTTTCTGACTTTGGCACTACAATGGCCAGGAATCAGACATGTTGGAGCTTTCTCCCTGGAGCCAATAGGAAATACAAGCCTTTCTCTTTGTAGCAATCATTCATTCACTCAGCAAATATTTTTGAGCACCTATTATGTACCAGGCATACTTTTTTTACTCTAATAGGCTTAAAAGGGTTGCATTTGTCATGGTATTTTGGCTTACTACAAATGGAAAACCCATTCAACCTTACTTAAGAAAAGGAGAATTTATTTTCAGGACAGAGGCAAAGCTCAGAGAATTTTCCAAGAAAAAGAAGTAAAACAAAGATCATGAAAAAGTAAAATTCCAACCAGAAAGTTCTTCGGAAATCAACTTTGGGCCAGGTGCGGTGGCTCACACCTGTAATCCCAGCACTTTGGGAGGCCGAGGTAAGTGGATCACTTGAGGTCAGGATTTCAAGACCAGCCTGGCCAACATGGTGAAACCCCGTCTCTACTAAACATACAAAAATAAGCCAGATGTGGTAGAAGACGCCTGTAATCCCAGCTACTTACGGGGCTGAGGCAGGAGAGCTGCTTGAACCCGGGAGGCAAAGGTTGCAGTGAGCTAAGATCACACTACTGCACGCTAGCCTGGAAAACAGAGCAAGGCTCTGTCAAAAAAAAAAAAGAAAGAAGAAAGGAAGAAAAGGAAGGAAGGAAGGAAGGGAAAAGGAAGGAAGAAATGAAGGAAGGAAGGAAGGAAAAAGGAAGGAAGGAAGGAAGGAAAAAGGAAGGAAGGAAGGAAGAGAGAGAGAGAGAGAGAGAGAAAGAAAGAAAGAAAGAAAGAAAGAAAGAAAGAAAGAAAGAAAGAAAGAAAGAAAGAAAGAAAGAAAGAAAGAAAGAAAGAAAAAGGAAGGAAGGAAGGAAGGAAGGAAGGAAGGAAGGAAGGAAGGAAGGAAGAAAGAAAGAAAGAAAGAAAGAAAGAAAGAAAGAAAGAAAGAAAGAAAGAAAGAAAGAAAGAAAGAAAGAAAGAAAGAAAGAAAGAAAGAAAGAAAGAAAGAAAACAAGCAAACTATTTTGCTTTCTCTCCTTCTCTGTCTCCGACCCTCATGGAGCATGTTTTCACTCATGTCCGCCTCTACCTATGGTCTTCCTCCATGAACTAATTGCATTAATTAATGTCCAATTTAATTCATGGAAGTAATTCATTCAGTAAGTACTGAGTGTCTATGGCAAGCTTGTCTAACCTGCGACCCATGGGCTACATGTAGCTCAGGATGGCTTTGAATGCCACCCAACACAAATTCGTAAACTATCTTAAAACATTATGAGATCTTTACGTGCTGTTTTAAAATTTTTTAAAGCTCCTCTGCTATCGTTACTGTATTTTATGTGTGGCCCAAGACAATTCTTCTTCCAATGTGACCCAGGGAAGCCAAAAGATCGGACACCCTGGTCTATGGTGTATTAGCACTGCTCTGGGTGCTGAATGAGACCAGATAAAACTGGCAAAAGTGACTTGTTTCTGTAGAGCGAAGTTCTTGCAAGTGGGGACAGACAACACCCAAGAACAATATGAAGCAGTTTGGCTGGTGTGATACAACAGGAAACATATATTTCATCTTTGTCCCTGGTTCCAGCACAGAGACTCCCAACCCCTGGAATGTCCCGAGTGACAAAAGTGACTGGAATTTTAGGAGTGTCTCTTGTGATTCAAAACCAGCCCCTTTCAACCAGTCTTGAGTTTATGCAAATGAGGTGACTCTCGACTGGGCAGAGGAACCAACGTTGTGATTGGAGAGTTGGAACTTTCAGTCCCAACCCCAACTGGAGATGGGCTAAAGATGGAGCTAATCACCAATGTCCAATGATTTAATTAATCATGTCTAAATAATGAAATCTTCATAAAAGCACCTAGATGACAGGATCGGGGGAGCTTCCAGACTGGTGAACACATTGAGATCCTGGAGAGAAGGCATCCCCCAAGAGGACACAGAAGCTCCTCACATCACACCCCATATCACATACATCTCCTTTATATCTGTTCCTGAGTTGAATCCTTTATAATAATCCAGTAAATGTAAGTAAAGTGTTTTCTTGAGTTCTGTGAGTTGTTCTAGTGAATTATTAAACCTGAGAATGGGAACCTAGAAATTTCTCGTCTGCTAAACAGGTGTAGGTAGGGTGGGACCCACTTGTGGTTGGCGTCTGAAGTAGGAACATTCTTGTAGGATTGAGCCTTTAACCAGTGGGATCTGTATGAGCTCCAGGAGTTAGTATCAGCATTGAATTAAATGGCTGAGCATTAATTATTATTGGAGAATTGGTATGGAAAAAGAGAACAGCAAATGTGATATTAGAAGTCATGTCATTAAAAAAATGGATACCACAGCTGGTGATAAGTGACATGATACCACATAACAGATGGTAAGGGCCATGAGGGAGAGAGGTGCTGCTTCAAAGGTTGCTCATAGAAGGTCCCCCGAGCAGGCACCATTCAACCAGAAGGCCAGGTGATGTAAGGGAGCAAGCCGAGTCACAAGCAGGGAAAGACCATTCTCAGGAGAGGGTAAGTGCAAAGGCCCTGGGGCAAGTGTGCTTACCATAATTAAGAAAAAGCAAGTCAGCTTATAGAGTAAAGGGAAAAGTGATAGGAGACCACACCACAGAAGGATATAGACACACAATCATGGGAAACTTCAGAGGCCATGAAGGACTCTGTATTTTATTCCATGTAAAATATAAGACATGTAGGGAATTTTTTTGTTTGTTTTTTGTTTGTTTGTTTGTTTGTTTTGAGACAGGGTTTCGCTTTGTTGCTTAGACTGTAGTGCAGTGGCATGATCATAACTCACTGCTGCCTCAACCTCCTGGGCTCAAGCAAGTCCTCCTGCCTCAGCCTTTCCAAGTAGCCAGGACTATATGCACACACCACCACACCCGGCTAATTTTTTATTATTATTTTTAGTAGACATTAGGTGGTCTCAAACTCCTGAGCTCAAAAAATCCTCCTGCCTTGACCTCCCAAACTGCTGGGGTTACAGGTATGAGTCACCTTGCCTGGCCAAGACTTGCAGAATTTTGAGTAGAGGAGTGGCATGATCTTACAGTCTCAAAAATAATCTCAATCAAAAATGGGCAAGGGTAGAAAAGGAAGAAGGTTAGAAGGTGATTGCAATAGTCCAGGTGATTACATATGAAATCTTGACCTAGAGTGGAAACAACAGGGGGGGTACCAATCACTACATCCAGATGTATTTTGAACACAGAGCTAATGGAATTTGTTAAGAGGCTTAGAATTTGCTAATAAAATATGAGCAAAAGAGAGAACTCGAGTGACTTAAGGTTGACAGCCTAAGCAAGTGGAAGAATGGAGATGTCGTTTACTGAGATGATAAGGACTTATGGGGAGCATTTAGGGGGCAGGATCAGGAGTGCTCTGCTGAGATGCCTTTGGTTCAATTGACTGTGGCAAGGACATGGAGGGGCCCAATAACATAAGCATTGCAACCAGAGTTCAAATGTTCAGTGAAGCTGCAGGTCAAGGAGCAGTGGTGGGCAGGTATGTGCACCATAGAGGTTAAAATACACTTGGATGTCAAGGACCAAAACATTAAGACAACAGGATTCTCTCTTGAGAATTTGAAATGAGGTGTTACTAAAAGCCTGGAGTCAAATTTGCCACAGATCATCTACAATTTCTAATGCATCACGTCTCCTTGAAGCCTAAAGAAATATTAATTCAAGGATAAAATAAGACAAATTGGGTATCTCATAGCATAGAGCCAAATTCACAAACATAGCTATTGAATGCATCATTCTCTTTCAGATGAATTTGTGTGGCATCATATTTAAACAGCTTATTTCTCTTTCTTTACTGAATCATAAGATAATGATATTATAGATATTTGTTTAAGAATACAAGCTAAGTGTTTGAAAAAAAATGAGTATAAGCCTTACTCAAACTTGAAACTTTGACCTAAATGATGAATCTATTTTTGCTATTCTGTAGAAATTGCAAAAATCTTGGCATTCCCTTATCTTCAGCAATATGGGCAATAGTAACTTTTGCATCCTTATAGAAGAGAATAAACCACATAATGGTTTTTAAATTTTAAAGGCAATAATAGAATCAATAAATATAACTTATAATATTATCATTTATAAGTTTAGAAAGAAATAGATCTAATACCAATTAAATACCTAGTAGTTATTTAGCATTTACTATGGAACAGATGCTAATTATTAAACATACATCATGTCTCGTTTAATCTTTATTATACCTGAATTCTTGGTAAAAGAGAATGTAGTTTAAACTACCAGAGCACAATAAAACATTAACTGAGACACAGTATATATTAGAAGTATTAAAGTTAATCAAACTTACGTTGGAGCATTAAGTGAGCCTGGACATGTTAAGCAACTCCACAAACCTCAACTTCTCATCGAAAACAGGGATTATGATAGCAGCTACCAGAGGGGGCAACTGAGAATGCTATGAGGTGATGCATGTAGAGTACTCAGCACAGTAACTGGCAAGAAGGAGGGGCTTAATAACTGTAAGGCTGAGTCCATTGGGTCTCTATAACAAAACCCTCACAAACTAGATGGCTTATAAACAACAGAAATGTATTGCTCATCTCTGGAGGCTGAGAAGTCCAAGATGAAGGCACTGGCCAGTTCAGCATCTGGTGAGGGCCCATTTCGTGGTCCATAGACAGCCATCTTTTAGCTGTGTTCTCACATGAAGAGAAGACAAATGACTACCTGGGGGTCTGTTTTGTAAAAGCACTACTCCTACTTGTGATTCATGACTTCATCACCTCCCAAAGGCCCCATCTCCTAATACCAAATCCTTGGGGATTAGGATTTCCACATTTAAATTTGGGGTGGGGGTGCATAAATATTCAAGCTGCAGAAACACTGTCATCACCACCATCATTATCATCATCAGTTTAGCATCTCCACCAGCACCTTCACCATTATTATCAAGCCTATAAAAGAAAACAGTATATTACTTTATTAAAAAGGAAACTAACAGAGAAATATTAAATAAATCACCCAAAGCCACACAGCTTACAAATGGCAAAGTCAGCCTTTAAACTAAACATATGAAACCTCAAAGAATATGTAACTCAAATTGCATGACTCCAGCATACACAGTGGTTAGGCTACAATTTTATCCCATGTTGCCTACATCATGATGCTTTAGTTTTATTTCAAAACGTAAGCTTGTTATACAACTTCTGTAAAATAGCATCTGATTCTTGTGAGAATCCATACCTATGTCCATTATTCAGATGAAGAAAATGAGGCTAAGCTAGCCCAAATAGGTTAACCGATTGCTGATAAATCTTAGCAAGAGAGAAGAAGGGGTTAGAACTCATGTATATGAAACTCAGGGGCATGACACTGCACATAGGGTGGGAAGTTATATTTGAATCAAATCAGGTCTGCTAATTCTTTAGGGATTTTGCATACAACATTATTTTCAAACTCTCAAAAAAGGGAATGAAAGGATTACTACAGAGCGAAAACATCAATCAGAGATATGTTGCATTTAAAAGCAATAAGCAAGGCTTTCAAGGAACTTGGTAACATGAGGGACTCTGAGCCCGGGAGACAGTTTGTAGAAACAGAATTGCTTCTGAGAAAAACCTGTTTTAAATTCAGTGTTGCAGAATAAATGCATAGATATTAAAGACTTAATTGCTAGTTTAGGAGTAGGTCTACCCCCTGGACGGTAAATTCTTTGAGGGCAAGAGCTAAATTCAACTTCTACATTCTCAGGTCTAGCAAAAAGCTTGACTTTTAGTACCTATTTAGTAGTTGAGTCAATGAGTTCATGTTAATTTTTACATCGTATATTGCTAGGCTATATCTTGGGTCAGTGTAAAGCACACATCCGGGGTCAAGCTGTCAGAGTTGGATTCCCATCACCATCATTTGGAGGGACCTGAATTTTGGGAGCATGAGCACTTAGCACAGGATGTTATAAGGAGAACACACAGTTCAGATATGATAGCATACTCTACCCACAACCCAAGGAAGGCAAAGTGTCCTTAAAGCTAGAGTATTTACAAGGGGTTAAATTTAAATTATTTTCTTCTCTCACTATGCCTTTCCATCTGTTGTAAAAGCCTCTTTAAGTCAGGCAGAGCTACGGAATACATACACACATACTATCTCCTAAGAGGCAATCATCTCAACAATACTGCTCAGTTTTTTTTTAGACTGAATTAGAACCCCAATTTGAATAAAACAACCCCCACATCATTTTCAAATTCACATTTTTTCTTACCGTAATTAAATATGTAACTCTAGCTGACAGTGATTTCTCCACACGCATATATAAATATACTTTCTCTTCCCACTGTAACAGGATTATATAACCAGATACACTTCTGCCCACTTAAGAAATTATATACGGGGAAATGAGAATACGGGAGCCAGATTCTGAGATGCTTGTCTATCTTTAGCCTAAGGGTACATGACACACTGCAAGTGAACATTTTACTATTATACAAACTTCTCTTTTTGCTTTCCCTGTCCACTTTATGAGTCAGAAGTAACTAGAACCAGAAAGAGATAGATCGAATCAGGGACTGCTGTCAGCTAATGCATTCCCCAATTACTGCAGCATCACAGAATTGCATAAAAGCATATGTTGAACATTCATGCCATCGCCTGGCAAAACTGGCTGATGGCCAGTAATCTTACGTATTATTAGTCTACGTTTCCGGGTAGCTAGCATCTCCTCAAGAGGTATAAAACCCATCTTGGCATGCTCTCTTTAGTTGGACTATGCCACTTTTCATTGGTAACCAATACAAGAAATGATTTTCTTCTTGGTAAACAAATTAACTCTCTGAAATGGATTAGTCAAGAGAGAACACAAGCTCAAACAAATCTGCATCTGAACTGACATTGGTAGGATGTTCCCGGTTTTAAGATCTCAAAGTAAGGATTTAGTAATCAATATCAACAAGATGTGCTGTGGTAGACAAGAAAATGTCCCCCCAGAGATATCTACATCCTTGGCTTTTAAAATCTCCATGTCCTCACAAAACTCAGCAAAGTTCAACATTGAGATAATCTACAAGTTAGTTACGAACCTGGACTGACTCAGGAAAATAGGTGGTGGTTCCAATTAGATTTTCATCTTGTCCAGTGGTTGTTTCCCACTAGGTTATAAGAAGCAGAATTAAGAAGAGAAATAATTCAGTTATTAAATCAGTCATAACTGGCCGGGCACAGTGGCTCATGCCTGTAATCCAGCACTCTGGGAGGCCGAGGCGGGTTGGACCGCCTGAGGTCAGGAGTTCAAGACCAGCCTGGCCAACATAGTGAAACCCCCATCTCTACTAAAAATACAAAAAATTAGCTGGGTGTGGTGGTGGGCACCTGCAATCCCAGCTACTCGGGAGGTTGAGGCAGGAGAATCGCTTGAACCCGGGAGGCGGAGGTTGCAATGAGTCGAGATTGCACCATTGCACTCCAGCCTGGGCAACAAGAGTGAAACTCCACCCTAAAAAAAAAAAAAAAAAAAATCAGTTATAACTAACACATATCTCAGAGCCTGATGTTAAGTCCATAGAACAATAAGATTATTTTCTTTAAAAAAAAAAAAAAAAGAAAACGGAAGAAATGAAGAAAGAAAAAATGAGGCCGGGCGCGGTGGCTCAAGCCTGTAATCCCAGCACTTTGGGAGGCTGAGGCGGGCGGATCACAAGGTCAGGAGATCGAGACCACAGTGAAACCCCGTCTCTACTAAAAATACAAAAAATTAGCCGGGCGCGGTGGCGGGCGCCTGTAGTCCCAGCTACTCAGGAGGCTGAGGCAGGAGAATGGCGTGAACCCGGGAGGCGGAGCTTGCAGTGAGCCGAGATCGCGCCACTGCACTCCAGCCTGGGCAACAGCGTGAGACTCCGTCTCAAAAAAAAAAAAAAAGAAAAGAAAAGAAAAAAGAGAAGAAGGGAAGGAGGGAAAGAAGGATGGAAGGAGGAAGGGAGGCAGAAAGGAGGGAAAGCAGGTGAGCATTTCTGTAATTCAACTCCCTGTGACATCATTCACTCAAACTATTCAGCAAAGGAAAGATTAAGCGGAAGATGGCTTCCTTGAACTTGCTTCTAATTGCCTCAGACAGGGACCTACACATTTCTTCTAACATCAGTTTTATGTTAGAAAAGACCTCAAGTCCCAAAGAAACACCATATTCCTCCTCCTTTTCTCCATGAAGCCCATCTCCAATTGCTCTCCCCTGATTACCTTTCTGTAGCCAAAAAAAAAAAAAAGTAAAACTTCTCTCAGTAAGCTAGTAAAGCTGTAGTTACTAGGCAACCCTCAATATATATTAAAATAACCTGAAGTTCCGCAGCAAGAGGAAGGAATATTTAAGAGTCCATTAAATGTTGAATTTTTAAAGCACACCTGAACCAAAGTTAGCAACAAAAGAGATCTCCTGCCATTTCTGGAATCATTGGAATTCCTCTTCTGTGTCAAAACTGAAGCATGACCTTGGACTCCTACAAACTCTTGACATATTTTGACAAGTGGAGAAGGCAAATTCTCACGCTTAGTACAGTGCTGGGAGGATGTGGGCTTTGCAGAATTATTCAGAATAATGAAAGAGGAGTAAAATGTCAAGTTGGCATCTGTCAAACCAGAAGATGTAACATCCCAGGGGGGACTCCAAAAGGAGCCCTTATTCAGAGCCACATGTCCCTTAACTGGAGCAGCGATGGCTTAGGAGGTACCAACGACTCTCGCAAGAAATCAGAATCCAAACCACTTCGGACTGCCCAGCTATTCCCTTGAATTGCATCCTGCAGCACACAATGAGTACAAAAGGTAGGGTGCAGCTACTGAATCCCTTCAGAATAAGTATTCTGAACCTCAAAATTCCAGATGGGAGGTCATTCCAAGGTCACTAAAACCACACAGATTTCTCTCTGATACTCTGTCCTAATTCAAAAAAACTTTGCAAAATAAAGGCCCACAGCCCTTTCCTCTGCTAAAACTTAATAATTCTCAACATCTAGAAAACTGTTCTCGTATTTACTCAAAATTCTTCTCCTGAAAAATAATTGTTTTCTTTTTTACCCTATTCTGCAGAAGATAAAGGATAGTCAACATCAGCTGTCTAAAATCCCTTCATATATATGAAAACTATTAATTAGTCAATGCACAGCCCACTCTTCTTCAACTTTAATAATCTCACGTTTTAAACATCTTCCTTTGACAGTCTTCTTCTCTAGTCCTTTAGTGACACACTTCTGAATTACCTTCAACCTCTCTGTGGTTTGTTGAGTGAATAAATGAAAGCAATAAATGATCAGTGGTGGCAAAATGGTGGCCTAAAAATGGATGTTGGTTTTGTTTGTTTGTTTGTTTTGCTCACAGAGTATTTAAAGCAAATAAGCAAACAAAACAAACCAATATTTTAAGACAACATTTTACATAAAAGCAGATTTCTAATTGTTTTTAAAAATTGGAAAAATTGGTGAAGCTGGGTCCCAGGCTGGATATAAAAAGTGACTGCTTAACTGAGATAGACCAATGGGTCTGTATTCACAATCTCTATGCAGCCCTCCTTACTTGTTTATGTTGGCAATTTGCCCCAAGATAACTGAGCTTTTGACTCTTTGGAATTATGTCTTCCACAATGATAGCTCATTTTTAAGTACCTACTATGAGTTAGTGACCTGAGATTAATATTATCTACTGTGCATCAATTACCCATTAATTTCCATCATTCTCACTATAGCCCTGTTGGCTTGGTATCATGGTTATTGACACCTTACAGAACTGAGGTTCTGAGAATAGGAAACTCAACTGGAAATGTCAATAAAAATTATTTAAGGGACAAAAGCATGTATGTCCTTACACTGAGCCATGTCTCCAATTATGGTAAAGTGCTTGTCAATGATATGTAGTTGAAAAGGACAGATTCATAAGGTAAGTCAATAGAGAGGTCATGATGTACAATGAAAATGAGCAGTTTGGTTAATTCCCACTGCCAGTTAATTAGTCCCCAGCAAGTTAAGCAGTGTAAGAACTGGAATTGGATTTCTCAATCCCTGGAAGCCATTCTTGCTTATAGATGCTGATCAGTTTTAAGATTTGGGACAAAGAAATTTAACTAACATCTCTGCTCTTTACTTTGTCAAATGGAATACACCATTTCTTTATTGCTCCTGAATTAGAGTACAGTTGTGAACACTTCCTGCAAAGCGGAGGTTATGCTTGTTTCTTTAGCTTATTACTTCAATTTTACCTACTAATGTTACCTACTAATGTAACAGGAGCCCATCATAAAAAGTGAACTTACATCTTGCTTAAGAGAAGACGCTTTGCTGTGGAGCAGACTCACATTCACAAGTTACTTAGAATCATTATGCCTCAGTTTCCTCATTTGCAAAATAGAGATGTTGTTTCCAATACCATTAACAATCTGGTTGTAGTAAGAATTAAATGAAATAACAAATAGAAGGCATGTGGCATAGTGCCTGGCAGGTAGCATGCCCTCAGAAAAGCTCAATTAACTACTACGAACAGTATTTTTCTAATTAGGAATTGCATTCAGCTGAAGTAACAGAAAACTAATTACTACGTCTTGTTAGCCCATAGTACCAAGATGACCGCTCAATCTCCAGGAGCATCCCCGGGTACACTCTAGGAAGAGGCAAAAGACAAGTTGCCAACTGATTCTGACCCTTATTAAAGGGATTCACCAGAAGCCCTATTGAGTGACTGAGCATGAGCTGAGGAGCTGGGAAATGTAGTTACTTTAGCTGGGTATAGCATGACCCCAAACAACCCGAGGATCTGCTGGTGTATAAGGAGGAAAAAGCCATCAGTGAGATGCCCAGCAGTGTCTACAAAACAAACCTACATCATGGGTTTGTTATGAGGAAATAAGAGTTGATGCAAAATTTCTGAAACACGCTTAGGCCCCCACAAATGTTTGCTCTTGCTCCTCTCTCCTTGCTTTACTCCTTTACACCCCTCTTCCACTCCCAGCTGCCACATGCTCTGGTAATGGCCTTCCCCAGAACCACATTACAGCAACTATGCAGTGACTGAGGCCAAAATCTAACATACACCATTGAAATGGAGTTTATCCTTCATAGCAAATTTCTTTTTTTAACAAAAAGTGTTTTTGTAAGAGTAAAGCAAAGTACAACATTTTAACATAAAACAATACTACTAAAAATGCCAAACTTTCTTATCAAAACCCATGTTTTATCACCCTCACTGTCCCTAAGGCAAATAATTAGTGGGCCTATAATTAAGCCAATACCTTCCTCTTTGCTTAGTGTGGATCGAATTTTCTGCCATTTGCACCATCATTGATACAAATTCCAGCTATGAATCTTTACCTAGTGTTAGTTGACAGTGAATAAAGACTAAGCCAATGACTGTTAAATTCTCCAAGAAACTATGTATAACATACTAGCATACTGGAAACACATTTTTAAAAATTATCAGTTATCTACCAACTTTTCTACTTTACTTTCTTTGGTTTATCTTTTGGTGAGGCCAGAGACAACATCTGTTGTATGAGCATGAACAAGTTAAACAAGCGACTTCACTTCCCTAAACCTAAGCACCCATTAGCAAAGCCATGTCAATACCTTTTATTGAGCACCTACTATGTATCAGGCACTATGGTACCCTGCTTGATACAACAGTTCTATGTAGTGTATCCCCATTTTAAAGATAGGTAAATGTGAGCATCCAGGAGTTAGTCCACTTGCCCAAAGTCACAAAGCTAGGAAGTGGTCAATGCAGCATTGATACCCTGGAAGTGTATGACTAAAAGCACCCTCGTCCTCCAAAGTGATGCTACCTAGCTCATGAAGTCAAGGTCAAGCTTAATGAAAACGCACATGAAAATGTTTAGCTCAGCACTGAGCCCATAGAAAATATAAATGGCAGCTATTACGGCTGTTGTTGTTGAAGCCTGGTGGTGTGGGTTTGACTGTCCTCAGACGCAAATGCTACTCTGTTGTCCTGCTAAGCACCATGGACAGTGTTGATCAAACCAGCCCTGAGGAGCCCTCTGGCTCATTCCCATTTTAATGGGCTACTCTTTCAACTCCAGAGGCCCAGGAGTGAAATCAAGTGGACAAATTTGTAGATGGGGTGGGCTCCCAATAGCTGAGGAGGGAGAGTAATTTCAGCCCAGCAAGCACACAAGGCCAGGCAGCCTTCCAAGCCAACACAACCCAGGGCAATGTAAGTGAACTCAAGCAAGGCAAGGCAGAGGCGGCTGGGCCAACTGGATTCCAGCAGACCAGGAGGTAGGATTGTTCTCGCCAAAACTAGGCCATGGGATCCTATGTTGAATTTATTTTAAAAGCCCCCACAACATTTCTCTCAATGTTTCAATAATATCATCAGTTTTTCCAGTTAGTCATTATTATGTAAAGCAATTTTCTGAGTATACATCCCTGGCTGTGGTTTCAAGACATTGGCAATAAAACACCTCTCTTAACGGTGACCAAGAATTTAACATAAAATGGTTTTCTTCTCTCTTTACATCTAAGAAGAAGCTAAAAACTGCACAAATAACAAAGGTTAAGATCAGCTGTTTTAAAAATGTTACGTTATTTAGTGGACGTATATTTTAAAATTAAGTGTAAAGTGTGACTCTTAATTACTGAGGAGTTGTGGATAAACAGCCTCTTCTATGGTGAGTTTGCTTAACCAAGGAAGGCAGAAAGGAGAACCTACAGTGAGAAAAATGAAGAGCTCTGTTTATCATAGCAGCAGATTTCCCGTATCAATAAAGAATGCAAACCAAAAAATGTAAGTCAGTATTTTTTAAATTTTTATTTTTAGTTCTGGGGTACATGTGCAGGATGTGCAGGTTTGTTACGTAGGTAAGCGTGTGCCATGGTGGTCTGTTGCACCTGTCAACCCATCACCTAGGTATTAAGCCCAGCATGCATTAGCTATTTTTCCTAATGCTCTCCCTCCCCCCACCCCTCCACCACCCCCAGTATTTTTGAAAGCACATGTACTGCCGTCTGAAAGCCTCCGATGGACATTTCCAGATCGCAGCGTAACTGAGTGGTTTTTAGGCAACTGGCTCCCGGGCAACGTTAGTTTTCTAGGTGGAGGCAGGGGTCAGTGAGAGCAGGCAAGCAGTCTGTCCCAGAATAAAATTTCTCTCTGTGATGAAGGCTTGGTCTTTACCAGCATGAGTTTTTAACTTACAGAATTAGAGAAGTGGAAAGGAGGGAAAGGAGAAAATTCTAGTCAATAATAAATGCTCTTGTCACCATCTTGCTTGAAACCCTTTCATTTGTTTCTGCTTTGCAGATGTTAAAAATAAGATGAGAAAATGAATGTAAAATGCTTACCAAAATACTAGTCGCCATCTCTTGCTTAAAACCCAGCAATGGTCTCCCATCATATATGAAAATATATTAAAATCTTTCCCAATTGGGCATGGTGGTTCAGGTCTATAATCCCAGCATTTTGGGGGGCGGAGGTGAGCGAATTGCTTGAGGCAAGGTGTTTGTGACCAACCTGGGCCAAAAAAGCAAGACCCCTGTCTCTACCAAAAAATTGTAAAATTAGCCAGGTGCAGTGGTGCATGACCGTAGTCCCATCTACTGGGGAGGCTGAGATGAGAAAAATCACTGGAGCCCAGCAGTTTAAGGTTACAATGAGCCATGACTGCACTACTGTACCCTTGCTGGGTGACAGCACAAGACTCTGGCTCAAAACATAAAAATTAAAATTAAAATTCGAAATTAGGCCGGGCACAGTGGCTCAAGCCTGTAATCCCAGCACTTTGGGAGGCTGAAGCAGGTGGATCACTTGAGGTCAGGAGTTCAAGACCAGCCTGGCCAACATGGTGAAACCCCATCTCCACCAAAACACAAAAATTAGCTGGGCCAGGTGGAGCGTGCCTGTAATCCCAGCTACTCGGGAGACGGAAACAGGAGAATTGCTTGAACCAGGAGATGGAAGTTGCAGTGAGCCGAGATCATGTCACTGCACTCTAGCCTGGGTGACACAGCGAGACTCTGTCTAAAAAAATAAATACATAGCTGGGTGTGGTGGCTCACCACTATGATCCCAGCACTTTGGGAGGCCGAAGCAGGCAGATCACCTGAGGTTGGGAGTTTGAGACCAGCCTGACCAACATGGAGAAACCCTGTCTCTACTTAAAATACAAAAATTAGCTGGGCATGGTGGCGCATGCCTGTAATCCCAGCTACTCGGGAGGCTGAGGCAGGAGAATCGCTTGAACCCAGGAGGCAGAGGTTGCGGTGCGCCGAGATCGTGCCATTGCACTCCAGCCTGGGCAACAAAGAGTGAAACTCGAAGTCAAAATTAATCAATTAATTAATTAAAACATTCTCAAAGCCTACAAGCTCTTCATGAGGTAGCCCCTGCACAGTTCTCCAGAAGCAGCTCTGAACACTCTTCTCACCATCACCTTACCCACTTCCTTATTTTCACCATCCAGATATAAGCTCCAGCCATCTCGTGTGCGTGACAAGCATCATTATATCCCCAGCCCTTTGCCTGTGTAATTCTGTCTGCCTGGAACAGTCATTTCCAAAGTAAAATGCAGTGGGATAAAAGAAAAAAATATTGAAACTTTTATTCGTGTTTGGTGGGGAGGTGGGATAAATAAGAAAAGTTTTAGTAAAATAGTAACACTACAATTTGACAGCAGAGCACACGCATAGGGAATAAACACCTATACAAATACTGGGAGTTGCTACTTTTAATTGAATGTGTTGTGTAATCAGAAAGGTTTGAAGTCTATGGGTCTAAAACACCCTCTGACTCTGAAAACCCCATCTAAACCCAACTTTGGTGTGGGTAAGTCCTCTTTAGGACACATTTCCTCTAAGCCGTCTTTGAGCTTCTACAGCTGGACTGGATGTCTCTCTCATGGCTTTGTGCTTACATGCTTGCTGTTAACATTCTACTCTCTACACGGCAGTCAGTGATAGCTTAATCATATCACTTCCCTTCTTAAACCCTCCACTGGTTCTCAATACACTTAGAATGTATCCACTCTCCTCATCATGAACTCTTTAAACTCCTACCAGAACCGGCCCCAAATAACTCTCCAATGTGATATGACATCCTTTTTGTTCTCTAGCGTGTAGCCCCAGTGGCTTTGTTGATCTGCTTTTAATTATCATAAGAAGCCCATTCCTGCCCTAGGTTCTTTGCCTAGTTCTATCTTGTAACCATGAGGGCTTCCTTCAAATTTCTCATGGCTAGATGCTTCTTCTCATAAAAGTCTCAGCTTCCCCTGCCATTCAATCTAAAGTAGACGCCTCATCATTCAAGACCTGCACTGTGCAATGTGACAACAACCACCAGCAACATGTAGCTTTCAAGCTTTTGAAATGTGGCTAGGCTGCAGAGAATTGTGCCACAGGGTGTAAAATACCGGATTTTTGAAGCCTTAGTGGAAAAGAGAATGTAGAATGTTTGACTAATGATTTTTATATTTTTATGGGTTAAAATGATAATGTCTTGGATATATTTGATTAAATAAAATATATCATTAAAGTTAATTTCACCTATTTCACTTTATTTTTTAATGTGGTTTCTAGGAAATTTTAAATTGTACATCTGCCTCACATGTGGCCTCAAATTATGTTTCTATCGGACAGTGCTGCTCTAGAACACATATATTTTAATTTTCTATGTAATTGTTACCTCGACCTATCATTTTCATTTATTTATCCCCACTCAGTCCCCCTTGATCTCCTTAAAGGCAGGGTCTTCTTGTTCATACTGTACCCCCAAGTACTTTCTAAACTCCTGTAACATGGTAGTAAGTACTCAAAAAATACTTGTGAAACAAATGACTGAGTTTGTAGAAACCTTTATGTTATACTAAGAGCTGATGTTCACTGAGCACTTAGATGCATGATCCAAATAAAGTTGATGTTCCTATTTTATAGATGAGGACAAGGATATAGATAGACTACATAAACTGTAAATGGCTAGCTTCAAAGAAATCATGCTTAGGACCAAGGCAGAGTCTGTGATTCCCCCAAAGCTGCACTGCTTCAGAGCAGTGACCTCACATATGATCGCCAGGTATTTCTCTATCTCCCCATGAAGACAGAAACCAGAACTCATTCATTGTTTCTCTAGTGCTGACACATAATAGGTATTCAAAAATAATTATCAAGCCAGGAGCAGTGGCTTATACCTCTAATCCCAGCACTTTGAGAGGCCAAAGAGGGAGGATCACTGGAGCCTAGGAGTTCAAGACCAGCCTGGGCAACCAGGGAGACTTCGCCTCTACACAAAGTTTTTAAAAATTAGCCAGACGTGGTGGCACCTACCTGTGGTCCCAGCTACCTGGGAGGCTGACATGGGAGATCGCTAGAGCCCAGGAGGTGGAGACTGCAGTGAGCCATGATCGTGCCACTGCACTCCAGCCTGGGTGACAGAGAAAGACCCTGCCTCAATAAAATAAATTAAAATTAAATTAAAAAATAAAATGGCATGAATTGAGTAAGTCCTCAGTAATAATGTCAATCGTGGTAATAATAACAGCTAACATTTATTGAAAATTTACTACATGGCAGACATTGTTCTAAGCAATCCCACCCAGATGTCTAAGGGGCAGCTCAAAATTAACATATATGATTATGACTTCTTAACCTTGGCTCCAAAATCTGCCCTATCTCCGTTTCTTCCACATTGCAGTTAATGGTCATCCCATTCCTGCCATTGACCAAGTCAAAGTATCAAAGTGTTCCTGACTTCTCTCTTTCTTTCCTGATGCACTCCAAATCTGTCAGGGAATTCTCATCTCTTTTTTATTTTTATTTTTTTAAATATAGGCAGAGCTGGGCTGCTTCTCACCACCTCTACAGCTCTAACCCCAGTTCAAGCTGCCACTCATGGCCACCATATGCAGCCAGAGTGATGCTTTAAAAATGCAATCCAAAGCACACCATCCCCAGCTCACAAGCCAAGTAGTGTAGTGCCTTCCTTCCCATGCAGAACAAAATGCAACATCCTGTCTGTGGCCAAGGAAGTCCTACTTCACTGAAAGCATCTTCAGGGCTCTCCTCTCCACCACCCAGCGGGCTTTCAGTACACTGGCCTCCCTGGTTGGTCTTCAAACACTCAGAGACACACTCTCACCTCGAGGCTTTTGTCCTTTTATGCTGGCTGTTCCTTCTGCCTGGAACCCTTTTCTTCATGTGTCCACATGGCTCTGATGTCATGTCACTCTTTCAGTGAAGCTTCCCTAATGAGCCTAATTAACATTGCATCTCCCCCCCTTCCATACTCTCTCTTTCTCTTGATTTCCTGCATTTCCCCCTCTGAACTACTGGATCACTTTACATATATTTTACATTTTGGTGGTGTTCTTTTTGCTTTACTGTCTGTTTCCCCCCTTGAACTGTAAGCTCCACGAGGGCAGGGACTTTTGTCTGTGTTTCTTCACTCTTATAGGCTCAATACCTCAACATAGCAGCCCACAAACATTTTGGAATTGAATTTATAGGTACTCACCTGTTTAATCCTGGGCTCAGCTAACTTTCTTAGTATATACCTTAGGCTTTGTGAGCCACAGGGTCTCTGCCACAACTGCTCAACTCGCTGTGAGGTGTGCAAACAGCCACAGATTACACGTAAACTAACGGGTGTGGCTGTGTTCCCGTGAAAGTTTATTTGCAAAAATAAGCAGGACTGAGGGGCACTTTGGCCTTTGGATCATAATTTACCAACCCCTGATTTAATCCTCACAACTACCCAGTGATTTGGAGCCTGTAATATCCCTCCATTTCAGGGACTTGAAGTGACTTGCCCAAGGTCAAACCACTGGTAAAATGCAGAACCAATTCAAACCTGAGCAGTGGGGTGTGGGATGAGGCACAGATTCAAAGATGGAGGGGATCCAGGAGACACCACTTGGGGAATGCTACTGCAACAGATATGAATGGAAGCATCTCAGTGAGAAGCCAGCCCCTGGTGCTTTCATCCACAGTTAGTAGGTCTGCCAGAAACTTAAAGTCATGAGGTCTCTTTAGCTACACAAAATTCTCCAATGGGTACTGAGATGGTCAAAAAACCTTTCATAGATTCGAGCCAGACTATGCTTTCTTCTCACCTACTACCTCAAAAGCCAACAAGACTTTGATGCACACAACATTTGTCTTTGATGCGTGCCTATGACCGGTCTTCAGTAAGCTCTGTCTGCAGATAAACAAAATCACTCATTTCCTTTCTGTCTACCGTATGATCATCTAGCTCATCATTTCATTGGTTTAAGAAGCAGAAATGCAGATAAGGCCAAGGATAGCATGACATCTTCTCCAATCACCCCCGTATCCTCCTTCAACTGCCAGAGGGGAAAAAGAAATTGTATTGGGAGAGGCAACAAATGGCACAGAACCTCACAGTGAGAAAGATACTCATTTTTCATGTCAGTCCTTCTGAATGAGTCAGGAAGAAGCTCCATTCAGTGGGTAACAATAATTTTAAAACCCCCCTAAAACTTCCAAATCTTCCTTTTCAACAAAGAGAAAGCCTCAGGCTCAGTGCCTTCATTGAGCAACATGTCTGGATACAATTTAATAATATTGTTTCATTTTCATTATATTTATTTTTAGTTATCTTTTGCAATGGATTTGTATTATATCAGCTCAGTTATGCTAGAACTGTTTTTCAAAGAACTGCTTTCCCTGTACAGGTCAGAATTAGGGTGGACCATGAAACCTAGAAGGTGGACAAAGGTAGCCATATTGTAGGATGTGGGAAGGTGAGGGTAGCCATATTGCCTTCCCCGCTGGAAGCTCAGAGCAGTGCACACTACTCTCACTCATGCACACTGTCTGATGTGCTGGCTCACCAGAGTAGCATGGACAACAGCTGGGCTGCAAATACTTTAGCTGCTTCCAGATCCTCCTTCAGCTCTTCAGAAACCTCAGCCAAGTGCCTGCTTAGCCCTTGTCCTTACAGGATGACCCCATCTTTGAAGTTGGTGGATTGGGGGCTTTGAAAATCAGACGCTTCCAGCCCATCTTCATAGGCTGCAGTTTGTCTTCAATCCCCTCATTTTATGTCCATCTTCACTTCTGATGTCAGGTCTCAGCACTAGAAGTACCTAGACCCTGCACACCAGGTCCCTACAAGTGCAACAGAAATAATCCCCCAAATCCCCAAACCAAACCTCTAATTAAATATTTCCCTGTGGTTCTTCTTCTCTGAATGAACTCCAACTTATGCAGCCTCTACTCATGAAAAATAATATTGATTTTTTCGTTAATGGCACTGCTGTAAAATTCCAAAAATAGAGAAAAATAAATTATTTTACTGAAGTACTAAGTGAATAACAGTGAAAGCTATTCAAAGATATGACAAAGACTTTGAAGGGGACGCAAAAATGACTGACATTTGGGAAACACTTAATTACTTTTCCATTTTTTTTTAAATCAAGAATAAAAGCAACAAAACTATGAATTAGATCCAACCAATGAACAAGTTCCAAGACCAGGTCCACTTTGTGACTTCCTGCATTCCACCTGATTATACTACTTTTCCAATACCCTAGTCTATAAAATTATTTTTTAAAAAATCCATGTGTACTCATATATTGAAAATGGCAGAATAATAAAGAAATATACTTTAGTTTTTAATTTTATAGTTAATATAAATTTTTAAAAAATTAATACATTCACATGGATCAAAATTCAAAATTATTTCAGAGGTATATATTAATGAGTCTGCTTCCCACTTCTCTTTCCTACCCCTGCGCCAGACCCAGTCACTGACTTACAACTAAATGCATTATTTCCTTGTGCAAACACAAGCACATATATACAAATACAAATATACAGTCTTACCCCCACTTCTTACACAATATATAGTATTCTGTGTATATTGTAGATCAATATTTCCAGATTATAACTTGAAGAATATTTGTCAATAGCCATAGAAACTTGCTCCACTTTAATTTGCAATTCTAGTTATTAGGGAAAAAAATCTAAATGAAAGAAACTTATATAAAGATATGCATTGTAGTACTATTTACAATAATGATAAAAATAAATAAACAAGAATTCAAAATCAATAGAATATTTAACACAATGAAATACCATGCTGACAGGAATAAAAAAGAAAAGTGGCCAATCTTTAAGTAATAATTAAAAGAGCTTTTCAAAATGTATTAAGTGACACGAGGTAGTTAGAGAATAATGGATGCAGCATATATACTATTTTTGTGGGAAAAAATGGGGTGTACACACATATAACATATATGCAAATACACCTATATAGGTATATGCTGATATGTGCTTGAAATATGGCTGAAAGAGAAGAAACTATAAAATTGATTGCCCTCTTGAGGAGAATTGGTGGCTCTGGGTAGACGGGTGAGAGAATCTTTCCTGTATACCCTTTTGAACTTTTAATCCTTGAATTCCGAGCCATGTGAATAACTGTAAAATTTTTAATAGTGTTGCTATAGTAATCCTAAAATGACTCATTAAATAAGTGCATATCAAAGGGACGATACTCACCATTCATCTATTTTCTGGTTTACTCTGATTCACCAGTTACCTACTGGTACCAAGAATTACCTTATACATAGAAGGTACTGAATGAAAAGTCGTAGAATAAATGAATGAATGTGTGGTCTACATGGATCCACAAATGAATGTAAATGCATTAAATATACTAAACTACAAGAATGACTAGGTCACTGGTATAATGGTCATTAAGTTGGTCTCAATTATTATTGTAGTTTCTAATAGGCCACACACATACCACAAATAGCTAGAGATGCACATTCTGTCAGTGCAGAACTGACTCAAATGAGCACGCTCTCTCTTTATTAACCTTCCCAGTACTGCAGTGGAGGTAGATCACTTTATCAATGGCATATAATTGATAAAGAGCATAAGCCACAAAGCCAAATTCAATGCTTTCCATTGTTAGCAAGTATAGCAAGTAAATTACATTCAGATTATTAACCGAGGAAATAAAATTTGTTCAAAAGTCAGACACCAATATTAAGTGTCTTCTTTCTAGTTTTGCAACAAATGAAATAAAAATATTCATTGAAATCATTTGGTGGCATTTATTAATGTGCTGAACACAGCAGAGCTCAGCATTGTTAAGTCATATTTAAGTTTTCTTTGGTTATAATGAAATTCCTGAATGTGTTAAAGAATTTACAGAGACTCTATGGAAGTCACAAAACATTGTATGTACCTTCATGCTAAGGGTCGGAATATACACATTGGACTCTACATATGACTTTGTTTTATTACTTAGTTTGGGATCCTGAGCCATATCCTATAATCAGAGCATGGATGACTGCAAAACAAATAGAACATCAGCTTCCTCTGTGGTCCACTGCCAGATTTTTAGCCTTAAAATTTGGCTTTAATGTAAATTGTGGCCCATAGGGAAGTTAATTTGTAATATGTATTAAGGGCCATAAAAATATTCAAACTCTCTAACTTCATGATCACATCCATTCCAAGGAAACAACCTAAAACATGGTCAAAGTTACAAGCCTGAGTGTCACTTTTAATTTAAAACAATTTAAATGTTTTTATTATCAAGTAAATTATGTACCTAGTCATCACAGACTTCAAACTCACGGTTTTAAAGTTAAAATGATGATTTGGGGAAATACTTACAACATAACAAAATACATTTAAAAATATACACGGCCAGGTGCGGTTGGCTCATGCCTGTAATCCCAGCACTTTGGGAGGCCGAGATGGGCAAATTGCCTGAGGTTGGGAGTCCGAGACCAGCCTGACCAACATGGAGAAAGCCTGTCTCTACTAAAAATACAAAATTAGCCAGGCGTGGTGGCGCATGCCCGTAATCCCAGCTACTCAGGAGACTGAGGCAAGAGAATCACTTGAATCCGAGAGGCAGAGGTTGCAGTGAGCTGAGATGGTGCCATTGCACTTCAGCCTGGGCGACAAGAGCGAAACTCCATCTCAAAAAAAAAAAAAAAAATACACTGGGTATGATATTGTAAATATGCAATCATTGTAACCATGTGAATTTTTAAATGTTTAGGGGAAATAAATAGAAATAAATATATCAAAATGATAATTTTGTATTGGTGCAGTAGGTTTATATTATTTTATTAAAGGGAAAATATTGTAAAATCCAGCAAAATAATGACAATAAAAAAGAATAAAAACGTTTATTGACATCTATGTTGTCTTCCCTATTATTTTTGTGTCTAGTGTTCAAATTTAGTTTATTACAATGCAGTTGATCTTGGTTATTAAGATTCTCCTAAAGATTGTAACTATGGAATTTAGCTTTAGTCTTTTTTCCTAGATAAACCCACAAAGAGAGCTCGAACCCCTGCTGCATCTTCCTCCTTTTTCAAGTCGGTTGTATGGCATTCACTTTGGTTTCCTTAAAAATCCACGTTTTAACTTTTTTATTTAGCAACTTCTTCAAGCTCCTCATTTTCAGAGGATCAGGTAAATAAAGCAATTCAAGAACATATCTAAAAGAGACAATCTTCAAGTGATAACCTGGGGTATTCAGCTAGCCCTGTTACTAATATTAAAATTACAAGGATTGGCGGGGCGCGGTGGCTCACACCTGTAATCCCAGCACTCCCAGCACTTCGGGAGGCTGACGTGAATGGAACACGAGGTCAAGAGATCGAGACCATCCTGGCTAACACGGTGAACCCCTGTCTCTACTAAAAATACAAAAAATTAGCCGGGCGTGGTGGCGGGCGCCTGTAGTCCCAGTCACTCATAAGGCTGAGGCAGGAGAATGGCGTGAACCCGGGAGGCGGAGCTTGCAGTGAGCCGAGACCGCATCACTGTACTCCAGCCTGGGCTAGGGAGCCAGACTCCACCCCCCCAAAAAAAAAAAAAAAAAAAATTACAAGAATTGGCTACAGGGCTATGCATCAATATAGCAGTGATTAAGCAGAGAAGGCATGGATCTGAGCCCCTCGCTCCTCCTGTTCCAAGCTGGGCAATCTTCAGTAAATTGTGCATCCCTCCAAGCCCAAACTTCTTTATCTGTAAAATGAGTTCAATAACAACACATCAGAATAGACTGAGACTCAATTCAATCCCAGATTTAACCATTATGCTCTATTGCTACTTGGTCAAGTAATGTGATTAACCATAAACGTGGATGTGAGCATCTTGTTTGTGTAAATTTGATTCATTAATCTGCGTCTTAACCTTACTAATGTACACAGAGGTCTTTTTAAATTGGCCAAAGAGACAACATAAGTGAAACAGAGAGCCTCCCACTCAGTAATAATTCCACTATTATTGGCTCCATAGCAGTACAATAACTGCCATATTAGCAGAACATTCACAGATGCAGTATTTGTGGGTGATGCCTAATTCAGCCACACTTCCTCATCCATCCAGCATTCTGATGAGACTTCTAGGTCTGTCTGTACCAGGGTAGGTATAATTAACAGAACTAGCTTGGACACCGGTACCGCAAATACAAATTCAAACTCTATCCAATCCTTTACCCCATCCGTAACTCTGGACAACTTCCAAACTCTTGGAGCCTGAGTTTCCTGAAAACTTAAATGAAGTTAATAACATACGCCTTAAAGGATTAGTGAAAAGAGAATAAAAAAGATGATGAATACAGAAAATCTAGCATGGCACGTAAGAATCCTGCTCTCCCTCCCAAGGGAGTAACAGCAACGTTTAAACCTTATCCCAAGAGTTAAATTAAGAATTAATTAAACATTCCCAAACTCAAATTCTAGGTTCATCTCTCTCATCATGGGCCTAGGACAAGCTTTGACCATGCTCTGATCCCCAACTTCTTCATCCATGAAATCAGGGTCACCGGTAGTAACTGTTTACCCCGTACATGCATATAGTGCTGTACGGAACCAGTTATTAGTCAGTGTCTCATTATTATTAATTTCAAACTCAGAAGGCTGATGCATATAGCTCATATCTGTCAATATTTCCGTATTTCTATATCTGCATTACAAGTGACTGCACAAGTGGCAATTAGATGGCTTTATTCTTCCACGGAGGGGGACAAAAGTCTTTTTTGGCTAAAGAGCCAAAATGTGTAAAAATATTAGCTCGTGAATAAAATAAGCTCAACGGAACATGATTTTCTCCTTCCCCACTTTCTATTATTGTCCTAAACAAAACATGCTCTTTATACAATTCACCAGGATCATGGCCCTTAAATATTGAATGTACTTTTGCTACACAAGGAGCAAACACCAACACTTGCAGTGTGACAAAAATTAAAAGAAAACAAATGATCAAGGTACATTTTATTTTCAAATCGGCTTGATTTACTCTGAAAATATGACCCAACTTCCTCTTCCCAATTGCTCAATCTGACCACAGCCTCTCACTGACCCAAATTGCAATTCTTAAATGTATGAGCAGATGAATCCAAATCCCATCTTTCTCTCCTTTGACAAACTAGAATTGCTGTTGTTCCCTCGGCAAACATAGTAGGATATGAAATAAGACAGTTTAATCCTCTGGTTTATGACAGTAGGAGAGATGTTGCTGAAAACCCTCGGCTATCAGTGCTTTTAATTAAAACAACATTAGTAATGGTCACTAAAGGAAAATATATTCCATTGTAAATGTCAAGATTTATATTGTTTTTGACAATGCCACAGTAATTATGCTAAGGTGCAGGAAGTAACACCGCCTTACTAATTCTCCTGCAACACAAAATATATAGTGAAAGTGACAAATGGATTAATTTACATATGGATGAACATGATCTGTCGCTCTCCAAGGTCCCAAAAGATACATAAGAGAAAAGTTTAGTGATGTTACTGGATGATGTCTTTTAAGACAACACAATACAATATATGAGTATGCACCCTTATCACATAGAGAAGGGATTTGCAAAATATTTTAACTTAAATGGGTTCATTTAAAAAAATCATCACCCAACAACAGTCCCTTTTCTCTGGTCAATTAGGGTCATAATACTGTTTTATTGTATTACAAAAGTTAAGAATGTACACTGTATAAATGAATAAGTAATACAGATTACTATATAAGCAGATAAATAAATATAAAAGCACAAACATACAAAAGCAAATGACCACTCAACTCACTTCCACCCCTTCAAGGAAAACACAGTTCCTTTACCATAGTTACCATCAGAAGCCTTTCCTTTCTTCATTTTCCTACAAGCATGCAGAAATATACATGTGGACACATTTGTGCCAAAACTCCTTCTTTTCTGACACTTGCTTTTTTCCTCCTACTCCACAATATGTCAGGACAATTTTCTACAAGATATAGCAAATGGAGTAACATAGAATAGAGCAAAACATGAAAACTTCAAACTCATTAGTGGGTGATTTTTTTTTTGGTCTCATAACAGATTATGCCACCTTTTCACCTTCCACTCCTCCATTTAGAAGGTGTTACCTATGCCTATGTTACACAAATTTACACTTCAATTATGAGTTCAGAACTAGATAGTCCAAAAGTAAAGTAGTGGCATGTTGTTCAAATGTAAGACTGTTTAAATTGGATTTAAATGGATGACAATTTTAGCCTACATAGTGCATGAAGCAGAGTCTCTACATTCTGGTTTGTAGTATTCATTCATTGATTCATTAAGGACCCACTATGTTCCAGGGCTCAGGAATCCAGGTGAACAACCAGCCATGGTCCCCAACTTCAGAATCCGCTTTTCAAAGTAGCTAATATGTTATGAAAAGGCTCTACAGCAACTATTTTATTATGTTCAAGACATCCCTGTGATTCAGGAGCCATAATTAGTGACATTGTTTAGCTGAGGAAACAGAAATTAGGAGAGGTTAAGTAACATGTCCAGAATCACAATGCAACCATGGTATAGAAAGATCTGCCTGTCCACCACCTCCCACAGAGGTTTATGCTCTGACCCACCAGGTTATAGGTTTTACAGCTTAAAGATGTGGTTACTAAGAGACCAGAATCTTGGAGAAATCATGAAATCTCACTTGCCCTCAGTTTCCCCATCAGTAAAGTACAGGGATCAGAGAAGTTAATATCAAATCTCTCTGTACTCTAAATGTCTATTTATGCTGGGGTTTTTTTGTTGTTGTTGTTTTTGTTTTTTGAGACGGAATCTCTCTCTGTTGCCCAGGCTGGAGTGCAGTGGTGCGATCTTGGCTCACTGTAAGCTCCACTTCCCGGGTTCACGCCATTCTCCGGCCTCAGCCTCCCAAGTAGCTGGGACTACAGACACCTGCCACCATGCCCGGCTAATTTTTGTATTTTTAGTAGAGATGAAATTTCACCGTGTTAGCCAGGATGGTCTCGATCTCCTGACCTCGTGATCCACCCACCTCAGCCTCCCAAAGTGCTGGGATTACAGGCGTGAGTCACTGCGCCTGGCTCTTTTTTTCTTTTCAAGGATTTCAAAACTTGAACTGATGTTATTCATCCAATATGTTCTCTCTTAAATTTAATATAATCTTCACTTGCATGCCTCTTTAGATCAGAGAATAGTAAGACACATTTTTAATAATCCTTATATCCTTCCTATTAGTCTTTCTCCAGCTAATATGCCAGTGCCTTTCTCAGTCAAAACCTTTGGAAGATAAAAGGAGAAACTGGCATTTCTAACTTTGTATTCATAACGCCTATTTAAAATCAAGATCAAATTCCCTAGAATGCATGACCTTAACTTGCAGAAAGTTGACCCATTCTTGAGTTAATATTAGAGCAATTAGTCTAACAAAAGGTCGTTTCTTCATCTTTATAATATTCAACTTCATCTGTGTCTGAAAACTAACTTCAAAATTTAATGCCAATAAAATGTCCAATCTGCTTCACACATACTTGATCCTCTGTCTGTCACTCTAAAATGAATTTAACTTCAGAAATTTACTTCTGTATGATAAAGAACAGTCCTATGTGTAAAATTGTCAATCTCACTAAGAGGTACCCCAGGAGCCCGGGAAATGTACTTCTAATTTTTTTTTTTTTTTTTTTTTTTTTTTTTTTTTTTTTTTTTTTGAGATGGAGTCTCACTCTGTTGCCCAGGCTGAAATGTAATGGCATGATCTTGGCTCACTGCAACCTCTGACTCCCGGGTTCAAGCGATTCTTCCGCTTCAGCCTCCCAAGTAGCTGGGATTACAGGCACCCACCATCATGCCCGGCTAATTTTTGTAGAGATGGGGTTTCACTATGTTGGCCAGGCTGGTCTTGAACTCCTGACCTCAGGTGATCAGCCCACCTTGGCCTCCCAAAGTGCTGGGATTACAGGCGTGAGCCACTGCGCCCAGCTACTTCTTTCTAAATATTTAATCAATCTCAAAACATCTGCTTGTCTTGTCAGCATAACCTCTATAATTCCATCTATTATAGAAACATTCCCCAGATATGTATAGCTGCCCAATGAAATTGACAGTTATGAGAAAAAAATAAAATAAAATTGTCTCCCCTTAGTCAGTAGGCTACTTGATGGCCAAATACCCTGTTCAGGATTAAAGTGGAATCATCCCCACAGACAAAAGCATCCCTCTTCCCTCTGGCTACAATGAGCTATAACCAGCATTCCCTTTTCAGGGTGAAATAAACAGGTACTCAGGAAGAGCTGTTATTAGGCCTTTGATGGAAGAAAAGCTAAAGTAACGTTTCTTTAAGGCATAGAAATCTTGCCTACTGTTTGGAGCTTCTTCCTCCCAGAGAAAAACACGGTTGGTACTAACCCTTTACCCAGTGCAAATTCAATGTGATGAACCAGTTAAGGGATTTTCTTTTTTATTTGTTTAGTGTATGAATCTACTGAGGAGATTGGGACATTTTTAACAACATAATAAATAAAATATGATCTACCAAATTTCCATTTTATGAAAATTAGACTAAAGAGCCATTTTAGTGTTGAGAACATTGGGTAAAATAAAGGGAGAACCATGGGCCAACAAATCAAGCCCGATTCTTGCAAAAGGTCTTGAATCCCTCTTTAGAAGGTTGGTCTAAAGTTGCAGATTTGCAATGACACATCAGGTTGCCAGAGACTGGGTTTTCCAGGAGCAGATTCCAAGGAGATCTGCATGTGGGGTGTTGACTGGGGAGGGTTCTCAGGATCAGCACCTTGGAGGGAGTCAAGGGCGGGCACGGGTCAGCTGTGATGCACTCTCAGTAAGGGCTTCCAAAGATTTTTTTTCAGTGTATGAATGTACTGAGGAGACTGGGGCATTTTAACAAGATAATAAATAAAATATGATCTGCCAAATTTCCATTTTATGAAAATTAAAGAGCCATTTTAGTTTTGAGAACATTGGGTAAAATAAAGGGAGAACCAAGGGCCAAGCTACCTTGCCTAAAGGTGCCAGCCACCACACCCAACTAAGTACCAGCTCTGCTGCAAGTTGTCACTGAATCACACTTCAGGCAGCTGGGAGAAGGAATGCTTCAGTCATTAAGACAGGGATGGAGATCTGGGAAGCAAACTGTTAAAAGCATGCTCACCACACAAGTCTAGCTCAGTCATGGTCAGTCTTCCCACAGTTAAGCAATGGATTCTGAAATGTCAAGCCCAACAGGAAAGGCTAAATATCCCCAGATGAATGAGTCTTGCTAAGGTATCCATCGCAGTTTTGAAGGAAATGGGTAAAAGTGTAGAACATCCAGCTCCTTCCCAGGAGGTCCACTGAACATTAAGAATACGACAATAAAGCTAAGAGCTAGGAGGAATTCTTTAATTCATTTACTCATTTATTCATTCAACAGATAGTTATTGAACATTTAATATATGGGAAAAAGCAAGAAGCAAGACAAGCTGTGCCCTTGTGAAGCTCACAGGCTTATGGAGCCAAAATCATCAAAACAACACTCTCAAAACAAATACTTTTAAGCCATGAGTGTCATGAAGAAGTAATACAGGGCTATAGGGCAGCACTGTTCAATAGAATTCTCTACAACTATAGAAATATTTTGTTTAATTTTTAATTTTTATTTTGAGACTGGGTCCCACTCTGTCACCCAGGCTGGAGTGCAGTGGCATGATCATGGCTCACTGCAGCCTCCAACTCCTGGGCCTAAACGATCCTCCCCCCGCAGCCTCCTGAGTAGTTAGAACTACAGAGGCTAGCCACCACACCCAACTAAGTTAATTTGTGCAGAAATGGGGGTCTCCTTAAGTTGCCCAGGTTTGTCTCAAACTCCTGGCCTCAAGCAATCCTCCCACCTCAGCCTCCCAAAGTGCTGGGATTACAGGCCTGAGCCACTGCATTCAGCCTGGAAATATATCTGTATTCTCCAATATAGTAGCCACTGATGACTATGTACGTGGCTACTTATCACTTAAAATGTGGCTAGTGTGACTTAGGATTGGGTTTTTACATTCGTATTTAATTTTAATTAAATTTACATATCCACCTGTAGCAAGGGGCTAACCCTACCATTTAGATGGGGATGTGTCAGAAAAAGCAACTCCAAATCAATGACATTCCAGCCTGGATTTTCAAGATGAGCAGTAATTAGAGAAACTAAGAGTAAGAGTAAGAATTTGCTAGTCGACAGGAAGAGCACATATAAGAATGGTGACAAAGGAAAGAGCACGTGGCTACTGGAGGAACTAAAGGAGGTGTGTTGGGCTTATGCACTGATTTTGTGGAGTATGGTGTGACACAGCGAGTGAATGCAGCAGGCTCTGGGTCACACAGTGTCCTGAGTACATTTCAGAGATATTCATGTGCAGGGGGAAGGCACTGGAAAGTTGTAAGAAAGGTAGGATAGGATTAGGTTCAATTTTTAGGTGATCAATTTACCATAAAGAGAACAGATTTGGGGAGTGGGGGATTGAGCCAAGGAGCAGACGGACAGACGGACAAACACATCCTTTTTTTTTTTTTTTTTGGAGGGGGACAGATTCTCACTCTGTCACCCAGGCTGGAGTGCAGTGGCTCAGTCTCGGCTCACTGCAACCTCCGCCTCCCAGGGTCAAGCAATTCTCCTGCCTCAGCCTTTCGAGTAACTGGGATTACAGGCACCCGCCACCACTCCTGGCTAATTTTTTTTTTTTTTTTTTAATTTTTAGTAGAGACAGGGTTTCACTATGTTGACCAGGCTGATCTTGAACTCCTGACCTCAAATGATCCACCCTCCATGGCCTCCCAAAGTGCTGGGATTACAGGCGTGAGCCACCGTACCTGGCCAAGAACATCCTTTAAAAGGTTGTTCTCTCTGTTCTCTCTCCTCCTAAAACACACACACACACGCGTGCATGCGCTCGCACACACACAAAGCCACACTCTTACAAGCACTCTTTATCAGAGTGTACCTGGTACAACCTCTTTGAAGAAAATTTCGTATTATTCCTCAAAAGTGTAAATGTACATAACTTTGTAAGATAACTTCCTTTTTAGGACTTATCTTAGAAATACAGTATCAGTATGCATGAGTGTATAGTCAGGGATGTCACCACCTCATTATTTATATAGCAAAAACTGGAAACTACCTAAAAATGTCCATTGTTAGTAGACTGCATTAAAGAAATTGTGACATAGGAAAAAAATGAATATTGACCATTCTTAAAAATGTTTGAAAAGTGTTTCAACATCAGTTAAAAGAGACAAAGTATATAATAGGATTGTATAGTATGAACTCTTGTGTGTAAAACAAATTACACATATACACACAAGTACACGCACTTTTATGCTTGCCTCTAATAAACATCACTGTACAAAGATACAAGAATCTACTAAGAATGACTAATCCCAGGAAGTGAGACCAGTCTGGGGTTGGAGAAAACTTTTCTTTTCATTCTATCCTATTTTGCATTGTTTTATTTCTCTATCATGTATATAGAATATAAAATACCGGTTAATTTAAAAGAATTTATATATATGACATATGAATTTATAAATATGACATCTATGTCATATATGTATATGATATCCTTCGTTGTGGAGTGGGTCGATGTTCTTTCTTTCCCTCCCTGTGTCTTTCTTTCTTTTTCTCTTTCTTTCACTTTCTCTCTCTTTCTTTCATTTTTTGCCATTCTTTGCCAGAAATTAAACTCTGCTTTTTCTAATATCAGATCACTCTTGGAATCCAAAGGAAATAATAAATTCAGTTGTTTGGGATCTGATACAAGTCATGGCAACTTTGGAGAAAAATCTCAAGTTTTCTCTGCTATTTTCCACTCAGGAAGCCAATGGTGGGATGCCGGGGAGACCCACTTGGGACTGAATAGAATGTTCCGGGTACTTGAGAGGCTCTTCACATCCACAGTCACACTTCCTGTGCAGAGGTGAACAGCTGGTGGGGGAAGGAGGGAAGGCATTTCTGTCTCCATCTTCTGCAGTGGAAGCCAAGGTGTAAGCAGTTCAGTGACCTGGTCTGCTCATAGCAGATGGCCAGAAGTAGGACAGGGGTGAAAATTGGACCCTTCTCACCCTGGCCAGGTTTCTGTTCTACCAGTTTGACCTGTCCTGGGGATTGCAGCTGCGATACTGCAAAGAGACTACAAGAATCAAGAATCACACAATAGAATTCCACAAACCTTTTGCAATTTCTTGACATGTATGAATGTCTTGACGTGTATGCATACTATGCTAGGGTGACTCACCTCTTTCATAATTTAACATGCAAGATGTTATTTCAGGTTTTCAATTTTCACTTTATTTATTGAGCACCTACTGTGTGCTCAGATAGTATTCTAGCCACTAAGAATTCAGCCATGAACAAAACAGACAAAGACCCGCTCAGTGCTTGTGGTTACTAAAAGAAACGAGCAACAAAGAAATGAATAATTTAAGAAATCATTACCATTGTGAGGCATGATCCTGCATGCAATTAAAAGGGAGAGAGACAGGGAATACCTGAAGGAGACCATCTGAGATTGAATGGTCAAACAGTTCTCTGGGCAGGGGACTTTTGACCTGACAATGAGGTCAGAGCCTGCCATGGAAGAACATTACTGACAAAGGGAAGCATGAGACGGCAAAGACATAGACGGAAAAGAGTTCATCATTTGAAGAGTGAAAAGGAGCTGATGTGGCCAGAGCTTAGAGAGAAAGGAAAGGAGGCTGGGTGTGGTGGTTCACGCCTGTAATCCCAGCACTTTGGGAGGCCGAGGCGGGCGGATCACAAGGTCAAGAGATCGAGACCATCCTGACCCACATGGTGAAACCCCATCTCTACTAAAAATACAAAAATTAGCTTGGCATGGTGGTGTGCGCCTGTAGTCCCAGCTACTTACTTGGGAGGCTGAGGCAGGAGAATTGCTTGAACACAGGAGGTGGAGGTTGCTGTGAGCCAAGATCACGCCACAGCACTCCAGCCTGGCGACAGAGCAACACTCCATCTCAAAAAATAAAAACAAAAATAAGAGAGAAAGGAAAAGAGAGTCTCAAGATACCAGATACCTAGGAACAACATAAATGCAATATTCAGAAATTATATCTAGCACTCAGTACAAAGAATCACATCATCCCCTACCCTCCCACTCCTGCCACACAGCTAGACACACTCGAAGTATTTTATAAGATTGACCAAGAATATAGACTGAGCTGCATTAGTCAATATGTATTTATCTGATTAAATTTAAAATGTATATACGTATGTATGTATATATGTATGTGTATGTATATATGTATCATTTCATTCAACATACATTTATCAAAAGTGCACATTCATAATTTAATTTTTAGAGTAAAAATAAATACAGTAACAGCTAATAAATAATTTATCCTATCTTCTAGGTAAAATATTTCCATAGAGCCATTTCCCAGGAATGTGTGTTTTAAGAAAGTAAATTATGATTTATATGTTTCTAAATGTTCACTAAATAACTACTTTTTGAGTAAATATTACTGTTAAAACAAAAAAACCTGTACAACTGAAAAGATTCTAATTATAAAATGCCCTAAAACTCAGCCTCAAGTCAGGGAAATCTATACACAAATGAGTCCATTTCTCACCTAGTAGACTGACAAAACATTGAAAAAGCTCTTGGGCGTAATGTGACAAAATGAGAGGAAATGGGCTTTCTTGTACATTGCTGGAGAACATCCTCCAAAGCAACTTTCATGAAATTCTACATGTGAATACCCTTGGAACAATAAGTCCCACTTCTTCTAAGAATTTATCACCTCCAGGATCTCCACTGGGTGTGATGAGGGGTAGTCTGTAGCACTGTTTGTAACAGAGGGGAAAAAAATGGATTTACCCCAATGTTCCATGAAAGAGAAAGACAGTGGATTTGAACCCAGGCTCTAACACGTAAGACTGTGTGAGTTGGCCGAAAACTTAACCTCTTAGTATCTCAGTTTCATAATTTGTAAAATGGGCATAAAATAACACCTACTTTATGCACATATTTAACAAATAAAAGGAAGGAAGGAAAGAAGAATCAATAAATAATCAAATAAGATATATCCATACAGGGGAATCCTATCAAATTATTCAAAACTATGATATATCACTAAATAAAAAATCCATGGCTCAGAAGACTATATAAGTAAAAATTGCATGCAAACGCACATACAGACACACACATGCACACACACCCACACACACACACAAAATTACTTATATATAGACTATTCTGGAAGAAACTATTCACAGTGGTTGTTTCTGAAAAAGGGAACTAGATGATTCTAGGAAATGGAGATGAAAGGAAACTCTACTCTTCAGTGTATAAACTTTGTATCCTCGAATTTTATACCAAGTGTACATATTACCTACTCCAAAAGAAATCAAATAAAATTTAATTTTAATGGAGTAAATCCAAACCTTTGATATTAATTGCTGTATTTCCTGATTATGAATTTGCAGATTATATATAAACAACTATGAGAAATTCTAAAACGTTCTACTGCTCAGAAAAGAATCTACTGCAAAATGAGATGGGATATAGGCACAGTTTTCTATTTGTCTTCTCACATCTGAATACACCGTTCCATTCTTCTGACAGGAAGTAAAACCATTCATCCATTCAATCAACAAATATCGAGAATGTACTAAGGACTATGACCTGGGGATACAGCAGTGAACAAGATAGCCAAAGTCCCTGGCCTCAGAGAACTTACTCTAAGATGTAAATAATTTGTAAAATGGGCATAAAATAACACCTACTTCATGCACATATTTAATAATAAAAGAAAGGAAGGGAAAGGAAGGCAGAAGGGGAGGGGAGGGAGGAAGGGAAGAAAGGAAGGAAGGAAGGAAGGAAGGAAGGAAGGAAGAATACATAAGCAAATAATATATGTAAGATAAAACTTATGTCTCTTAGAGTAAGTTCTATGAGGCCAAGGACTTTGGCTATCTTGTTCATTCCCTTTCTTACAGAAGAAAAACAAGAAAAAAAGAATGTATATAGAAACAGAGAAACAGAAAAAGAAGAGAACAAATGGCATCAAATTTTAAAAAATTGTTAAGTTCTATACATGAATTAAATTAGGTGATGTTCTAGAAGAATGTGAGGAGTCAACTTCAAATGTTGTAGTCAAGGCAAGTCATTCTGAGGCAGGAATATGGATGCCAAGAGACAGCCAGCCAGGAGAAAATCAGAAGTAAGAGCAGCCAGTTAATGGACAAGATGGATTCAAACTAGTGAAGACTTCTCCAAGAGGACAAACTTTCTTGGAAAGATTCCTATCCAACTTCACTTTACACCACATTGAATTAATGGATGCTGAAGACTAGACTAGGTTCGTGATAACTTCCACATTTGAGGCCACTGCTAGTGGAATGGAACCCAGACTCAAAAAGTGACTTTTTCACGGATTAGCCAAAATTTCTGCACTTTGGTGGAAAGAAACCTGGAAACTGAGAAATTAGTATAAAGAGGGGATTCAAATAAGTATGATTTCTTAAAAGTTTGGAAAATAAATTTCTTTTATTGAATGAATGTATGGTGTTAAGATAATAAAATGAATTCTAAGAGTTGAATTGTTCTTCTAAACATGAAAACTTGTATTAAATAAAAGCATTGAACTCAATACCAGTGTTTTAACTAATTTGAGTTAGTCCATTCACGAGACTTGCTAGTTTTTCTTTGTATTAATCACAGCAGTATCCATTGTACATTTGAATGAAGGGAAGAAAAAATAAGGGCTTGGGCAAAACCAAAATAAGGTTGTACAGTTTTTGGGGGGTGAGAAGTGACATACACATGGTGATATCAGAGGAAAGTTTTGTAAGATGATGGTATTGGGTACACAGGAGTTTTTTCCCTAAGCACCTAATTTTTAAGTTATTTATATAAAATGATGACATAGAGCAGCTATAAGCAAAGATATTTTAGAAAAGCTATTTTAAAAAATAAGTACACTGGTCTGCAGTTTCCCAAACTTCAGCCCTGCACCCTTTGGATTTGCACTGCCTCTGTGTACTATCACCTGCCTCCAAAATTTTTGCCACTGCATGGTCATATAATACCTGCGCTGTAAGTTAACATGAATTAAGTTACTTTACTTTTTTAAATAAATAAGCCTTATTTAAAGAGGAAGCACACATTCTTATCTGAAATTGGAAACCAGTGTCACTTGAAAGAAAATGTAAAATTTAACATCATATAAAGTTAATTAATGCAACGAAACATGATGCTGTCAGCCTGAACACTCCGCACCTAAGTTAGGATGGTCCCCTCTAGGAAAAGTCCTAGTAGTCACCAACTCTTTGAGATATGTTGAGCAATAAATAACACTTTTTCTCATTTTATGATTGAATGTTGTTTACTACCATAAAATTCTCTCTCCAGACATATAAATCTCACATTTGGACAAACCTGTTAGAGTTAACAGGTAAAAATACTGTGGCCAGTCTTTTAATCAAAGGTCTGCCATTTTGGCTAATACATTCAAGTCTTTATGTTCTAAGATAGGATTTCACTGGAGGCTCCTAAACAAACCCAATATTACAAAAATATATCACAGAAGTCAACACTAAGAGGAAGACAGAATGCAACCTTATTTTTTATTATCAAAAACATGACTCTTCCGCTGGAATATGAGTGAATTAATTTCCACCAGGCCATGGTTCTTACAGACAATAAACTAAAAATATCGTTTCAACCTCTTACCAATAAAAAATAAAAATCAGTAGTATGACTCACTGAGTTTCTACTATGATTCAGGCACAGGATTAAGAGCCTGGTATACTCATCTTTCATATATTATCCTCATTTTTCATATATAAGTAAGGTAAAGATCAGAAAGAATAAGTAATTTTCCCTTAGGCCACAGAACCAATAAGCAGCCAAGCTGAGACCCAAATTAAAATGTGAGTCTCAAACTTATGCTATTTCCACCACAAAAAAAAAAAAAAAACTAATGCACAAATTAAATTGTGTATGTGTATGTGTGTAGAATGAGACAGTGTCCCAGGAAGATTTCTAGTAGTTATAGACATTATTTAAAAATTTATATTAAAAGGCAAAGGAAATAGAATAGCTAAAACAATTTTGAAAAAGAATAAACTGAGAGGGATCAGTATGCCCTATTTCAAGACTTAATGTATAGTTACAAATACAGACATATATAGACATATCACTGTACATATATAAGGCATATAAAACAATGGAACAGAATAGAGGGCCCAGGCAAAGACACACATAAAAATGCTCAATGAAAGAAAAAACAACCTTTTCAAAAAAGTGCTGGAGTAACTGTGTGTCCATAGGCATAACCTTGACCTGAAATGCACACCTTATACAAAAATTACTCAAAATGGATAACAGACTTAAATATAAAAGATAAAACTATAACACTTACAAAAAAAATTAAAACATCTTCAGGATATTAGGCTGGCAAGGCAAGAGAGAGAGAAGATACCTGCAAATCACATATCTAAAAGGGGTTGATGTCTAGAATATATGAAGAACTTTCAAAACTCAACCGTTACAAAATAAGCAATCCAGGCATTTCACTGAAATGGGTATACAGATGGCAAACAGGAACATGAAAAGATGTTCAACATTGCTACCCTTTACAAAAATGCAAATTAAAACCACAATAAGATACCACGACACATCTAGAAGTATGGCTAAGATAAAACACAGTGACGACACCAAATGCTGGCGAGGACGCAGAAAAACCGGATCACTCACACATTGCTGATGTGAATGTAAAATGGTATGACCTCTGTGAGAAAACAGCTCAGCAGTTTCTTTAAAAACTAGACACAACTCTACAACCCAGCAATTGCACTCCTGGACATTTGCCTAGAGGCATGAAAACTTATGTTCACATGAAAATCTCTGCACAAATGCGGACATTAGTATATCAGCTTTACTCATGATAGCCAAAAACCAGAAACAACCCACGTCCTTCAACAGGTGAGTGTCTAAACAAACTACATACACACCATGGAACACTACTCAGCAAGAAAAAAGAACAATCTCATACACACAACAACCTGAACGAATCTCAGGGGATTATATTGAGTTTTTAAAAAGGCCAATCCCCAAAGGTTACATCCGTATGGTTCTATTACTTTTTTTTTTTTTTTTCTTTTGAGAGGGAGTCTCACTCTTATCACGCAGGCTGCAGTGCAATGGCATGATCTCGGCTCACCGCAACCTCCACTGCTCACTGCAACCTCCACCTCCCAGGTTCAAGCGATTCTCCCGCCTCAGCCTCCAGAGTAGCTGGAATTACAGGCACACACCACCACGCCCGAATAATTTTTGTATTTTTAGTAGAGACAGGGTTTCACCATGTTGGTCAGGCTGGTCACAAACTTCCGACCTTGTGATCTGCCCAGCTCAACCTCCCAAAGTTCTGTGATTACAGGCATGAGCCACCATGCCCGGCCTACATAATATTCTTTTTTTTTGAAAATTCTAAGACAGAGTCTCATCTTGCTCTGTTGTTCAGGCTGAAGTAGAGTGGGATGATCACGGTTCACTGCAGCCTCAACCTCTCAGGCTCAAGTGATCCTCCCACTTCAGCCTCTCAAGTAACTAGCACTACAGGCATGTGCCACCACTCCTGGCTAATTTTCTATTTTTGTTTTTTGTAGAGACAGTCTCACTATGTTGCCTAAGACCGGTCTCAAACTTCTGGGCTCAAGTGGCCCTTTTGCCTTGGCCTCCCAAAGTCCTGGGATGACGGGAATGAGCTACCAAGCCTGGACTCCATTTTTACATAATAATCTTGAAATGACAAAATGACAAAAGGAAAACAGATTAGTGGTTGTCAGGGGATTAGGGATATGGGGGACAGGGGCAGGAGAGGCAGCTATATAAGAAGACTGTGAAGGAGCCTCCAGGGAATGAAATGTTCTATATCTCAACTGTATCATTGTCAATATCTTGGCTGTTATATTGTCCTACAAATTCGAAAGATGTTACCATTGGGGAGAAAATGGGTAAATGGCATGGAATATCTCTCCATATTATTTCTTACAAATACATATGAACATAACAATTATCTAAAATAAAAATTCATTTAAAATAATGAAATATTGATCTTAAGTTTTTCCTTTTGTTTAAGACAAAGTCTCGCTCTTGTTCCCCAGGCTGGAGTGCAGTGGCGGGATCTCAGCTCACTGCAACCTCTGCCTCCTGGGTTCAAGGGATTCTCCTGCCTCGGCCCCCCCGAGTAGCTGGGATTGTAGGCGCCTGCCATCATGCCCGGCTAATTTTTGTATTTTTAGTAGAGACAGGGTTTCATTATGTTGGCCGGGCTGATCTAGAACTCCTGACCTCAGGTGATCCACCCGCCTCAGCCTCCCAAAGTGCTGGGATTACAGATGTAAGCCACCATGCCCAGCCTGATCTTAATCTTTAAGAAGGCACAGTGGGTGGGAAATGGGAGAGGCTGGGGCAGGGAAGACCAGACTTCTGTAAGAATCTCATACTAGCTGCAATGCATTGTCTCAGAAAAGTCACCTGCATCCTCTCCCTGGAGCCTAGTTAACAACTCGGCTTAAGCACACAAGACACACAGTTAACATGTTTGTTCTCTGGGATCCAGGGCATAAATAGAGGGTGAGAACACTAGTAAAATAAAGACAGCCCCCACAACTGCTCTGTAAAAATCAGCTTTCAAATACTTATTCAAAATTTAGCCATCTGCATGCTAGAAAGAAGCTATTTTAATTTAAAGATTCACATATATCATATGGCATTTCTAAACTCACAATTTTATTTTGAATTTCACAGGAACGGCAGTTGCAGGAGGGAGGCACCATAATCACTTGAGAGCTTAGAATCTCCAAAGGTTTAATTTCCACCCCACTAGGATCAAATTCCTAGAGTAAGAGAAAAATCAAACTTGTCCTTCCTCACTTCACAAAAATAGAATAGAAAAATATCCGCGGGCATCTTTTCACTTCAATACTTGACCTGTTACTCAGATTCATTCCTCTTTATGGTGATACATTAATCTCTTGTTAATAACACAAATCCAAAATTAAATTGTCAACTCCTTGAGGATGGTGATTGTATCTGCCTTTTTAAGGTGGCTTACATTAAGCTTAACACAAATAGGTACTCAAGAAATATTTGAGGAATGATAAAATAAATGAAAGAAAAGATATTCCAAGGAAAACTAAGTTCTTAAAATACCAAACAATTCCCCACAAAAATTACAAAGCTGCTTTAAAAATAAATATCTCTAGTCTTCTAATAAATATGATTTCGAAAATACATTGGCAGATGTGAGGAAAATCATATCACTAATTTGGTTTATGTCTATATGCAAAGTCACTAAATTGGCTACTCTTTGCTTAAATCAGTTTTGGGGATGATGATGTCAAGGCTGATTTTATGCACAATTAATCATATGATCCACGTGGACAATCAGATGAAGATGACTGAAATACCAGCTGGAAAGCCCTTCTGACATGGAAACCATGTCAACGAAGCTGATTCAAATGAAGCCAAAATAATTGAGTCATCCTGACTGATGCATGTATATATACGCAGTCTATCTGGCCATAAATTTCCCTACCGGTAAAGTTATCCCAAAGCCTCTTGTTCTTAAAGAGTAACTAAACTTCACATATCTTACTGAACAGTTGCATGAGTTCATATGTGCATGTGCATATTTATACTTAAATAAAAACAGCATATGATGAGGCTGGGCGCGGTGGCTCATGCCTGTAATCCCAGCACTTTGGGAGGCTGAGACGGATGGATCATCAGAAGTCAGGAGTTCAAGACCAGCCTGGCCAACATGGTGAAACCCTGTCTCTACTAAAAATACCAAAAGTAGCCGGCTGTAGTGACACGTGCCTGTAGTCCCAGCTACTCAGGAGGCTGAGGCAGGAGAATTGCTTGAACCCGGGGATGGAGGCTGCAGTGAGCTGAGATCGCGCCAGAGCATTCCAGCCTGGGCAGCAGAGCGAGACTCCATCTCAAAAGAAAAAAAGTAGTATATGAGTTTATTCTATTAGTATAATTTTCATATCATGACTATAACTTAGTCATGGTACCATTAAAAATGCATGGATTCCTGAACATTTAAATCTAAAAACCCCAAATGCAACATGAAAGCCTTTGTGGCATACCAGGTCAGGTAAAACTATAAGTGAAAGAGTTAGAAAATGTTTATTTTTAAAACCTGTACATGAGCTGACCAATTTTTAAGATTTCTTCTCTGCCACAAAAGAAAACAGTCCCCAAGTTAACAAAAATACCTCCTAGTCCAGTAAATTCACTCATATTGAAGTTACCTGAAGAGGTACTTCTCCTTATTCCATATCTCTGCCATTTGTGTAGAATCTTAAAAAATCTTATAAAGGTGAAATCTTATAAATTCCTTCTATATCAACCATCAATGCCAAGCAACATTTGGTACTTGTACTAAGTTTGTTTTCCTAACTAAAAAAAAAAAAAGTTCTTTGAGGATAAGAACAATTGCAGTAGAAACAGTGAAAATAATAACCAGTTAAGTGTCATTGTCTCTAACCACACTGGAAGTAGGAGTGAGAGCCCTAATAAACATTAATTGGGTTTTTACTGTGTCAAGCATTGTGTTAAGCTCTTTATGTTAAGCTCTTACTACGTGTTAAGCTCTTACTACCCATCTATTAGGTGAGTTGGGATTTTAACACAGTCACATGTCAGAGCCTATGTTCTAGTCACATAACCAGCCAGTGAGTTAGGATTTTAGCACAGTCACATGTCAGAGCCTATGCTCTTAAGCCACTACACAGTGATGGGGTCATTAATTTATTCCACAAATCTTCATCAAATGCCCACTCTGTGCTGGGCCCCGTACTAGGCACTGGGGTACAGCTACGATTAAAGAAGACAGAAACAAGTCCCCAACCCTCATGGAGCCTCACACGTCCTAGGCAGTATATAGACAATACAAAAATAAATGAGGGAGGGGGTAATAAGTCTAGGGAGAAAAAGGGGCAGGGAAAGAAGGAAAGGAGAGGGAGAAGAAATAAAATAGAGTGGTCTGAGGCCAGGCGCAGTGGCTCACGCCTGTAATCCCAGCACTTTAGGAGACCAAGGCTTGTGGATCTCAAGGTCAGGAGTTCGAGACCAGCCTGGCCAACATGGTGAAAGCCCGTCTCTACTAAAAACAGAAAAATTAGCTGGGTATGGTGGCGCATGCCTGTAATCTCAGCTACTTAGGAGGCTGAGACAGGAGAATTGCTTGAACCCAGGAGGCAGAGGCTGCTGTGAGCCGATATCACACCACTGCACTCCAGCCTGGAAAACAAAGCGAGACTCCGTCAAAAAAAAAAAAAAAAAAAAAAAAAAAAAAAAAAAAAGATAGATAGATAGATAGATAGAGGCCTGAAAGCCCTCACTGAAAAGGTAGCAGCTGAGAAAAGGCTGAAGGAGGTGAGAGAGCAAGCCAGGAGAAGATAACTGGGAGTAAAAGAAAGGGTTCTGGGGCAGCACAGGGCCTCATGGCCCATTGTACGACTTCTCTGCAGTATATGAAAAGTCACCAATGGTTTTGTTACCAGACAGGGATAACATCCAGACCCCAAGACAGGGTTCTTGGATCTCTCACAACAAAGAATTCAGGACAAGTCCGTAAAGTGAAAGCAAGTTTATTAGGAAAGTAAAGGAATAAAGAATGGCTACTCCACAGACGAAGGAGCCCCAAGGGCTGCTGGTTGCCTATTTTTATGGTTATTTCTTGATGATATGCTAAACAAGGGATGGATCATTCATGCCTCCCCTTTTTAGAACGTATAGGGTAACTTCCTGACGTTGCCATGGTATTTGTAAACTGTCATAGCACTGGTGGGGGTGGCGCCATGTAGCAGTGAGGACAACCAGAGGTCAGTCTCATGGCCACCTTGGTTTTGGTGGGTTTTGGCCGGCTTCTTTACTGCAACCTGTTTTATCAGCAAGGTCTTTCTGACCTGTATCTTGTGCTGACCTCCTATCTCATCCCGTGACTTAGACTGCCTTCACCATCTGGGAATGCAGCCCAGTAGGTTTCAGTCTTATTTTACCCAGCTCCTGTTTAAGATAGAGTTGCTCTGGTTCTCACGCCTCTGACAGCTTCAGCAGCCAGGTGACATGACCTTTCTTACATTTCCAAAGGAACACTTTGCCGTATTGAGAAGGCACTGGTGGGAGCAAGAGTGTAGGCAGGAAGTCAAATTAGAAGACTGTTGCAATGTTACAGGGAGGAGATGAAGAGGGTTTGGACCAGGGTGGTAGCAGTGGATAGTGTGAGGTGACAGCTGGATTCTAGATATATTTCAAAGATACAGCCCACAAGATCTCGTGATGGATTGCCTGTAGGGGTGGGAGATGAGGGGAGAAGAGTGAAATGACACCAAGGTTTGCTTGTGATGTTTCCCTTTGCAACCAAAATGCTGGGACCTCTAGTGGCTAAGATGGAGAGGACTCTAGGAGCAGCAAGTCTGTGAGTCATCCAAGTGGAGATGTGAGGTAGACAGGAGAATTTACATGAGTGGAGGTCAGAGAAGAGGTCCAAGCTGATAAGTCCTTGGTAGACAAGAGCGCAGAAATGTCACTTAAAGGCAAGAAACTGAGGGATTGTGTGTAGATAAATAGACCCGAGTTTCCATTCTGAACTTGCACTGTGGGCAAGCCATGACAATGATTGATGGAAAATCCTCTCCATTGCAAGGAAAGAAACGAAGTGAGAACTGTTATATGATGCCATCTAAGTCACACATTCAGCAGGTTAATGTCGTACAAATTGCCTGATTTGCCTCTCCCCTAAAAAGAAATTTTTAGTGCATTTTGTGGATTAGTCAGATAATTATAGACAGCTGCTTCCCTCCTGCCCCCAGCCCCCCAAATAGTAACATCGACATTCCTGAACAAATTTGGTACCTAGGGCACAGCTGGAGACCTCCAGGAACCAATGGGGATTAAGCTGGGGAATACAGATGTGAAGATATTGAAACTCTTGAGTTAAATGAATCGTATTTCATTAAGCTTTTTGATATTTAAAGAAGAGAATAAATCTATACATAGTTGATTGTTTAATCATTTAAACTCTTTAGGATTTCAAATGAAGGTGAGCACTTATCTGTCACCCATTTGGATGGGAATGTTTTTAGAATGTTTCCCATCCTGTTAAAAAATCACATGTATAAATACATATGTATATTATATATTATACAATATATACATATGTTGTATGTATATATTTATTCCTATGTATAAAAATACACACATACACATATATGTATATAATATGTAAAAGTTTCATCCATTGAAAAAATATGGAACTGCATAAACAGTTATGCCTTTGTACACTTCTACATACAAAGAGAAGGAAATAGATAATTTCTGTATCCGTCTACCAATCCTAATTCATCTTTGATTAAAAAAAAGATACAAGTAGCATCAATGTTCTAGACTTTCATTGCATTTTCACAAATATCTTATTTAATGCTCCCAAGAACATCACTAAATAGTATTCATTGTACAGACTAGAAAACTGAGGCTAAGAAAGGTCAAAAGTCAACAAACAATAGAAGTAGAATGCGTTCCCTTCCCTTTCTCCAAATCTGAAGAAGCATTTATTCCTCGGCACAAGGAACAGCTGCTTACCATGAAATGTTTTTGTATTTAATAATAAACCTTCCCAAACATGGTCTGGATTCCACTAATAAAACTGCTGTTGTATTAGTTCCTAAAGAAGGTTATAAATGGCAAGACCATCCATGCACTATATAGTTCAGTGCATATTTCAGCAGGAACTTACCAAGTGCGTATTGTTCTAGACAAAATAAATGCCCTACCTCTCTTTGAGACTTGCACATGTTCATAGAATATACATGTCCCATGCTGTTCTAGGCTATATGTAGCCTAGATTAACACCACTAACATTCCTTCCTGTGGACAAATGGTCCCCATGCCAATTCCCTACAGCATCCTTGACCAGTATTTGCAGCCTCCATTAAAACTTTGGTTTGCACTGTGTTCTGGCAACTATGTAATGAGCCTCTTTTGTAAATCATACCATAAGCATATTTTTAAAATTAACTGGCGAGAAAACCAATGCTAACAAATAAGACCAGATTTATTTGATCATATTTTTGACCTTTTCTCTCCATGAGCAATAACCATAATTCGATAGATATTCTGAAGTCTGAATGTGAGCACAGACAAAAAGAATAAATCTTGAGAAACTATACTGCTCACTAGCATCCAAAATGTTATAAAATATAAAACAAATACAAACTAAACTGTATTTCTGTTCCTTCTGCTTCAAATATCTGTCCATAAATGTTGGCGCACACATAGGGCTATGTTGTGTCAATTGTAATAATTTACAAAAAATAATCTCAGTTACCACAAACAAGAAAGTGACGGTAACCAGTCTTTCAAATAAATTACCATGTGTCACAATTTGGCATAAACTCTGATCCTTATGAATAATTCATATTTTGTGCATTAATAATGCATGTCCTCTTCCCATTGCAATGCTCCCTAACAGAGAATGGATGTCTCGTACCAATTCCTTCCATTGACATGATGGAGTAAAGCTAAATTAGAATGGTGGGGTTTTTTTTTAACTTACACCCCTTAAAATTGTAACAGTTGGCCAGCCTATAAGCATACCAAAAATAGAAAGTTCCTATTACTGTTTGCCCCTTACATGGGAGTCACTCAGTAAAGTACCCCAACAATGGGTGTTCTTGCAGATGAGAATATTTGCATAGCAGAAAAGAAAACCAAGGAAACTTTGGCAGAGCTGATGGAAATGGTGAGTTCTGTTGCATTTCTCCCTAATTACATATGTATATATTCACAATAACACAGGACATAATTGCTAAAACATGGTCACCAGCAGGGGAAAAAAAGAAAAGAAAAGAAAAAGACCAAAACGAATTAAGCAAGAGTTTTATAATAATTGTGGCTGTTCCTCCCCACAGGGCTTCCCTCTCTAGCTGAGTTTACTACTGTGAAATTTCTTTTCAGTTTTCAGTAGAAGTATCTGGCACATTAAAACAGTCCAAAGACTAAGTAAGAGAAAGATGCCAAATGACACATATTTGTAGAGAAAGTTATTCAATTTATCACTATCAATAGGGGCATTCCACACGATTACTGACATTACAATTATTTCAGGCATTACACTAAAGGATATTTTCTCTCCCCTCCCCACCCCCGCACCTCCCCACCCCCAGTTTTCACCCGCTATGTCTGGCCCAGACGCACAGGATCAACTAAAACAGCGACAACACTTGATAGGAGGCAAAGAGAAATGAGGGACCTAGTTTGAAATTTTTAGGAAATAAAAAAAAATCATTCCAGTCTCTTCCCTTTCTCTCAAGAATTCTTTCACCATCATTCAGGCCCAAGGAGAGGAAGGGTGGGTTCTCTCTTGAAGCCTCCTCCAGGGAAGAGCCAGAGAGAAAGGGGCGAAAGAGAGGGAGTTTAAAGGAAGCAGCTCGCCTGTGTCAACATCCGTCCCCAAGTGCCCTAAGATTCATTCATTCTTCCTTTCAGGACCTATGTAGGGAGCACTTGCGCTACGCCAGGTATTAGGTTCCACGTAAATAACCCTCCCCTGGACCTCCAGGGTGTATCACAGCAACAGAAATCCACCACCCCGGCTTCGAACCAGGGAAAATCCAGATTCAAGTATCTACTCCAGTTGGCCGCGGTCAGAGGCCAGCCCGCACCGCCGTTGACACGACACCTGGGACAGAGGCGGGGGAGTCCAAAGACACCTTACACTTGGCAGAAATCTCTCCCTGGGGTCAGAGGGCTCGTGACCTCTTTCACACCGAGTACGCGTGTCCTCCTTCTCAACCGGCCAGTCCATCCCCCGGAAAAGTTAAGTTGGCGGCGAGTGGGAAAAGAGGGGAACCGGGGGCATCCGGCAGGCACCCCCGCCCGGGTTTCTCAGCTCCAACTTCCATGGCTACCGAGAAATATTTATTTCGAGTAGATGGGCTCCAGTGGCTACTGAAGCCCAACACGCGGCCACCATCAGAAAGCCAAGTCATCCAAGAGATAAAGATAGATCCATTACATACCTAGACGCTGGCCTTACAGTGACAGCCCCGGAGACGCGGGTTTCGGCTGAGAAAGCCACCGCGTAATTCTCCGGCCCGCGGCCGGGGACTCTCCGTCCACCCTCCAGGGATGCTGGCTCAGGAAAGAGACAATCGAACCGGCGAACAGCAACACGGAGAGGATCGATACTCACCCCGAGGCGTCTGCTCCGGATCCTCACGTACCCTTGCTTCACTATGTCATTAAAATTGGAAGCCATCCCAGACAGCCGGTGACCCCCCTTTACCCAAGAGCGCGCACCCGAAGTGGCTTTGGGGAGGGTGGAGGGCAGGGTCAAGACAAGCAGTCGGTGGGAGAAAGTTGGAGAGGTGAAGCTGCTTCGGCGGCGCTGGGCGAGGCTTTAGAAGACGCACATCACTTTCTCTGTCCCCCCAACCCTGAGAGTGGGCGTCCAGCTTGCAGCCACTTTCGGGGAGCGCAGAGCGCGGCGCGGGGAGGCGAGGCTGGAGCGCCGGCGTCAGCTGACTTCGCGGCCGGCCTGCCAGGAGGAGGAGCGGCGGCGGCTGAGGGATCCAGCCCTGCCTCCTCCCGGGGCCGAGAAGGAGGAGGAGAAGGAGGAGGAGGAGGAGGAGGAAGGAGGAAGAGGAAGGAGGAGGAAGGGGTGGGGGACTGAGAGGAGGAGCCGCGCGAGTCCCAGCACCGGGCTGCGGTCACCCGCGAGCAGCCGCCTTGGAACGCGCTCCCCGCGCCTCCCACCCACCTTTCCCTCCCCGCTTCCCCTTCCGATCCCTCCCCTACTGGCAGACCCAGAGCGTGCCCCCCCCCCCCCCGCCCCTGCACCTCGCCCACAGCCTACGGAGATAGCGCCCGCTCTCCTCGCTCCGGTGACTTAGGAGGAGAGGAAATTTCACTTTTTTCCAGCCGCCGCCTACCCCGCCTCTCCCTCCAGCCCCTGCTCTTTCCCCGAGAAGGGCCGATGTTGCGTGTGTGTCTGGGGAGATGGTGTTGCCGCGACTCGCCTTGACCTTGGCATCTGAGGAGAGCGATATTGTCACGGCCTTATCTAAATGCGCCCTTGGGTTTCCTTGGTGTCAGGGACCCAGCCCTCGCTGGTATCATTTGCCACAGTTTCCCTGTTTGAGCCTGTCTTTCCCGCCTGAATGTGTTTCCCAGGGGGCTGAGACTTGACCTCATCACTGTTTGTCCCCAAAGCCTGACCCTAGAGCAAGTGCTCAGTAAATCCTTGTGGTTATCAAGATGGCCACCTGGGTGCCAGGCACTCTCCAAGCCTTTCGCATGGATTCACTCATTCAAACTCCCCTGCACTTTTTGAGGTAGGTGTCCTGTTATGTACATACCAGGCTCATATTTAAGCCTCCTTAGGCTGGCAATAGAGCTCTCATTGCCATTATGAGATACTGCCTATACAACAAGATGAAGAAGGGGACTGGATTTCACACTCACCTGCCCCTGACTGCATTACCTCCCTGAAGCATACTTGATTGATAATTGCTAGCACACATTGAGCACCAGTGTGCTGGGCATTGCGCTAATCTTGTTAAGGGAATAATGAGTTAGGTACCAGCATCCACACTTTACAGACCGAAGCTCAGAAGAGTTAGGCCCCTGGGACTTGCTAAGGTCTCACAGCTGGCCACTATCAGAGCTAGGATTGAAGGGAGGTGTGTGTGGTGCCCAGCTCTGCTCCTAAACATTCTCCTATTCCTCTTCTGAAGAGCAGATCTCACAGAAAGAGAGGTTACTAGTTGATTTCCAAGGAAGATCTTTCTAATCATTTGCACTATTCACAAAGGCAAAGGTAATTATCAGAAATGACACAAAAATTCTTACTCACTGGAAGTGACCAAGCTAAAGCTGGGTGATCACTGCTCAGAGCTATTGAGAAGAGGATTCAGTTACTAGTGGATTGTTTGACCTGATGACATCCACAGGTCTTTCAGCTCTAAGACGATATGAATCTTCCCAATCTCACTGGGAACATTAGCTTTTAGTCACCTTGGCTTGATGAGTTTCAGTTAAAGAACAGAATCCCCCAAGAATGTGTCATAGGAGAACCGAGACTAAATGGGGACAATCAAAAAGGAGATATTCTGGCAGGGAGAACTATTTTTGCTACGTAGTAAACCATCTGTCTTCATGTTGCCATTCTATGGAAAATGATGTTCTAATTTTAAATCTCTCGCCAAAAGAGATGAAATGGTAAAATCATTTGGAGAGCTCTTTTTGAAGGATTGGAACTTAAAAAAAAAAAAATGCTGCCCATGGTTGCTGTAAAATAGAGGTGTTCGTGGAAGACATTTATCTAACACATCATTTATAGACCAGATCCACAGCATTATAGAAACAAAGAATAAAGAAATCAAGGCATAAGGAGCTTGAAGTGAAGGACCCACAATAACAGAAATAATTACTGACAAAAACTGAAAGTGAGAAATCCATCTCTTGATAGTTAATGCTGACTATAATCAACATCCATAAATAATTTAACTGGAACTGAGGAAACTCGAATCAAACCAGAAAATATCAAGCTAGATGTGAAGGAACAAGTGATTTCTTTTTTAAATTGCAAGACTGAATCCAATATATGGTTTTGTTTGTTTGTCTGGTGAAATCAAATTGACATACATGCAAAACATACAGACTGTGATATACTATTCACAGGACATTTACACTTGTCCAAATTGTGCAATACACAGCCCTGGCAGCAAGGGAAAAGAAGCCGGGCGCGGTGGCTCACACCTGTAATCCCAGCACTTTGGGAGGCCGAGGTGGGCGGATCACCTGAAGTGGGGAGTTTGAGACCAACCTGACCAATGTGGAGAAACCCCGTCTCTACTAAAAATACAGAATTAGCCATGTGTGGTGGTGCATGCCTGTAATCCCAGCTACTCGGGAGGCTGAGGCAGGAGAATCACTTGAATCTGGGAGGTGGAGGTTGCAGTGAGCCAAGATTGTGCCATTGCACTTCAGCCTGCGCAACAAAATCGAAACTCCGTTTCAAAAATAAATAAAAAAAGAAAAGAAAAGAAATGGAAAAGAACCATTCACAGAGGTAGGCGATGTAAGCAGCGCTTATAGAGTTCTACAGTGCACAACTTGCCTAACCACGTGCTGCCAAACAAACATACTGTCACACATGATTTAGTTTTACTGGAAATGTCTGACCAAAAAAAAAAAAAAAAATACTATTTCATTCCGTGTTTTGAACTCAATTTTTGAACATTTAGAGTTTCTTATTTGTAGTATGCATTTCTGTTTGTTTCCTCAGCATCCAGACTTTGTTCTTCCCGTAGTAGTCACCATTTTCACTTTAAGTGTACTTACCCCTGTTTCCAGCTCACATGTGCAGCCCTGTCCATGGCCTTCCTTTGGACAACTAGTGGTTGGTGATTGGTTCAGACATGGGCACATGACCTAAGCTGGCCAATTAATAATGAATTGGGTTACTTTTACTGAATACTGGGAGGAAGACTCACACTCCAGTTGAAATGGAATCTGGACGGAAGAAGCCCAGGAGCTGCTGACACACATCATGAGACCCTAGGGGAGGGCTTATCAAAGAGTGAAGGCCACGCTAAAGGAGCAGAACCAAGACATAAAGAGAAGCAAATGATAGATCCTGATGACACTGTTAGAACCCCTCTTCCAGCACCCCAAGAAGTTATTTAAATAGATGTGAAGCTTTTGTAACAACTAGACTCCAAAATATAATGATTTAAGATGGATAAAAGTTTGTTTATTTTTCATGTAACAATCCAGGGAGGATAGTTTATCCTGGGCAAGGAGGACACTTAGTCCTATAAGGCCACCCAGGGATCCAAGCTTGTTGGTCAACTCTGGTACCTCAGGACATGGTTTTTCATTCTTGAGTCTAGTTATTGTCTGATATGGTGTTTCTGTGTCCCCACCCAAATCTCACCTTGAATTGTAATAATCCCCACATGTCAAGGGTGGGGCAAAGTGGAGATAATTGAATCGTGGGGGTGGTTTCCCCCATACTGTTCTTGTGGTAGTGAGTAAGTCTCATGAGATCTGATGGTTTTATAAAGGCGGGAGTTCCCCTACACAAGCTCTCTTGCCTGCTGCCATGTAAGACATGCCTTAGCTTCTCCTTTGTCTTCTGCCATGACTGTGAGGCCTCCCCAGCCATGTGGAACTGTGAGTCAATTAAACCTCTTTCCTTTAGAAATTACCCAGTCTCAGGTATGTCTTCATTAGTAATGTGAAAACAGAGCAATACCCTCTCATTTCCCAGGAAGCAGGAAGAAAACATGGAGGGAAAATAACCTTCTAATAAAAATATGATCCAGATGTGTCAAACATCTCTTTTTCTTGCATCGCATGGACCAGTGTTTTGTCACATGGTCACACCCAGCTCCACAGGAAAATGGAGAATGAAGTTTTCATTTGGGCATGGTCTGTTACTGAAAGAACAAAATGAATCCATAGGCTGGGTGAGGTGGCTCCCGCCTGTAATCCCAGCAGTTTGGGAGGCCAAGGTGGGCAGATCACGAGGTCAGGGGATGGAGACCATCCTGGCTAACAGGGTGAAACCCCGTCTCTACTAAAAATACAAAAAATTAGCCAAGCATGGTGGCAGGCGCCTGTAATCCCAGTTACTCAGGAGGCGGGAGAATGGCATGAACCTGGGAGGCGGAGCTTGCAGTGAGGCGAGATGGCGCCACTGCACTCCAGCCTGGGTGATAGAACGAGACTCCATCTAAAAAAAAATAAGTTGAAATGAACATGAGTTTAAAAGACAATACACATAGTAGCACTCTTATGTGGTCATCTTATTGATAGGATACAAAAGTTATCATGCACTCAAATAGAACCTTCTAACCATAGGATTGCAGAGCCAGAAATTAATCCAAGGGTCATCATCTACCACATTCAAAGCAGAAATCCACTCCAGCTTAAATATATGGACAACTTTGGCCCTGCTCTCTGAATTTCATTCAGCCCGTTACCATCCTTATCATTGTCATTATTATTCTTTAGCTATTGAGGGCAAGAAATTATGTACAAAAATCCAGAGGCTTCTACACTTTTCTAGAGCAGGTGATGAGCTCCCAAGCTTCACCAAAGGAGGCTGTGTTTTCACCAAGTACCACAAAGCACCAAGGCTGAAGCTGGAATGGCACTTTTCCAATACCCTTACCAAAAATAACTTGAGCTTTGGCCCCACTGCCTGCTGCTCTCAGTGTGAGTGTCACAGAAACATATGCGGCCTTTCCTCTGGAAAGGTGAGACAGTGCTCATGAAAATGACTTGGCTATCACCAACAAGGGAGGTGATTTGTTCTACAGCCAGCTCTCCCCTCTACCGGTCCTCAGCCAGTGAAAGAAGAATGACTTGGAAGATGACATCAAATCAGGTAGGAGAGCCTGGGAACAGCTCTGCTTCAGTTCCTCAATGCTTCATTCCTTCCTTTCTGCATTTAACAAATACATATTGGGTATCTGCTATGAGCAAAGATTGTCCACAATAAACTTTGGCACACACAAACATGCACACACACACACACAGGGACACATGGATAAAAAAGGTTCCCATCCCCATGGAGCTTATGTCTCAGTAAGAGACAGAAAAATAAACAAGTAAATAAACAATGTAAATAGCTATCGATGGTGGTGAAAAGGAGTCAGTAGTGTGCTTTGTAAGGAGTAACAAAGAATTCTACTTCAGATAAGAGAAGGCCAGGGAAGACATCGCTGAGGAGGTGATACATAAGTTAAGATAGGAAAGATAAGAAAAAGCTATGGAAAATGTCAGGGGAAGTGCATCCCAGCTAGAGAGAAGAGCGGGCTTGAAGGGTTCAGGCCAGCTTGCAGGAAAAAGGTTGGTGAGTTCAAGGGGCTGTGGGAAGGACAGTAGGGCTTAAGCTCAGAGAAGGAGGGAGTGCTGGGAAATGTAGTCCTAGAGCTAGGTAGGAAGGGGCAATGCAATTCTGGTCCTTGCAGGCCACAGCAAGGAGATTGCATTTTATTTAAAAGAATGAAATCATGAAGTGGCATCTGATTTATATTTTTTAAAATATTAGCCTGTCTGATGAATAGAAATGAATTAGAAGGGACTGGACTGGAAATGGTGAGATCATATAAAAACCTACATCTAAAAGTCATTACCCGAATATCTTTAGAAAAAGACAAATAGAACTGCTGATGAGAATGTGAATTTATATCAATTGATATAACTGTTTTGGAGCACAAGTAATATTTATTTTTAAAAAACTAAAAACTTTACTAATTGCCTATCCTTGGTCTTCAACAATACCATTTCTGGATGTGTATCCACATGTATCCAAAGACACAAATATTTAATTCTAAGAATGTCCACTGCAATGTTGTTTGTGATAAACAAATGGGAAAGTTTTGTTTGGGAAAGTTAGGTTTTGCCTTGGAGTTGATGCCCAATAGGTAGCAAGTGAATTAATAAAATTTTGCTCTTTCTGTCATGGAGATATTATGAATCCATTAGAAATCTACCTGCTAGAAGGTCCATCTGCAATTCTTTTTTTTTTTTTTAGACAGAGTTTTGCTCTTGTTGCCTAGGCTGGAGTGCAATGGGGCAATCTGGGCTCACCACAACCTACCTCCGCCTCCTGTGTTCAAGCGATTCTCCTGCCTCAGCCTCCCGAATAGCTGGGATTACAGGCATGCACCACCACGCCTGGCTAATTTTGTATTATTAATAGAGACGGGGTTTCTCCATGTTGGTCAGGCTGGTCTTGAACTCCCGACCTCAGGTGATCTGCCTGCCTCAGCCTCCCAAAGTGCTGGGATTACAGGCATGAGCCACCGTGTCCGGCCCCATCTGCAATTCTTTTGTCAGTCTGGTTACTCTTTTACCTCCTCCACCTCCCAGATTCCAGTGCCCCAGATGGATGCTGAGTTATGTTTGCGCTTCTGGGTGGTCCTCTTGGTGGCATCTATTCTACGATAACCTCTAGTTGTTCCCTCTGTATGTTTAACCAGTCAGAGGAGAATCTCACTCATTGTCGCCCTTGTACATGGACAGTCAGCTCACTCCTAAGGCGGCCATGGCTCTTTGCTCTGCCATAGTCAGGGCAACTAGCCAACCCACAGCCTCCACCTTTAGACTCCTAGCGATGGGTTTGGCACTTGTCCCTGTGTCCTCAGCACATGAGGGAATGCACATCTGGCCTTCCGAGTGATTCTCTTGAAAACGGCTCCATTCCTTTAAGGTAAAGGGCAAGCTTCCCTGTCTGTCCCTGTGGGAAAGAGAAGACCAGCTCTCTGCCAGGAAATCTTCCCTCTTTAATCTCTTTACCCACCATGTCTTATTTAGGCTGGAGGTGCATGATCAGCTTATGCAGACAAAACAGTTTTAAACACTATTTTTGGCAATTTCTGCACAGATGGTCCAGCACCTTGCTTTAAAAACATTTAGAGCATTTTCTAAATGTTTTTTGCCCCCTGGGCCTTTAAGGCTTCTACTAAAATGAAATCAACAGGAAGAGTCACATTTACCATTCTGTTACAAATCCAAATCACAGCCATTAAAATGAGTGGAAAAAGTTTCACTTACTTGTTCACTCAGCAGATATTATTTGAGCCACAATTTGAGCCAGGTATGCTAGGTGCCTAGGTGTCAATAGAGTAGAGAGAAGGAGACCAGACTCTCCGCCCTCATGGAGCTGGCTGTCCACTGGGAGTGAGAGATATTATAAAAATAGTCTGGTAAGTGTAAAATTATACACGAAGGAAAATTACAGTATATCATGCAAGGGCAGAACAAGAAGACAGGACCTGACCCCTTTGGAAGGTAAGGGATGGAGCAGTTAGGGAGCTGAGCTGAGAAGGAAGAGGTGCTGTTATCTGAGCAAAGGTAGAGAGGGTGATGGGATGCCATAAACAATGGAATAGCATAGGGTAGAGCAAGGTCAGGGTGGCTGGAACTGGGAGAATAGCAAGATCCCTATGTTATAAATTATCTATGCAGTATGGTCCAATTTTTAAATAATGTACTTTTTATGTCCAAAACAATCTGAATATCTCTACATTAAATATTAGCAGCAGTTACTAATTATTGGTAGAAGTAGTGGAAATTTTCATTTTCTACTGTGTGATTTTCTTTTTTAAATAAATTCCAAATGCAATTGTTAAGAACCAGAATGACTGTTTCTGCACAAGTGGGTCTCGCATCTTAAGTTTTATGACTAAGGACACACAAAAAAACATATGCCTCTAGTGAACTTGATAGGGATAACCATAAAGATTCTTCTGATCATTAAACTCTTCCAGATATTTTCTGAGTTTCCTTTCTGGTGAGAAGAGCCCTCCTCTCTGTAGGTCGCTGCAAAATGGATCCAAAAAAAAATCTAGGCCAACACACAAGAAAAAGACCAGAGAGCAGTAACTAGATAACACAGGTATTTGGTATTTCTAAGACCCTTTTTCAAAATGAAGCGTGCATCTAATGGTTGTTGCAGGAAGATTAGAAGTCAATATTCCAGAGGACTCCTCAGGGCTGTTCTCCTGGTTCACCGAATGACTTTGGGCAAGCCATTAATTTCTCCCTGCTTCATAACCTGATCTGGAAAACAGAGATAAATGGGACCATCCTTATTGGTACAGTCTGTTGAGGTCCCTGGATAAAATGTGTGAAGAGGGCAAAGTCTTATGTTCAAAGTTCTCTGCCAATGTTAATTAATCCTCACAGCACCCTCAAGCCCTGTAATATTATCCACATTTCACAGCTCAGGGACCTGATGCAGAAAGACTAAATGACTTGTCCAAAGACAGAAGAAGACTGCTTGAGTTTGGGGATTAGCATTCAGCAACATTGCCATCTTTATAATAAGCATTTTAACTTCACTTATAAAATACCATTCAATTGTGTCTGGAATGTTTTTATTTTGAAAACATAGTTTCTGTGTTGATGAATTATAGGCAGGTAAAAAGCCAGACACATTTACGAGGTAATGTGACAGACCCATTTGCAATTTTAGGGACTCCTTTCTTAGAGTGGTGACTATAATTAGCTAAACATGTCAATTCCACTCTTATCTCATTGGCCAGAACTTAGTCACATGACCTCATCTTCAGCGAGGTGGAAAAATGTGGGCTTTATGCAATGCAGCATGTTTGGGAGTCTATTGCAAAGGAATAAAGACTGCTGTGTGGGGAATGGATGTGAGAGAACCTCAGAAGATGTAGTGACCAGTTAGGAAGCTACTGAGGGACAACGGCAGCCCTAACCAAAATGCCCTGATCTTAGCAGGCCTAAAAACAAATTCAGAATCCTCCCAACATGATTCCCCTCCAGTATTGCCAGTTATATCACTTAGTATATTTTTAGCTGAAAATAGCATAAAGCTCAGGCGCCAGAATCTCAGATCAAAGGCATTTATTGCCGCCGCCTTTTATAAAATCTAAGATGCCATCAATTTTAAGATACACCTCCATTTGATGCACTAGTAAGAAAAAAATACCACTAACTTACCTTTTCATATCAATGAGCAATTGTATGTTTTGAACAAGCTTCATTGAGATATAATTGACATACAACAATCTGCACATACATAAAGTGTAAAATTTTATAAGTTTTGGCCTCTATATATATACCTGTGAAATCATCACCATAATCAAGATGATTAACATATCCCTCACTTTCCAAAGTTTTCTCATGCCCTTTTTTAATCTCTTTCTCCATCTCACCAGATTCCAGTCCCTAAGCAACCACCACTCTGCTTTCTGTCACTATAAATCATTTTTGCATATTTTTAGATTGTTATGGAAATATAATTATACTATGTATTCTGTTTTATCTGGCTCCTTTCAATCAGCATGATTTTGAGATGCATCGATATTGTAAGTATACCAAATAGCTCATTTTTGTTGTTGTTGTTGGGTAGTATTCTGTTTTACAAATATACCACAATTTGTTCATCCTTTTACCTACTAATGACCTTTTAGGTTGTTTCTAATTTCAGGCTATTGTAAATAAAGCTGCTGTGAGCATTCATGTACTAGTGTTTGTACAGATGCAAGCTTTCTCTTCTCATGGGCAAATACCTCCAAGTGGAATGACTGCATCATATGGTAGTTGGTGTCTTTCAAGGCACTTGTCCATTATTTTGAGATGCATCCATGACATCTCAATGACAAAATTAAATGAATCAGTAGCAGAAAGATATGTGGAAAATCCTCAAGCCAAATAGTATACTTTTAGTAGCTTATGTGTCAAAGAAGAATTCAAACTAAAAAATACACTTTATTTATGTGCAGATTGTTGTATGTCAATTATACCTCAGTGAAGCTTGTTCAAAAAGTATAATTGCTCATTGATATGAAAAGGTAAGTTAGTGGTATTTTTTTCTTACTAGTGCATGAAATGAAGGCATATCTTCAAATTGTGTTTAGAACCAATGTATTGGCATAAATTGGTTGTAAATACTATCTTCTTATCTTTTTATATCTGTAGAATGATGGCAGCTGTCTCATTCTTGATATTGATAATTTGGTTCTTCTCTCTTTTTGCTCTGTGCTACCTGCCTAGAGGTCTATCAATTTTTTCTTCTCCAAGAACCATCTTTTGGTTTCATAGATTTACTCTATTGATTTTCTTTTTTGTATTTTGGTGATTTTCACTCATTTTTTTTTTCCTTTCTTCTGCTTGCTTTTTGTGTAATTTGCTCTTTTTTGTAGCTACTTAGTGTAGAAGCTGAAGTCATTGGAGACTTTTCTTCTCTGCTAATACTGGCACATAGTGCTAAAAAATTCCCACTAATTACTGCTTTAGTGGTATCTGACAAATTTTAATATATTGTATTTCCATATATTAAGTTCAAAATATTTCCTATTTTTTAGTTTGAATTCTTGTTTGACCTATAAATTACTAAAAGTATATTATTTGGTTTGAGGATTTTCCACATACCTTTCTGTTATAGATTCATTTAATTTCATCATTGTCAAAGAAGATATTTTGTATATGTGAGTTCCTTGTTGAGACTTTCTTATGAACCAGAATATGATCATTCTGATAAGTATTATGTATGGGTTTGAAAGAAATGTGTATTCTACTGTAATTGGGGGCAGGTTCTATAAATATCAGTTAGGTCAAGTTGATATTTTCTATCTACTTGTTCTGTCAATTACTGATAGAGGCCTGTTGAACTTGCTGATTATAAGTGTGCAATTGTCTATTTCTTGTTATTTTTTGCTTCATGCGTTTTGAAGTGCTGTTATGAGGTGCATAAACATTTAGAATTATATGTCCTCTTGATGGTCTTCTTAATTACTATTTCTGCTAATAGTCTCTGCTCTGAAATCTTTGTTCAATATTAACATAGTCACCTCATCTTCCTTTAACTAGGGTTAGCCTGTATATCCTTGTTGATATTTTTTTCATGTTTTTGTATATTTTCATTTTAAGTGGTTTTGTGGTTGATTTTTGTAGGTATCATATAGTTAGGGCTTCCATTTTTATACTATCTGACAATCTCTTTCCTTCGAGATACTTAGACCACTATAATTTAAAGTAATTATTGATATGTTTAACTGTAAGTCTTGCTATTGGTGTTCTACTCATTCCATCTATTCTTCTTTCTCCCTTTCCCTTTGTCTTCCTTTTTGAACATTACTTTAATTTTTTATTATTCATTTTTATTTCCTTAGTTGGTTTATCAGCAATAAATATTTGTTTTGTCATTTTGGAGTTTGCATCTCCTCTTTTAGCTGAAAATACATATGTCCCCAGAAGCCTTCTAACACATACCCCTTACCTACTTTGTAGTCTCATGACTACAACAGAAGATGGAGAAATAACTATTTTGCTGTGTTTAGCCTCTACAATGAAAAACAAAGATTAATGACATTGAGAACATTAAAAGAAATTGCATTTTCTTCATGACACCTTAAAGACATTAAGAATGATTTTTAGGTAGCCAGTCAATGATGTCAGCCTCATCTAAATTCATGACTGCTACTAGCTTCTGTCCACCTCTATAATCCAGAAAACCTAGGAGGCATCTCATATGCTTGCCTATTTTTCAATCATCACAAAATCTATCATCAACTCTTGTTTACTTTTATTCCCCAAATACTCTTTAGACACTTCCAATTCTACGTATTTCTACTTCCCTAGACCGTGATACTACCATCTCTTGGCTGGACTAACAATTTACTTACTCTTTACTAATATGACGTATCTTCAGTTCATTCTCCATGGTGCTGCCAGTGATCTTTTCAAACAATAACCCTAGTTACTTCCCCACACTGTTTAAAACATATCAGTGCCTCAGACATATATTCATAGCATGGAACACAAGACTTCTCCCTGGTCCTTCTAGGACGTCTCTCTCTTCTCAACTCTCCTCTTTCATTTCTCCATGTAACCTTTCCATAATTCCTCATAGTCAACATTGTCCTTTATCACAATAAGACTGTGATAGCCATGTAGTTGCCTTTAGGAGAATCTTTAGTGACATCCTCCAGCTGCCATATCTTTGGATCCACTGTGCTTGTTCACATCAGTCAACACTTTCACTAGACTGCTCTCAGCCTAAGATAGAGTATGGCACGATTACCAAAATCACCAATTTCTGCTCAATTCAGACCCTCTCTAATGAACAACTTTGACTTAGGGACTTCCTTTGGCCTGAGACTTTCTCGGCTTTCTGTTGAAGTCTAAAGCTCTTCCTACCCAATCCTTCCTTCCTTCTCTCCCTTCACAGATCAGATTAGTGTCTTGGTCTAAAGTCTTTCCCAGTCCACTCCTACTTGCGCCCTGCAATGGTTAATTTTATGTGTCAACTTGACTGGGCCTCAAGGTGCCCAGATATTTGCTTGAACATCATTTTGAGTGGGTCTGTGATTGCATTAGTTCATTTTCACACTGCTGATAAAGACATACCCAAAACTGGGAACCAAAAAAAAGTTTTAATTGGACTTTCCAGTTCCACATGGCTGAGGTCAAAGACACTTCTTACATGGTGCCAGCAAGAGAAAAATTAGGAAGAGGCAAAAGAGCGGAAACCCCTGATAAATCCGTCAGATCTCATGAGACTTATTCACTATCACAAGAATAGCATGGGAATGACCAGCCCCGGTGATTCAATTACCTCCCCTTGGGTACTTCCCACAACATGTGGGAATTCTGGGAGATACAATTCAAGTTGAGATTTGGGTGGGGACACAGCCAAACTATATCAATGATGACGTCTCTGAATGAGATTAACACTTGAGTAGTGTTGATTGCCCTCCTTATTATGGGTGGGCCTCATCCAGTCAGTGGAAGGCCTGAATGGAACACAAAGGTTGAGTGAGAGGGAACTTCTGCCTGCCTGCTGAGCTGGGACATTGTTTTTGTTTGTTTGTTTGTCTGCTTGTTTTTTCCTGCCTTCAGACTCTTCCTGGTTTGCACACCTGCTGGAGCTACACTGTCAGCCCTCCTGGGTCTCCAGTTTGCCAACTGCAGTGCTTGAGACTTGTCATTGTCTTTAAACATATGAGCCAATTCCTTACTGTAAATATAAACATATAAGTATATATCCTATTGGTTTTTTTCTCTGGGGAATCCCGATTAATACATCCCCTGCCTTCACAGGTGTTTTCTCAAAATAGGTCCCTCACATGTTGAGTCTCATCTTGGCTTTTCCTTCTCAGAAGACCCAAACTGGTGCCAGGACATTGTAATATGCTATTCCCTATACATCCAAAACTCTTTCCACTCTTTCTCCTCAAACCCCTATTTGCCTTTCACATCCCAACCCTATTATCTTTTCTTTATGGATGATCTTTCCAACCCCCTGACAAGATCAACATTTTCAACTCAATGCTGCCGTATCATTATGCACTTCTTTATAGCCCTTAACACAGATGTGATTCTGTATTGATTTAGGTGACTTTATAATGAATGATTTTCTTTCTCCTTAAACTCTACATCATGTTTCTTACTGTTTGTTTATTGTTTTCTGTTGTGTTTTTAACTTACCACTATGCCCCATGCCCTGAGTTCCTGGCATATAAGGTGCTCAATAAATATTTAGTGAGTCAATAAATATTATTTTGCGCATGGGTCTTTTTTTCCGTTTTAGAATAAATTCTAGGATATGGAATTTGGGGTCAAAAGGCCAGAAAAAAACCCTTGTTTAATGTTTTCTTCATGCCACAATCTTTCATCCTTCGTTTTTATTTTCTAATTTTTTAAACAAAATTTACATACAATAAAATATAAAACAATTACATCTGCAATGGACAAGTTGTGACAAGCATACACCTATGTAGCCAACACCACGATCAATATGTAGAACCTTTCCATGAACTCAAACGTTGTCCCCATGCCCATTTCTAGTCATCACCCTCTCACCCCAGGAGCAAACTGCTGTTTTAATTTCTACTGCTACCAATCGTCCATCCTAGAACTTCACAAAACTGAAATCAATGAAACACAGTATAAATGAACAGTAGTTACTCTTTTTTTGGCTTCTTTTTATCAGCATAATGTTTTTGAGAATCATCTATGTTATTATGTATATCAATTATCTAATTCCTTCTAATTGTTATATAGTGTTCCATTGTATGCAGACACCATAATTGTTTATACCTCTCCCATTGATTGCATTTGATTGTTTCCAGTTTTTAGCCATTGAGAATAAAACTGCTGTGAACATTTTTATGCAATTCTTTGTATGAATGTATTTTCATTTCTCTTGAGTAAATTCCTAGGGAAAGAATTGCTGGGTCATAAGGTTTATGTTTAACTTGCACGAAACTGTCAAACAGCTTTTCAAAGTGGCCAGCAATTACAAGAGGTCCATTTACTCATATCCTCACTAGCATTTGGTATTTTCAGTCATTTAAAATTTTATCCATTCTAATAACAGTAAAATATACCTCATCCTGGTTTTAATATTTATTTCTCTGATGCTTAAGGATATAAGGCACATTTTTATGTGCTTATCATGTAACTGCTCAATGAGTTATCCTTGCGACTGCTCAGATACAACCGATTTATCAAGACGGGGGAATTGCAATAGAGAAAAAGTGTAGTTCAGGCAGAGCCAGCTGAATGGGAGACTGGAGTTTTATTACTCAAATCAGTCCCCATGAAAATTTGGAGACTGGGATTTTTTTTAAGGATAATTTGGTGGGTAGGGTGCTAGGGAGTGGGGAGTGCTGATTGTTGGGTTGGAGATGAAATTTTAGGGGAAGTAGGTTCTTCTTGCTGTCTTCTGTGCCTGGGTGGGATCACAGAACTGGCTGAGCCAGATTACCAGTCTGGGAGGTGCCGGTTGGTACATCATAATGTAGGGTCTGAAAAAAATATCCCAAGTACCAATTTTCGGTTTTACAATAGTGATGTTATCCTTAGGAGAAATTGAGAAGGTTTGAAATCTTGTGACCTGTAGCTGCATGACTCCTAAACCATAATTTCTAATCTTGTGACTAATGTGTTAGTCTTAAAGACAGTCTGGTCCCCAGGCAAGAAGGGTTTTTTGGGGGGAAGGGCGGTTATCATCTTTGTTTCAAAGTTAAACTATAGACTAAGCTCCTCCCAAAGTTGGTTTGGCTTACGCTCAGGAATAAACGAGGGTAACTTGGAGATTGGAAACAAGGTCAGATCTCTTTCACTGTTATAATTTTCTCACTGTTACAATTTTTTCAAAGGCAGTTTCAGTCAGACATTCCTAAACCACAATCTCGTTGTGAAGACACAGACCACACTGAACTGCAGAATGTTTCATAAAGTTTGCACTCAATAGTTGTGTTTAGTGCATGGTATTATTACAATTTTCTGATTTTGGAAGGAAGCTGTTGTCCTAGCTACCTTAGGTAAGAGAACTGCTAGAACCTGGGAAGTCAAGTCTGCTGTGAGCTATGATCACAAAACTGCACCCAGCTTGGGCAACAGAGTGAGACCCTGTCTCAAAAAATACAAAAGAAGACTTCAGAATTAACAAATACCATTTTGTCATTTTTCTCCTATTATTTTTGATTTAAATAAAATGTTACAAATAAAGTTAAAATTACCCCATATTTCTCCTCAGTCCATTTCCTTCCTTCTCAAGTAGAAACTGTGATGATGACTTCATGTGTATCTTTTCAATCTAATATACAAATAAAAACAAATATGGTGAATTATTTCCGTATTTAAAAAATCATATATTTCTCTACCTATTTGACTACAACCTACCCTTTCCCCCGCCTCATTCTGTAGAGACCTGCACTGGTTGAATACAGGGAGATCTAGTTCATTAAACTGCTGAATCATAGTTCATTGTATGACAATAACACATTTTATTTCTGCTTTCTCCATTGATAGACATTTAAATTACTTCCATTTTATCCCTATTACAAGCAATAGGCCTTAAATTGTTATGCTTAAAATATGGAATAAGATCATCGCTGCAATAATATCTTTCTAAAAAATACCTAAAACCACTGACAATCATTGACACTCAGTATCAGAATTCTTAAAAATATAGGTGCCCGTGGGCTTTTCTAAATGAAATCAAATACTCAATAGACCTTCTAAGACACTAGTGCAATAAAAAGTCTATTTTGCGGAAACTCTACAGGGAGAATAAAAACTAAACTAATACATTTTAAATATTTCTTTGATTTCCCCTGTAAGCTTCATATTTTAACTCTCACATCTGTCTATTTAAATAACTGCAAACATGTAACTATGACTGAGAGAAACAAGAACATGTAGGACATTGCATTAGTATTTTGATGGTTTGAAAGGTAACACTTGGCCTTCCTTTTGGAGTGCCCCCAACAAGATCATATTCCATTGGCACACAGAATAAAATCCACACTCCTCTCATGACCTACAAAGGCACAAATGCCTGGGTCCTTATCCACCTTCTACCTTCCTGATGTCATATCCTCCCTCTTGCCCCTGGTGTTACCTTCCTTTCCATTCCTGAAATATACCAAACTCACTCCCGCTTCAGCATCTTAACATGTGCTTGTTTCCCTCTTTTGCATACTCTTCCTGTAGGTTTTCACATGGCTGCCTCCTTCCTTGCATCTAGGTCTGAGCTTGCATCATCTCTGAGAAGCATTTCTTGACCTCTGAATCCAAATTAGCACCCTCCCTCCAACCAAGTCACTCACCTTCACAAAACTGTTTTATTTTTTTCAAAACACTTATTTTGAAAAATTGAAATTATCTTGTTTAATGATACATTAACATGTCTCTTGTCTGTTCTCCACCTCCCCATCAGAGTGTGAGCAGGGACTTTTCCAACTTGTGCAACAAAGAGCCTCAGTTCCTAGGACAACTCCTGGCATTGCTGAATGGATGGATGGATAGATGGATGGATCAATGAGTGGAATTAAAGCAACACAGACAGTTCTTGCAGTCTATTATTTGATATTCTATGTGCCTTGAGATATTGAATGAATAACAGAAACTTAAAATAATATCTATATCATTATCATCTCACTTTTCTTTTTTTTTTTTTTAAGATGGAGTTTCACTCTTGTCATCCAGGCTGGAATGTAGTGGCATGATCTCAGCTCACGGCAACCTCCACCTCCTGGGTTCAAGCAATTCTCCTGCCTCAGCCTCCTGAGAAGCTGGAATTACAGGTGCTCACAACCACATTTGGCTAATTTTTGTATTTTTAACAGAGACAGGGTTTCCCCATGTTGGCCAGGCTACTCTCGAACTCCTGACCTCAGGTGATCCACCTGCCTTGGCCTCCCAAAGTGCTGGGATTACAGGAGTGAGCCACCATGCCCGGCTATCATCTCACTTCTATCTTCCTCCAGCATAAGCCATTTGTGAATAAAGATTCTCCCTCACTGCTTGCTTTACACTTATGTAGAGTTAAATGCCAGTGTCAGTGTTCAAGATAGATCTATTTCCATAGAGGCATTGTATACTAGATGAAGAAATAAATCCAAACAAATAAGCAAAAACAACCAGCAGCTATGATTTTGGGAATCAAACATTTTGTTGGAATTCCTGCGCTACCACTTCCTGTGTCTCTGAATCAGTGGTTCTACTGGGGGCAATTTTGCCACTCAGGAGACAGTGGTCGGGAGATATTGTGGTTGTCGTTACTGTGGAGGGAGGGGTGCTACTGGCATCTAGTGGATACCGGCCAGTGATAAAAGAAAAACTTCAGCCAAATTAAAGTGTAATGGAGGGATGAAGATTCGCAAATTGGACAGCCTCCCAAGCTAGAGTTTTCTCAGAGACTGCAGCATAGTCACGTGGTGGAAGATTTATGGACAGAAAAGGAAAGTGATGGGCAGAAAATGGAAGGGAGGTAGCCAGTCCAGAAATGAGTGGATGGGTTATAGGTTGGCATTTTTGCCTTATTTGAACAGGGTTCGAACAGTTGGCTACATTTGATTGGCCAAAACTCAGTGACTGGCACAAGCATAGGCTATGGTCTGTTTATATCTGCCCTTGTTATAGTTCACGATGTACAGAAAGACCTGTAGGCAGAACTTAAAATATGTAAGGAGGCAGCTTTAGGCTAAACTTGATTTAACACCAGAGATGCTACTAAACATCCGGTAATGTGCAGGGCAGCCCCAGCAAAGAATTATCTGGCACCAAATGTCAGTAGTGCTGGGGTTGGGAAATCCTGCTCTAAACAAATTACTACTTTCTCATCTGTAAAAGATGAACAAGTATTGTTAATCGTGTAAGATTAATGTGGAGATTAGTAAAAATATGCTTAAGGCACCAAGAGCTGGGCCTTGAGCATGATAAGTCTGCAAATAAACATTGCTTTTGTTACGAGCATTGCATATGATACTGATAATTACTTGCTTTTGTATCTCACTGGCATGTGGCTGCTTCTATGGCAATGAATGTTTCCTTCTTTACATTGGATTTTCAGTCCCTGACAGAGGGTCTGGCACTTAGCAGATGTTTAATAAATGTTGCCTGAATTAAATTAAAGATTTGTTGTTTCAAACATCTTATACTTTCCTCTCATTTTATTTTCCTCTCTAAAAATTAGTTTGACCACTATATGCTCAACTTTCTTATTTTTTTATTTTTATCAATCCTTATGACCTCTTAAATCAAGGATTAAATTATAAGACGTGGAAATTAATGATCAGGACCCTTAACTATCTCTGTGATCATATTCTACCTTCTTCTCTGTGGTTTTCTAGATGTTAGCACACTGACTTTCTAGCTCTTTCCTCACAGGCCAAACCGGACCTTTGCAAACCTGCTAGCCAGATGTTCTTCTCCCCTGGAGAGCAACATGAGATTTTAATATTCATTTCTCTGGTGACCATAGGGGTTGAGCATTGTCATTTATATACTTTCCAATTATGTTGTATATTCTGTGGGATACAGTTCATGTCTTTTGCTAATATTTCTATTTATTTATTTTTTGTGATTTATAGAAATATTTCATTGATATATACTATAGGTAAAATCTACTGTAGATAAAATTTTTTATCACTTATAAGTGTTACAAAAATCAGCCAGCCATGGTGGCTCACACCTGTAATCCCAGGATTTGGGGAGGCCAGAGCGGGTGGATCACTTGAGTCCAGGAGCTCGAGACCAGCCTGGGCAACATGGTGAAACCCCATCTCTACTAAAAATACAAAAATTAGTGGAGCATGGTGGTGGGTGCCTGTAGTCCCAGCTACTTGGGATGGTGGGGCAGGAGAATCACTTGAACCTGGGAGAAGGAGGTTGCACTGAGCAGAGATCATGCCACTGCACTCCAGCCTGGGTAATAGAGTGAGACTGTCTCAAAAAAACAAACAAAAAAAAGTGTTACAAAAATCTTTTCTCTTTTGTTTAATGATGTCTTTTAATGAATAGGCTTTAATTTTTATCAAAATCAAACTTACCAATCATTTCTTTCATAGTCATTTTTGAGCCTTGTTTAATACATTCTTCAGTATCCTAATGTTATAAAAATATTATCCTGTATTCTTCTTCCATAATTTAAAGTTTTTCCTCCTTGCGTAAGTCTTTAATTCATTGGGAATTATTGTTTTATTAGGAAAGAGAGGTGCCATGGAAGGTTGGAATCCAATTTTACTTATTTCCATGTGGAAACCGCTTGTAGCAGCAACCTTTCTTTCTTTGTTTATCTACAATGTCTCATTGGTCACAGATCAAGTGTCCACAGGCAAATCTGTTTAGGGACATTTGGTTTTATTCCCACTGCCTTTGTGACCATAGCTTTCTATTGTTAAAGCCACTGCCTTTGTGACCATAGATTTCTATTGTTAAAGCAAACTAAATATGGCCTAAGAAGGACTCTGTACTTCTATATTTGAGTCCTTGTGGATGAACTGCAACCGAACTTAATAGGCAGACAAGATAGAAAACCTCATTGAGGAGTATGCACCTGTGACAATAGCTGAGCCTTGACCAATCCCAGCAGCCACACTTCAGCTACTCATACACTGCGAAGCGTTCAACCTGTATTCAAATAAGGCAAATAAATAAATAAATAAATAAGCTGTAACCAACCCAGTTGTTTCTGTACCTCACTTCCGATTTCTGTACACCACTTCCTTTTTTTTTTTTTTTTTTCTTTTTTTGTCTGTAAATCTTCTTCCACCATGTGGCTGCACTGGAGTCTCTCTGAATCTGCTGTGATTCTGGGGGCTGCCCAATTTGCGAATCATTCATTGCTCCATTAAACTCCTTTACATTTAATTCGGCTGAAGTTTTTCTTTTCACACTATTGTAGGAGCTAAGAGAAAACTTCCCCTTTACCCTCTGAAGGTTTGCTGAAAAGTCAACCCACAAAAGGCAGATTAATAGGTGAAAAGGCACACATATTTATTAACGTGCACATGGGAGAGAACCACAGAGTGAATACCCCAACTCTCCTGTGGAGTTCAGAAACTTATAAACCATCTGGAGATTACAGAAAGAATGGGGGCTCAGAGCATGGCCCAAAACAGGTTATGCTGGTGTATCAGTCTGTTTTCACCCTGCTGATAAAGACATACCCAAGACTGAGTAATGTATAAAGACATAGAGGTTTAACGGACTCACCGTTCCACGTGGCTGGGGAGGCCTCATGATCACGGTGGAAGGCGAAAGGCACATCTCACGTGACGGTAGACAAGAGAGAATGAGAATCAAGCAAAAGGGGTTTCCCCTTATAAAACTGTCAGATCTCAAAAATAAATAAATAAAATAAAATAAAATAAAATACAACCATCAGATCTCATGAGACTTATTCACTACCATGAGAACAGTATGGGGGAAACCACCCCCATAATTCAATTATCTCCCACCGGGTCCCTCCCACAACACGTGGGAATTATGAGAATTAAGATGAGATTTGGATGGGGACATAACCAAACCATATCAGTTGGTAAACCATTTATAGTGGCAAGGCAGGTCATGGGAGGCAGAGAAGAGGAGGCTTGGCTAGCAAAGGCCACCTTGTTGTGTAAATGAAACAAAACAGGTAGCAGCTGTCAGAATAGATGGTAAATGTTTCTTCTTTAAAGATGTCAGACTCTCAGTTAATCTTCCCTAGATCAGGACAAGGGAAGGGTTGGCTGCCTCAACGCACATCCTTTACAGATGCAAATCTCCCCACAAAAGATAGCTTTGCAGGTTGCTTCTGTTTGCTGGCCCCCTGAACAGCCATCTCAAAATATACATATTTTAGGGTCGAGTGTTTTGATTTCCTTCAATATCATTTTTCCTCCTTCATTCAAGCTTCTCCTGCTCATTTTTTTGTTTGCTTGTGTATGTAGGCTCTCTTCCTTTTTCTATACCTTAAATGCTGGTGTGCTTTGGGGTTTGGTGAACGTGCTTTTAGATTTTCTCATTCTAAATACATTCTCTAGGATTCCATTGCCTTTTAGAGGCATCGGCTTCCCAAATACATTTCTGAACTGTGATTTCTGTCAAAGATAAACAAAGCTGGAGACTAAAGCAGTAAGGACAGATTTTAATAAATAATATATGATTGCAATCAGAAAGAGGGTCCAATGTGGACTGAACTCAACTTTGATTTGTGTGGGGGTGAGTGGACATTTTAAAGGGAGAATGAAGAGTAGAGAGGGGAGGTGGGGGTGGCTACAGTAGGGTCAGGGAAGTGAAAATGACAGAGAGTTGAATGTAAATGCAGTTTGGCCGACTGAGCTGTTAGCTGCCAATTGAGGAAATTAGGATTCTGTCCTCCCACGGAGCCTGGGAGGCAGAGGCCCTATCCATCCTGATGATTACATTTTTCAAAAGAATGACTTTCAGGTCTTTGAGAAAACCACTTCTAAATTTAAGGAGACACACATACATCTCAAAGGGACAGAGAAAGGATTCACAGTTGTAAGTCCTTTAAGTAACCACTATAAGGAAGAAAGGTCAGGGGCCTATGTCAGGTGTTGGGTAGGACAGACAGTACATTTTTCTGGTAGCTTGGAGCTTTCCTAGGCAGGCACTTTAGGAAGGGCTCTGGTCATGGTTTGAGCGCAACCTTGAGCTGTTAGAAAGGATGTTAGTGTTGGTTTAAGTCTTTTTAGGTGGGAGAAAGAGTGGATGAGACGGTTTGTACTGAGAGTCGGCAATTTGTATAGGCCAAAGTTGAGGCCTGGTAGAGAAGAGAGCTCGGAGTGTTAGTGATGGCAACTCCTGCAGGTCTGCAGCAACCTCAATTCTTGCCTCCTCAGAAGAAGGAATTCAACCAAGGGGCACAGGCAGAGTGAGAGACTGAGGCAAGTTTTAGAGCAGGAGTGAAAGTTTATTAAAATTTTCAGGGCAGGAATGAAAGGAAGTAAAGTATACTCGGAAGAGGGCCAAGCAGGTGACTTGAGCCAGTCAAGTGCACTGCTTGGCCTTTAACGTGAGGTTTTATATATTGGCATACTTCCGGGGCTTGAGTTACTTCTGCCCTTGGGGTAGGCTGTCCGCATGCGCAGGGCCTGCCAGCACCGGGGAGGGGCCACATGCGCAGTGTGTTTACTGACATTGTGTACATGCTCACTTGAGGCATTTTTCCCTTTCCAGGTGAGTGTTCCTATAAGGTTATAGACCAGTTAGACTCTACCATTTCGCCACTTAGGGTGCATCCTTCAGCCTATTCGCCCAACTCCTGAGATTTTATCAGGAAGCTAATCACCAGTTTCAAGTTTTTGTGTCTCCTGGGAGATTGCCTTTCCCTAGCTCTGGTTGCAACGAGTTATTTATTTATTTATTTATTTATTTATTTATTTATTTGAGACAGAGTCTTGCTCTGCCACCCAGGCTGGAGTGCAGTGGCGCCATCTCAGCTCACTGCAAGCTCCGCCTCCCAGGTTCACGCCATTCTCCTGCCTCAGCCTCCTGAGTAGCTGGGACTACAGGCGCCCGCCACCACACCGGCTAATATTTTTGTATTTTTAGTACAGACGGGGTTTCACCGTGTGAGCCACGATGGTCTCAATTTCCTGACCTCATGATTCGCCCGCCTTGGCCTCCCAAAGTGCTGGGATTACAGGAGTGAGCCACCGCGCCCGACCAGAAATTGTTATTTTAGAGAGACAGCTTAACAACTCCCTGACCACCACCTGATGGGCACCTGACATTCCTGGTTGGGGCTGGGGTTGGACGGGGTGTGTGGGGGGGGCAGGGGGGAGGGGGGAAGGGGGCCTCTCCTGCCCTGCTCATGTCTGCCTAACTACCTACCCAAACAAGAGGACTCTGGCTAGAGTTTGGTCAAAGAGTGAATCTTTGTCACCTCTCTCAGGTTCCACAACCATATTTATGGTAATAGCAGCCCACGTATGCCGAATACATACTTTGTGCTGAGCATGATCCAGGAGTTTGCCATGCACTTGCTCATCAAATCCTTCTAGCAGCCCCGGTGGCCGGCAGGCACCACCATTATTGTTTACGGTCACCAAGGAGAATGCCTGGCACAGAGAGGTTAATGTCTCCAGCCCTTGCGTGGAGAAGGAAGGGTGGTCACGGCATGGGACCTTGTGAAGTGCACATCCTGGACCAGTGAGCTCTGCCGATTATTCCACAGCTCTGTCTACATGCCCCTGGGCCCTCTCCAACTCAGCCCAGATGTTCCAATATAAATAACTGTTAATGAGGTTTTTCATTGTTCTCAGAGGGATTGAGTATGCATTCTCATGTATGTACGCAAGTGTGTGTTTGTGTGTTTACAGGAAAAAATAATATCCAGAACTCTGCTTCCTTTCATTTATTTTTGGTAATATTCAACTTACGGAATTTACAAATTTACAAACCTTGTGACAAAAGAAAAAAAATGAGAGCAACTTGAGTGAAAGATAGAGGGAACCTTTCTGTATTATCTTTGCAACTTTCTGCAAATCTGCATTTCAAAATAAAGTTTTTTGTTTTGATTATTCCTTTAAACTTCAACTACTAAAAAACAATAGTATTCCTTTTATTGGTTCTGCAAAATCTGCCTATCACTTCTAGGGAGTCTTGGAAGGATGATTGCTTTCATTTCCAAACTTAATTCAATACCTTAAAACATTTTAAACTGTATTTATAAATGTAATATATTCAATTTCCTTAGTACTTCAACTGTCTACCTTAGCATATAGAGTCTTCCCTAATACAAATAACTTTTATGTATTTAAAAATGGGCAAATATATGAGCCTAAATATTTCTTAAATATCTCAATGCTTAGCAACATTACAATTTAGTCAGAAGCCTAAATCAATTCTTCACATACCCTTTTGTGTATGTGTATGTTTATGTGTATGTATGTGGAGTTAAAAAAACTTTCACTCAAATAGACTAAATTCTTTGATTTTAAAAGCCTAAATATGTAACAAAATGTTAATTCTGTAGTTTAGACTCTACTTTGCCTATCTACACGCTACATCTATGATTCTAAATCTTCCTGGATTCCACAAGGCATACCCTGTAAGCACCAGCTCAGTTCATGCAAGGCATGAGTCCTCATGCTTCAGAAGTTCCCATCATCATGAATTATTAAAACAAAACAATGATTACTGTTATTCACATTAGCTTGACAGGTGGTCTGTTTCTCAGACTGGAGGTTCCTAAGGCCCAGGGTGCTGGCTGATTCTTATCAGCCACTTACCCGGCATCCCTGAACCCCATGTTAGAGTTTCCATGTCACGGACCCGGCAGAGGAGCCAAAGAGCTGCTCTTCCAGGTCGCTCGCATCATGTCCCTGGATTCAATTTACATTCAACGTCCTCATTCTTCTTTTGCGCTTCAGAAGTCTGCACCTCCCACTCAGCTTGCAGTCTGATTGGAATTTGCATTTCTCTGATCCTTGTGTTGGGACTCAGAACAGGATATCCCAAAATATGACACCTTGGCATACTGTGTATTTTAAGCTGAAGGAAATTGGGAAAACTACGAAAGCAGGAAGGTCACTCTGACTTTCTCCCACTTTTCTCCCCCAAGGCCCTAAAAAGAATCCTCTGACCTACTTGTTCTGAAAGTAGAACAGAAGATTCTTACTCCAAAGGGGTCCTGCCCTATACCAGGCGAGAAGGAATGGCACAGAGATAGGCCAAGAGGAATCTCAACAATTGGGGCTTGCTGCCGGGTGCGGTGGCTCACGCCTCTAATCCCAGCACTTTGGGAGGCTGAGGTGGGTGGATCACAAGGTCAGGAGTTCGAGACCAGTCTGGCCAACATGGTGAAACCCCGTCTCTACTAAAAATACAAAAATTAGCCAGGTGTAGTGGTGTGCGCCTGTAGTCCAGCTACTCGGGAGGCTGAGGCAGGAGAATCACTTGAACCTGGGAGGCGGAGGTTGCAGTAAGCCGAGATTGTGCCACTACACTCCAGCCTGGAAACAGAACAAGACTCCATCTCAAAAAAATAAAAAAAGAAAGAAAGAAAGAAATCAGGGCTTTCTAAGTTCCCTGAGTTTATTACCATTAGATTCCACCCACTTTGATACAAACACACTTCCCTAAAACTGCCACTCTTCCTCAAAATAGTTTCCTTTGTTTCTTTGCATCTTCATTTCTGAAGGCTCTCATATCATATAAACGTATATGAAATAAATTTGTTATGCTTTTCTCTTGTTAGTCTGTCTTTGGCTCTAGGAGTGTCATCCAGGAACCTCACAATAGATGCTGAAAGGTAATGCGCTTTTGCCCCTCTACTGGAGATCTGTAACTGTTTGCTGTCTGGGTCTAAATACCAGTGTATTTGTCAGGAATCTTGGATTCTTGCATATGCTTTCTCTCCTTGAACCAAACAACTCTCAGTGATGTTCAGAATGACATCCTTTTTAACTTTGTTTTCTCACATTTGATTTCGGAGGCCATCTTCTGATACCTTCTAAGCCTCCTCCAAACTTACCTTTCCCTTTTCTCCCCAAATTTAGTCAGCCATTCTCTACCCACATTCACTCAATAATTGACATCTCTTAGTTCTTTAGACCTAAACCACATACTCATTTTTTTTTCTTTAGACCTAAACCACATACTCATTTTTTTTTTTCTTTTTTTTTTTTTTTTGAGACAGGGTCTCATTCTATCACCCAGGCTAGAGTGCGGTGGTGCAATCACGGCTCACTGAAGCTTTGACCTCCCAGACTCAGGTGATCCTTGGTCCTCAGCCTCCTGAGTAGCTGGAACTAGAGGTGTGCGTCACTATGCCCAGATAATTTTTTTTGAATTTTTAATAGAGATGATGTTTCGCCATGTTGCCCAGCTGGTCTTGAACTCCTGGGCTTATGCGATCCACCCACCTTGGCCTCCCAAAGTGCTAGGAATACAGGCGTGAGCCACTGCACTCAGCCCATACTCATCCTTAATTCCTCTTCCTCCCACATACTCCCACTCCAACACTTTTTGATTTATGTATTTTGATTTTTTTATTTCATGCATAAAGCTACATGACTCTATATTTCTACTCAGTGGTGTAACACCAAAATAAAACCAACTTCCTTTGCAACGTTAATAATTTTTGCTTTGAATTCTGCTTTTTAAAATTAATTTTTCCTCTTAATGTTTTTCTGATAACCTGGCAAATCCATCCTTTATTTTCAATCCCTAGGTATCATTTTTATAGTATGTTCTCCTTCAATTAGTGTATAATTTTATGTATCTTTTCACTGGATAGTTTAATCCATTTTTAACATTGATTGGTGTATTTGGTCTTTCTGCTGTCCTCCTAATTTTTTCTTTCTACTTTTATGCTCATTTTACATTTCATCTTTCTCCTTTTTTCTATTCAAGGCACATTTTCCTTTTTAATTTTTAATTATGCTGATGTTTAAAAAAGTTGCTTACTACTGATACCAGCTACATCCATACAACTTACTGTTCATGTTAACATGATTTTATTATGCATTATAATTCTAGGCATGAAATTCTTGCCCAGAAAAAAACGAAGTTGCACATAACTTTATTGTTTGTTTCAGAAACTTCCTGAAAATCCATTATCTGAACAATGGACTATTTACCTTGCTCTCTTCAGAACAAGGAACAAGTGCCCCATCTTGCTATTAAACCATGGATTGCTCAAGTGGTTTCATCCAATGATTGTCCATTTTTTGAAGATTCACCTCAAAATTGCCTCTCCACATCCATCAGTTCTTCACTGTTATATCACAGACTCCTAAATTCCAGTCAGGCACCCGCATAGCAAGACTTACCTTAAATCAGAACACCAAGACCCCACAGATATTCCACTTTCTCGATATCATTTAGATATATCCCACGTTTAAGTTTCCTCTTTACAGATGCTACTGAGACTGTCTTCTCTTACTGCAGTCAACAATAAACTTGACTCTTCTTGAGCTATATAGGTTATTTTGATGACCCCCTTAGGGAGTCAGCAGTTAACACCTTGACAGGGACCCACTTGGATCCCCAGAGATGGCATAAAGATTAAATAAGCCTGAACACGTTTGAGATTCAACAAATGCAGAAAAAGGAAAAGTCACCTAGGAGCTTCTTCTCTTATGTAAATAAAAGCAGCAACTTCTGGGAAGCAAGGCTGCCATGAATTCTTCTTTAGAGCAGATCTAGTCCCAGGAGGAAAAACCTGCACAAAACCTACCCCAAATCCTTTCTCCAGGGGAGTTTCATGGCCCTGAAGTAGATAGAAAGTCCACTCATTCCCGTGTAAACAAATATTTTTTAAAATGTTCTTATTTCCTGTTCATTCTCCTGAAAATCCAAAATGACATTTGTTTTTCCATAAGTGCCTTTCTCTCCCTCCCCTTTATCTATTAAGATGGTATTTACGTCTCAAATTTTAACTACCTCTTTGAGTTACTTGTCTGTGAATTTGCTTGCATGTGTGTGCGTTGCACACACAAATGAACTGCTTTATTTCCCTCTTGTTAATCTGTCTTTTGTTAGTTTATTTTGCAGGCCTTAGTGACTGAACCCAAAAGAGTAGATGAAAGGCTTACTTCCTCTCCTACACTGGCCTATTTATCTTTTCCAGGCACTTCATTCTATGTTATGACTATGTTTTAATCTATTTTTCATGCTCATGTCAAAATTTTTTCAAGTCTAACTTTCTTACAGAAGATGAAAAATTAAGCAACTTTTATTTATCCTGATCCTACCTCTTTTCTAGATTTCGCTGATAGGATACGGAATTATAATGATAAAGATGATGATGCTTTTATATCATACCTGCTTTTTCAACAATTATTTTTGACATTTCCATTTGGTTTTAAAAGTATATAAACACATATGATGGAAAATTAAGTATACTTCATTTTATGCCTACTTCTTCTAGTATCTGTTGCTATAATCTGAGATTTTCTTTTTTTTTCCTTTTTTTTCTTTTTTTGTTTTGAGACAGAGTCTCACTTTGTTACCCAGACGGGAATGCAGCAGTGTGATCTCTGCTCACTGCAATGTCTGCCTCCCTGGTTAAAGGGATTCTCTTGCCTCAGCCTCCCAAGTAGCTGGGACTACAGGCGCACACCACCATGCCTAGTTGATTTTTGTATCTTTAGCAGATATGGAGTTTCACCATATTGGCCAGGCTGGTCTCAAACTCCTGACCTCAAGTGATTCACCCACTTCTGCCTTCCAAAGTGCTGGGATTACAGGCATGAGCCACTGTGCTAGGCTCAATCTGAGATTTTCAGTCCAGAAATTATTCATTTTTTCCTGTATTTTCTTCTTGTTCTCAAATTTTGAACTCAAAATTCTTTTTGTTCACTATTATTATAACATTTAATTAAATCCTACGATTAAATTATATCTTATATCTCTCTTGAGCACTACTAATTTTTCAATACCATCATTTTCCTTCTCTGAAATTCATTTTTTTTTTTTAAGACACAGTCTCGCTGTGTCTCCCAGGCTGGAGTGCAACCTCCACCTCCTGGGTTCAAGCAATTCTCATGTCTCAGTCTCAGCCTCCTGAGTGACTGGGACCACAGGCGCAAGCCACCATGCCCTGCCAATTTTTGTTTTTAGTAGAGATGGGGTTTCACCATGTTGGCCAGGCTGGTCTTGAACTCTTGGGCTCAAGCTATCCACCCACCTTGGCCTCCCAAAGTGCTATGATTGATTATAGGTGTGAGCCATCATGCCTGGCCTTGCAATTGTTTACTTTGATGCTTTCTTATGAATAGCAGGAAGGCATCTAATTTTTCTTCAGGAAACATACCTTTATTTTTCTGCCAGGAGAATGACCTCATGAGTTTTAATGCAAACCAGACAAAGGCCATGTAAGGCATCCAAAATTTAACTGAATATCATTGTAAAGATCTCCATCAGTTGTATAGATTTGGGAATATTATGTTAAAAAGTAACACCATAAAACTGACAAGTTTTATCCTTGGGCAGAAATTATATTTATGCCTTCAAAATTCCATCAAATTCTTAAGTCTGAGTTAGCAAAGGACAATGTAATATGCTTCAAGAGGTTGGGGGGGGGGGAAAGCAAAATCAAATAAAGTGTCCAACTTTCTTGAAAAACTAGAAGAGTTACAGAAAGATAGCGCCTAGTGAATAGACTTATGAATTAGTGAACATGTATAACTTGAATTTGAGAAAATAGACTACTTGGCTACATTCTGAAGTTACAGAAATGGGAAAAGAAAACTATAAAACAGTGCTCAGTGAGTCTCGGCAGGATAACCAGTAAAAATCCAGGAAATCTTTTGCTAATGTTCTGGATAAAACCTCTGGTCACGAATAAATTCAGTTAATTGGAATGGTAACTATTTTCCTTAAATGGCAACACATCTCTTGCACTTTAAGCATAAAAATTATGACTAACAAAACAATAGTAATACTATTTTTCTGTAAATAGTAAATGTGGACATACTGTATGCATTAGAAATATTTTAAGAAATTTAAAAATTCTTATATTTTTAATGAACGCCATTCTAACTAACGTGAGATGGTATTGCATTGTGGTTTTGATTTGCATTTTTCTAATGACTAGTGATGATGAGCTTTTCTTCATATGTTTGTTGGCTGCATAAACGTCTTCTTTTGAGAAGTGTCTGTTCATATCCTTCACCCACTTTTTGATGTTTTTTTTTTCTTATAAATTTGTTGAAGTTCTTTGTATATTCTGGATATTAGCCTTTGTCAGATGGATAGATTGCAAAAATTTTCCCCCATTCTGTAGGTTGCCTGTTCACTCTGATGATAGTTTCTTTTGCCTTGCAGAAGTTCTTTAGTTTAATTAGATCCCATTTGTCAATTTTGGCTTTTGTTGCCATTGCTTTAGGAAACAACAGATGCCGGAGACAATGTGGAGAAATAGGAACATTTTTACATTGTTGGTGGGAGTGTAAATTAGTTCAACCATTGTGGAAGACAGTGTGACAATTCCTCAAAGATCTAGAACCAGAAATACCATTTGACCCAGCAATCCCATTACTGGGTATATACCCAAAGGATTATAAATCATTATACTATAAAGACACATGCACATATATGTTTATTGCAGCACTGTTCACAATAGCAAAGATTTGGAACCAACCCAAATGCCCATCAATGATACACTGGATAAAGAAAATGTGCACATATACACCATGGAATACTATGCAGCTATAAAAAAGGATGAGTTTGTGTCCTTTGCAGGGATATGGATGAAGCTGGAAACCATCATACTCAGCAAAGTAACACAGGAACAGAAAACCAAACACTGCATCTTCTCACTCATAAGTAGGAGTTGAAAAATGAGAACACATGGACACAGGGAGGGGAACATCACACATCGGGCCTGTCAGGGGGTTGGGGGCTAGGGGAGAGATAGCATTAGAAGAAATACCTAATGTAGGTGACACATTGATGGGTGTAGCAAACCACCATGGCATGTGTATACCTATGTAACAAACCTGCATGTTCTGCACATGTATCCCAGAACTTAAAGCATATTTAAAAAAAAAAAAAAAAAAAAACTCCAAGTTCTAAAAAAAAAAAAAAAAAAAAAAACTGATATTTTTATGACTTTAAACATTGGTCAATGAACAGACTTGGTAAATATTCAGAAAGCTGTTTTTATTAAGCCAGGCTTTTAAAATCATTAAAGAGAGCAAATACATTAAATTTATAAAAGCTGTTGAAAATGTTATTGGTGTTTAAGCTTGTAAAAGGAACCAAATATTGTCAAAGCCCCCTTGAAAGTGATGGTTAAAATCTACTGAATTTATAAATAGAATAAATTTGTGAACTTCACTGAAAGGTTAGGAAAGAGCTAGTTTTACTTTTACATTTATAATCTTAATAAATTGAATACTAGTTCTTAAAAACCTTCTGAATAGTATTTTCTGTATGTCCTAGCCATTCTTGAGTGTAACAAAAACCTCGCATGAATATATCCTTCTTTTATCAATAATTTATCTAGTCCTTAAACATAGGTTTATTAAGTGCCTAGTTCATGTAAAGGGCAAGACATTGGGAACAGGGCAGGAAATGAGGGAGGGTTACTAGCAATATCTTCACACAGGCACACATTTTAACTACAATTACACAGGATAGCTGTCTCCCTCCCCACAAACTGCCTGTTTGTTACACTTTCTTTTTCATCAGATGGTGGTAGAGTAATCATGGATTTTGTTTGGATCTGGCTAAGAGAGACATAAATTTAGGATACATTATTTTTGGTTTTAGTGGGATATATTTAAGTGATTCATAGCTATTGATGTGTTCACTTTTTTGCTAACTGTTCTGGCATAGAAATTGCCTATTGAGATTCTCAGTGCCTACTAGGTTGACTATCCTGGCATCATGACATGAATATGCCCAGTCTTTAGCCTTGGGCAGAAATTACATTTATGTATTTAAAATTCCATTGAACTCTTAAGTCTAAGTTAACAAGGGACAGTGTAATATGCTTCAAGAAGTGGCAGAAGAAAGAAAAATCAAATCAAGTGACCAACTTGAGTGAGAGAACAGAAATTATATCAAAAAGAGATATGATCCTGACCCCAAAAGTACATGGGACATGGAGGAGAAATGACATTTGAATGTTCACAGTCAGATGCTAGCCTATGGAAAACCCTGACACAAACATCTCTATTATTAGGAATTGATAAAATAGCATAAGTGACAATAAATGTACCACACATTTTCATTTCTCTTTTGTTGAGAATTATGAGAAACAGAATTTCAGAACCCTTGAATTTATGGTGTACCATCCGCAAAGTATGAGTGCCACCATATTAAATCTCATCTCAGCTTATTTGACACATTTTGTCCTGATGAAGTCTCATGGATCCAGACAGAACAGCACACAAAACTGCCCTCAAAATAGAGATCATCAATCATAGTAGAAGAAAGACTGAATTTGCTTTCGATTCTCCCTCTAGAAAATATTATAAAATCATTGTCACATGAAGAAATGATTGAAAGTTATACCCATAAAAAAGTAGGGGAAAAGTACTGCAGAGGTTTGAGTCATAATCTACAAAAACATTAATAATATACCATGTTTCTAGACTTTGTAACATGTGGTTTTTATCAACTTTAAAATAAATTGTAACAGGATTTATGATTTTTTATGATTTATGAATTATTAAATGATTTATTTTCTCACTCTAAATAAAAATTTGTTCTGTACTCAATTCTGTATTCATTATTTTGTGTACTTTTCCATTTTAAAGAGGGCTGTAATAATTGTATCAGACAACAATAAACAGAATCTGTCACTAGTAGTGGACCAAACAGCTGAAGTTCTTGGGTTCATGGAACATGTTATTGCAAAGGGAAAGTACCTGTCCCTTGAAGAGTACTAGCAATATGTTTGGGCTTATAGTCTTGCTTTATTCTCTTTTTTTTTCCTTCTAAACATGTAGGCATCATTTCATTGAATTCTGGAGGTTAGTTTTGCAGAAGGCTGGTATAACAGGAAAGATAAGACAACATAATCAGGAGGTGGGGAGGGCATTGTGAAATGAAAAAATTGGGTTTCCATGGAAGACTATGCATCATCTATAACATACCCTTTTTGGTTATCAGAGTATAGCTCTATTCCTTGATTTTGAGCTATCTTACAACTCTATAAATTGCAGATAACCAGTAAATATGCAAAGTATGTCTTATCTGGTGGAGGTCCAGACTGTCTCCCCTCCATCCCTGGGAGAAAACAGTTTGTGTCATTGTTTGCAATTCATCTTGACATTCCTTTACCCCAGATAAACTGTGCTGTTTTGACTTTCCCTTTGAACCAGTTATAACATCAGCCTGGATCCTTACTTGAGTAAAGTAAAATATTTAACACATGTTCATTTTTATATCTATATAAAAGCTGTGATTTTATCTCTTCCTAAAAATGATCTTTTACCAATAGGGAAGCCCTGTCTTAAGTCCCCCACTCCTAGAAGTCCCAGAAGGCATTGAATTTTATTTCTTTACAGATAATTTGATTTTTTCCCTCTAGACACTTAAGTAATTTTTCTTTATCTTTGAAGATATGAAAGTCATCATAGATAAAAGTTATTACTTTGTGGTGATGTGTGAATTTTAAAATATAGTCTATGGGCAGGCATAATGGCTTACACCTGTAATACCAGCACTTTGAGAAGCTGAGGCAGCAATTGAGGCCAGGAGTTTGAGATTAACCTGGGTAACATAGCAAGATCCTTGTCTCTATTTTTGTTTAAGAAGACAAGAAAATTAAAAGTAGTATACAGTATACAATCTCTAATTTAAGACAAGGCAAAAAAATGCACTTTGATTTACTATTTTGAATTCTCTTGATTAGTGCTATTTGTGGATATCATTAAATATTGTTGAAATTGCAACAGACTACTGATTTTTCGAGTCAAAAAATTTTAAACCATCTTAGAGTTAGACAAAGCCTGAGAGGCATTGTACAATCCCACATTCATGTTATTTTACCTAATGCCCATTGGGTCTATTTTGATTCTTTCTGATGATATTATCATCATCTTGAATTTCAAGGAGAAATAAAATGTCTGAGGTATAATATGATATTATTTTGATCTAAGAATCGTTCAAGCAGATTATTTGACATTCTTGCAATATTGCCAGCAAAGCGTATGTGCCTTGTAAGAATGCAGTTTACAGCATTTTTAGGCTTACGGTGTCATATCTTTAACATGGTCAGGCTGTAAGTTTAAATAATGCAAGATGCTTATTTTCAGAAAATCAATGCAATGCTTCAACCCTGCTGTTTTTCTTCATCTACCCAAGACATTTTCTGTTACATTTATCACTCAAAATTCCCCCTCATAAAAAAGGAAACCATATTTTGTTTCTCTGAATCACATTATGTGTTACAATACATCAAGACTGAATCAATTCTATAGCCAAGAACGGCAAGAGTTCAAAACTATTTGCAATAGCTATCTTGATATCACCCATGACTCTAGAACCCGTCCTAGCCACCAGAGTTAATCTTCTTTTTAAAATGGAGACAAAATTCTCTAGATATATGGGTAGATACAAATACAGAAATTTAAACATGGTAACAAGTAAACCAAAAATGAAATAAATACATTATACGTATTTAATTGTAAAAAAGACTGAAGGTTATATACTAAACACAAAAAAATTTATCTTGATATTGAGATTACAGATTATTGCAATTTTTATATTGATACTTTTCCACACTTTACATTTTGTATAAAAAGTTCAGATTAATTTAAAATAAGAAAAAAATAGGCCAGGTGCAGAGGTTCACACTTGCAATTCCAGCACTTTGGGAGGCCACTGCATGAGAACTGCTTGAAGCTAGGAATTCAAGATCAACCTGGGAGACATAGCAAGACCCTACCTCTACCAAAAAAAAAAAAATCAAAATAATTAGCTGAGCATGGAGACATGCACCTGTAGTCCCAGCTACTCCAGAGACTAAAGAGGGAGGATTGCTTGAGCCTGGGAGGTGGAGGCTGCAGTGAGCTGTGATCACACCGCTGCACTCCAGCCTGGGCACCAGAGTGAGACCCTGTCTCAAAAATAAATAAATAAATAAATAATAAGAAGAAAAGCAAATAGCATTAATGAAATGAAAAAATTTTTTACCCTACAATAGTAGAGTCAAAATTCTTTGACAGGACATAAAGAAGATATCCACACGTGGCCCAGCCTGCTTCTCTGCCCTCATCTATCACTGACCCACCTGCCTCACACATCTCAACTCTACACTCCAGCTCCACAGAGATAATAACATGGAATCTATACCCCTTGGCCTTTTCAGAGTGATATGGTTTGGCTGTGTCCCCACCCAAATCTCATCTTGAATTGTAGCTCCCCTAATTCCTACACATTGTGGGAGGGACCAGGTGGGAGATAATTGGATCATAGGGGCAGTTTCCCCCATACTGTTCTAGTGGTAGTGAATAAGTAAGTCTCAGGAGATCTGATGGTTTTATAAAAGGAAACTCCTTTAGCTTGATTCTCATTCTCTCTTTGCCTGCCACCATGTAAGACATTCCTTTGCTCTTCCTTCATCTTCTGCCATGATTGCGAGGCCTCCCCAGCCATGTGGAACTGTGAGTCAATTAAAACTCTTTCCTTTATACATTATCCAGTACTGTGTATGTTGTTATTAGCAGCATGAGAACAGGCTAACACACACAGTCGCTCTCCCTGATTTTGTTTCTGCCTGAGAAAACCTTTTCCTTATTTTTGTCAGTGGCATGAGTTGTAACCACAGCATTTTGGCATCACCTCTTCAGTGGAAATTATCATAGCATGGCTGTCTCATTAACACATACTCCCCACTCACCTGTGGCATGGACCACTTCTTATATATCCTTGCATATCTGGTGTCTGTGTCCGACATTTAGTGTGCCCCATATTTGTTGAATAGATGAGTCAATGAGCAACAAAATCCAAAGCAAGATTATGGGAATTTTTTTCATTTTCATGCAAACCTTACTTTTAAGAGGCCTGAGTGTACTTCCTGCACCCTCCATTAAATTGCGGTCTGAATTGTCATTCTTTTCTGTAAGTTTGGTGAAAAAAAAAACAAATGTTTTTTCAATGTTGATGAAACTTTCCTTTTCTTCCAGAACAATCAAAAGAAACGCTCCTCTGCATCTCTGGGGAGAAAAAGGTTTTCTCTCAAGAAGTGTCCAGTCTATAAATAAAGAAAGCAATTTGTGAAACTTGCTGCAGAATCACATCTAGGTCAGAAATTATGATCCTTTTGTGTATATCTCACTTATTTTGAAGTTACTTCTTATTCTGGCAAAAATACATCTTTGGAAGCTTATCTCCTGTATAAAGGAAGATGGTGGAGTCAGCATTAAAGAATTCGAGGCTTCATAAAGACTGTCTCGTGACTAGGCACTCATCTTTTGGATTAATCTGGCAGTGACGTGTTAAATAATTACCTAGCACTTTTTCCTCAAAGCACTTAAATCTCAGTACTTTCCCTTAGTACTCCGATGAGGAAGGCGATTTTATCATCCTAAAACAAATAAAAACATAGAATCCTTGTGTTATGGGTTGAATCGTGTCTTTTGGAAAGAGAAGCTAAAGTCCTACCCCCAGCACATCAGAATATGACCTTATTTAGAAATAAAGTCTAGGCTAATGTCCTACCTGCAACACCTCAGGATGTGACCTCATTTCGAAATAAAGTCACTGTAAATGTAGTTAGTTAAGGTGAGGTCATAGTTGGTAGGGTGGGCCTTTAATCCAATACAAATGGTGGTTTTATAAGAAAGGAAGAGACACAGGGAAAGAGACACACAGGGATAAGGAGATTGAAGTGATGGATCTGCGAGCCAAGGAATGCAAGCATTGCTAGCAAATACCAGAAGTTAGAAGAGGGAAGGAAGGATTCTCCCACTGAGGCTTCGGTCAGAGCGTTACCCTACTGACACCTTGATTTCAGACTTCTGGGATCCAGAACCATGAGACAAAAAAATTTTATTGTTTTAAGTCACCCAGTTTGCGGTACATTGTTAAAGCAGTCCTAGGAAACTAATACATATGGATAGATTCAGCCCATTTTGCAGAATTTTGTATCTAGTTATTGGGGAAAATAAGTCTGAGTCCAAGTCTGTTCTCTGAGCCCGTCCGTGTTTGAGTAGGAGACAATTATCACTCTCTAGTTATAATTCTCCTCTTTCTGCTATAATTGCAAGCCGTGACTATTTAGTCCTGGGAGCTGCAGGAGGTGAAACATAAATTTGTAGAGAGATAGACTTGTCTATTCCCTTAATTTCCCATTTAACCTTTTGCAAGGTTGATCTAAGAGTCAAGAACAAACCCAGTAGGGTTAAACTAGGCTATAATTTTGCATTATCGTTCATCTAGTCATTCATCTGTCCTGATGTTCTGTGAAGTAGAGATTTCTGCTTATTAACCTTTCAGCAAAAGCAGGCCTGACTTTTTGGTTAGAAGCTAAAAATATTAGAAACAATTACCTTAAATGGCACTGCATTTCAAATCTAGGAATTTGGCCTTGTAGATGTTCTTTAAGCGGTCATTTGTTACCTAAAAGATGGAATGGAGATGAGAACAAATGATGGATTAACAGGAATAAAATCTACAGATGCAAACTAGGAATTAATTTAATGCCTGTAAGTGATCAACTTGTGACACTCACAGAAAGCAAACACTGGCTATGGGAGACAGAAGAGAATCCTGGCTAAGAGTCTGGAATCTGGAGCCAAATTTTCAGTTTTAAAATCCTGGTTCGACCGCTTAACAGCCTTAAGAACCTGGACAACCCACGCAACCTCCACATGCCTCAGGTTTCTCATACATGAAATGGGAATAATAAGAGTTTCTACCTTATAGAATTGTCATAAGCTCAACAGTTCTTAGAATCTAGTTCAAGAGAAACAAATTACTGATTGTACTTTGGGACTAGTCCATCCCAGGCAGAAGTAATCACCAGAAATGATTTTCAGATCCATCCCAAACTGAGGAAGGATGCAGGACACAACTCCAGAGGTAGGACCCAGACACAGAACCAGATTGAGAACTATCTAAAGCAGGGCTGTGGCGGAAGCAGCTTTCCAATCAGACACGCCCACCAGTGTGCCAAGTCGATTTATCATTGCCACGGCAACATCCAGGAGTTGCTGCCCCTTTTCACGGCAATGATCGAATGACCCAAAAGTGACTACCCCTTCCCTAGAAATTTCTGCATAAACCACCCCTTAATCTGCATGCAATTAAAAGTAGGTATGGCCCAGCATGGTGGCTCATGCCTGTAATCCCAGCCCTTTGGGAGGTCAAGGATCACCTGAGGTCAGGAGGTCGAAATCAGCCTGGCCAACATAGTGAAACTCTGTCTCTACTACTAATAATACAAAAATTAGCTGGATGTGGTGGTGCATGCCTCTAATCCCAACTTCTCGGGTGGCTGAAGCAGAAGAATTGCTTGAACCCGGGAGGCAGAGGTTGCAGTGAGCCATGATTGCGCCATTGCACTCCAGCCTGGGCAACAAGAGTGAAACTCCGTCTCAAATAAAAATAAATAAATAAATAAATAGATAAATAAAAATAGTAAATAAATACATAAATAAAAGTAGGTATGAATACGGCAGCAGAACTGCCCTGAGCTGCTACTCTCTGCCTACGGTGTAGCCCTGCTCTGCAGAAGCAGTCACAGAGCTGTAACACTGCTGGAGTGTAACACTACCTCTTCAGTAAAGCTGTTTTCTTCTACTTCCGGCTTGCCCTTCAATTCTTTCATAGGCAAAGCCAATAACCCTCGTGGGCCAAGCTCCCCTTTGGGGCTTACCTGCCCTGCATCAAAACTATCCAAGAAAACTCACCCAAACCTGCTCTTCTGACAGCAACTCCTCAATGATGTGCTTCAAAAAGCCCCCCAATCCTTCAACTCCACATATCCCCAAACCTTAAAAAGGATCAGCCCCAAACCCTGCAAAGTGCAGCCTTTTATGCTTGCTCGGAGAGTCACTAAGCCTTTTCAGAACAGTTCTCCCTTGCTTGGCAATCAATAAATTTAGCCTTTTCTTTCAGATATTGGGTGTTGGCCTCTGCCTTCAACATTGCCAGGATAAATTATTGAATATAGAGAGATGATGTTGATAGGCTGCTAGATGGATAGATGTTCGGTAGGTCCCATAGACAATGCCTGGTGTATAGCAAGCATGCAATAAATATTTATCATAGTTATTACCAATTATAGTGGCCCTGACCTACTGGATGGACCAGCAGGAGGGAGACAGAAGTGCAAGATGGTAATCAGGAAGCAGGACCACCTTTGTCCAAACTCTAGTTGCCACTTAACAGCTATTTTTATTTACTTATTTATTTAGAGACGGAATCTCGCTCTGTCACCCAGGCTGGAGTGCAGTGGTACGATCTCGGCTCACTGCAACCTCCACCTCCAAGGTTCAAGCAATTCTCCTGCCTCAGCCTCCCAAGTAGCTGGGACTACAGGCACCTGCCATCATGCCTGGCTAATTTTTTGTATGTTTGATTGAGATGGGGTTTCATCATGTTAGCCAGGATGGTCTCGATCTCCTGACCTTATGATCCACCCGCCTCGGCCTCCCAAAGTACTGGGATTACAGGCATGAGACACCGCGACCGGCCCTAACAGCTATTTAAATACAAGCAAATCACCTATGAGCCATAAGAGGGGTTGGCAAACGATAGCAGGCTAAATCCCACCTGCTGCTTGTTTTTGTAGACAGTTACATTGTTTACATAACGTCCAAGGCTACTTTTAAGCTACAAAGGCAGAGTTAAGTAGCTGCAACACAGACTCTATAGCCCACAAAGCCTGAAATATTTATTATGTGGCCCCTTTACAGAAGAAGTTTGCCCTGCTCTATAAACCTCAAGTGCATTTATGGAAATGATGTCAACAACAGTCACTCCTTCACAGGGAGGTTGTGGATGTTCAGTGAAAGAGTATATGTCACATGCATAGGAGAGCACTTGGCAGAGTAAACACTGTTTCAAGAATTAGAAACCAGCCAGCCAAATCAGTGGCAAAAGCTACCTTTTTAAGAAAGAATGAATTTGAATGATTTTAGATGAGGCATGACTCTTGAATTTGGCTGCAAGCCTCACCTTTTCTCCTTTCTTTAAAATCAGGTTGATTTCCACCCGCCTGGCTACTGTAGCCATTTAAAGACAAATACATGGATCCAAATATTAGCCATTACTCTTCTTCTCTTATTCTTTTTTTGGGGGGAGTTCAGGAGGGTCAGGGTAACCCCTGGAACCAGAATAAGTTTAGAGAGACTTCCCCTTTTTTCTTCTAAGAGGTCACTTAAAATCTCATGAATGCTCATTTCTAATTCTATGCCCACTTTTTTTTTTTTTTTTTTTTTTTTAAGAAGTATCTCGCTCTGTTGCAGGCAGGAGTGTGGTGGCAGGATCACAGCTCACTGCAACCTTGAACCCCTGAGCTCAAGTAATCCTCCCACCTTAGCCCCCTGAGTAGCTGGGACTACAGGCGTGCACTACCAGGCCCATCTAATTTTTTTTTTTTTTTTAGTGTTTAGTAGAGGCAGGGTCTTGTTCTGTTGCCCAGGCTGATCTCAAACTCCTTGCTGGGCTCAAGCAATCTTCCTGCCCCAGCCTCCCAACATGCTGTTATTACACATGTGAGCCACTGTGCTTGGTCCTAAATATCTTTTTTTAAAAAGAGAACAGTTTTCACACAGTAGAAGCACAACACATGCAATTTAAATTAATTAACAACTAGCACCTCTTACATGTCTGGCACTGTTTTAGGCACTGGAGAGAGTAACTTTCAGTAGGATGGGTACGGCAGCCTCCCCTGGGGAGAAGTATCTGAGCTGAGTAACTTGTGGAAGGGGTGCAGAAAAACATGTTGCAGGAGTCAAGGCCTGGGGCTGAGTGAGTTTGACCACTTCGGTGAAAGGCAGTAAGTCAGGGGCAGCTGAAGCAACAACACAGGGAGTGTGACATGGGACAGAGCCAGGCGAAGCAGGGACCCTGGTGGCGTTAAGGGGTTGGACTTTTCTTCTGGGTACCATGAGAAACTGCCAGATCTTTTAAACATTAAAAAAGAGAGAGAGATCGAGATTTGACTTCCTTTCTTCGAAGATCTCTCCGGGTACTCTTTGCAGAATGAATGAATGGTAGCCAGTTTTCTGTGTTCATTATTAAAAAGTCAACAGGGAAGGGCTTAGCAACTCAGCTGAAACCAGGAGGCAAAAAAGCCCATCTGAAACTTTCCCGTGAGGAGGGCCGGGTGTCCTCAGCTACTGTGTGCCAGACACGGAAAAAGAAGACGCCAACTGGGCGATGAGCCGATCTGGAACTGCAGCAGGTGGTGCAACCCTCCTTCCAAAATGTTCTTTTAAAAAATCTGTTGTGCAAATATTTAATTAAACTCTTGAGGTTCTCGCTAGAAATAGCCACATCTACATTCAAACATGTGGAAATTTTTCAGTATCTACTTTAAAAGAATCTAGACAACAGATCCTTTCCTATCATGTGTTTTTGTGAATTCTAGCAGGGTAGGATGTACTTTGAAAACGTTTTGACCAGAAGGCCTTGGCATTGCCTTTAAAATTAAATAACGATACAGACTGGAACTCTTTGGCTGGATCTAGACGCATAATTGGACTGTCCCATTTTGACTTGCTTGCCCAATTCAATCATTCAATTAATATTAGTTTGGCTATTACGTATTTTAAAACAGTCACAATAAATGAAGTATCGTACTAGACACGTAACATTGCATTTTATCCTAAGAAACCCCTATTATTATTAATAACATTTAAAAAGGAAATATTGCCATTTGCAACAACATGGATGAAGCTAAAGGACATTAAACTAAGTGAAATAAACCAAATACAGAAAGACCGCATGATTTCACTTATTTGTGGAATCTAAAAAAGTCAAACTCATAGAGGCAGAGAGAAGAATGGTGGTAGTTGGGGGAGGAGGGAAGAAGGGAAAATAGAGAGATGTCAGTCAAGGGATAAAAGGTTTCAGTTACGGAAAATGGCTGAACTCTGGAGACCTAAGGTACAGTATGGTGATTGCCAACTGCTGATTGTAGTGTAGAGTGACCATATTGTGTACCTGAAATTTGCTGAGGGTAGATCTTAAGTGTTCTTGCCACCAAAGAAAAATGAAGCAAAAAGAAAAAAAATGGGAACTATGTGGACTGATGAATATGTTAGTTAGCTTGGTTGTGGTCATCATTTTACAGTGTATGAATAAATCAAAATATCAATTTGTATATTTTAAATACATAATTTAAGGCCATATGTACACTATGTATGTAATTATTATTTGTCAATGATATCTCAGTAAAGCTGGAAAAAATACGAATGAATGAAACCATGAGAAGGGCTTAGAGTCGTTCTTCTCAGGAACTGTTAGATAAAAGTATCATTAGTGTCAGTTCATCATTATTACTGCTATGACTGCTATATTGTTTTTGCTGTTACTAACTCAATCAGTATATAATGAAACTAAGGCTCAGAGAAATTAAGGAAATTTCTGAGGTCAAACACCAGGGTAAGAATGGAAATCTCAGAGTCTGACTAGAACCTAGAGCCATACTCTCAACCACCAGAACCTACTGGATCTACAATAATTCTCTAGTTTAAGTATATTATTATTTGGGCCAATATTTGAACCAGTTGCCTAGATGGATCCATCTTTGATGTCCCTTTAAGATTTACTACATACAAATAAGTGTGTACGCGCGCGCACACACACACACACACACACACACACAGAGAGCTGTCCACATAAAGATTCATAGTTCTGGGGACACTTAGGAACTTTAGTAAATGACAATTATAGACTGTGTGATAAATGTGCTTGGCAAGTAAAAACACCAAGAAGTTTTTTTTAAAGCCTTTAAAAATATATTGTAGACCTAATAGTGTACAATAATTCTCAATGAAAAATATCCCATGATTATATTCCCATTCATAACAATAAATTTTTTAATGTTGCCATTGTCATTTCCATAGGGGCAAGATTTTCTGTGCAAAAGCCCGGAGAATTTTCCAAGGATGTTTTCTGATAAATGTACAATTTCTTTCCTTCCTTCCTTCCTTCCTTCTTTCCTTCTTTCCTTTGTTTCTTCCTTCCTTCCTTCCTTCCTTCCTTCCTTCCTTCCTTCCTTCCTTCCTTCCTTCCTTCTTTCTTTCTTTGCTTAGCACAGGTGGTTTCTTCAACAAGGTCTCAGGAAGGCAAAATAGGAGGATTATTTCAGTAGGAACATATGCAGAAATTAAAAATCTGCAAATTACTGTCAATATGGTGAATATTATTAAAAGGGGAAAAATAATGCTGACTAAAGCTGCAAGCAAACAGACTGTGCCGAATGCTGGGCTGTGTCCCCCACTGAGAAACGTAGCATTCATTTTGCTTGTTTGGGATTTTTGTGACAGGTTTCAGGCACGCAAACAGCTTTCGCTCCACTACCTTCTACTTTCTGCCAGTTGACAGCATATGCCACGAGGACCTTCTCCCTACTCTGTTCAGTGACTCAGGAACACGCCAGGCTTGAGTCAGATTACAGAATCATTCCCACTTGTCCTCTTTTGTGCTCTTTATTTAAAGTTCACTGAAGTAGAGCTGTTTGCCAAATTAATTGGCAGGCTCTGTATCCATCTTCAACTAGGCTGGTGTAAACGACAGAATCCTTTTCATTGCTACCCCTGGGTAACAACCTAGGCAGTCACCACTTGCTTTAGTGATGATGGCAAGCCAGGTCATCCTGCTTCCTCAGTGCCCTTGTCTAAATGCCAGAGAGAAACTGGGGTAGAAGGATGCCAACCCAAAGGTCAGCAACTTTTTTCCTATGTCACATTATGCTATGGTCTGGCTGTTCGTTCATGTATTCATAGTCACGTATTCATATGTTCATATTCAAAATTCCTATGTTGAAACCGAATCACTAATGGGATGGTACAAGGAGATGCAGCCTTTAGGAGGGGAGCAGGTCATGATGGTGGGAACCTCATGAGTTAGATGAAAGTTTTTATATAAAGGGCCCTAGAGACTCCCTCGCTCCTTCTGTGAAGCGAAGACACAGTGAAAAGATTGTGCCTATGAATCAGGAAATGGGCCTTCATCAGACACTACATCAGCTGGTACCTTGATCTAAGACTTGTTAGTCTCCAGATCTGTGAGAAATAAAAGTTTGTTGTTTATAAGCCACCCAATTTATGGTATATTGTTACAACAGCCTGAAAGGACTAAGACACAGAACCTCAATTTTATTCAATTGTCTGGCAGAGATTCCTCAGGAAAGAGAGAAGCAGACCCCAATCTAAGGGTGATCATGTGACCCAGGTGTGACAGAAGAGAAATAAAAGCAAAAATCTCTGGGGGCGCACTGGGAGAATGAGTTCCCACCAGATAAGAGGATGGAGTTGGAAAAGAAATACTCTGCACCACTCCTCCTTGCTTTCAAAATTGTTGGGTAAAGACACCGTGCTAAGAAGTTTCAGGACTATCTTGTAACTGTGAGTGGAGGGTTTAGAAACTGACCTGGAGCCTAAGGTTGAACTACTGAACCATCACCAGCAAAATCACCTTTCTCTAGAACTCTGTTTTATGTGAGAAAGGAAAATACTCCTTTTAAGAGCCTGGCAAGTGAATATTCTTGCTTGTAGCCAAAATAACTCATACTCTTTTTTTTTTTTTTTTTTTAGACAGAGTCTTGCACTGTTGCGCAGGCTGGAGTGGTGCAATCTTGGCTCACTGCAACCTCCGCCTCCCAGGTTCAAGTGATTCTTCTGCCTCAGCCTCCTGAGTAGCTGGGACTACAGGCATACGCCACCACGCCTAGCTAATTTTTGTATTTTTGGTAGAGACATGGTTTCAGTATATTGGCCATGCTGGTCTCGAACTCCTGACCTTGTGATCTGCCCGCCTCAGACTCCCAAAGTGCTGGGATTACAGGAGTGAGCCACTGTGCGCAGCTAGAATTCATACTCTTACACCAGTAGAATTGACCCTTGAACAACACAGTTTGAACAGCACAGGTCTACTTATTCGTGAAATTTCTTCTGCCTCTGGCACCCTTGAGACAGGAAAACCAACCGCTTTTCTTCCTCCTCCTACTCAGCCTACTCAGCATGAAGATGATGAGGATGAAGATCTTTATGATGATTCACTTCCCTGTGATGAATCATCAATTTATTTTCCTTATAATTTTCTTAATAACATTTCTTTTCTCCAGTTACCTTTATTGTAAGAATACAGTATATCATCTATATAACATACAAAATACGTGTTCATGGACTGTGTATGTTATTAGTAAGGCTTCCAGTCAACAGTGGGCTATCAATAGCTAAGTTTTTGGGGAATCAAAGTTATACCTGGATTTGCAGCTGCACGGGCGGTCAGCACCGCTTACTGCCTTGTTGTCCAAGGGTCAACTGTACTCTGATTTCCTGTTGTTCCCTGCCCTTTTCTAAAACTGTGTGAGATTAAATTTGCTGCAATTTCTTGTATCAATCCCAAGGAACTGGCTCTTCCAAAGATGGTTCTTTTCCCTCTGAGGTGAGCTGAAAATCTGAGCGGGAAGGAGCAGTGGCCATGGGCTCTGAATACCCCTGCACATTCCTGCTGGCCACGCCAAGAATGAAGGCCCTGACTGCTCTTGACCCAGGTCGCTTTTCAGGGTTCTGTTTGCAGTCAGAAGCTTTGAGGAATGAGGTAATTTTTCCTCCTAGACAACAACTAGGCTTACTTCCTGCTCACTGTTGTAACAGCAGTGAATTCCTCAAGCTCAATATTTCTCAGTTGCAATGCAAGCCTGTTTGGTCCCCTCTATGCAGACAACCCTGGTCCTCCCAACCATGAGACTTGGAGGGCAGTAGGAGCCAACACAAACATGAGGCTCATGATATTTGCTGTGCATAATACAGTCTTTTGTTTCTGACCCAAAAGCGTCATGTCTTCTGCCAGCTGTATGAAACTTTGTCTTCAAGTAGGATCAAACCTCAGACCCTTTACAGTCTGGACAGGCCTGTGGAGGAAAATTCCCTCCTTAGATGAGAGTCAGATGCTTTCACACCCTGAGCCTGTGGTTTTCACTCCCATCATCCCTTCTGTGAAAATCTACAGCATTTGTTTCCTTAAAGTCATGATAATGTGCCACTTAAGGGCATATTCTTTGTAGGTTCACTGAATTAGTGTAGGATCTGCCACTTACCAACTAGACGACTATGTGAAACTTTTTAAACCTCTCTCAGCTCTAATTTCTTCATCTGAAAAATGGGAATAATAATAGCACCTTTTCAAAATATCATTGTGAGTTTTAATATTCTTCAAGCACGAGTGCAACATCTAATGAATTGTAAGCAATCTCTATGGCTTCCCTTAGGTCTAAACCACTGCAGTCTCTTTCCTATCTGATGGTCACAGTCCCCTCACCAGTCTCCCTGTTTCCCTCTTGCCCTATATTGATTCATTTTTCACACAGCAGCCAGAATAACATTTTAGAAATTAGATTGTGTCTTCTTGCCCCTCATTCCTCCAATAGAGTAGAATCACATGGCAACTCCTAATTGTGCCCTTTGAAACCCTACATGTTTTCCCTGTGTATCTTTCTAGTCTGATCCAAAAATCTCCCCATTTTTATTCTGCTCCATGAAGAGTTCAAGCTCATTCTTGCCTCTGGGCACCTGCATTTTTTTTTTATTTTACTTTATTTTCTTTTTTTGAGACAGAGTCTCACTCTGTCACCCAGGCTGGAGTGTAGTGGTATGATCTCAGCTCACTGCAATCTCCATCTCCTGGGTTCAAACAATTCTCCTGTCTCAGCCTCCTGAGCAGCTGGGAATACAAGTGTGCACCACCATGCCCAGCAATTTTTTTTTTTTTTTGTATTTTTAGTAGAGATGGGGTTTTGCCATCTTGGCCAGGCTGATCTTGAACTCCTGACCTCAAGTGATCTGCCCGCTTTGGCCTCCCAAAGTGCTGGGATTACAGATGTGAGCCACTGCGCCTGGCCTTGCACCTACTATTACAGCTATACAGAAGGCTCTCTCTGTGAATCTTTGCATAATTCACTGCTGTTCATAATTCAGGTCTATGATAAAATGCATTCCTTTGAAAAGACTTTGTTGTGTCACTCTATCAAGATTTGTCCCTACCCTACCATTTATTTTATATCTTTGTCTTTTATGGAATTACTCAAAATTATTACATTGTGTTTACTTAGAAATTTTTATTTTTGTTTTTCTCCTTCCAATTAGGATGTGAGTTCTTTTTCTTGTTAATTACTGTAACTTTTGCACTAAGAAGGGTGCCTGGAATAGCTATATTGCTAAATGAATGAATGAATGAATGAGTTATGCTTATATCACGAGGATATTAAAGAAGCAAATGTTCATACTCATTAAAAGAAGTAACAGCCGGGCGCGGTGGCTCACACCTGTAATCCCAGCACTTTGGGAGGCCGAGGCAGGCAGATCACAAGGTCAGGAGATCGAGACCATCCTGGCTAACATGGTGAAACACTGTCTCTACTAAAAATACAAAAAAAAAAAAAAAAAAAAAAAAAAATTAGCTGGGCGTGGTGGCACATACCTGTAGCCCCAGCTACTCAGGAGGCTAAGGCAGGAGAATGGCATGAACCTGGGAGGTGGAGCTTGCAGTGAGCCAAGATCAGATAGCGCCACTGCGCTGCTCCACACTCCAGCCTGGGCGACAGATCCGTCTCAAAAAAAAAAAAAAAAAAAAAAAAAAGAAAAACAAGGCAACAGTTTATGATCGTTAAACATCAGGACTTTGCTACAAAAACAAATAATTCCCACGTCTTTCCCAGATCCGTGTTTATTTGTAGAAAGCCAGTGGTTTATGAACGATATTATCTCTTAACTTTTTTTTGCAATGTTTAAACTACATAAATACAATATTGAGGGAATTCTTACACCTTAAAAGATGACCCTTATGAATTTAGCCAAAAATTCCCTGCAGATGAGATTGTTTTTAATCATACACATTCCTCTGGCATCTGTGCCCACAAGGACTCAGGCTCTGTGGATTTCAGAGCACTCTGATAGACTCAGAAAGCCCACAAAACATCTAGAGAAATAAACACGTTGTTGACCTAAATATAGTTTTTTTTAGGAATATGGGCTTTTCACAGGCATTTATGGCTCGAAATGACATTTCCTATGTATAGTAATGTATTTCACAGGAAATGCCTAGTTTTGGGACAATCATCTAAAATGCACTTTCCTTGTCATTGGAAAATAGCTTTCTGTGTAGGGGAGGGGCTTTAAAAAGTAATGACACCCTGCAAGATGCAGTTTTTAGTCTTCATTCTTACCAAATATTAAGTGCCCAAAATATATTGTTTTAATGTCCTAGGGGAAATCTGGCTAGATCTTTCCTATTACAACTCTTCTGCAATATCCAGGCTTTGGATGCTAATGTATTAATGTAATGAAACTACACACTGGTTTGTAAATGTTCAGTCTATAAGCAGCTTATTACCAGTTTATACGAAATCTGAAAGAATCATTGCATTCTTCACAATGTCTATCACAGTTATTGGCAGAGAGTACGTGTTTCTTAACATGAATTTATTAATATATTGGTTATAAGAAAAAGAAAAATATTTTCGTTATGAAAAAGCAATATGTTAGCATTAACCTATCATATAGAAATGAAGGCAAATACTTATAGTCTATTTTAGTAAGTGTATCATATTGAAAAGAATAAGAGAGGCAAGAAAAACTACGTAGGTTAAAAATAGGGGTTTATTTTTCTTCTCATTTTTCTTATTTCAATAGGTTTTGGGGAACAGGTGGTGTTTAGTTACATGGATAAGTTCTTTAGAGGTGATTTCTGAGATTTTGGTGCACCTGTCGCCCAAACAGTACACACAGTAGCCAGTGTGTAGTCTTTCATCCCTCACCCCCTCCCACCCTTCCCCTCAAGTCCCCAAAGTCCGTTGCATCATTCTTATGCCTTTGTGTCCTCATAGCTTAGCTCCCACTTGTAAGTGAGAACACACAACATTTGGTTTTCCACCCCTGAGTTACCTCACTTAGAATGATGGTCTCCAACTCCATCCAGGTTGCTGCGAATGCCCTTATTTTGTTCCTTTTTATGGCTGAGTAGTATTCTATGGAGTGTGTGTGTGTGTGTGTGTGTGTGTGTGTAATCACATCATATTTTCTTTATCCAGTCATTGAATGATGGGCATTTGAGTTGGTTCCATATTTTTCCAACTGCAAATTGTGCTGCTATAAACATGTATGTGTCTTTTTTATATAATGACTTCTTTTCCTCTGGGTAGATACCCAGTAGTGGGATTGCTGGATCAAATGGTAGATCTACTTTTAGTTCTTTAAGAAATCTCTGACTGGGCGCAGTGGCTTATGCCTGTAATCCCAGTACTTTGGGAGGCCGAGGCAGGCAGATCACCTGAGGTCAGGAGTTCAAGACCAGCCTGGCCAACATGGAGAAACCCCATCTCTACAAAAAATACAAAATTAGCCGGGCATGGTGGTGCATGCCTGTAATACCAGCTACTTGGGAGGCTGAGGCAGAAGAATCACTTGAACCCGGAAAGCGGAGATTGCGGTGAGCCAAGATAGTGCCATTGCACTCCAGCCTGGGCAACAAGAGTAAAACTCTGTCTCAAAACAAAACAAAAAAAGAGAGAGACAAAGAAATCTCCACACTGTTTTCCACAGTGGTTGTACTACTTTACATTTCCACCAGCAGTGCAAAATTGTTCTCTTTTCCCCAAATCCATGCCAACATCTATTCATCTATTTTTTTTTAATGTTTAAATTATGGCCATTCTTGCAAGAGTAAAGTGGTATTTCATTGTGGTTTTACTTTGCATTTCCGTGATAATTAGTGATATTTAGCATTTTTTCATATGTTTTCGGCCATTTGTATGTCTTCTTTGGTTATTGTCTTTTCATATCCTTAGCCCACTTTTTGATGGGATTATTTGGCTTTTTACTTGCTGATTTATTTGAGTTCCTTGTAGATTCTGGACATTAGTCCTTTGTCAGATGCATAGTTTGCTAAGATTTTCTCCCACTTTGTGAGTTGTGTGTTTACTCTGCTGATTATTTCTTTTGCTTTGCAGAAGCTTTTTAGTTAAATTAAGTCCCATCTATTTCATTTGTTTTTGTTGCATTTGGTTTTGGGTTGTTGGCCACGAAGTCTTGCCTAAGCCAATGTCTAGAAGGGTCTTAGATTTAAGTCTTTGATCCATCTTGAGTTGATTTTTGTATAAGGTGAGAGCTGTGAATCCAGTTTCATTCTTCTGCATGTGGCTTGTCAATTTTCTCAGCACTATTGTTGAATAGTGTGTCCTTTTCCCACTTTATGTTATTGTTTGCTTTGTCAAACATCAGTTGGCTGTAAGTATTTGACTTTATTTCTGGGTTCTCTGGTTCTCTATTATGTTCCATTGGTCTATGTGCCTATTTTTATACCAGTGCCATGTTGGTTTGGTGATTATAGCTTTATATTATAGTTTGAAGTAGGGTAATGTGATGCCTCCAGATTTGTTCTTTTTGCTTACTCTTGCTTCAGCTATGTTGGCTCTTTTGGGTTCCAACAACTATGGGCTTATTTCTCTTTTATTTAGCTGAAGGCCTGAAAGTAGATAGTCTAGATAATGCAGATTATTTTTACATCTCAGTCTCCTGTTTTTCAGTTTTCACTGTTTCTATTGTATGGTTTTGCTCTAAAGCTTGCATCATAATAACTATATGGCTGCTGCGGTTCCAGCCATTATATCTACATTCTAGCAAGGAAAAAGGAGAATGGACAAAAGAGTACCGAAAGTTAAGTTCTTTAGGTGTTTCTCATGAAGTTCTACTAAGATACTTCCATTCGTAGCTCACTGGCCTGACCTTGCCATATGGCAAACCCTATCTTCAAGGGATGATGAGAAACATACACTTTTAGTGGATATGTTGTTGTCCTCATCAAAACCACGGCTTGTCTTAGTAAGAAAGAAGAGTTGAAGAATTATTGAGCAGGCAACTTCTGCCCTAATAAGGTACAATAAGCCTCAATTTCCTTTAATATTGAAGACAGACATACAAGATTGTTTGGATCAGAAATGGAAGATAAGCATTTTATATGGTATAATTTATTACTTTAAATTCACATAACACTATAGATTTATTCTCAAATACTTTGAAAAATAAAACACTTAAATTCGGGACTGTTATCTAAAAGATGGAAATGGAATAATGAAGCAAGTCAAATATCAATATTATCATTTTAGCTGTTTAATAATGATGGCTATTGAATGCTAAACATTTAATAGTAAAGGTAGTATGATATGGAAGATACTATTAAATTATTAGATATTATGGCCCACCTGGTGAGCTTAAATATAATTTTTAAAATAAATCTAACAGTGAAAATTATTGAGAGGGTTGATTTTGAAAGTGGGCATTGTCACTTAGCACCATTGATTGAATGATGATGATAATGGTGCTGGAGATGATGATGCTCATGGTGCCAGGTGTGATGATGCAGACGTAGTACTGGTTTCAGGTGTGGTAGAGATGGTAGCTAACATAAAATTGGAGCCTAATATGTGCCCATCCCTGTCCTAAGCACTTTACACATACCACCTCATTGAAGACTCACATCCATCCTATGAAACAAATAAAAATTTTTACTCCATTTTATAGATAAATGAAGAGAATAAATCATAACGCGAGGACATTTGCTTAGTTAGAAATTGAAGTCTGACTCCAGAGTCTGGCTCTTAATTCCCATATTATACTACCTGTCTGAAGGGATGAGGAAGGAAAGAGCAAAGAGGATGATGAAGATCTGAACCTTTATCACAATCTACTAATCTAAATTGGTAGATTTTTATCCATCTTGCTCTGCCCTCACTTAAAGACTTGTCAAGACTCCTCTGCCTTTCCTTGGTACTGGAACAATAAGAAAACCCACAGACGAACCAGGTCAAGGAAGAACCTTTATTAGTGTATATATGAAAACACCAAATGCATCAAGAAAGACAATTTATGGAGAACCACATTCTGGGATTGAAATTGGTGAATATTAGGGCCCTTTTTGTGGTTTACAATAACCAGTGAACACATTTCGTTCTTTCTGTGATCCCCTTCAGATACAAGGGGTCTTCAAAAATGTCATGAAAAATATGTATTATGAAAAAGCTATATATGGATTTCAAAATTTTATTTTGCACCAAAATAAAATTGTACTGATTTGTTATCAAATGTCTGAACGGGATCTAGTTTGAGGCACTAAGAATGGTAAGACATCAGTTTGAACAAGAGCCCCATCAGAGAAACATGAATTCTGCTAAAATTGAAGCAAGAACAAACATTGATCATGAAGCTTCTCTGGAAGAATGGTGAAATCACTGATGCTTCCTGCAAACTTTATGAGGACAATCCCGTAAAGAAATCAGCAGTTTACAAATGGACAAGTTGTTTTAAGAAAGGACAAGACAATATGGAAAATGGAGCCTGCAGTGACAGGCCATCCACATCAATTTGCAAGAAAAACATTCATCTCATTTGTGCCCTAATTGAAGAGGACTGATGATTAACAGCACGAACTACTGCCAACACCATAGACATCTCAATTAGTTCAGCTTACATAATTCTAACTAAAAAACTAAAGTTGAGCAAACTTTCCACTCAATAGGTACCAAAACCATTGCACCCAGATTAGTTGCAGCAAGAGTAGAGATTTCAATGAAAATTTTAAACAGTGGGATCAAGATCTTGAAGCATTTTTTGAAAGAACTGTAACAGGAAATGAAACGTGACTTTTAAAGTACAATCCTGAAGACAAAGCACAATCAAAGCAATGGCTACCAAGAGGTGGAAGTGGTCCAGTGAAAGCATAAGTGGACCAGTCAAGAGCAAAGACCATGGCGACAGTTTTTTAGGGGATGCTCAAGGCATTTTGCTTGTTGACCTTCTGGAGGAAAAAATAATGATAACATCTGCTTATTATGAGAGTGTTTTGAGAAAGTTAGCCAAAATTTTAGTAAAACAAAACAAAATGAAAAAAAATGCCCAAGAAAGCTTCACCAGAGAGTCCTTCCTCTTTACACCAATGGTCCTGTTCATTACCCTTATTTTAAAAAGGCAATTTTTAAAGACTTTCAATGGGGAATCAACAGGCATCCATCTAAGAGCTCTTTTTCTTTTTTCGAGATAGGGTCTCACTCTGTCACCAAGCTAGAGTCCAGTGGTGTGATCACAGCTCACTGAAGCCTCAACCACTTGGCCTCAAGCAATCCTCCTACCTTAGCCTCCCAAGTAGCTGGAACTGCAGGCACATGCCACCATGCTCAGCTAATTTTTTAATTATTTGCAGAGATAAGACTTCACTATGTTGTCCAGGCTGATCTCAAACTCCTCTGCTTGAGCAATTCTCCCACCTTAGCCTCCCAAAGTGCTGGGATTAGAGGCATGAACCACCGTGCCCTGCCAACTTAGAGTTCTGATTTGGCTCTTGCAACTTTTACCTATTGCCTAATCTTTATAATATCTGTAAAGGGTACCCATTTTTCTTCAGTTAATAATATAAAAAAGATTGCATTGATATGGTTAAATTCCCAAGACCCTCAGTTCTTTAGGGATGGACTAAATGGCTGGTATCATTGCTGACAAAATTTTCTTAAACTTGATGGAGGCTATGTTGAAAAATAAAGTTTATATTTTTTATTTTTATATTTTAATTCAATTTTTCCATACACTTTTTGAAGTCCCCTCATATTTATAACATCCAAAAGTCAACTTTGTATCACAACTAGAACATTATTGTGATGGGCACTGGTTTTGAGGAGGGAGCAATATTTAAGCAAGGACTACTTTTTGAAGTAGTTTATTACTTGTTGCTTTATATTATATAAAATTATTATATAACTTTTACTTTCTCCTCAACCACAGATTCCTGATAAAGATATCTGAGATATGAGATGTGAAGATCCTCATATGTTAATGGAAAATAAGAAACTGTTGTTTTTAACTTGCATTGTTTGATTAATAATGTACCATAAATATGTTCCATTTTATTAAATATCATTGTACATATTATATATATTGTGAATTTATATATATAGTGAGGATATACTATTATACATTTAACAATACATACTGCTAGACTCTTTGACTCTAAAAAATTAAATTGTTATTAATGAAGCTACATTACATAGATTTATAATTAAATCTTTGCCCAAATCTTTAATTATTTTAGATAATACGTTTCTGAAGCATGAAATTATCATGTTAAAGGATTTGTATGTGGTAGGAAAAATTCTAAATAAGTAGTTTTAAATTAGCATTTATTGGAAAATTGCCTTCACAGACTCCATAGATGCACTGGAACTTGAATCTCAATTTATGTCCATTGGCTCTTCTATCCCAGGTATGTATTGTTGCTACAGAAAATGGAAGCTCCTCAGGCCAGCTATCCTCCTGTAAACACTTTTTATCCAACTACTGTTTTATGTTTCTCTACCTCCTTCTTCTTCCCCTCTTCCAAAACCTTGTGCTCCTTGGAAAACCGGCTAAATCATTACCATGTATGTCACTACTTCCTCAATCTACTTCCTTATCACCTGTTCTATTTATTGTTATCAACTGGAGTCTTTGTATTTCTGTAGAGCATTGAAGGAGAGTGATACTTTCTTCCACACCCCAGTTTCCACAGGCCAAGCCATGGCTCAGCACTGTCCTAGCTTGTCTCCAGCCATTGCACCATATCCACATGTAAAAGTACCCTTTCCTTTAGGAGTCATAGCATCTGCTATCTGTCCAACTGTCTCACCTTCTTTCCTTGTTAATAATCTTGCCTCACACAGAAGCCAGAGTCATGTCACTCTTTGTCTAAAAAACCTGATGGCCCCCATTACCCACAGAGTAAAATCTGAAATCCTTACCACAGCCGGTGAGGCCCTAAAATATTTATGCTCCATTCTCATTTGTTGCTATTCTCCAAGTACCCTCTAAACTCAGAGCTTGAAGGTCACACTTTCATCTGCTGGAACACACTTCTGACACATGGCTCACTCTTTTACCTCCTGAAAGCCTTGGCTTAAGCATCTTCTTATCATAGACATCTCCTCTTTCTACCCTCACCTCCTTCTCTGTTTTTTTTTATCCCTACTTTATTCTTCTTCATAGTCCTTGTGCTCCCGGCCAACCCATGGCATATATGAAATGGCACATATCCATGAAAGCAGAGGAATTTTTTTGTTTTATTAAATGGTGGATCTCCAGTGTCTTCAGTCTCTGGCACAGAAAGGGTGCCAATCAATATTCATATAAATATATAAATGAAGAACGATAAGTTATATACTTATCATTTGGCCTCTCATCCACATTTATTTTACATTTTGACAATCCCTCTCTATACTATGATTACGTTTATTTTCTTGTCTTGCAAAATAGACTATATACTTCCTAAAGGTTAGGAGTCTGTTCTATTTTTCTCTCATATAAACTTAGGAAAAACCTAACATATGATAGATATTCGGAAAAATATTTGTTGAACTGAACTACTCTCCCTTTCAGACCCTTTCTTATCTTCCCTGTTCCATTATTCCAATTTTGCAGAGAAACTAAAGCCCAGTGAAGTTCAGAGAATTTCCCAAGCTGGTAAATGGCTGAGCCATGAGTTTAAACTCAAGTATCGCTCCACGTCTACTTCTTTTTTTTTTTTCTTTTAATGTTGTTTTTCCTACTAATGGCCTATCCTAATCTTGAATTGATATATACAGAAGCTTCTAGCATTATGCACATGCTGTGAAAAGTTATGCTTGAGACCTTGGGATCCTTAATTTGTCAAATGTTTGGAAGAAAAATATACTGCTCTAATTATAGAATGCAGATGGCTCTTTGAAAACTTACAAACTATGTCATTTAGCAAAGTAGAACATAAGAGAAACATGCTTTATGAAGTGGCCTTATTTTCTTAAAGGGACAATTTTTGTGAATCTTACTTCAAAGGGCATAAACAGGATGCCTACACAATCTTGATTATAAGAATACCTTAAGTAATCCCATTAAACACTGGTTACAATAATTTTAACCCTCAATTATGAAAGTGGGTCTTTCTAATTATAGGCAACATTCAGCATTTCGGACCAAGTTATTGCTGGTTATGTAAGTTGCAGATCCAACCAAAGCCAAATATACCCTAGCTGGATTTTACCCCACATTTTTAAATTTCCAATTATATTGTGATAGCATCAGCAGCACTACCCTCTGCAAAAATTTAAAACCTCATGACTCAAATTAATCTACAGGGAAACTTCCAGAAGCAAGGGAAAAAAATGTGAATGAGGACGTGGTTCAGTATCAAAGCCAAATATCCTGAGGAAAAGCTCTTAAAAACACAAGTAGCCACGAACAACGGGATTCTTTATTTCTTTATGAATTTCCTAGAAGTGACGCAAAGTTTCCCAATTCTTCCATTTCCTCTGTGGAATGCCCAGTAACTATAACCATCATAGTGAAACATGTTATCACAATTCCCATTTCACCCACAAAGCATGGCGTAAAGAAAGTGGAGAGAGTAAATAACTGAATCAATTAATTAATTCCACAAATATATATTAAGCAGTGAATAAGACCAGAGATCCTACCTTTGGGTTGGTGCCATGCACCTATAATCCGAGCTACTAGGGAGGCCAAGGCAAGGGGATTGCTTGAGCCCAAAATTTCAAGACCAGCCTAGGCAGCACAGCAAGACCCTTGTGACAGTTCATACTGAGTGTCAACTTGATTGGATTGAAGGATGCCAAATATTGTTCCTGGGTATGTCTGGGAGGGTGTTGCCAAAGGATATTAACATTTGAGTCAGTGGACTGGCAAAGGCAGACCCACTCTTAATCTGGGTGGGCACCATCTAATCAGCTGCCAGTGTGGCCAGTATATAAAGTGGGCAGAAAAACGTAAAAAGTCTAGACTGGCCTAGCCTTCCAGTCTACATCTTTCTCCTGTGCTGGATACTTCCTGCCCTTGAGTATCAGACTCCAAGTTCTTCAGCTTTAGGACTCAGATTTCCTCTCCTTGATCCTTAGCTTGCAGACAGCCTATTGTGGGACTTTGTGATCATGTAAGCTAATACTACCTAATAAGCTCCCCTTTAGATATATATATATATATATACACACACACACACACATATATATATGTGTGTGTATATATATATATATACACACACACACATCTGTCCTACTAGTTCTGTCCATCTAGAGAAACCTGACTAATATAACCCTGTTTCAACAACAAAAAATAAAACCAAAGATCTCACCTTTGTAGAGTTTATATTCTAATTGTCCTTAACTGATTATAAAATCCACTCAAGAGGATTTTAAAATTAAGCTTGTCAACTATCTAACATGGTGAAAAAAGACTGATGCTTAAAGTATAAATTTGCTAGTTTCCCAAAATTTTGGATATGAAGTGACTTCAGGTGTTGAACGTTTTTTAAAAAAAATTGATGCCTTTATTTTCATATGTATCTGAAAAATATTGTTTATCCATTTAAGCCAGTGACATATTATATTTGTATTAATTTATATATAATATATATTCACATATATTTACATATGAAAAGAAAAAAAGAACTTTTCCATTTAAAGAAAAACATTAAATAAGTAAGAATAGAAATAATATGATACATGGATACAGCAAAACTTGGGAAGATGACACATAAATGACCAAAGTTTTGCAAAGACTAATCTCTTCAGAAAGTGATTTTAATGTACATAGTTCCAAATTGCAGGTATGCAAATGCTTGACATTAGAAAAAAACTGCTTAAGTCTAGAGGGCTTATTTTATCAAACACAAGAATTCATATACATATATGAACATATACATATGTGTATATGTTGAAATAATTGTGCAATACTGATTAGGCGCTTATTACATTCCAGGCATTGCTGTAAGCATTTCACATATTTTATATCTTTAATACACACAACCAAATTATAAAATAGATAAAATTATTGTTTTCATTTTGCAGTTTAAGAAATTGGCACAATAAGAAAAAGTAATTAGAAGCATAAGAATTAGAAAAAAGGAGGCAAAACTATGCCTATTTTCAAATGACATTTTTTTTGCGAGAGGTCAAAATACTTTTAATTTTTAATTTCTTAATTTTTTAATTTTAGTTTTTATTTATTTAGAATTTTAACTTTTATTTTAGATTCTGGGGTACATGTGCAGGCTTGTTACCTGGCATATTGCATTACTCCGAAGTTAGGGGTGCAATTAATCCTATAATCCAGGTACTGAGGGTAGTATCCACTCATTCGTTTTTCAACCCTTACTCCCCTCTCAACCATTAGCACCCAGTTTCCATCGTTGCCATCTTTACATTACATGAGGTTATTTACGTATCTGGAAAACCTAAACACAACAGTGGAAAATTTCTACAAACAATAAAATAGCATATTAAAGTAGCAGGTTTAAAATCAACATACCAAAACCAATAGCTTTTACACGTACAGCAGGTCTTTGAATAATGTTGCTTCATTTAGTGCTGTTTCGCTATGCTGATGAGAAAAAAATAATCAGTTCCCAGCTGGGGCCACTGTCTGTATGGAGCTGGCACATTCCTCTCTGTGTCTGCGAGAGTTTTCTTTGGTTACTCAAGTTCCCGCTCACATCTCACAGCTGTGCCCATTAGGTGAATTGGCCTGACTGTGATCCCAGTACAAGTGGGTGTTGGGCATACATAAGTGCGTTCTGTGATGGGATGGTGTCCAGGGCAGGCTGGGTCCCACCTGGTGCCCTGAGCTTTGGGGACAGGCTCCAGCTACCTGAGCCCCTGAACTGGAATCATTGAATAAATAATTATCTTACTTGTTTTTATTAATCTTTCTTAAATGTATGTATAGCTCACATTTGTGTCAGTGCTTAATATTAGAAATGTTTTGATCTTTATTTTGAAGTTTGGCTATGTTTTTGTGACCAGATATTGACTGTAGGAACTTAGTTACCATTTATATCAATCAGCCTATGATCAAATTGTTTTCATTATATGTTATTTCAGTTGAAGTTTCCAAGAACCTACTGATGATATTAAGTGAAGACTTACTGTACATAAGATGATAAACTGTAGCAGATATAATGAGAGAGAAGGAAAATAAAGATAAATGAGTGAATAAAATAGGTGTAAACTTAACAAGAAATGTTCAAGAACTATCAAGAAAACTCTAAAATACTCCTGAAGGACACGAAAATTAACTTGAACAAAAAGAAAGAGACAGTGTCATTTGAAGAAATGGTATTATAAAAATGTCAGTTCTCTGTAACTCGATTTATAAATTCAACAATCATTCCAGTAAAAATACAAAAACATTTTTTGGAGCTAGACAAGTTTATTATAAAGCTTATAAAGTTTATTATAAAGCTTGTTGGCCAATCAAAAAAGCAAAAACCATCAGAAAAATCCTTTAAAAAAAAGAATAACAGTGGAGTGGGAAATAGCCAGTCCTACCAGATATTAAAACATATATAAAGCCTTTCAAGTAAAACAGTGTGATATTGGTGCGTGGGTGGATATAGAGAACAATGAATCAGAAGAGAAATCCAGAAATTAATCCAATTGGATAAACAAATTTAGTACACAAAAAAACTCAGAATTATAACTCAATTGGGTAAAAAGGGATGTTTTAATAAGTGATGTTCAAATAATTGGATTACTCTATGGAAAAACATAAAGTTAGATATAATTCTCAAACTGTGTGCAACGATGATTTCCAAATGGTCAAAGATTTACATGTAATAAAAAAATGAAACAATATAAATATTAATATAAGGAAACATTGATGAATCTCTCTATAAATTATGAGAAAGATTTCTTAATTATAATTCAAAGTCTGCATGCAAAAAAGGAAAGGACTCTGAATTTAATTACTTAAAAATAAACTTTTGTACTATAAGCAAAGTAAAAATGTAAATTACAAAACAGGGAAAAAAATATGTGCAATTTATATACCCTTAAGACAGAAAAAGACTCTAAAAAAAGTTCAACAATTCTACGAGAAAAACAAGCAATGGATATGAACAGATGGTTCACAGTAAAAATACAAATACACTTTAACAAAATATAAGGTGCTCAAACTTGACTCATAAATAAGATGCTAGTTAAAAATCACTTGGAAAGGAGCGAATCAATAGCAGATCTGTGACTTCCTGCCTCTCACTCTGCAAGGATCAACCTTAAACAGATCTCCTTTTCAACTTTCTAAAGCTTTTACCAAGATACACCAGGTTTGTCTACCTTGCTTGTCATAAATGGCCCCAAATTTATTAACGTAGAGAGCAGAGCTAGTGGCAGAATGGAAGCTGGGTTGCACAGACTCTCTCTCTGCATGACTAATAAGAGAATAAAAACAAAGAAGCACCAAAGTGTTTAAAGCTTCCTCTGAGCTGATGTGTGTCACACATATTGTTACTATTTGTCTTACTTTGACGTCAAAACATGTTCCAATATGAGAAAGAGGACTATTTTTTGGAAGTTGCATCTGATGGGTTGGGTCCCTACAGAGAAGCATGCTGTGTCTTTGTTGCTACTTGCGTTAGCTTTTGAATCATTAGTGTAGTCTAGTGGTAGGTACGATCTATGACTTGCTTGAATTGCTCTGACAATCTGACATTTTGTGGTAAAGGAGATATTACTGCCTGCCTATTGGGGTGACAAAAATAATCTCTCGGTTTTGCTACAGGGAGAGAAGCCTGTTTAAACGGTGCTGGTTGGAAAACAAAATGGCCGGGCGCGGTGGCTCACGCCTGTAATCCCAGCACTGTGGATGGCCAAAGCTAGCGGATCACGAGGTCAGGAGATCAAGACCATCCTGGCGAATCCTGTGAAACCTCGTCTCTACTAAAAATACAAAAAAGTTAGCCGGGCATGGTGGCGGGCGCCTGTAGTCCCAGCTACTCGGGAGGCTGAGGCAGGAGAGAGGCGTGAACCCGGAAGGCGGAGGTTGCAGTGAGCTGAGATCGCGCCACTGCACTCCAGCCTGGGTGACAGAGCGAGACTCCGTCTCAAAAAGAAAAAAATTTAAAAAAACAAAAAACAAAATAAAATGGCATGTGAAATGTAGCAAGGTAGGACACAATTATCTAGGCATACCCTTTGATCTAGCGCTCTGCTTCCTCTTTTGGGAATCTAGCCAAAAAATATAACTCTAAAAATATTTTTTAAAAAGACACAAGGCTATTAACTGAAGTCCTATCTAATACAGCAGAAGATTGGGAACAACCCATATGTCCATTGGTAGACAACCGATTTAATCAGCAGTGGAATGTACACACCCCGGAGGACTACACAACTGTTTAAAAGAGGGGAATATCTTAATACAATTCCCGTGGAGTGATTTCCTGAATATATTTTTAAGTGAAAAAGCAAGGTATAGAACAGTATATAGTATCCACATATTATCTAAAGAATGGGCATTATACAAATGCATATACACGTTTGTTTATCTTATAATCAATGAAAGGACAAATTAGAACATTAAAAATAATAGGTTATCCATGAGGTAAAGGAAGAAACGGGTCAAGAGGCAGAGATGTAAGCTAAACTTCCCTGAGTACATCTTGATTTAAGGTTCACAGTTTTAAAACAAAAATGAAACAAATACTGAACAAAAGCAATCCCTAAAATAAAAAGCGAAATAAAGCAAATCAGCCTAATGGGTATTGATTGGTAGCTCAACCACTCAGAGAAAAATTATTTTAAGTGACTTTAAAACATGGTAATTTGATTGTATATCCTTAATAGGATACATTATAAGGGCAAAATTATTTTAGTAAAACTGGTATTTTTTCTCTCTCATATATATATGTCTATATGAGAAATCATACATATATACAAATGATTATAGTGATATTATTCTGACACACATTCACATGCACACACATGTATGATTAATCACATGCACTTGGATACATAAATGTCATTAAAATTAAAGAATAAGTACTGGACACCTAATACATAACATGGTGACTATAGTTAATAATGACATATACTTCATATATGCTGAAAGTAGATTTCATGTGCCTTCACACACACACAGACACGTGCACGCACACACACACACACAAAATAGGTAACTATCTGAGATGATGGTTGTGTTATTTAGCTTGATTTTAGTAACCATTTCAAAATATAAATGTATATCAAAATATCAAGTTGTACACCCCAAATATAAGCAATTTTTTTCAATCATACCTCAACAAAGCTGAAGAATTAAATAGGTAATTATGTTAATACCATTAGGAACCAATTTTTCTAGCATAAAAGTAAAATTACACATTAAATCAAAGAATCGAGTAAGAACCTTGAAACTACAAATTTAATTTGCTAATAGCAGTAGAAACTCATTATGTATTTTTTTCTTAGTAAACAAGCATATTTCCTGTCTCTGCCCAATGAAAAGACCAGCTCTGTATTACTAGGTAACCCCAGCACCTAGACTGTGCTCTTTGAATGCCGTTTTCGTCTGAGAAGAACCAGGGCTCTTGGGAGAAATGGGGATTCCTGGGTCTGGGGCAGTGAAAATTTAGGATGAATTAGAAGCATCCTATAGGGTAGAAAATCCAGAAAGCTGTGAGACTCCTGAAATTATGTCAAAAAGACTCAGGAGCCAACATGAAGGAGCTCCTCTTGGCCAAAGATAAAAATAACTGAGTCTCAAAACAAAACAAAACAAAACAAAGAGACAAAAGATTGAACAACAAATGTGTTAAAAAATACATTCATAATACAGTAGTCCTCCCTTTTCTGAAGACTATATGTGCTGTTTTTTTCATCTGACGACCAAGAGGGCTTCTGAGTTACTCAGAGGGTCAGGGGACAGTGTGAAGATGCTGGAAATAGGGATAATTCACAACTGCCCAGGATGGAGCCGAAACAGAATAAGATTTCATCACACTCCTCATGGGGAGCTCTTTCATGTTGGCTCCTGAGTCTTTTTGACGTAATTTCAGGAGTCTCACAGCTTTCTGGGTTTCCTACCCTTCAGGATGCTTCTAATTTATCCTACATCTTCATTGCTTCAGACCCAGAACTCCTCCTTTCACTGCATTCCTCAGAACGGTGTGCAATTTAAAACTTATGAATGGTTAATATCTGGAAATTTTCATTTCCAGATCATATTTTCAGATCAAGGCTTAATATGGATAACTGAAACTTGGAAAGTGAAACCACGGAAAAGGAGGAGAAATATTTTAATAAGAAAATATAATACTAATATCAGACCAACAAACCAAAGAAACCTCTTTGGTCAACTTTTTGGAATTCCAGTGAATGAAGACGGAAAAAAACATGCATTTGTCCTGCTATCCAGGTGTGGACTGTATCTCAAGGTAACCATACAATAGATCAGGGGAGGTTTTCAGCACAGAAGAGTTCCAGGCAGGTAATGCATGTAGGAGTTACCAACTTCCAACTCCTACTAAAATAGTAGATCGAGGGCTGCAAAAGCCATGAGGTGAAAAGCTAATGAGGAACTCTTCCTAATAGATGGATTGGGCTGACAATACTTAAACCCACTCATTAACCATGGCCTGGAAAAAGCAGAGCACCAGGCATTCTGGGCCTCCTGGCAGGATGCACACAGCACCACCTATGACCCAGGTAGCATCCTTGGGGTGGGAAGAGGACTTGACTCGATTTTCAAAAAAATCTAATGACAGAGTGATGTATTAAATGATACAGGGTGCAATCAACCAAATTCAGGATGGCGATTTTACAGAACAATCTAGTTGTCCCAACAAATAAATCGCAAGAGTGAGGGTTGGAGAGAGGGATGCGAACTTGTACATTAAGAGAGATTTAAGAGACATATCAATCGAATGTGATGTGTGGACCTTTTTTGGATCCTGATTTGAAAGACAATATGTAAGATGTGATCAAGAAAATTGGAGCACTGGCTAGTTTATAAAATTAAAGACTTATTTTTTGTGTGTGATGATGGCGTTATGGTTATGATAAATTTTAGAGGTACCTAAGGAAGGGATGACAGATGAAAATAGTATGAAATCCAGAATTAACTTCAAAATAACCCAATAGTTGAGGGGGAAAGGGGAAAGGGAGTTCCTTTAGATAAAAACCACATTTGACCATGAGTTGATAATTACTGAATCTGGTTGACAGATACATGAGGAATTTATTAGTCTCTGCACTTTGATGTATGTTTAAAACTTTCCAAAATCAGCTAGTACACACATACACAGATAGAGAAAAAGGCACAAAGATGTTAACTAACTTGCCCAAGGTCAAACAGTTAGTAAGTTGTAGACCACTATGAAAATTAAAATACATGTTAAAATTATTTAAAAATTTGAAGAGAGTAACTAGGTCTTATCATTAAAAAAACAAAAAACAAAAAAAACAAAATCAAAACAGGTCTTAGAAGAGTATTTGGCACAAATTTACCCAATAAAGCTTTGTTGCATGAAACATTACCTATGTCCTGTCTTGTTCTGAATAGGACTTTTCATTTATTTAGGTCTTCTTTAATTTCTTTTAACAATGTTCATAGTTTTCAGAGAATAACTTTTGTACTTCTTTTGTTAAATTTATTTCTAAGTATTTTATATTTTTGATGCTATTGTAAATGGAATTGTTTTGTTCATGTTCCCTTTGGATTTTTAATATATAGAAATATAATGGACCACTCTGAAACCTTCGTGAAAGTGTTTATTAGTTCTAATAGCTTCTTGGTGAATTCCTTAGGGTGATATCTCTACAAGATCATGCCATTTATGAATAGAGGTGGTTTTACTTCCTTTCTCATATAGATATCTTTTATTTCATTTTCTTGCCTAATTGCCCTAGAACATCCAGTGCAATGTGGGGTAGAAGTGGTGAAAGTGAAACACCTTGTTCTTTTAAAGATTTTAGGGGAAAGCATTATCTTTTACCATTATAAAATAAATTAGGCACAGAAAGACGAATACCACATGACCTCATTTATATGTGGAATCTAAAAAAGAACTTATAGAAGAAGAGAGTAGAATAGTGGTTACTAGGGCTGGGGTTGAGGAAGGAGTGTTTGGTGAGATAATGGTGAAAGAACACCAAATTTCAGTTAAATAAGATGAATAAATGTAGGAGATCTAATGTACAATATAGTGACTTTGGTTAATAACAATGTATTCTATTCTTGAAAATTGCTAAAACAGTATATTTTAAGTGTTCTCACCATAAAATAAGAGATAAAATATGTGAGGCAATACATATATTAATTAGTCTGATTTAGCCATTCCACAGTGTGTAGATCTTTCAAAACAACATGTTGTACACAATGAATGTACACAATTTTTGTCAATTTAAATAAATAAATGTTTAAAAAACCTAAGATTTCCTTCATAACACACTCCCACACATTTTCTTAATCTCATTCAATCCCTAGTCATATTCAAATGTCCCCAACTGTTTCCAAGTCATCCTTTTTCGTTGATTTGTTAAAACCTGGATCAAATCAAGGTTCACAATTTGCATTTGATTATGTCTCTTTAAATCAATAACAGGCACCCACCTCCTTCTCCTTTCTTAAAATAGAATGGAAGCAATTGGATCACTGGTACCTTTCAATTTTGTCATTAAGAATAAAATGCATAATTGTCAATGGAATTTATATTGAGTTGAGTGGTGTGAACCTATTCTAAAGTGAGGCATTCAATGGGAGAGGGTAAGGGAAGTTAAAGTATCTTAATAGTGGTGTGTATTATGTTGTACGTTTGCTTGTTTACTATTTTTTAAATCTTATTTCCCAGTTGCTAGCTTCTGAAGAGCACTGGCTCTGTCTTGTGCCCTGATGAAAACCCAGTGCCTGGCACATAGTTGTTCAATGAATACTTCTTAAATGAGCAAGTCAGTGAGAGACTGAATGAATGAATGAATGAGTTTCTCTGATGGAAGTATAGACAAAGTGCTATGAAAACACAGAAAAGTTCATTTTTATATAGTTCCCTTTTAAGACCAACAAATAAACTGAAGAACATAGATAGTAGGAGCTATTTAAAAATCTACTCTGCTTTGAAGGAGACGTGTTTCAAAACGAAATGCCTCATACAGAAAGGTTCTCATTGATAATAAGCCTATATCTGAATCCTTATTTAATTAGAAGATGAGCCATGGTATTACATTTTAGGGTCACCTTCTTCTTTGATACTCATTTGGTCTTTTCATCCTTCTTGAACCTCTCCTACTTTGTATTCATCTTCCAAGAGAAATAATTAAAATTCCAGCACTGTGGCATGGACACAAATCTTTTGGCTTTAAAATAAACCCTTTTGTTTCTGAGGTTCACTGTATAATAAAGAGCCCATATAGGGGATAAAAAGGCAAGACTTCTAGCTGCAGCTTTCCTCCTGGAACTTAAGCTATCTCTCTCAAGTTAGACGTGACTAATGTAAAATAGTTTCTATGGCATTTAGGAAAAATTCAGTCTGAATGCACTCACATTACTTTATAAGCTATCCAGCCATACACCTCCTGACAGAGCCCATTTCCCTAACATTAAAATTTAATATAACCATTACTCCTCTTCTCAATTTGGTGTTTAAAAATGTAAGCACTCTTATACTCAAGCTCTCATTAAACAATTCTTTCCAGTTTCATATGCTGTATATGAATCCTGGAAGTTCTTTTTTCCTTTTAGAATATCGGGATCACTGGTACCTTTCAATTTTGTCATCAAGAATAAAATGCAAGGAACTGGTAATAATTTCCAATGTAAGTTATATTAAGTTGACTTTTGTGAATGTCTTCTAAAGTAAGCCTTTGAATGGGAGAGGGTAAGTTAAAGTGGCTTAAAATATTCTTTCCTAAGGCTTGAAACAGTGGTCATAGTTCGATTATTTCCCTAGAGACCCTGCCAAAGAAAATGCTGATGAATGTGAATAAATTTTGATGCCAGTAGCCTTCCCATCTCCATCCCAATGGACAGATGTATTTTGTTGGCTGATTTTTGCTGCATATCACCTGTTCTCTGTTTATAGTAAAGTCCATGTTTTATCCTTTAGAAAGAAATGCTCCGTAATCTAGTCCATTTGGTTTATTTGAGATTGAATCAATTTATTTCAGGGTAGCTCCAAGGGTAGTCATCTGACTAAGGCATGAATGACCAGAGCATTTTTTTTCCACCTGGATACCACCTTTGGTTCAGGAATGTACATAAGCACAACCAATAAGACACAACATAAAGATTTGGATGAAATCATTATAAAAAAGAAATTCACTTTATAGTGTGTTACTATTTCTAGCAGGATGGATGTCTAGAAGTGTTGGAGGACATTTTGCTGCAATGAATAAAAAGGCTGACTTAAGCCAAAATAGAAGAAAGCAAGGACAAGAGATACAGATGACTCTCTAATTACAAAGTCTAAGCACCTGGATTTAGCCATAGCTAAAGATTATCCTGGACTTTTCTGTTACATTAGCCAATAAATTATTTCTTACAGAAGACAGTTTAAGTTGGATTTTTGTCTTTTGAAACTGCCAGCATACTGACACATGTATAACACGGTTGTATCACTATCACTGGCCCAACTTTTGGAATTCTGGAAGAGGCCAGCAATTCTCACATTTACTGCTTGAAGAAAGGATTCGCATAGTGTTCATCCAAGAGCAATAGCATTTTTCAGGAAAATCCATTAAGACTTAGTCTTTTTAGAAAGATCAAGTCCTTAAGAGACATCTAACTAGACATTGTCTATTTTCCTTGTGTTTGACCTACTTTGTGGACTTTCAAAAGAAAAATGTAAGTCTAGAAGTAGTAGGTTTCAATGGAATCAGCTCATATTCAACTCTATTTTCTTTTCTTTTCCTTTCCTCTTTTTTTTTTTTTTTTTTTTTTGGTTGAATTTCTTTTGCAGGTTCAAGCCAATTTGGCCGACAGACCAGATTGGAATATCGATTTAGCACTCAGATAGGAAAGCCAACCTTTTGCCAGGATGGCCAAAATACCATCTGTAGCGAATGAAATCTGATTGCTTTGCACAAAGTCTTCTGGATCCCAGTTTTTGGACTAGGTCTGTGAGGGTGAAAATGCATCCAGAAGCCAGACTCTCCTTAAATCACCCTCATTCTTGAGACAATGAGGAAAAGGGAAGAAAAAGTCCACCTACAAATGACAAATGATCAACACAGCTTGCTTGCTAAGTGAAGCTGACTAATCTATTACCTCTGAAATGATTTCAAGGTGTTACAGAATGAGCTTGCCTATATTTCACATTTGCGGGGACATGAGGCAATAAATTCTAAGCATGCTTCGTTGCCCTGTAATAAGTTACTCACATCATCTTCACACTAGTTGATTACTGATCAAATCGTTAGGTGACCATGATTGAGACTGCAAGCATATTTTTGCCAAAGGATATGCATCGCAAAATGTTTTCACAGTAGAAAGACTCAAGGAAATACACAGTTGGAAGTTCCTGAACTCTGATGTCGGTGGAATAACACTTGATTTATTCAATCACAGCACATTATTTGCAACCTGTATAATTTGCATGTCATACATTTCTACAGAATCCGAGAACATTCATGTTTTATCTAATTTATCTCCATAATTTCCCTGGCTGGTGAAAAGAAAGTGCTGATTGGCAAACCTGACCCAAGTTATCATGTTTTGCAAATAAGGACCTCACTGCACAAAAAGGTGGATTAGTTTGTCCCAGGACATTCGCACACAAAATCTAAATTATCAAGACTATATTGATTTTCTCCTTCACCGTTACATCTTAAAGACCCTGAAGTGGAAAATGAAGGCACACCTATTGGTGGTGGGTGGTAATTGCCAAGTAATCCTTCTCCCTTCGTGCTGCATGGCAACCCTTCGCTCAGAAATTTCTTAACAGTGCAGAGCAACACAACACACACAGTTTCTCATTATCCATGTGCCCCTATCTGTGCTAGCACCTGGGAGGTTAACAGATGAATGTGTCAAACTGCAGCTCTCCAGAGCCTCTTCTCATGATGGGAGGGATATAGTTAGACATATCAAGATACAGCTAAATATGTAAAAATGTTGGCACTGTCTTACACACTATTTCTTCATTTATTTAACAAAAATAAAAACAAAAACCGATGAATAAAAAGTTAGCGGAACCAATCTCCTCTTTTCTAATTCTAAACCCTCAAGCATTAATGTGATCAAATTGATGTGGAAACTTCTTCTACCTTTTTCTGTGCTTGTACAAACTTTTTTTTTTTTTTTTTTTTTTGAGACGGAGTCTCGCTGTGTCTCCCAGGCTGGAGTGCAGTGGCGTGATCTCGGCTCACTGCAAGCTCCGCCTCCCGGGTTCACGCCATTCTCCCGCCTCAGCCTCCCAAGTAGCTGAGACTACAGGTGCCCGCCACCACGCCCGGCTAGTTTTCTGTATTTTTAGTAGAGATGGGGTTTCACCATGTTAGCCAGGATAGTCTCGATCTCCTGACCTCGTGATCCACCCGCCTCGGCCTCCCAAAGTGCTGGGATTACAGGCTTGAGCCACCGCGCCCGGCCGCTTGTGCAAACTTATACAAACCTGTGTTGACTTTTAAAATTTTCTCAATGGAATCATACTATATAAAGTGCACTGAAAGTAGCTTTTTTTTTCTGTAGTAATATCATGGACATTCTTCTAAGCATATATGGAGAAAATTAACTTGTTGTTTTTCAATTTCATTTTATTCATTTTTTTTTTTTTATTTTGTGGGGGGCAAGGTCTCACTCTGTTGCCGAGGCTGAAGTGCAGTGGCACAATCACTGCTCACTGAAACCTCGACCTCCTAGGCTCAAATGATCCTCCTACCTCAGCCTCCCAAGTAGCCAGGATGAGAGGCACATACCACTATGCCCACAGAATTTTTTAGTTTTTGTAGAGATTTGGCGGTGGGCGTGTCTCTCTATGTTGCTCACATTGGTCTTGAACTCCCGAGTTCAAGTGATCCTCCCCACACAGCCTCCTAAAGTGCTGGGAATACTGGTGTTAGCCACTGTGCCTGGCTGAAAACTAACTTTGTAGATAGTTGCATACTATTCTGTATTACAGGTATGCTATGGTTAATTCAACAATCCCATAATTAGTGGACATTAAAGTTATTTTTTGTGTTTTTCCCCAGTGATCTGTGTCTTCTCCTCTTCATCCTCCTCCTCCTCCTCCCTCTTCTTTTCTTTATACCTCCAAAGGTACAAGAAAACATTTGTACTTATATTTCCACTTAAGGATTTTCTCATTTCTGTCAAAAAGATTCACAAAAGTGAGATTACTGGGACAAGACATCTACTTTAAATCTTGATTTAAATATCTGTATTACTTCACCTGAAGTCTTTTAATTTTTGGTAATATAGTCATATTGTGGTCAGCTTATTTGGCTGCTTTTGTATCTCTTCTTTCACTGAGTTTTCTTTTCATAAGAGACGTCTGTTGTAACAGTTCAGCAATCCTGTTACGATGTCTGTTACGTTAGCAAATGCATCAGTACTTAACTATGGCCCAGACAGCTCTAAATGTACCCATCATCTCCTCTAACCCTATAACAACATGTGTGCTAGTAGTGTCTCCATTTTACAGAGAAGGAAAGTGAGAAAGAAACAGGCTATTTAATTTGCTGATGGTCATAGAGTTCATAAGTGAAAGCACCAGGATTTGTAACTGCGGGTATCTGGCTGAGCCCACATAGCTGCCCACTGGGCTACACTACCTATCAATAAGCAAAGAGAGGTCCCAGCAACTAGTAAGTAGAAAACCTTGGGTTCAACTATTGACTATGCTACTTACTAGTCGCATAGCCTTCAGAAATTACTTGTTATTTCTGAATACAGGTTGTCAAACACTTCTAATCCAAAAATCTGAAATCCAAAATGCTCCCAAATCCAAAACTTTTTGAGCATTCCTGCAACACCATCAGTGGAAAATTCTACCCCTGACCTCACGTGATGGGTCGCCATCAAAATACAAGGCACAAAACCCAATTTGTTCAGTCTGCCATTACCTGTTTGTTGCTGTTGTTTAACAGCTGATCCCAGTATCTGCTGAGGGTGCTGTGTTTCTTAGTCACCCCTAACACGTTATTTTTTCACTGTATTACTGCTATGCCATATTTTTTACCATTGTTCGTTCTCACGCTTCTATGAAGAAACATCCTGAGACTGGATAATTTATAAAGAAAAGAGGTTTATTTGACTCACAGATCTGCATAACTGGGGAGGCCTCAGGAAACTTACAATCAAGTCGGAAGGCACCTCTTCACAGGGCAGCAGGAGAGAGAATGAGTGCTAGCAGGGGAAATACCAGACACTTACAAAACCATCAGTTCTTGTGAGAATTCACTCACTATCACAAGAACAGCATGGGGGAAACTGTCCACATGACTCAACTACCTCCAACTGGATCCCTTTGATGATACGTGAGGATTATGGGGTTTACAATTCAAGATGAGATTTGGGTGGGGACACAAAGCCAAACCATATCAACCGTTAAGTACTTACTGTAAGTGTAAGAAAATAAATGCATATCATTAGCATATAAATTCAGTCAGGAGTGATGGAAATGCTGTATAACCACAAATCGTCCACATGGGTGGCTGAGACAGGGACACCTTGCTTTCTGATAGTGCAATGTATGCAAAATTTGTTTTATTCATATACTTATTTGAAACAATATAAAATTATTTTTAGGCTTTGTATGTAAGGCATGTATAAAACATAAGTGAATTTGGAGGTAGACTTGGGTCTCTTCCCTAAGGTATCTCATGATGTATATGCAAATATTTCAAAATCTGAAAAAATATAAAATCCGAAACACTTCTAGTCCCAAACGTTTTGAATAATGAATGTTCAACCTGTATCAGTTTTCTCATATTTAATATAGACTCATAGCATCCTCCTTGAAAAGTTGTAACTGAATGAGGTCATGTTTGCAGAGTGTCTAGAACATAGTTCAGTAATTCTGTGTCTCTTGCCTCCTCCCACTTACCTTTTTCTGTCCTCCATTATTTCCCTTTCTTCTTTCTTTGTATCCCTAGCCCCTTATTCAGTGTCTAGCATGCAATATTCAAAAACTTTTTGTTGTTTTTGATCATTTCTCTTTCTTTTCCTTGTTCACATCTCCATGTTTTCAGACTACTCCTCTGTCACTTGAAAGACATTCAGTAATTGAAGGCTGAATTTAGCAAACTTTGGTCTAGTATTCAGATCACTTGGAAAATTAAAAAATAAACATATCTATGTGCATACATGTGTAGAGAGGCCCATGCCTCAACCCTTGAGAGTTCATTTAGTTGATTTAGTCTTGGTGTCAAGAACTTTAAATTTTCATCAGAAGATACTATCCTGTGCCCAGAATTGAGAGCTGCTGGTCTGATAGAAGAGTCCATATTTCTTAGTCATTTTGAAGGATCAGGGGCTTTTAAATTTGAAGCACTTCAGAACTACTCACCAGGAGGACTTATCAGAACCCAGTGTTTGGCCTCATTCCCAGAGTTTCTGATTCAGCAGGTCTGGAGATGGACCTGAGACCACATTGAAACCAAGTTCTCAGGTGAGGGTATCAATGCTGCTGGTCAGGGTAACACTTAGAAAACCACTGTGCTGTGTTTCTGGGAGGGAGGATGATGCTTCATCCTCCGGGAACTCTGTGTTGCAATTTTATGTCAAATAAAGAGCCTATTCTATGCTTCCAAAGCACTTCCTACTGCTTAGCTTTTGCTTCCATCATTACATTACCAGATTTGTCTGTTTTCTCAACTAGAATAAATTCTTCTCTAGCATTGAAACCATAACTTTTTTTCATTTCTATAACACCCTAAGGTTAACCTCACCACTGACAGATAGTAGGCAGTCCTAAGATGTCAAATGAATGGAAGATTTCCACCTTAAGGCAGGAACAGTGAAGGAAGTTCTTAATTCATCACCAGATATTATCTCATTTGAATGCCACTAAACTCACTGAACTTTCAGAGCTTAATTACAGAGGCACACACAGTGGATAGAATAAAAATACTTGATTCCACATTACGCCCAACCCAATTACTAGTTTTCCTGGAATGGTGGTATAGATATCCTGTATTCATATAATGAAAATTAATTTCACCTCTCCATAACAGCAATACTCAAAGACTGCATATTCCTTGTCTCCCTTACCATTTCATTTTAATTTAACAGATGTTTAATAGTATATAATTATATCTCAGCACTGTTTGGGATAGGAAAATTAGGAATTCAATTTGCATTTTAGGAATTGGAAACCTAAAATCTAATTCTCTAATATCAGATTTGGCCAAATAGAATATGCTGGTGATCATTTGACAATAAACTCTGGTATTTGTCTAGATAAATTCAAGAACTGGGCATACACTCATGCTTGAATCGATTGTTTTAGGTCATATTCTTAGTAGGGGACACTTTATTTTTTGTCTGTGCATTCCTATTCTCCAGTTTCCTTTTGGGAATCCTTTTGTCCCATTTGTATTCAGTCTTGGTAGTAGGATAATCTTGAGTGGCCTTTCCCTAAGGATGCTAGTGTGAAACAAAATACCTTCTTTTGTTGGCATGGGATAGACCTATTTGTACATAAACCTCCACCACTGGGCACTCCCTCGCAGGATTTTAATTTTAGCCACTGATAAACAGGGAGAAGAAAATGCTGCTGATATTTGAACCAGGTCATTCTGGATATAAAGTGGTTGCTAAGCTTCCTGCGTCCTTGGACCTGAGACCTTCCCAAGCCTGGTGTGCCACTTTTCCTTTAATTCTGTGAGTCCTTCAACTCTGTGGACCCACAGTCCTAATAAATTTTCTGGGGCTTATGTTTGCCATATCTTGTTTCTATTGCTTTCAACTGTAAAATTCCTATGCAGATTGACTCAAGCACAAATAACTAATCTTATTTCTTCCTGCTTGCTAACCTCTCCAGACACACCCATTTTGGGCATTAACTAGGATTCTGTTTTTAGTTCTTAGATTGCTATTTAAAAGCATATATTTTTTCAGTCCTTCCATAGCTTTTTCTTTCAAGTGAAATCCCCCACCCAAATTTTAAGAAATTTGTTTTAATTAGCCACATTACTATGACATATACTAATTTACATACATGAATTAAGTGCTATATTGAAACTTTGTAGCCCATCATATGTTTTAATGAGAATACCTTTGTCCTTCTAGCAATTGTCCTTTTTTCAGATTAGTGAAGTATATCCTGTGATCTATGAGAAATACAATTTATTTTTTCTAGAAAGCAAATATAAAAATATCTGTCACCAGAGTTTAGCAATGTCTCGTACATGCTCAAGACCTATATTTTGGGATGACTCAATATGATTTCAAGCAATGATATTTGAAGGGATGTTAAAGATTAACAAGATCAATCCATTACCTACCCATTTAGAAAGTTAGGTTTATGGGAGTCTGAGGTAGGTGGATCACTTAAGATCAGGAGTTTGAGACCAGCCTGGCAAACATGGTGAAACCCCATCTCTACTAAAAATATAAAAATTAGTCATGTGTGGTGGTGCATGCCCATAATTCCAGCTACTCAGCAGGTTGAGGCAAGAGAATCACTTGAACCCAGGAAGCAGAGGTTGCAGTGAGCCAACATCATGCCACTGCACTCCAGCCTGAGCAACAGAGCAAGACTCTGTCTCAAAAAAAAAAGAAAAGAAAAAAGAAAAGAGAAAAGAAAGTGAGGTTTAGAGTTGTTATTTTGCTTGTTCACCAGCATCTAAAACCACCTCAACAACCAACATAGTCTTTAAGAGGATGAGTTTTGGCTTCTAGTAGAGTTGGACACTATGCACGTCACCAAAAACCTCAGAGACTCAATTCCTCAAATTGATAATGGGGCGTACAGTAATAACAGCCATCTTTTTTAAGGTACAAAGTGTTAGCAGTGAATCAATCACATAATGAGTGCTAAATAAATAGTACCATTTTCATTGCTGCAATTAAGATTTTGATCTTTTCTAATATTTGCTGCCTCAGTTAAGTTGCCTGAGTGCAACTGCTACATTTTTCCAAGTGAGATTTAGGAACTGTTTTATTATTGATGGCTTAATTAAACAGTTCTTAGTGATGATGGCAGTTCTTGGAAATATGGAAGGATTGCACGCCCAGGAAAAACAAACTTGGCAGTTTCAAAATAGCACAACTGGCTGAATAGTTTAAAGGAAGATATTAACAGACACAAAAATGGCACAGGGTACAGATCAAATTTAAAGACTAAAAAGATATTGAAGGCATGCAGCTTGTAGGTTGCAGGATAAAACAAAGCATCTTCTGCTTTCTAGGAAATCAGATAGATCAGGTATCAACAAAGTATGGCCAGTGGGCCAAATCTGGCCTGGCACCTGCTTTTGTAAATAAAGTTTTATTGTAGCACTGCTGAGTTCCTTCACTGGCATATTGTCTACGACTGCTTTTGTGCTATAACAGAAAAATAGAGTTGTTGAGACAGGAAATATATGGCTGCAAGCCCTAACATATTTGCTAACTGGTCCTTTGCTTGAAAGGTTTACCTAACTCTGAGCTACATAATTTATCCCCTTATGGGTTTAATGACATTTTAGTAGCTGCAAAATTTGATTTCTTTGAAATATTTCAAGCCCTGATTTAAAAATGATTGCTTTTTCCTTGTCTGCATTTCTCGCTTTACATAGCATGTACACATGTTCTCACATATAACTAATTTGTCCTCTTACATATGTATTTACAAGTCAATTTCTTTAGCTGCCTGTTGAAACATCCTATAAAGATGGCTAAAGAAAATAAGTAGATTTGCAAACAGAAATAAGTGGAGAATGTCACTGGATTTCAGCTACTTTCCAGTAGGAAATGTTGACCAATGTCATTACACATATGCAGTACAAAATTCTGAGGGTGGTAAAAGTCAGGTTTCGGAAGAACTAGACAAGTCAGGAAAGCCAATCTTAAATTTGCTATTCACACAATGGGTAGGTTCGATTGTGTGGAGGGCGACCATCCAATGACCACAACCAAGGAGGATTTGACACAGGGATTTTATCACTTGCAACAAGTAAGGAGAATGCTGGGGATCGTTTCCAAAGCAGTGTCTCTCCCCGAACAACAGTGAAAACAGGACTATTATCGGGCTGGATAGCTGAGTCATTGCACGTAGAGGTGGAGTAAAGGCAGCCTAGACACAGTGCCCAACCACGTTTCTACATAAATGGCATTTATATATTGCATATTCCTTGTTTCTACATAACTAGCATTTATAGAAAATAGTGAATGTTTCCACATAAATGGCATTTGTAGAAAATAGTAAATTTTCTATATAAATGGCATGTTTCTACATAAATGGCGTTTATAGAAAATAGTGAATAAGCTACTCTCTGGGTGCAGATTTTCATATGGTAAGAGGAGAGTTGGCCAAAGTTCATTTCCAACTCAGGCATCTTGGGATCCAACCACTCTCCCCCATCCCCACCCCACTGGGGTTGAACTTCTTTTGGGTTTTTTTTTGTTTTGTTTTGTTTTGTTTTTTTGACAGAGTCTCATTCTGTCACCCAGGCTGGAGTGCAGTGGCATGATCTCAGCTCACTGCAAGCTCCACCTCCCGGGTTCACTCCATTCTCCTGCCTCAGCCTCCCGAGTATCTGGGACTATAAGCACCCGCCACCATGCCCGGCTAATTTTTTGTATTTTTAGTAGAAATGGGATTTCACTGCATTAGCCAGGATAGTCTTGATCCCCTGACCTCGTGATCCACCCACCTCAGCCTCCCAAAGTATTGGGATTACAGTTGTGAGCCACCGTGCCCGACCAGTTGAACTTCTTTCTGGAACTTTTTTGAAACAAGAACTCAAGGTGCAACAGTTACAAGTGGTTACTTTTTCACAGTGTGTACCCCAAAACCCGGGTACCCTGGGTTACAAACTCACCCCAGGCTGTACCTGTTTCAAGGGAAGGAACTGTGGCTATTTCACAATACTTATAGCACAGATCTACTGACTGAAAGGAATGAAGAGTCGAGTATCCCTCATTCTAAATGCTTGGGCCTAGAAGTGTTTTGGATTTCGAATTTTTTCAGATTTTGAAATATTTGCATGTACATAATCAGATATCTTAGGAATGGAACCCAAGTCTAAACACAAAATTTATTTGTGCTTTATATACACCTCAAATACATAGCATGAAGCTAAATTTATACACTACTTTAAATAATGTTATGTGTGAAACAAAGTTTGTGTTCATTGGACCATCCAAAAGCAAAGGTGTTACTATTTCATGTCAGTGCTCAGCAAGTTTTGAATTTTGGAGCATTTTGGATTTTGGAGTTTGGAATTAGGGACACTTAACTTGTATTTAGATGCTAATCATCAGAGTATTTCAGTTGAGAGCAACTCTTCCCTATTTCCCATATACCGATTACCAGAACAAAACAGAAATGTCCCTTGCCTCATCATGTGGGTCAGCTGCCCTCCACCAGCGAGGGCAAGGGCCCGTGTGACAGCCTTTTCTGGGTATCCGCACTTGGCGGATCCTGAGCTTGTCCAGCGTCTAAGAAGAATGAGGTCACGTGGAGAGTTGAAAGGTGGTGAAGGTGGATAATTTTATCGAGTGATGAAAACGACTCTCAGCAGACAGGGGAGCTGGAGAGGGGATAGGAAGGGCAAGTTGTCTTCCCCAAAGTCAGGTTGTCTCTTCCCCGAAGTCAGGCTATCTCCTCTCCTACTGACTGAGTGTGGGGTCTTTATATGCACAGGATGAGGAGTGCATGCTGATTGGTTTGTGAGTATGTAAAAAAGGTTAAAAGGAAGACACCACTCAAAGGTGGGCATGACAGTGTAGAAAATCAGGTAGGTATATGTAAAATAAATGAAGGGTGGGGATCAATCAGAGGTAAGCATGCCAAATAGAAGACAAGTTCTCAATCCAGACTGAGATTAACTTGTAGCTTGGCTGTTGGGCTTCACACTGTCTTGGGTTTGGAGGTGGGGCTTCATCAGATACCCGCCCCATCTGCCTAGGCATTTGGCTGCCTCCTGTTGCTATCAGCTCTTTAAAAGAAGTTGTTGGCCCCATCCCTAATTTGCACTGTGGAGTACAATTAGGCATCAAAGCTTCAGTAGACAGTGAAGGACAGCCAGGACTCTGAAATAAAATGTCAAGAACGATTAAAAACAAAGAAACCATCTTTTGTCCTTCTTAGACTAGCAAAACTTGTAACAGCTGCAGGTGCCTATTGTTTGAGTCATAGCTACAGTTGCCATTTTCTCACTTTAAGTTTAAAAATATCACTCACTTCTGTTCAAAAACACAATAAATGGCAAGGCTGCCTCCTCATTCAGGGCTGCTGCGTGAGTAGATAACATGTTCACTTTCTCGATTATGGAAGCTTAGTCCAAGAGTGCAATTAGGAAAAAACCTTAATGAACAGACATGGTAATGAGGCTGACTCATTCTATAGCAACACAGAGGCAACAACGACAACAAACACAGCTGCTAAGTGTGATAGTGATGTTTCTTATTTGTGAGCATAAAACAATATATAAAAAACATTGTCATACATCAAAGTTGCAGTTTTTCAAATTTTTTTCTTGCGTGTCCGTGGAAAAACTGCTTGACATACAAAAAGTCTTAATGCGTTAAGAAAGTTATCCATTTTAGAGAGACTTACAAAAATGGTTAACAGATTCTATCAGTAATGTCCCTTCTAATGCTACTTCTGATCTTTTCCTCCCTCATGACGAACTTGCTAGGGTTATAGCTCAGTACTTGAGGACTTTGCTAAGTGAATGGCCACTGATACACTAAACAAATTGCAGCTCAAGTTTTAATGGATAGGAGCTGGTGGGTTATCTCTTTCAGATAGCTATTATCTCATTTTAATTTGCATTTATTCCATAATCATGACTCTCCTTTATTTCTGTTTTATATTCCTCTGACAAGTTTTGGTGTTTAAAAAATTTGGCCCAGCATCTTTCGTAAATGTATTCCTAGGTATAACTTTTTTCACTTTTTTTGTTATTAATGTGAATAGGACCTTATATTGCATTATATTTTCTAACTAACAATTTTTAGCACATAGAAAAGCTGGCCATTTTAAATAACTTACTTATTATCAGTTCAATTTTTTTCTCACTTGCATTTTAGAAAGAAAAACAAGGACTCTGAAAATAATTATAATTTTGTTTAATACTTTCTAATATTTATAAACTGTTTCTTTTTCCTTGTCTTATTATAAATGTGAATATCCTAAAAATTGATATCATTATGTGAAGCCTAAGTTTATGGAATTTGGTAGTAATTTGTGTTTTTTTTTAAAAAAAATGCTAGATAGAAATAAAATTGATAAATTCTGATCTGAAGGATCATTTTGCTGACATTATTTCTCTGCATCTCAAATTCTGCATTTGTAAAATGGAAATAAGAATTTATGATATTTTATTTTTTATGTTTTAGTTCACTATTAGATAAGTAAAACAAAATAATAAATATAGCTTTGCTGAATAAAATTATAAAAACATTAATTCTATGGGAAGGATAGGACATTTGTGGGACACTGCATTAAAATGATGCTATTCTTCTGAAGCAAAGATACCATGTTCTTTGAGATGTTATCCTGACAGTGTCAACATTATTGTTAAGTTTGCAACAAACTATTTCTCAAAAGTTCTGAAACAAATAGTATTTTTATTACCTTCTCACCGGATTTTTCTTTTTTTTTTCTTTTGTTTTCTTGTCTTGTCTTTCTTTCTGAGACAAGTGCTCACTCTGTTGCCCTGGTTGGAGTGCAGTGGCACGATTATGGTTCACCACAGCCTCCACCCCTGAGGGCCCAAGTGATCTTCGCACCTCAGCCCCTGAGTAGCTGGGACCACAGGCTCATGCCACCACGCCCAGCTAATTTTTTGTATTTTTGGTAGAGATGGGGTTTCACTACATCACCCAAGCTGGTCTTGAACTCCTAATCTAAAGTGATCCACCCACCTCGGCCTCCCAAAGTGCTGAGATTACAGGCATGAGTCACTACACCCAACCCAGCTTATTCTTTCTTAAAAAGTTCTGGACAAGTCATTTGCCTGATTCTATCCATCCAATGGCTTCCCCAGCACTCACTGTGTAAAGTCTCAATGGAAGGCATGTAAGTCATTTTATAAGCTCGTTGAAGCTATTTTTCTCAATGAATACTTTCTTTTATCATGACCATCCTGATTCCATCTCTCCACATGTACCATCTAGAAGTGCTGTTCACACTGGGCATCTTTTAGATAACCAAAGAAATCTAAAAGAAGTGCCAATCCTCTGTCATCATGTCCTGTTGTGGCTAGGTCTTTAATGACACACAATACAATGGAGCGTAGTTATTTGTTCATATTTTTTTCTCTCCCTCTAAAGAGTGAGTTTGAGATCAGGGACAATACCATACACATCTTTGAATCTCTAGAATTTAACACAATTCCTAAAATATGATGTTCAATAAATATTTTGTATAAAAAATATTATTGTCTCTAATAGTGTGGAGAGACTTCAGGGACTGTCTGTAAGTAGGTAGTATGTATCAGAGTTACCATCTAATCATAAGCACCAGGTAAGATGCATGGAACATTGTGTAAAATATATGTTAACAATAGCGCAAAGAACGTGAAGCAGATAAATGGGAGTATACTGCTATAAGGTTATTTTATTATATTTGATGTGGTACAACATTAATTCAGAGTAGACTGTAATAAGTTTAGGATAATTATTATAATTCCTAGAGTAATCCTTTTAAAAATAAAATTTAAAAGTATTGTCAAAAACCAATAGAAACAATCAAATGCAATTTAAAAGGTATGTGTTCAATCCAAAAGCAGGTAAAAATGGAAGAAAGGGAACAAAAGAAAGTTGATAAAAATAGAAGATGAAGCAGGTTGGTAGACACAAAACTAACAATATCAATAATTACATTAAATGAATGCAATGAAGTAAGCACACCACATAAAAGGCAAAGATTGTTAGATTAGATTTTCAAAAAGCAAGACTCAACTATATGTTCTTTATAAGAGACACATTTTAAATCCAAAGACACCAGATAAAGGAAAAGGTTTAAAAATAAAATACAGTACAAGCACTAATCCTAAGAATGCTAAAGTAGTTACTATAATATTAGACAAAGTAGACTTCATGTTAAAGATTAACACCAGAGAAAAAGGAAATATTTTGTGACATGTGTCCATTCATAATGAAGATGCAGCAATCATAATACATATGCACTTAATAACAGAGCTTCAAAGTATACAAAGCAAAAACTAATTGAAATAGATACATTCACAGAGTTGTAGGTTTTAATATTCATCTCTCAGTAATAGATAAAAGGAATATTCAGAAAATCAGCAAGTCTTGAACAATTCTATCAAGTGACATAACCTAGCTACCAATTACAGGGCACTCAAATGAACAACTGCAGAATAGACATTCTTTTAAATGCACATAAAACATTCAGATATTCTAGCCGGGCGCGGTGGCTCACGCCTGTAGTCCCAGCACTTTGGGAGGCCGAGGCGGGCAGATCACGAGGTCAGGAGATCAAGACCATTCTTGCTAACACAGTGAAACCCCATCTCTACTAAAAATACAAAAAAATTAGCCAGGCATTGTGGCGGGCGCCTGTAGTCCCAGTTGCTGGGGAGGCTGAGGCAGGAGAATGGCGTGAACCCCCAGGAGGCGGAGCTTGCTGTGAGCCGAGACTGCGCCACTGCACTCCAGCCTGGGCGACAGAGTGAGACTATGTCTCAAAAAAAAAAAAAAAAAACCAAAAAACAAAACAAAAACAAACAAACAAAAAAAGATATTCTATAGATTGAGCCATAAAACAGTCTTAATACATATGAAAAGACTGAAAATATATACAGCATGTTCTCTAGTCATAACAGAATTAAACTAAAGGTCAATTACAAAACGTATCTGAAAAAATAACTATTTATAAATAGAATGACAAACTTCAAAATAACCTATGAGTTATAGAAAAAAAAATCACAAGAAAAATGAGAAGCTATTCTGAACTCAGAATGAAAACATACCAAAATTTTTGGACTACATCTACTATAGTCCTTTAAGAAAAAAATTAAAGATGTAAATCTAATATTACAAAAGACAAAAATTTTAAATTATAATTGAATTTTCCAACTAAGTTATAAAAAGAGCAAATTAGAATGGAAATAAGTAGAAAGAAGGAACTAATATGTAAGAATTGAAATCGATGAAAAGGGAAATGGGAAGCAACAGCAAGAAGGAACAAACTACAAAAACAGTTTTAATAAAAAAGAGGAAAGTCACAAAATTAAGACTGAAGGGGGTACATTATGATAAAACCTACAAACATCTCAAGGCTAACAAGAAAATATTATAATCAACTTTTACCAATGAATATAACAACTTACATGAATTATCGAAATTACTTGTATGACATAATTTAGTAAAATGGACATGAAAAGAAATAGAAAAATCTCAATAGCCTGTATCTGTTAAGAAATTGAGTTGATAAAGAAAACGTTTCCCGAAACTCCTAGATCAAATGAATTCACTGGTGAATTCTTAACAACATTTAAAGAAGAAATAATACCAATCTAACACAAACACTTTCAGAAAACAGAGAAGAAAAGAACATGCCCCAGCTGATTTTATCAGGCCAGCATATCCTTGAAAACAAAACCACATAAGGACATTATATAAAATGAAAATTCAGCCAGCACTCCATGTGAAAATAGATGGAGAACATTTTAATAAAGCATGGCAAAATCAGATTCAGCAATGTAAAAAAGGAATAATACATCATGACCAAATGGAATTTATTTCAGGAATACAGCATTTCAACATTCAAAAATTGATGCAATTTACCACATTAATACAATAAAGAAAAAATATATTAATAGATGCAGAAACATATTTAACAAAATTCAAAACTCATTCATGAAAAAATTCTCAGGAAACTAGGAATAGAAGGAAGTTTTTGCAGTTAAAAGGCATCTATAAGAAACTCACAGCAAACAGTATTTTTAATGGTGAAAAACTGAATGTTAGCTCACAAATCAGCAACAAATCAAGGATGTCTGTTCTTTTCACTTGGATTCAACATTGTGCTAAAGATCCTGACCAGTGCAATAAGTGGGGAGAAAAATTTTCTCCCTACTTATTTAAAAGTTTATAAAGAAAGTAATACATTTTTATTTGCAAATGGCAATTTCATGTATGTAAAAAATCTTAATGAGTTTAAAAACAATAATTAGAACTAGTAAGTAAGTTAGGCAAGGTCACAAGATACTATGCCAATCTACAAAAATTATATCTCCTTATTATAGCAAAGGAGAATTGGAAAATCAAATTTAGAGCAACAATAACATTTACAATAACATTAAAAAAATACTTGAAGTTGGATATTAGGAGAGGGGTGAGGTCCATACAACAATTAGATACTATGCTTATTACCTGGGTGACAAAATAATTCCTACTACAGCAGTACCCCACAACACACAATTTACCTATGTAACAAACCTGAACATACACCCCTGAACCTAAAATGAAAGTTAAAAAAAAAAAAAAAAAAACAGAATTACCATGGATAAATTTGATGGCATACTCAGCGTTGCATACCAAACAATGCTGAGAGAAATTAAAGGCCATCCGAATAAGGGAGAAGCATACCATATTCATGGATAGAAATAAGCAATCTAGCTAAAATGAACTTCTTCAAAATGTATCTATGAATTCAATGCAATCCCAGTCAAAATCTCAGCAAAATTTTTTTGGTAAAACTTGACAATCTGATTAGAAAACCAAAACAGTCTTGAAAAGAATAAAGTTAAAAAATCAACACTTCTGTATTCAAGTTAGATTAAGTATGGAATTTGCATAAGAATAGAGAGATTATTAAAACAGAATAGAAACTCAGAAATAGATTCCATACATAATTTTCGTTAAGATGCCAAAGCAACATATCAAGAAAAGGAAAGTAATTTTAATAAATGGTGATTGGAACAAGCAGATAACGTGAAAACTAAAGCTATCAACCTTCTAGAAAAAAAAAATTAAAACATTGTTTGGAACCAGGTGGTAGGCAAAGATTTCTTACTTAGAACAATGAAAGCAACCTGGAGTAGACAAAAATTTCTAGGGATATAAAAATTATGTTAGGCTTCACCAAAATGAAAGACTTCTGCTCACTAAAAACTATTATAAAGAAAATCAATAGTTTAGGACCAGACTGAAACTTATTGTAAAGCTTATGTATAACAGTAGGCTTGTATCCAGTGTCCAGCTATATTCCTACAAGTCAATAAAAGGACAATCACTCCAACTAAAAAATCAGGAAATATTTCAATATATCTTGAAAGAAAAATATACAAATGGCCAATAAATGTGTGAAAAGTTGCTCATTATCAATAGTCATCAGAGAAACACATAACAGAAGTACAGTAAGATACCACTGCACACACACTATGGTGGCTAAAACTAAAAAGATGGACAGCATCACATATTGGCAAGGATGTGAAGCATCTGGACCTATTATATTGGTGTTGAGAAAGAGAAAGTGATTAAACTATTTTGGAAAATGGTCTGAAAATTTCTCATAAATTTACGTATGCATCTACCACATGAGACGGTAATTCTACTACTATATATTTACCCAGTAGAAGTGAAAACAGGTATTTGCAAAAAGTCTTGCACATCAATGTTTACAGAGAAGATTTATTTGTAATAAAGCTAAACTGGAAACAACCCAAATGTCCGTTAGTAGAAAAATAGATAAACCAATTCATATAATGGAATACTAATCAGCAGTGAAAAAGGAACAAACTACTGTTACAAGCAATCTGAAAATAAAACAGAAAACTTTTAGTGAGTGAAGAAAAGGCAGACACTAAAGAGTATAAATTGTGTGACTCCACTGACAGAAAGTCCTAGAATAGGCAAAACTCATCAATGGTGGTAGAAGTCAAATAACGGTTACTCTTGTCAAATACAAGTAGGAGATCAGTGATTGAGTGGGAAGAGGCACAATTTGGGGGGCTAATGGAAATAATCTATATCTTTATAAATTTATAGGTTTGAGGATTATATAAATGTATACACTGAATTGTACATTTAAGCTGTGTGTATTTTATAATCTGTATAGTCTATTAAAAATAACACATGGGGTTGCGTAACTATAATATATCCTTTCTATGTGTTGGCTGTTGCTGTTAATTATGGGACAGTTTCTTGCTAATTTATAGATATGAACTATAAAGTATGAAGTAATTATCATTTGTATAATTACGTATGAGTTTGAGTTATTTACTCACATATTAATGCTTTAAAATACATGGAATGTTAATATATGTTACTAACATTGCCTAAGTTCACCAATAGTCTGCTTAGTTATGGGTCAGCTTTATACACTCTGAAGATAATACCTAAGACATCAATAGCACATAAAAATGCATTTCACTCAATAGCTTTTCATAAGATCAAAAGAATCCTGTTTATTTAGCTGTTAACTGAATATTCTTTTTACAAGAACTTATCTGTCAATGTAATGGCAAATAAGTGTTATTCCATATTTTAGTATCAGCCTCACATAACCTTTAGTAGTTGTTGGGTGAAAGGCTAGGACTGAGATCTGGAGGGAGGAGTTCCATGATCAATTAAGAATGGCTTCAGTGGCACCTGAGCAGAAGCAGGGGCAATGGCAGGGCTGAAAATATGCTGGGAGATATCGTTTGCTATCCTGGACTCATGTTGTCAAAATGTACAAAATACTTCAAATGCAAGTGCAAAATACTGAAAACACACCCAGTGGAATTTAATCTTTCATTGATGATTCAAAGGAAACTTCAAGATATTATAAGATAACAGGCTCATCATGGACTTGAATGGATGGACTGACTAAACATTGTGTTTGGTTGAGTTCTGGGTAAGCAAACATTTGCTGTGTATCAAATGGCGGTGTGTTTAAATAAAAGTGCCTTTAATTGAGAAAGTATATACAGAGGGAAACACTCCCACCATTTTAGACAGCATCTGGTGCTCCTTTATGAGATTTCAGGAACATGAGGCAAGGCTTCTATGACATGATAGTCATTCTAACAGTCAAATTGACTCCCTGGACATCACTCTAAGACTTAATAAGCATTACTTTATCTGCCGTGAACAGCAGGCGAATAGCTTTCTTACTCCCTACATTTCCAGCAGTTTGAATTCCAGATGTTGGGCACTGCTCAGCAGGGCTTTCGCAGCTCCATGCATTTCTTAACAGATAGTTCTGCTTTCACTGCCTTGGGGAAAAAAAAATGAATTGGCAAATTTGCAATGCCATCTTTTCAAAGAAAATAAGAAGGAAAAATGACTTGCATATTTACTAAACTGTTAGTTACAATTTCCATCATCTTTTCTCTGTTTCTAAGACTATGCATCACTCGGGAGAGAGCAAAATAAAGGGACTGAATTCACAAAGATCCAACAAAATCCAGCATTGGGTTTCCTGACTTCAAGCCATCGAATGTAAAACTACACTATTATACTGCTCCTCGGAGAGAAATCAGAGCTAGGCTGTTTATCTGGGGGAGCCACATGTCTATTGTAATGATGCTTGGTTTGCCAGAGTGCTATTTCACTTTTTTTTTTTTGCCCAGAAATTTATCCCAATATGGAGGTGGGCATGATGCATTAATAAAATCTTATTTCTTCTCCCTCTCTCTTCCCAACCAGGCTTGCTATATGGAGCTGAAATTATAGGCAGCAAATCTCCCTTTTCTCCAAACATTGCTTTGTGGAGTACAAGAAGCTGCTGAAAAATGAGCAAATGCACATAAATCCCAGGATGTGAAAGATCACTAAGTAAACCTTCTTAGTAGGGATGTGACGGAGAAGACACACAAACTTGAGACTTGCCAGCTGGTAATAGACTTGGTTCCGACACTGACTTAATGAAACAAAGATGTAACATTGGTTGAGATTTGGGCCTTCAGAATCATAGATCCTGGGATAATAGCCCGACGCTGCCCCATCAGCTGTATGAGCTAATTGGCAGTTGTTTCCTTCGTAATTTGGGAATCTGCTATGCCTACCTCATAGGATTTCCAAAGGATTAAAACAGATCATGCCTGGGAAGTGTTTGCACAATGCCTGGAACAGAATCAGTGCTGAGTAAATGAGACCCACGATTTCTAGAGTTAAGCAAGTTATTTCTCCTTTTAGGGCCGTGTGTATGTGTGTGCGTGTGCACGTGCGCGCGCATACCCAGATGCCATCTCCACCCCCAAAATGTTCCTGAAGATCTCTACAGGACCCTGTTGAGTCTCCTTAGTAAAACTACTAATTACTAAGGTTTTTTTGTTTATTTTTTGGTTTTTGTTATTGTTTTTATTTTTGTTTTGAGATGGAGTTTTGCTCTTGTTGCCCAGGCTGGAGTGTAATAGCACAATCTTGGCTCAGCAGAACCTCCACTTCCTGGGTTCAAGTGATTCTCCTGCCTCAGCCTCCTGAGTAGCTGAGATTACAGACATGTGCCACCACGCCTGGCTAATTTTTGTATTTTTAATAGAGACAGGGTTTCTCCGTGTTGGTCAGGATGGTCTCGAATTCCTGACCTCAGCTGATCCGCCCTCCTCAGCCTCCCAAAATGCTGGGATTACAGGCGTGAGCCACCACGCCCAGCCAAGTAGTAAGTTTTTAGGAGACTCCACAGGGTCCCATAGAGTGGGTGTTGAGGTTCCCAAGACCTTCAACCAAAATAGTTCCTCTTTAATGTTTCCACTCAACAGGTTTTTGCCAAATATGTCTTCTGAAGAGTATTCTGCTGTTAAGAAAAAGGAGGGTGGGGAGTTTGAAAACCTGAGGTCTAGATTTTCTCCCAGCTTTATGATGTGTTTAAATGCTGATTGAAGACCTACTGTGCACCGGCCTCTTTTTCAGACATTAAGTTTCTGAAATGGTTGATGCTTCCCTTGGTCTCAAAGCCTCAAAGCCATGTAAGGCAACCAAAAAACTGAGGGGCTGAATGTGACTATTGGGGCCACACAGAAAGCAGGGGGTACTTCTGATTGAGAGAATCCAAAATAGATTCACAATGGAGATGACATTGCAATTTCCCATCATTACAAACCATAACCAATAATCATCACTGAGGGATTAACTACACGTCAGACATGAGCTTGATGTTGCACATGAATCAACTTGTAGAATTCTCCAGAAACCGAATCACTATTCCCATTTTAAGAGCTCAGAAAAGTGAAGCACCACTGCTCCAAGCGGTGGAGCCAGTATTTAACTAGGTCACTGGCGCTGAGTAAGGATTGTTATACACAGAGGTATACAACTTCTCTAAGGCAGCCTGACTTTAAAGGGTAAAAATCAGATTTTACTAATTCTAACTGCCTGTTGTTTTTCAGAATTTATATCTCAGAAATTGGGGTACATCTTACATTCAGTAACATACTCTATGTTTCTTGGCAGGATTTTTTTTCTCTCTCCCAGAAGCATATAAAATAATAGCGTGTCTTGGGTGTCAAAGGCATCTTAATGGAGTATGATGACATTGTGGCAGGAAGCTAAGGAGGTAGGACGTCCCAGATAGACAAACCCACACGTGCGACAGTACAGAGGCTGAGATGGCATACTGTACTCAGGAAATAAGTGGATTTAGAGGATTCATGATCACGGTCAAAAGTCGAGGCTGCAAAGGCAGAACGGAACCGGAATGGAGCTTCTCAAAGGCAGAACGGAACCGGAACAGAGCTTCTCAAAGGCAGAACGGAACCGGAACAGAGCTTCTCAAAGGCAGAACGGAACCGGAACAGAGCTTCTCAAAGGCAGAACGGAACCGGAACAGAGCTTCTCAAAGGCAGAACGGAACAGGAACAGAGCTTCTCGACAGGTATTTGTCAAGAAGACTTTTCTTTGCTTCCTCAAAGAAGAGTTATGGAAATACATGGGGCATTTCTTCCTTATCCTAGTAATGAGGGTTCTATAAGCATTTAGTGGAGACAAGAAGGTGCAATTGAGATGCAAGTGTCTTGCAATGCATAAAACAGTCTTGCCCAAAAAAGAATTGTCTCCCCTTTGGCCTAACATTCAAATGCCATTCACAGATGACAAACCTGTTTATGATTAGTTGAGATTAGAACCTAAGTCCATTGACATAGGAAGATAAGGTATCTTTGAGGATTCTAATACTCGATTACTTTCTCAAATATGAAACTACTGTGTAACTCAAAAGAAACGTAGACTCTATCTCTTTGGAACTTTATCAACTTTTCCTCTTTAGCACAATTCTATCACCGACAACCATGTGGATCACAGCAGTATTTAAATTGCCATCCGTCGTGCCTGGATCAGCCTGCGCTGGAAGCTGCCAAGTCTACCGTGCTCCCATCTATGGGTGTGAGCAGCAAGAGATTTCACAGGATTTCTAATGAAGTTAAGTATTCGTATTTTAAAATACGTAGTATGTTATAACTTACATTAGTTCTAATTTCCTTTATTACAGTTACAGGATTATGATGATCTTATGTATATAGTTACATTGTATTATTTATGAATTTCATTTCATGAAAAATAAGAGGACTTCACAAACATTTATTACAAAAAGGTTGGGAAGGTCTGGGGTCTGCATGAGTTGTGATTCATTAGGCAAGATCAAGGTTTGAACATTTGACCAAGATTAAAATCTGAGAGCAATGAGAAGGAATCAAAGGATTTTTGACAGATTTTACAAAGTTTGAAAAATGTAGAAAAAAATTGGAATAAAATAAGCACCATTAATTTTTTCTCACTTTTTTCCTATCCACGTATGTTTTTGTTTTTAAAAACATGTTGAAATTCTTTCTTACATTATAATTCATATAATTCATTAATTATTCTCTAAAAATACCTCTTTTAGTGGATGCATAATATTCCATCGGAAGTCTCTTTATGTATTGATTTTAGGATACATTCAGAAGAGTTAGCTAACCTCCCAATATGTTTTGTAAAGAGTATATAATAACAGAATTTTAGTGGTGAAAGAGGTTTTCAAATTTTCCAAATTAATCTCCTTATACTACAGACGAGGAAATAAAGAAGCAAAAGGGGTAAGTCACAGGGTCATTTAGCAGCACAGCAAGAACGAGAATCCTGGTCTCCTTCTGCTCAGGCTGATGCTGCTCTGTATTATTTTGTAGCTGCCTCCCCTGATGTGCCCTCTTTAAAGAACTGACCCACGACTGGCATCTCCAGGGTATATTTAATCACTTGTTGTAACTATGGATTTGGCTCTCAACACAGACAAAAGCTGGATAGTCAATGGGGTGTGCAGCTAAAAGGCAATGCTTTCTGCTTTGGGAGCAAGACTTGTACAGATCAACAAGAAGCATTTCTTAGTCTCAGCACCCAGCAGGAGTTCTTAATGATCAAGGCCAAATTGTTGTACTATTTCAAGAAAGTTTTATTACCAGGAACATATGGGAGGGATGATTTCATATCAGATTATTTTCAGCTATAAAAAAAGATGATAACAGCTTGACTTCAGACGTGATACGTAAACACACGATTCTGCAAATTATAGTTGGCTTATGTGTTAAATGTAACGCATTCCGTTGAGTATATGCACAGTGCACATTCATAACAAAGAGTATCTATGACACTGCAATTCAACATAAGAGATGGACTTACAGTCCATGCTGCAGGTACAGAGTAAAAACCTCTTCAGGAGATGGTCAAACTAGGCACTTAGTAAGAATAAATACACAGCCTAAGTGACATGTCGGTTGTTGAGTGGGAGAAAGAGAAAACAAGGACATCTGGAACAATCAAGAATCAAGGATAATCAAGAAAAACTCTGGAACAATGTTGCAGATCAAGGCTTCTGCCACCACCATCTCTGCCTAAATGATTGCAGTAGCTTCTTGCTAGTCTCCCACCTCCGGTCCTTGTCCTCCACAGCAGGGTATGGGATCCTGTTAAAACCTGAGACATGATCCTTCGATTTAGGTTAAGGCAAAAGTAGAAGCAATGTGGACAGCTTTCAGACCAATGTAGCTCAGAGCTAGCGTGCTTCCTCCCTGCCTCTCTTTGTGTCAGGAAGCTTGGAGACCCCATGATCCAGATGCAAAAGGGCTGCCTGACTGACATTTGATCATAACATGAGTAACACATATACTTTTATTGTGTTCAGTCACTGAGATTTGGGATGTGTTTGGGGGGGATGTATAGTATTTGTCACTGAAGCCTAACATAGCTTATCTTGATGAATACAGCTGTTAGTGTAATAAAGTCATGGAAAGCCTTGATGAAAAAAATTACCCACCCTGTAACAGTGTCTCGTGTTCCATGAGGAAAACTGCATTTCTTTTTCAACTGATATTTTGTTCTGTAAGAAGTTACATGTATTATACACAATATGGGGAGGTGGATCCAATCACCACACCTCCCTAAGCACGTTCTTCTTCCTGGAGCTCTTGTAGAGATGCTCATGCAAAGTCCTTTTGAAATTCAGCTTTGAAGGAGAAGTAACATTTATTTGACTGTTTTAAGGAGTTTCCCGCTCTCGGCATTAAAAAGAAAATCTAAAGATGCAAGCGTGTGAGATATTTCTCTTAATTATTGATGGGTGCTGCTGAAGCCATGATCAAACAAGTCAGCTCAGCTCTGCTAAGGGAGGAAATATCTCCCTGCAAAACAAAACAGAAACTTTTCTACACATCTTGGGTGGGTCGGGTATGAACATCCTTGAGCTGACTTCAACAACGGTAAAAAATGTTCAGATGTGGTGATGGTTAGGGCACTGTTGGTACTATTGAGAGACTGAGAAATGGGTGTCAGGCCAGGAATCTGCTAGGAAGAAGAGGTAGAAATGATAATGATGATAGTGGTGGTGATGATAGCTTGTCATTGAAGAAGAAGAGATGTAACAATCACATAATCGCATTAATAAAAGTGTGGCACTGGCCGGGTGCGGTGACTTAAGCCTATCTAATCTCAGCACTTTGGGAGGCCGAGGCGGGTGGATCACGAGGTCAAGAGATTGAGACCAGCCTGGTCAACATGGTGAAACCCCATCTCTACTAAAAACACAAAAATTAGCTGGGTGTGGTGGAACGCACCTGTAGTCCCAGCTACTCAGGAGGCTGAGGCAGGAGAATCACTTGAACCTGGGGAGCGGAGGTTGCAGTGAGCCAAGATCATGCCACTGCACTCCAGCCTGGGCAACAGAGCAAGATTCTGTCTCAAAAAATAAATAAATAAATATAAAAGTGTGGCATTGAAGTGAAAGAAATGTTAGGAATAAAAGGAGTGCATTCTGTAAAAAATCAAACCTGACCCAGAACAGGAGTGGAGGATATAGTGATATCAGAGAAGACTTCCTTCAGGAAGCGATGGTTGAGATGATCATTGAAACGTCAGAAAGGACCAGGGTATTTCAGACAGAAAGAAGAGTATGTGCAAAGGCCCTGTGGTAGAAGGGAGCATACAGCATTTGAAGGACTCAAAACAACTACAGAAATAATACTTTGTTAGTCAGGGGGTTAGCAGCAAGGGGTGTAGTTACACATTAGTGAGGCAGGTAGCACATGCAGGGCCCTGAGGTTGTGTTAAGAAATTTGGTCTTTGAACTCAAACAAATTTACAAGAAAAAAACAAACAACCCCATCAAAAAGTGGGCAAGGGATATGAACAGACATTTCTCAAAAGAAGACATTCATACAGCCAACAGACACATGAAAAAATGCTCATCATCACTGGCCATCAGAGAAATGCAAATCAAAACCACAATGAGATACCATCTCACACCAGTTAGAATGGCGATCATTAAAAAGTCAGGAAACAACAGGTGCTGGAGAGGATGTGGAGAAATAGGAACACTTTTACACTGTTGGTGGGATTGTAAACTAGTTCAACCATTATGGAAAACAGTATGGCGATTCCTCAAGGATCTAGAACTAGATGTACCATATGACCAGCCATCCCATTACTGGGTATATACCCAAAGGATTATAAATTATGCTGCTATAAAGACACATGCACACGTATGTTTATTGCAGCACTATTCACAATAGCAAAGACTTGGAATCAACCCAAATGTCCATCAGTGACAGATTGGATTAAGAAAATGTGGCACATATACACCATGGAATACTATGCAGCCATCAAAAAGGATGAGTTTGCGTCCTTTGTAGGGACATGGATGCAGCTGGAAACCATCATTCTTAGCAAACTATCACAAGAACAGAAAACCAAACACCGCATGTTCTCACTCATAGGTGGGAAGTGAACAATGAGATCACTTGGACTCGGGAAGGGGAACATCACACACTGGGGCCTATCATGCGGGGGGGGGGGAGGGATTGCATTGGGAGTTATACCTGATGTAAATGATGAGTTGATGGGTGCAGCACACCAACATGGCACAAGTATTCATATGTAACAAACCTGCACGTTATGCACATGTACCCTACAACTTAAAGTACAATAATAATAAATAAATTTAAAAAAAAAAAAAAGAAATTTGGTCTTTGTTCTAGGAGCAACAGTAAATAATGTAAGTGCTTCAAAGGAGAAGAGGGACAAGAGGATGGCATGATCAGATTTGCATTTTTAAAAGAACACTCTGGCTGCACCATTCAACCCTAGATCAATCTAATTCCAAAGCCCATGCTTTCATTCCAAGCCACCTCTGACCTAAGGTATAGGCGAAAAGGGTGGGGAAGGAGGGCGTGGCTTTTAAATAGGAAGGCTTGGGAAGCCTTCATGAGAAGACAATATCTGAATAAAGACCTAGAGCAAATGAGGAGAAAAGGCTTGCAGAAACTAGAAGAAAAAAAAAAAGACATTTAGAGGAGGAAACGGAAGAAGAAAGGTCCTCAGATGTTACTTGTTGTAGGGGTGGATTCTGGAGCTCTTTGGTGGATCACGGAAAGGCTGAAACACAGAAAGTATACATTTGTATGACTGTGCTGACAGTGGATCCAAAAAAGTAATTAGCAGGATTTTATGGTTAAAGAGGGGACCACTTTGCAAGGTGGCTTTGGAAGAATTGGGATGCCCAGTGGTCACAAGCACAGGATTAGGAATCAGACAGCCTCAAAATGGAGCTGTGGCTCTTTCGCTTTTGTACAGCTTACATTTCTCGGAATCTCAGTTTGGGTGTCTGAAAATGGGGGCAGTAATGACTGATCTCATATAGTCATTGGGAAAATTGAGGAAAATAATGATGGAAAATGCCTGAGCAGATGTTGCCAAAGCCCTACCATATCACCTGGGCCACTGCACAGAAACTGAAAGTGATTATCCACAGTACACAGCTACAGCTGATTTTCTTCTCTCTGCCTGATAGAGGTCGCTGACCAGTACACGTGCTTAGCTGATCATTAGGCTGATCAGAAGGATCAAGACTGGAAAGTCATTTCCCAGGAATAATTCTCAAACAATACCCCTGTTTCCTCATCTCTTGGGAGACAAACACGGCTTTTGCTCTGATTGTCACCCAGAGGGTTCCAGCAGATTCAGCCCTGGTGGCCTGCAGTGGTCACTTGCCCTTCGTTGCACACTTTATACACTTTCCTGCCTTGCGGGTCTCACTTCTCCACTTTCAGGCAGCGTAACCTGAGATCTCTTCCAAAAAAAAAACCTGCTTGTACTCAACTGCTTCCCTCAGGAGTAAATAAATCTGTGACTGTCTAGAGAAAGCATTCAAGAAACCTGGCAAGAGAAAGCATTCAATCAAAGTGAGTTGTTACAATTATTGCTACAGGAGTGAACAGGATATAAGGAACTGAACTCAGGATTATGAGGCAAGAGAAAGAGGAGTCTCATTCAGGGCCAATTCAGTGAACAGAATTGAGAGAAATTTCAGGTGCTTCTGTCAGTAAACTCTGCCTACAGCTGGTTTAATTCGGCCTCAGACAGAAATGGCTTTACCCATAGGAGACTGAAAGTTGTACTCATCCTGTAAGCAGAATTGGAAAACACTCAAAAGGAAGAATCTAGAAAAACCACTGTGAAGACAAATTTAATACCAGAGACTTTGTCTTCTATAAAAAAACTCTCTACCCAAAGATCTCTATATATATATATAGTAAATAGATGACACCATCACAAAATATGCACATGTTTTTAATATATATTCAGACACTGATACAATAAATATTTATTGAGCATCTATTGTGGACCAGAAACTGGCTTAGTTCTAAGTTAGCAGTAAAAAAAAATAAAAAGTGAAAAAAAAAGGAAGCCATGAAAAATTCCTGACCTCACAGAACTTACATTCTAGATTGTGAAGATGAACAATAAGCAAAACAATTAAGTTAAAATTTGAGAATGTGAGAGAAAGAGAAGTTTTGGAGACAAATTAACCACAGAGAGAGGGAAAGAGGTGGGAAGGAGGAGGTTGGCACTTTTAAATAGAATGGCTCAGAAGGTCTTAGTGAGAAGGAAAGATCTGGATAAAGACATGAAGCAAATGAAAAAGAAAACCATTCAGACATCTGCAAAAAATAATGAAAACAAAAAGCAAAATTTAAGCCAAGGGAGAAGTAAAGCAAAGGCTCCGAGCAGAGAGAACAGCATCAGGTTCAAAGAACAGCAATGAGGAGGGTGCGGTGGAAGCATTTGGTTGCAGGGACCATGGCAGACAGAGGACAGCAGTTGGCACATTTATTTCTATAATGGATCAGATAGTAAATAGCTTTGGTTTTCTGGATTATGCAGTCTTTATTACAATGACTCACCTCTGCCATTGTAGCACACAAGCAGCCACAGAAAATGCATAAATGAATGGGCCTGGCTGTTTTTCAATAAAACTTTATTTATGGGAATTTAAATTTCATATCATTTTCATATGCCACAAGTATTATTCTTCTTTTGAGTTTTTTCAACCATTTAAATATATATTAAGAATACATTTCTTTTTTATCTATTTATTTTTTATATATTTTTATTGAGACAGGGTCTTGCTTTGTTGCCCAGGCTGGTCTTGAACCCCTGGGATCAAGCGATCCTCCTACTTGTCTTGGCCTCCCAAATGCTGGGATTATAGGCATGAGCCACCACGCACAGGCTAAGAAAAACATTTCTTAGATTACCAGCTGTACAAAAAAAAAGGAATGGGCTAGATTTTGACCACGGGCTGTTTGTTTGCCAGCCCCTAACATCGGACGTTGTAGATTTCAAGAAAGATTTGGCTTTTGCTCTGAGTGGATGGGAAGGAATTGGAAGGCTTTGAGTGCAAGAGTGGCATTGACTTAGATTTGAGCAGGGAAGCTCAGACTTTTGTGTTGAGAGTAGGTTAAAGAGGGTCAAGGGCTAACGAGATCTTTAAAAGGCTTGGCACATATCTTTTTACATATCTGTTTAGTTAAAGCTGTTTGCTGGAGTTATCATTTGTGATTCCAAATGCATATTTACGATTTCCACTAATGGACAGTGAGCCCTCTGATTTTTACCCATTATAACAGTGTTCAAAATAAACATGGGCTATCAAGAAACATATCAAATAGATCGCACAAGAGTACAGGGCAAAAATCCGATTTGTATTTTTATTTCATAGCACTGAGACATATTTATCATTGAGAAAGAGAGCTCATCTCCTACTTTGCATGTGCTTTTTTTGAATGTCTGACTTCAGAGGCAATGCTCTTTGGTCATGTTTTTAATATCATCACGTTTGTATTTAACTAAAAATCAAAGCTAACGTGGAAGCACCTGATTCAATGAAAATGCATCGCCCAGCCGCCTCCTCTCTCCCAAGCACCTTCTTGATTCTGTATTTTGTACAAAAACTGGGAGAGCTGTTACAAACATCGATGATATATAACTGAATGATTTTGGTCTGAAAACAGAATTTACCACAGAACTATAAAAATGGTGCTATTAGGGCAAGTTGTCAAGAAATGATTAATACTTCTAACTGGCTATCATTTTTTCTAGCCTTCACACTTCAGTAGGCCATTAATCTGAAATTGGTACCACAAGTGTCACTTGCTTTGTTTGTCCATAGGGACCAAGATACCAAGATATCTTCTTTAGAATGGGGAAATATTACCAGATTAAGGTTGGGGCTCAGGTTTATGCCTTAGAGTACAGGTAATATGTGTGTTTGCATGCGTGTGTGTGTGCATGTGCACACGTGTGTGTGTGTGCATGTAATGTTTCATGAGCATGGAGCTGGTTCTTGGCAATTTAGTGATGTAACATTTTGTTTGTGCCCCGATGTGGTATATGATTTCTGATTCCCTTCTGTTGAATCAATAATTTTAAAATGTTTATAAAAGTAATATATATATAATTATATATAATTAATATATATAAATACTATTATATATTAATAGTATATTATATATTATATCATATATAATAATATATATGATATATATATTATATTATCATATTCCAGGAGATTTTAGTGTAGAAAGTTTATTAGGTGAAACTTATGGCTCAAAATAGCATCTAACTCTGGTCACAGTGGAGTAAATGTCACTGGAATTGCTCTCTACACTACAAAACTGAAGCAAATATATAAAACAACTATTTTAGACACAAAAAACAAGCACTGAAGGACTGTGATTCCTGTGAAAAGGCATACAAACAAAGTGGGCCCTGTCATTGTCTGAATCTTATCCTTGCAGGCACTTTCTGGACTGAAATTCAAAAAGGGAGAATGCAGAGAAGAGCATGATGATCTCAGTGCTTTGAGAAGACAGAGACTGGAGTTCAGAGGGGCTAAGGCTGCTCAGAGGTATTGGTAGAGTTCCATAAAAAGGGGAGCTATGGAGAAAAAGAACTCCAGATATCTTCATAGGGGTTTCATTAGGCTTTGCTGAATAATGAGCTGTGCAAGTGTAGAGAAAAACTCTGCACAGCTGAACAAAAAATGACAAGGAATTGTAAGATGATTGATGCTAAAAGCTGACTAAGACTGGGGCTCATTCAAATGCCTGTCAGTCAGAATGGACAGTCATTGCTCATTACTTGAAATAGAGACCCCAGGAGAGTCATACCTTAGTGATATGGCTAAACTTGCCCTACATCCATGCTAGTGGAGCTGTTAAAAAAAGACTTGAATATATTAAACTGATCTGTCATTTTCTTAACTGCCTGCCATTCTACAAAGCTTAACAATCCATAAAAGAAGACAACAGAATCCAAGGGTTTAACCAGATAAAAGTCACAATGTCATAATGTTCTGAATCTAATCAAATATTAGTAGGCATGCCAACAAGCAGAAAAATGTGACTCATAATCAGAAGAAAAATCAGTCAATATGGGCCGGGCACAGTGGCTCACACCAGTAATCTCAGCACTTTGGGAGGCTGAGGCAGGCAGATCACTTGAGGTCAGGAGTTTGAGACCAGCCTGGCCAACATGGTTTCACCCCATCTCTACTAAAAATACAAAAATATATAATTAGCCAGGCATGGTGGCAGACGCCTGTAATCCCAGCTACTTGGGAAGCTGAAGCAAGAGAATCACTTGAACCCAGGAGGCGGAGGTTGTAGTGAGCCAAGCTTGCGCCACTGCATTCCAGCCTGGGCAACAGAGCAAGACTCCATCTCAATTAAAAAAAAAAAAAAAGTATAGGGTGACAAGCTCAAGAACCTCAGGAAACACCAATAAAGATAAACACAAGGAAAACCAAAGACATATGATAATCAAATGTTTTAAAACAACGATAAAGAGAATATCATAAGAAGGCAGACAGGGGAAAAGATACATTATTTATATAGGGGAAACATTAAGAATTACTACAGATATTTTACCAGATATTTTCCAGGCCAGAAGACAAGAAATAACTTTCAAGTACTTCAGGAAACAAACAAACAACAAAAACCCTTGCCAACTAGGAATTATATATTCAACAACAAAAAAGAATCCCTTAAAATAGAATAAAAGAGACACTTTTACAGATAAACAAAAGCTAAGAAAATTCTTTGCCCGCAGTCTGTAGTATAAGAAATATTTAAGGTTGGGCACAGTGGTCCAAGCCTATAATCCCAGCACTTTGGGAGGCCGAGGCAGGCCGATCACCTGAGGTCAGGAGTTCAAGACCAGCCTGGCCAACATGGTGAAACTCTGTCTCTACTAAAAATACAAAAATTATCCAAGTGTGGTGGCAGGCACCTATAATCCCAGCTACTCAGGAGGTTGAGGCAAGAGAATAACTTGAGCCTGGGAGGCAGAGGTGGCAGTGAGTCAAGATCGCACCACTGCACTCCAGCCTGGCCAACTAAGCGGGACTCTGTCCCAAAAAAAAAAAAAAAAGAAATATTTAAGGGTAATGATAGAAGAAAATGGTAGTAGATGAAAACTTGACCTTGCAGAAAAGAATGACATTTCATGAAAATGCTATATATTTACTTGGCAAATACAAAACTTTTTCTTATTCTAGTCTATGTGAAAGATAATAAACTGTTTAAAGCAAAAATAATAACAAAGTATTGTAACATTTATAAAGATATATAATATATGTAATATTTATAAAAATATGTAAAGATATTACATATTTATATGTAATATATGTAACAAATATATACTTATGTTTAGATGTAATATATTTACATTTATACAAATTTACATATTTATCTTTATATTTACATATTTATCTTTATATGTAATATGAATACATATTTATGTTAGGTTGGCACAGAAGTAATTGCAGTTTCGCCTATTATTATTTTTTATTTTTTTAATTATACTTTAAGTTCTAGGGTACATATGCACAACGTGCAGGTTTGTTACATATGTATACATGTGCCATGTTGGTGTGCTACACCCATTAACTCATCATTTACATTAGGTATATCTCCTAATGCTATCCCTCTCCCCTTCCCCAACCCCACAACAGGCCCTGGTGTGTGATGTTCCCCTTCCTGTGTCCAAGTGATCTCATTGTTCAATTCCCACCTATGAGTGAGAACATGCGGTGTTTGGTTTTCTGTTCCTGCAATAGTTTGCTGAAAACGATGGTTTCCAGCTGCATGCATGTCCCTACAAAGGGCACGAACTCATCCTTTTTTATGGCTGCATAGTATTCCATGGTGCATATGTGCCACATTTTCTTAATCCAGTCTGTCATTGATGGACATTTGGGTTGGTTCCAAGTCTTTGCTATTGTGAATAGTGCCTCAATAAACATACGTGTGCATGTGTCTTTATAGCAGCATGATTTATAATCCTTCGGGTATATACCCAGTAATGGGATGGCTGGGTCAAATGGTATTTCTAGTTCTAGATCCTTGAGGAATCGCCACACTGTCTTCCACAATGGTTGAACTAGTTTACAGTCCCCCCAACAGTGTAAAAGTGTTCCTATTTCTCCACATCCTCTCCAGCACCTGTTGTTTCCTGACTTTTTAATGATCGCCATTCTAACTGGTGTGAGATGGTATCTCATTGTGGTTTTGATTTGCATTTCTCTGATGGCCAGTGATGATGAGCATTTTTTCATGTGTCTGTTGGCTGCACAGATGTCTTCTTTTGAGAAGCATCTGTTCATATCCTTCGCCCACTTTTTGATGGGGTTGTTTGTTTTTTTCTTGTAAATTTGTTTGAGTCCTTTGTAGGTTCTGGATATTAGCCCTTTGTCAGATAAGTAGATTGCAAAAATTTTCTCCCATTCTGTAGGTTGCCTGTTCACTCTGATGGTAGTTTCTTTTGCTGTGCAGAAGTTCTTTAGTTTAATTAGATTCCATTTTGTCCATTTTGGCTTTTGTTGCCATTGCTTTTGGTGTTTTAGACGTGAAGTCTTTGCCCATGCCTATGTCCTGAACAGTATTGCCTAGGTTTTCTTCTAGGGTTTTTATGGTTTTAGGTCTAACATTTAAGTCTCTAATCCATCTTGAATTAATTTTCATATAAGGAGTAAGGAAAGGATCCAGTTTCAGCTTTCTACTTATGACTAGCCAGTTTTCCCAGCACCATTTATTAAATAGGGAATCCTTTCCCTATTTCTTGTTTTTGTCAGGTTTGTCAAAGATCAGATGGTTCTAGATGTGTGGTATTATTTCTGAAGGCTCTGTTTTGTTCCATTGGTCTATATCTCTGTTTTGTTACCAGTACCATGCTGTTTTGGTTACTGTAGCCTTGTGGTATAGTTTGAAGTCAGGTAGCGTGATGCCTCCAGTTTTGTTTTTTTGACTTAGGATTGTCTTGGCAATGTGGGCTCTTTTTTTGGTTCCATATGAACTTTAAAGCAGTTTTTTCCAATTCTGTGAAGAAAGTCATTGGTAGCTTAATGGGGATGGCATTGAATCTATAAATTACCTTGGGCAGTATGGTCATTTTCACGATATTGATTCTTCCTATCCATGAGCGTGGAGCATTCTTCCATTTGTTTGTGTCCTCTTTTATTTCATTGAGCAGTGGTTTGTAGTTCTCCTTGAAGAGGTCCTTCACATCCCTTGTAAGTTGGATTCCTAGGTATTTTATTCTCTTTGAAGCAATTGTGAATGGAAGTTCATTCATGATTTGGCTCTCTGTCTGGTATTGGTGTATAAGAATGCTTGTGATTTTTGCACATTGATTTTATCCTGAGACTTTGCTGAAGTTGCTTATCAGCTTAAGGAGATTTTGGGATGAGACGATGGGGTTTTCTAAATATACAATCATGTCATCTGCAAACAGGGACAATTTGACTTCTTCTTTTCCTAACTGAATACCCTTTATTTCTTTCTCTTGCCAGATTGCCCTGGCCATAACTTCCAACACTATGCTGAATAAGAGTGGTGAGAGAGGGCATCCCTGTCTTGTGTCAGTTTATATTTATATGTAATATATTTCCATCTATATAAATTTACATATTTATATTTATATTTACATATTTATCTTTGTATGTAATATGAATACATATTTATGTTAGTTTGGTGCAAAAGTAACTGCAGTTTTGCCTATTATTTTTAATGGCCAAAACCGCAATTACTTTTGCACTAACCTAATATTACATATAAAGATATATAATGTTTAAAAATATATAAAATATAGAAGTAAAATATAGGACAACAATGACACAAAATATAGAAAGGTAAATGGAACTATACTGTTATATGAAAATAATATAATGCCAGAAGTGGTATAATGTTATTTGGTGTGGGATTATAAAAAGTTAAAGATGCAAATGTAAATTTAAGGGCAAACTCTGAAAATATAAAATAAAGAGAATTAGCTAGTAAGCCCATAGTGGAGATAAATTAGATTCATTAAAAAATACAGATGAGAAAAAAAAAACAAAGAAAAGATAAGACAATTAGTAAACAAACACCAACATGTCAGATTTTGACCCCATTATATCAATGATCACATTAAATATAAATTGCCTAAGTACTCCAAATAAAGGCCCAGTGTGTAAGACTGGATTAAATATTATTTAAAATTTTACATGTCACCTGGGGCCAAGGGATTGGCTCAACCTGCCTGCCACCACTAGTATCCACATGTACCATTTAGGGACCCAAGGGCAGGCTCATCTTACCTGCTGCAGGAACCTGTGTACATTGTGTGGGGACTTAGAAATCAATTTACGTCACCCATCACAAGCACCATCCACATACTATCGGGGGGCCTGAGGACAGGCCCATCTGTCTACCACTGGTACCACTGGTGCCTGAGTACCAGCTTGCCTGGTGTCCTCACACAGGCAGCAAAGCCTCACAACAGACTCCACTAACAATTGCAGTCTGTCACTGGGAAACTCACAGACACCACTGATGCTAATTACAGCCAAAGAAATCATGATGAGACTACACTATAGTGCGTACCCAGAATTAAAGCCAAAGCGCCCCACCTATTCAACACTGTAGATCCATCTATAGAAAAATGTTCATCCCTATGAAAGCCAACTCATAAATTTGGAAGAAGTGACTGTTATACCAGATGACAGATATCAATGTAAAGACACAAGGAACATGAAAAAGAAAAAAATAATAATGACACCTTCAAAGAATCACAATAATTATCTGATAATAGATTATTTAAAAAGGAAATATATGAAATACCCAAAGAAGTATTCAAAATAATAATATTAAGGGAACTCAGAAAGATATAAAAGAGCATAGATAAATAATACAAAGAAATCAAGAAAACAATTTACAATCTGAATAAGAAACTCAACCAAGAATGATATACCATAAAAAGGGACCAAATAGAAATCCTGCACCTGAGGAATTCAATTAATGAAATAAAAATACCATCAAGAGCTTCAAGAATAGAGTAGATAAAGCAGAAGAAAAAATTTCTGAACTTGAAGACAGGTCTTTTGAAACAACCTAGTCAAGCAAAAAAGAAAAACAAAGAAATAGAATAGAAAAGAAAAAAAAAAAAAGAATGAAACCTACATGACATATAGGGCACAAAAAGGTGACCAAATATTCTAATTATTGGTGTTCCAGGAAGATAAAAGATGAGCAAAGACATGGAAAACTTGCATAATGAAACAGTATTTTAAAACTTCTCAAATATTGCAAGCAATATAGCCATCCAGACGCAGAAAGCTAAAACCTTTCCAAATAAAGTCAACCCCAAAAGGTCTTCTTTAGGGCACATTATACTTAAACTGTCAAAAGTCAAAGACAAAGAGAGAATTCCAAAAATGGAAAGAGAAAAGTATCAAGTCATGAATAAGGTAATTCCCATCAGACTAACAGGAGTTCTTGACAGAATCCTTACAGACCAGGAGAGAATAGGACGATATGTTCAAAATGCTAAACAAACAAACAACCAAAAAACCCGTCAGCTAAAACATACCATTCCCAACAAAGCCATCCTTCAAAAATGAAGAGGATATAAAGTCTTTCCCAGACAAGCAAAAACTGCTAGACTAGCCCTACAAGAAATGCTAAGTAAGTCCTCCACATGGGAGCAAAAGGACAATATCTACCATCATGAAAACATAAAATTAACTTGTAAAGCAGATACAAAAATAAGAAAGAGAAAGGAATTAAATGTTTCACTACAAAAACTCCAAATCATAAAAATAAATAATAAAAGAGGAAGAAAGGAACAAAGGATATAAAACAATCAGAAAACAACAAAATGTCAAGAGTAAGTCCTCACCTACCAATAACAAACTTGAATGTAAACAGTTTAAATTCCTGAATTAGAAGTTATAAACTGGCTTAATAGAAAACAACAACAACAACAAAAAAGACCCAACTATATGCTGCCTGCAAGAACTCACTTCACCTGTAGACACATAGACAGAAAGTAAAAAGATGAAAAAAAAATTTCATTTAAATGGAAACTCAAAGCATGCAGGAGCAGCTACACTTATATCAGATGGCATAATTTCTAAATAAAAAATAAAAAGTAAAAAGAGACAAGATCATTATGTAGTGATAAAGGTATCAATTCAGCAAGATATAACCACTGTAAATAAATATGCAGTCAACTGGAGTACCCAGAACTATAAAGCAAATGTTATTAGAGCTAAAGAGAGAGAAAACCAAACTTAAAAAGAAACATCAGACATAATCTACCTGATGGATCAAATGGAACTAACAGACATTTAAATAGCATTTTCTCTATCAGCTGCAGAATACACACTCTTCTCATCAGCACATAGAACATTCTTCAGGATAAATCACATGTTAGGCAACAAAACTTGTACAACAAATTTTTAAAACTCAAAATCATAGAAATCATATCAAGCATCTTCTCAGACCACAATGGAATAAAACTAGTGATCAATAAAGCGGAACTTTGGAAACTGTACAAATGTATGAAAATTAAGCAACACGTTCCACAATGACCACTGGGTCAATGAAGAAATCAAGAAGAAAATTAAAGAATTTTTTGAAACAAACGAAAATGGAAACACAATTACCAAAACCTTTGGGATATAGTAAAAACAGTGCTAAGACAGATGTTTGTAGCAACAAATATTGACATCAAAAAAGTAGAAATGTTTCAAATAAACAGCCTAGATATATATCTGAAAGAACTAGAAAAACAAGAAAAAACCAAACCCAAAGTTAGTTTAAGGAAATAAATAATAAAGATCAGATCAAAGAACTGAAAGACCTAGAAAAGCAAGAAAAAAACAAACTCTAAGTTAGTAGAAGGAAATAAATAATAAAGATCAGAGTAAAGCTAAACAAAATAGAGACTAAACAAAAGAAATACAAAGGACAAATGAAAAAAAACTTGATTTTTTTAAAAGAACAATGATAAACCACTAGCTAGGATAACCAAGAAAAAACAGAAAAGACCCAAATAAATAAAATCAGAAATGAAAAAGAATACAATGGATACCAAAGAGAGGCTGAGGCAGGAGAATGGCGTGAACCCGGGAGGCGGAGCTTGCAGTGAGCTGAGATCCGGCCACTGCACTCCAGCCTGGGCGGCAGAGCGAGACTCCGTCTCAAAAAAAAAAAAAAAAAGAATCATTAGAGACTATTATGAATATATGCTAACAAATTGGAAAACACAGAACTGCATAAATTCCTGGACACATACAGCCTACTAAAACTGAACTAGGAAAAGTAGAAAACTAGAACAGACCAATAACACATAACAAGATTAAGTCAGTAATAAAGTCTCCCAACAAAGAAAGGGCCTGGACCAATTGGCTTTAATGGTGAATTCTACCAAACTTATAGAGAAGAACTAACAGCAATTTCTCTCAAATTATTTCAAAAAATTTAAGATGAGGGGATTGTTCCTAATTCATTCTGTTAGGTCAATATTGCCCTGAAAATCAAATCGGACTAGGACCACAACAACACAAAAAGAAAAGTATAGATGATACCCCCATGAAATCAGTTGGCCAGAATAGCGAAAGCAATCCTGAGCAAAAAGAAGAAAGCTGTATGCATCACACTATCTGACTTCAAAATATACTACAGTGCTATAGTAACCAAAACTGCATGGTATAGGTCTAAAAACAGACACACAGACCAATGAAACAGAATAGAGAAAACAGAAATAAATCCACATGTTTATAGCCCATTGATTTTTGACAAAGGCACCAAGAACATATACTGGAGAACTGACATCCTCTTAAATAAGTGGTGCTAGGAAAACTGGGTAGCCATGTGCAGAAGAATGAAACAACCCCTATATCTCTCACCATATAGAAAAATTAACTAAAAATGGATTAAAGACTTAAATGTAAGATCCAGAACTATAAAACTACTAGGAGAAAACATAGGGAAAACACTTTAAGACATTGGTCTTGGCAAATATTTTATAGCTAAAACATCAGAAGTACAGACAACAAAACAAAAATAGACAAATGGAAATATGTTAAACTAAAAATCTTCTACACAACGAAGGAAACAATCAACAGATTGAAGATACAACCCATAGAATGGGAGGACATATCTACGAAATATTTATTCAATAAGGAACTAATGTCCAGAATACACAAGGGGCTCAAACAACTCAACAGCAAGATAATGAATAATCCCCTTAAAAAGTGGGCTAAAACTCTAAAATTCTGAATAGACATTTCTCAAAAGAAGACATAAAAATGGCCAACAAATATATGAAAAGAAGAAAAACTCAACACCATTAGTCATCAGGGGAATGCAAATCAAAACCACAATGAAGTATCATCTCACCCCAGGTAGAAGGGCTATTATTTAAAAGACAAAAAATAACAAATGCTGATGAGGATGTGGAGAAAGGGGAATTCTTATACGCTATTGGTGGGAACGTAAATTAGTACGGCTATTATGGAAAACAGTATAGAAGTTTCTCAAAGAACTAAAAACAAAACTAATATACAACCCAACAATCCCATTACTATGTCTTACTAGGTAAGAAGAGTATATCAGCATATCAAAGATATACCTACACCCCCATGTTTATTGCAGCACTATTTGTAATAGACAAAATAATGGAATCAATCTAAGTGTCCAACAATGGATGAATGAATAATGAAAATGTGGCATATATACGCAATGGAATATAATCTTATGACTTATTTTGGCCAATAGAATGCAACAGAAGTTATGGTATGTGAGTTCTGAGACAAGAACTCAAGAGGCCCTGTTCACTCCTGCTCTTTCTAGGAGCCCTGCCTCCATTATGTGTGCAAGCCTGGAATAGACCATTGAGCTAAAGAGCCATGCGGGACTGTTGTCATGGATAACAGATCACGTGGAAGAGAGCCCAGTTGTTCTGGCCAAGGCCGTTTTGGACCAATCTGCAACCAACAAACCCCTAATCATCTCAAAGAGCCCACCTGATCAAGCAGAACCACCCACTTGATCTGTGGTTGAAGAAGAAGTAAGTTCAACCGAGATCCATCAAATCCCACAGAGATCAGTAGAACCATGCAGCTGCCCATAGATTCATAGTAATATATGCTTATCTATTTGAGTTTGGGGAGTCATTAGATAGCAATAGCTAACTGATAGTTTATATTGATATTCAATATATATTGTATCACTGAAAATCTTGAATGCATTCTAATGAAATTATTTTTGACATATTTTCTTAAATCTAATGTTTTCTTAACTACTCGAAAGAAATTAGAGAAGGTAAGCCTATTAGAATGTGTATTTCCAAATTATTTTCTTTTTAAGGATATTAATAACGTTAACAAATGGTGCTTGAAAATGATCTTGTGGAGTTTTTCTCCCCTCTACTGGCTATTTGCATAACATTATAAGCAATCTGCCCTGTGTCTTGGAATTAGTGTGACTGACATGGTATAAATGCTTCAAAATCTTCCAAGTCTACGCCTGAAAACCTGGCATCTTGCATCACAAGCAACACTTCCTAGAGCAAGAGGTTTTATTCTGAATAGCAACTCTAGGAAACTCTTTCTTGCTTGGATCATGTTACCACGACAACAGTCCCACATGGCTTTTTAGCTCAAGTTCATTCTTTTAATTAGAGGACTGAGATTCCTCTTTTTCTCCAACCACTTCCCCTAGGAGATTTTTCCAAACACTTATGGCTCTTGTTTTACCTTTGGGTGTTTGCATGATGCCAGGAGGAATGTGCTAATTAGAACATCTTAGTGTTTGGTGATGGTTTTTGCAATTTTGAGAGAGCATCTGTAGAGCTGATTTTCTTAAGGTAGTTTTATCCCCCAAAGTAGTAATCCCATGGTCTATGTCTATGCAACAACTTCCCTTTCTGCAAAAGGGATTTAGAAGTGGCCTCAAGTAGGGAGCCAGGTATCCATGTTGGCAAGGTGAAGTTAAGAGTGTAGAATCATACTGAACTGCAATTCTTCCTTAACTCTGATGGCTACAATACAATCTTCATTAATTCATTCAACAGATGCTTTTTGACCACATTCCAGCTATATCACCAAACATGATGACAAACTGGAGACTATAATGAACAAGACCCTATCTTCATGGAGTTTAAACTGTAAACTACAGAATATGACAAGTGCAATATGCAGGAAAATCAACTTACCTATCTGGTTTTCATTTCCCGCCCTCTAAAATGGCTTTAATCTTACTACTGCCATCTGTGTGTCATGTGAGGTTTCAGTGAAGAAATTCTTGAAAATGTCCTTTGGGATGGTACTTAGCTATGAGGAACAGGAAACCTAAATAGAAGTTTATTGTTCTCAGGTAACAAAAAATCTAGAAGTAGGTAATTGCTGGGATTGTTTTAGTGGCTCCACACTGGGAAAGTGTCTTGACTCTTCCCTCAGAGTCTAAATATAACTGCTTGTTCACAGCAAGATGAAATGAACGACAGCCAGATTAATCTCTCTCTTTTGTTAGTAAAAGAGTAAAAGCTGCTTTGGAACCTACCCCAATAACTTTGAATTCGATATTATGGTCCAGAATGCATCACAGGGTCACCGCTCGCTTTGGGGGAAGCTGTGAATATGGGTACTTAGCTTTCCCAACCTCTAAAAGGTGGGAGGAGTGGGTTGCAAATAGATGCTGGATCTGCCAAACTAATGTGCTGGCCACAAACATTTAACACAAGCATGGACTACAACTGGCCCTCAGTGCTTGTTAGTTATCTGTTTCTTTATGTTTTCCTGAAGTTCTAGAGACAGAAGGATTTTCTGGATGCAGTAGGCTGATGCAGGGAGCCAGGAAATTGGATTTTCATTGACGCAATCAATTTAGGATCAGCCAGCAATTTTCTGGGACTGAGCATAACTGCTCAGAGAATTTTAAATAAAAAGGCAACTACATCTACATGATATGAGAAAATGTCATTTACAAGAGAAGGATCAATATTATATATAGATTAATGGTTCATGAATTGCAGATTGTGGACTATTTGGAAGCCTCAAGAATGTGTTGGGATGCTGAAACTGTGCCCATGTGACCTTTTAATTTCGTGTTTTTATTTAAATAATCATACCACTTCCAAATTAACATATGGATATGTTGGATTGTGTGGATGATTTCTGCATTAGTGAGATTAGATTAAGTTATTCTGTTGCAACAAATAACTTGCAAATCTCAGTGATTAACAAAGCCAAGGTTTATCGCTCACTGCAGGGTGAAGGGTTGGGTCAGTGTTAGAGGCTGCTTCCTTTGTATGGAAGCGTCTAGACATTTTCCCATTACATTTCTTGCTTCTTACATTCACATTTCATTTGCCAAAATGTGTCTGTTGATACAGCTAGTTTCATGCAGGTGGGAAACCTGTGATCTTCCTATGTGTTTCAGAATGAGGCCAAGAACTGAAGATGTAGTGGTAGTAATGTCTATAACAGTTATTATGTATCTAAGTACTGTTACTCCTTCTCAGTACCATAGTATGGTACTGATTGAGTCGAGATCAAATAACGCTACCTTAATTTTTTCAGGGAAAGAAGAAGTGGGCGTAATGTGTAAATGATCCAGTCACACCAATAGATGGTATAAAATATCATAGTATGCTGAGGAAATGAGCAGTTCAGATAGAAAAAAAAAAGTGGTGGGAAAATAGTCATTACCTGGCATGAACTACTAGAGCCATGCTAAACTCAGAAAAAAACCTTGCTTCTAGCTGTTATTCCATTCACTTGTGAGCAGAATTTGGAATTCAGCAATACAACATCATGTATTATATTATGTTAATGTTTTCAACTTTAGCTTTATCGGTTTTACGGTTTTATTTGACATTGACTTGTAAATTTCTTGTGCTTTTATAGTTGCATATGAGAAATAAAAATAAGAAAACTGTCATGTTTATTAAATAACATAATAAAAGCAATTTAAACTAACACAAGGGGACCTACATCTTTTCTATAAATGGTCCCTACATTTTCTAAAAGTTGGAGGTACATTGCATAAATTGTTCAAAGATCACTCAAAATCACCGAACCAAGATCTCCTGAATACATTGAAATCTCTGTTTTATCATGCAATACAAGGCACAGGCTATGTAGTATGTAGAACCTAAGTTCAAAGTTAAAAAGGCGGTTTAAATGCAAGTATCAGCATTTGTTATATATGGAAACTGGAACAAATGGTTTTTGCTCAAAAAAACTCTGAGCATGAATTTACACATGCCTAAAAGGGGAGTAGCAATGCTATGTGAACCGATCTCAGAGGATATGGCAGAGATTGAACGAAATAACAGATGTGCCAGGGACTACTTGTCCCGTATCAATAACTGCATATCCAGTATCAACAGTAGCAGCCGTCCTTATTGTTGTTATTATTATTACAAGTCTCAGAGGGGGTGAAAACTTCTCAATGAACTCTTCTTTGGATGAATTGGATCAGCAGCTTTCTGATGGATTAATTCCATGCCTTCCCTCAAGTCCAGAAATATATCGCCTAGATTTCCCCCAAATAGATCAATGAGGCCCAAACTGAAGTGGAAATATAGCCATTTTCAGAGGTACTTAATTAAAGGAGTGAGTCCGGTCAGGTCATTAACATCCTACATTCAGAAGAAATAATCATTGCAGGAGTGGAAAGTCTAGCCCTAGGAATTACACAGAAAAGCATAACTGTTCTTTTCATGTTTCTGAAAAGTTGGTTTTCCAATTAGATCTTCATAACACCCTGCACAATTTATTACTGAGCAAAGCCATGGTGGTTGGAAACTTTGATTTCACTGCTTCCTTAAAATTGCTTTGTCCATTTTACTCTTCTGGGGTTTCATGGGATTGTAAAAAGGAAATGTTACAAAGCAAAAACCAGAATTTAAAGGACTTATTTAGAAGAACTTCGTGCTAGTGGGGTTTTTGTTGTTGTTATTTTTCTTCCACTGAAAACATTCTTCTCTTCTATATAGCTGCCTTATGGAGCCACTATGAGACATAACTCCACTTAGGTATATAAATATTTATAACTTAATGTGCAGAACACTGCAATAATAAAATGTAGGAACATTTTTTTAAATGTGGATGACTTTAATTTGGTGCTGGCAATTAGAATTTTCAAAACACAGAGGCTATGAATATATGAGTGCCTCAATTGATCTCCAGTGAACCATCTTTCATAAGCATATGCATCTTTTATGCTTTGTAAACACCAAAGGTCTTGAAAAAATTGCTCAACAAATATTTTTTTGATGCTGTTTTCTCATTACAACAGACCCAAATCATAAGGTAATCATCAACTAATGAATCTCTTCCTCAGGTTAGAATGTTGGATGAAACTTTCCATGTCAAGAATTTTGCTCATAACATTGAAATTCAAATAATTTTATGTGTAAGTACAGCTTTCAAAAAGCAATTGGTAATAAATGTAGCAAATGCCTTGCATTATTCCCAACATAATTTTCAAATTTGATTTTCCAGTGTAAAACTGAAGGCAAAACAAAAACCAATCATTCAGCTAATTGCTGTGAAATACAAAATCATCTTTCCACTGATTTATTTTGTAATATAGTTTGGTTTTATTTACCTGTGATGCACTCAAAACATTACAACTTGTTTATTCTTATGAAAATTAATAATCAATGGAGTCTTAATCTGGGGACTGGAGAATCAGACTTCTGGCTTGTTTACAAAATGATCTGTCTTCCTTTCCCGAGAAGCACGTGAAATGCTTGCTCAAAGGCTGAAAGAAGGTCAGTTGGAAATCTCTAACATGAGGAAATCTGTGCTATTCAATTGAGCTAGATAGCTGTTTCAATCACAAGTTGAACTTTGTAAATGAAAAAGAGTTGAACTCTGCAAAATATTTGAAGAGATTTATTCTGAGCCAAATATGAGTGACCATGGCTCATGACACAGCCCTCAGGAGACCCTGAGAACATGTTCCCAAGGTGGTCAGGGCTCAGCCTAGTTTTACACATTTTAGGGAGACATGAGACATCGATCAAATACATGTAAGCTACACATTGGATTGGTCCAGAAAGGTGGGGCAATTTGAAGCAGGGAGGGCCTCCAGGTTATCAGTAGATTTAAAAATCTTCTGATTGGCAATTGGTTGAAAGAGCAATTATCAATAAAAAGGAATATCTGGGTTATGATAAGGGGCTGTGGAGACCAAAGTTTTATCATGCAGACGAAACCTCCAGGTAACAGACATCAGAGAGAATAGACTGTAATGTTTCTTATCAGACTTAAGGTCTGTGTTGATATTAAATGTTGGTCTGCTTTTTCTGAATTTCAAAAGGGAGGAGGGTATCATAAGGCCTGCCTGACCCTTCCTTCCCGTCATGGCCTGAGCCAGTTTTTCACGTTAATTTTGGAGTGCCCTGGCCAAGAGGAGGGGCCCATTTAGATGACTGGGGAGCCTTAGAATTCTAATTTTGGTTTACAACTTTAAAAAAAAGTGTAAGATAGATTTGACTCAGTAGTTATATTTCTCCCTTGAAATTGATGAAAATTAACCAACAAGATATTTTAATGTTATTGTGTCTAAAAATCTCCCTTTTCCTTGGTCACATATTACAATTCCAAATTCCTTCTTAAAAAAATAATAATAATTTGGAAAGTTCTGTTGCTAACAAGAAAGCATTCAGGAGCCTATTTCTCCTGGGGTTCATAAATGTAAATAAGAAAAAAATTCACCTATGTTTTCATAAAGTCATTATAAAATAGCAAATTCTTCTGCTTTCTTCTGTTTGCAAAAGTATATATTTAATTTAATATCATAACTCTACAATTTAAAACTCACAAAGGCAGAATATTTTACACTCTTTTATTGTAAAATATACATTGAGAAAATTGCACCAAATATGTATTTACATATAGTTCAGTTGTTATAAAGTGAACCCCTATGCAATCACACAGTCAGTGCCCAGGAAGCCCCTGTGTATCATTTTTTTTTTATTTATCCCAGACCGTCCTACCTGCCATTAGCCTGACTTTCTGTAAAACAGCAAATTCCTAATGAGCTCTGTTGAGAGACTGCCATTCAAATGACTCTTTAGCATTTCCCGGTTATCAACACCATGTTTCTGTCCAGAGGCACATGCAATTTTGAAAGGTTATGAAACTACCAGTCCAGAACATACTTCCATAAACTCATTCATTTCTATCCAAATGCTGGAAAACCATCCTTTAATCAGAATATATTGCACCGTGAGGTGACGGTGGATTTGTTATACTGATTATCACATTACATTAGAGAGTGTGTGTATGTGGGATAGAGTATGGTCTTCCTTAACAAGTTGTGAACCCCACAGAGAAGGATCGTCCTTATTAATCTTGGTCCACCTGGCTTCTCACCCAGCACCTGGAATAGAATGTGTATGCAAATGTTTTCCAAATGAAATGAGTCAAGAAATACTTATTGAGTGCCTGTTGTGTGCTAGGCATCATTCTAGGCACGGGAGATACAGTAAAGAACAAAAGAAACAGGTTTCTTGCTGTCATTGAATTTATAGTCCAGTGGAAATGACAGATAATAAATTCTTAAATGAAGAAGAAAAAATATCAAATAGTGATAAATGTCCTGCAGAGAATTAAAATAGAATAACATGCAAGAACAATGGTTCTCAAAGAATGACCTCCATATCAGCCACATTGGCATCACTCAGGAATTAGTTTGAAATGCTGATTGTCAGACCTCACCCCAGATCTGCTAAATCTGGAACTCTGGAGGGGGAGCCCAGCAAACTCTGCTCTAACAAGCCCTCCAGTCACGGGAAGATCAGGAGGGAAGCATTCCAGGCAGAGGAACCAGATAGTGCAAATCCCAAGACAGAAACACACATAGTTAAGTTCAAGGAAAAGCAAAAAGGCCACTGTGGCTGGAGTAGGGCAAGTAAAACCTGGAGCAGAACACTGGATTTGACAGATAAGGAGAAAAACCTCTTTTCTGGCCTTATAGGCCATGGCAGTGTCTTTGGCTTTGATTCTCACATAGATGACATGCCATGATTCTCACAGTTTTAAGTAGAATAACATGGATTGGCTGCTGGACAAAAAACTGAATGCCTACAAAATGCATATATATATATGTGTGTGTGTGTGCATCAATGTGATATATATGTATATATGCAATACATATGTATATATATTGCATGTATAGTACATGCACATGTAAGTGTATGTTACATATATAAATTATATATGAATTATGCATATATGTAAACTGTATGTGTGTATACTGATATGTGTATATATGTATACATATACATGTATGCAATACATGTATATATTGCATGTATTGTGCATGCATATATATGTATACATATGTATACATATATACCCACCTGAGCAAAGGCAACTATGGCACTATACATGCAATATATGTGTATACATATATATGCATGCACTATACATGCAATATATACACATATGTATACATAATATGTATGTATACATATGTATACATATATGCATGAACTATACATGCAATATAACACATATATATACATAATACACATGTAACATGTGTATACATATATATGCATGCACAATACATGCAATATATACATATTGCATGTATGTATACATGTGTATACATATGTATATGTATGTATACATACATATGTATATATGTAAGGGGTGTGTGTGTATAAAATTGTTAAGCTTCCTTTGCCCAAACAAGTGTTTTTGTTTTTGCTTTTGCTTTCCCTCCCAAAGCAAGTTGGTTTACTAGCTTGAGACAATCAGTTTGGAAAATAGTTTGGTGCTACCACTTTCCATACTAGGAGAACTGAACTTGCTTTGGAGCAAGAGATTTTCAGTGGAAGTTATTCCTGGTTAGTTATCCCATAGCTCTTGCATGCTTTCAAAAATACTGCCTGCCAAAATACTTCTTATGAAACTGGCAGCAAAAATGTGGTGAATGGATAAAGAGGAAGGGTGATGCCAAACTAAGGAAGAACAGAGACAAAAAATACTTTGATTTCATTCATGTGACATCATTTGGTTGCCATAATGCCAGATCTTGAGCTTTCAAGGGAAAGAGGGGGAGTACAGAGTTCCATGTATGGAATTTTTAAAAAAGATTTTAATTAATAACTCTCAAACTACCAGCTTATTACCATCACACTAAGAAAACTTAAAATCGCAAGTAGATAGTCAATAGGGCTAGCCCCCTACTAATGCAAAAATAATCAAACATGCCTATTTACTAAGAGCAAATTTATAATAACACTTAATGCCCTGTTTTCCTATGCCATTTGTAACCATCTTTCACTAAAGTAGTTGCTATTCTTCCAAAATACAGGATCTCTCACACTATAGAAGGCAGAAGCATGGACAATTTATGAACCTAGAAATTCTAATTTTATTCTGATAGTTGCACTAATGAATAATTTACATACTAATGTTAATTAGATGAATTAATAATTTTTCTCATGTGGCAAGGCTGTTATTAAAATAGTTCATCCTAAGGACATTGACCCATTTCTTTGCCGGTCTATCTAGCAGTGGATTTGAGATACCATCAATTTGTACCTCTTGTGTCTTTTCTAGCTCTGCTATCCATTAAAAGTAAATTCCAGCATACATTTTTTCCTTCTACACATTTGCATGTAAATTAAAGCTTTCTGTTAGTAGTAGAAAATTTCTCTCTTTTTAATCTAATTTACTGTCCAGTTAACAGGTTCCTGCATATTTGTTTTCCAATTCACAGCTCCACTCATTAAAAATAAAACCCTTTGAATGTTATTTGGTTAGAGATAACTTGAAAGAAATTTGTAAAAACAGTGTACGTTTTTAAAAGATCATTTACTTTGATTGGAAGAAACGCATGGAAGCATTTCAGAACTTTGTTTTTAAATAAAAAATTCAAAAGTGAAAATAAAAACCTACTTATTGGTAAGCAAATGGATTCTATTATTGCTATTACCTACTTTTTGCTTAATACTTCATTAATTTTTCATTAATATTTTATATTGTCTCACAGGGTTATCCTAAAAAGAAGTCACTGCGTTAAGGCCTATGCATCTATCATTTCTTGTTATATGATGAATAAATGATTTCTTGATTACCTGCTATGATTTAAAAAAAAAACAAAACAATAATAATCCCTGATGCTGAGTTATTTACAAGCAAATTAGGAAGATGAGATAATTTAATAGTGAATACCACTGGGGGGATGTCCCAACTATTGAATAAATAAGGTCTCTGGGTGTTGATTTCTGAGAATGACTCATTTTTGGAATCAACAGGCAAGCTTCTAGAAATACAGATTCCCAAGTAATATTCTACATTCCCCTTTCCCTAAACCTACTGAATCACAGTGTCTGAAGGTAAGCCCAGAAATCTATACAATCTATATTTCTAAAAAGTACAAGATCACTGTGAGAGACATCCGGTCCTGCTCTAGTCCACGAACCACTGCTCTGGGAATTCAGAGGAGACAGAATCTCACTTCCACGTTAAATGGTCAAGGAGGTCTTTGTAGATAAGTCTGGACCAAGGGAGAGTCTTAAGAAATATGGAAGACGGAGAGGAATGAGGAAGACAGTCCACCTGGTGTGACCCACCTGAGCAAAGGCAACTCTGGCACATGCAAGCAGTACAAGGGCAGGGCAGGCAATTTGCATCCCTGTTGGTCTGGGCTATGGAAATGGGCAAGTCAGTGGGAGGCTGGGTATCGCATCAGGTTTGTAAATCTTTCAAGGGCAGATACCGTGTGTGAGGCCAAAATATATTCCAGAAATATTACACACTATATTTCCACCCTACAAGCATTCCCCTTTTATACCTTGAGTCTTCTCCAAATTTAATTTACTATGCAATTTGATTTACAAATTTAATTTACAAATGTAATTACTGTCACTGGTCACCAGGCCCATAACCACAGCCCCCACCCCCCCTGAAAAACAAACACGCACTCCTCTCAGTTAAAACATTGTCTGCACGTTTCAATACATGTATAATCATTTACTATATATATAACACTATTATATTGTACTATGCACACGTTTGGCTAAATTTAAAATAGGACTTTTAAAATGATTTGATAAAGACTGAAGTAACAAATATCTTAGTTATAATTTTATTTTATATATTCATGATAAAAACATTCTTTTCCAACTAACACGTATTATTAGTATTTTATAGGGAATGACATGATTGAATATGCCTTAATATTTTTTAAAATGCAAGCTGAACTGTGATTTTAAAGGTCTGATTCTAAGTTAAATGTTGGCTTTTTATGGCAGTCAAGAATTACAAAGACATCTCAAAAAGATACATGGATCCAAATAGAAAGAGGGACATCAGTGGACACATATCCTAAATGTTGGTATTTATTTTCAGACCCAACTGCCAATTTTGCAGCATTGTTTAAAACTGGTAAATCTGCATCTTCCTCAATGTCAGTTTATTGTTTTGTAAATTAAATGACAAATGCCTTTTGGTTTTCAAACAAAAGGATTCATAAACCTACTCAAACTCTTCTTCAGAAAGATTTTTTTCTTGAGATAGAAATTCTGTTTCCTTTGGGTATATATCCAGTGATGGGATTGGTTCAATGGTATTTCTGTCTCTAAGTCTTTGGGGAATCACCACACTGTCTTCCACAATGGCTGAACGAATTTGCACTCCTACCAAGAGTGTATGAGAACACATGGACCCATAGAGGGGAACAGTAAACACTGGGGCCTTTTGGAGGGTGGAAGTAGGAAAGGATAAGAAAAAATAACTAATGGGTAGTAGGCTTAATAGTGAGGTCGGGCGTGGCGGCTCACACCTGTAATCCCAGCACTTTGGGAGGCCCAGACGGGCGGATCACAAGGTCAGGAGATTGAGACCATCCTGGTTCACACCGTGAAACCCCGTCTCTACTAAAAATACAAAAAAATCAGCTGGGCGTGGTGGCGGGCGCCTGTAGTCCCAGCTACTAGGGAGGCTGAGGCAGGAGAATGGCGTGAACCCGGGAGGCGGAGCTTGCAGTGAGCTGAGATCCGGCCACAGCGCTCCAGCCTGGGCGACAGCGCGAGACTCCCTCTCAAAAAAAAAAAAAAAAAAAAAGAAGTGATGATCAATGAGTGATTAAATAATCTGTATTAAATAATCTGTACAACAAACCCTCATGACGCGTTTACCAATGTAACAAACCAGCCATGTACCCCTGAACTTAAAACAAAAGTTAAAAAAAGAGATTCTGTTTCTATTTTTTATTTTTAAGGATATAGATGGGTTCCCTCCATCCACCCACCCACACATCCATTTTTAAAGGCTCCTCTCAACAAAACATGTTTCTTTTGAAGAACATGTTGCTTTTCATTGTTAAAATATCATCTTTACCTTACATGGACATTCTAAGCTTCCCCCCATGCCCCCAAATCTGAATTTCAGGCAGAATATTCTGCCCAATTTATTTTAACCTTGAAACATGGGTGAGGAATAGTTGAGAGTAGGAATAGGAGCTGCATTGTGCTGGTGTTGGTTTGCTGTGTGCCTGGACTTACATTATCATTGCCATTTTCAATCTGCATTTTCTTTTCAGGAATCTTATTAAGTCTTTTGTAATTTTATGAGAGTATGTCTAATTAAAACGAGGTTGCATTGTCCACACATCCACTTCACAGTGAAAATGTAATCTGCAATGCGTTGCATTGGGCAGCAGTGAATCAGAGTCCAGATGTGGCTAGGGACCACTCTGCACTGAGCGATTTCATCTCTTCTTTCCTTTGCCTTGCACAGGGTGCCAGAGGAATGATCTCCTAGGCTCAGAACTGGGTGAAAACGCCCATGCTGACTTGTATAATAATTATTGGCAAAGGCCAATTACCTTCCTGTTTTATATAAATGTAAGTGTAAATAAAACTGCACCATTTTGCTCGCCCCCCACCCCCGGGTCTCCTGAGTCTTCGTTAGGGTGCTGTGTGTACTACACTGAGGAGCTGTCATAGCAGAAGGCAGAGAAAATGGGCTTCTTTTCCTGGCTTTTGAATTTCAAAAACCTAGTTCTTGGGGGGAGAGAAAAGACTCCCTTTTCACTCTGAGTATGAACCACAACTTGGGGAAATAGACCATGAATAAAAGCACAGCTTCCCCTCCCCTGAGTACAAAACACGTCTTTAAGACGTGGAAGAGAGACAATCAAAAGGGCATCAACAAGAAAGGTGACTTCAGGGGGCCCCTGAGAGACAGCCCTGGGCCCTGCTCCTCACATACATTCGTGGGATGCTAGAAAACAGAGCACCTGGACCATGGGAGACGTGATTTTTACTTTAGGCACACACTTCAGGACTCTAAGATGTAAATCCACTGTATCGTAATATCTGCACTCCTTGAAACATTTCCTGGAAACTTCCTATATAGACACACTGGAATTTTACTTGTAATCTTTTTGTATATGCTACCCCAAATTCCAGGATTTGGAAAGCATGCGTTAAACTCAAATAATTTGAAGACTAGTTTAATACATTCTCAAAGCATACTTGTTAAATTATTAGTCAAAAACCATGTCTAATTTTAGTCATTTAGCATCTCTAAGACTCCAATGTTTAGAAAATCTGTAGCATGAAAAACCCATAATAAGAATGATTTGTGTATGGAAGATGAAGCATTGAGCGAAAGACCCTAATTTTCATTGGATTGGGTTTGTTTTTAAATTTGCAAAAAAAAAAAGTTGAGGGGGAGGTAATAGATGTTGGGCTGAGGTATTTACCATGGACTTTTCTTTTTTGCTTTAATGCTAAAAATGATTAATCAAATTTGGCCAGTTAACATCATGAACCTGTGATATTCCTCTTTGCAGTGGTCTCTTAGGAAACTTTGGAAATGCTGTTTGGCTTGCAACCCAGTTTTCTTTATTAATCCATCTTAATTGTGTCATCGGCCACGTAGCTAAATTGCCTGTGGACATATGTGATCACCAGGCTAACCTGTTCAAATGGCAGGTTAACTATGCTGTGTCCCCTGCATGATCAGCTACTCAAATGTGAAAGGATGTGTTTGCAAAATTGAAAGCATGCCACTCAAGTAAAATTAATGGATGTCAACATGAACTCTCTTGGACAAATGTATTCTGTATTGCAAAGACAAATTGTGGGCTAGTGAAAAATCTTCAAAGTATCTTGCATGTTTGCTAGAAGATAGTTGGAATGACCTAGCTACAGGGATGTTTTGTAATTGTTGCTACTGAGTAGTCTCTGAGAAGTCCAATAATATCCTCTTAAAACACACCAGAGACCGAAGATGAACACCATCTGGCCTGTTTTCCAAAACAGTTGGTCATCACAGCTGATGTTAATTCGAACATTCATTTCTTCTGAAATGAGGTGGGGGCTGTATTCTTGCTCTCCAACAATGTCCTTAAGTTCCGGTCTTTGATTCATGCATGAGCCTTTCTGTTGCTGCTCATGTTTATTTTGTTTAAACATGAATTTATTTAGCATATTTGTATCACTAAGTAATTTATGCCCATAAAAATATTCAGATAACAAAGGAAAATAGAAAGAAATGAATAAGTACTATCCATAATCCCAACACTCAGGAATAATGTTCTATTTTTATGTCTATGTATAGGCCTATGTTTATCTTTCTAATTTAAATATAATTTAAATAAAAATGAAATTATATTTACTGGTTTTCTGACTTATTTTTGCTTAATACTAAATATTGTGAATGTTTTCCTGTCAATAAAAATAAAATAGTAGTAATTGTTATGGTTGTATAAAGTATATAGGTGGTTTGGATGCATTAACTAATCTCATATGGATATGCATTAGGCTATTTTAAAATTGTTTCTATATTAGGCATCCTTTTCTAATATTTATTTTTAATTTATTTTAATATTTTAAGTTCTGGGGTACATGTGCAGGATGTGCGGGTTTGTTACATATGTAAACATGTGCCATGGTGGTTTGCTGCACCCATCAACCCATCACCTGGGTATTAAGCCCAGCGTGCATTAGCTATTTTTCCTACTTAGGCATCTTTTTCTTAAAGCAAAATCAGCTCTATTGAGACACGTCCAAACCACCTATTAATATTTTAAGCATAGAATTTGAGGAGTTTGGAAATGTAAGCAAATATTTTATGTATACACATTTGTGCATGTGGAAAATTATTTCCCTAGCATAAATTCCTAGAAATGAAGTCATTGGTTTACAGTACATATACTTAAGATTTTTTTATACAAATCGTCAAAGTGCTTTCTAGAAATGCTGCACCAAGAACTACTTCCGATTCCTATGTTACGCAAAGAAATAGAAAATTTAAAAAGTAGCTGTCGAGATAATTTTGGAAGGATTTTCAAAATGAGTCTACAAGTCCCTGCATAATCTGGGCCCTGTCAACCTCGCCAAACCAATATACACCCCCTCGTACAGTACATACCAGTAGATACTCATTTGTTCAAACATGCCCACTTCTTTCCCTCTCAGGGCATCTTGCCATACTTTTTGCACAGCTACATCCCAGTACCCGACATGGTGGATCTTTGCATCATTCAAGTCTCGGCTTAAAAATCCCCTGCCTCCGAAAGCCCTCCTGTCACCGGCCCATTTAATATTGGTTTGCTCATTGTTCTCTGTGTCTGAATCATGTTTGTTTTCTCTGAACATTTTGTACCATGTACAGCATTATTTGTTTATTGACTTAATTTTTTGTCTTTATCAACAGAATGTGAGTTCCATAAGGGTAAAGAAATTAAGTGTCTTTACTATATATTCTGTATTGATTTGTTGAAAAAAACTAAAGGATAAATGAACAATTGGAAGATATTTACCAGTGTTTGTTGTATACATGCAATCAGCTGAACAAAATTTTAAAAGTTGATTGTTCTTATTTAATTGTTTGACTAACAGCGTCTCAAATCCATAAGTGCCAATTCACATAAGAATAATTATCTGAAATCTTATGTAAATGATTAAACTGACATAAGAAAGTCTAGGGAACTGATGCATAGCCGAAGAAGAATATTAATTTCTTTCCTTTCTTTTTTTTTTTTTTGAGATGGAGTCTCGCTCTATCACCCAGGCTGTAGTACAATGGTGTGATCTCAGCTCACTGCAACCTCTGCCTCCCAGGTTCAAGTGATTCCCCTGCCTCAGCCTCCAGAGTAGCTGGGGCTACAGGCATGCGCACCACCGTGCCTGACTGATTTTTTGTATTTTAGTAGAGACGGGGTTTCACCATGTTGACCAGGATGGTCTCGATCTCCTGACCTCGTGATTCGCCCACCTCGGCTTCCTAAAGTGCTGGGATTACAGGCATGAGCCACTGCGCCTGGCCAGAAGAGTATTAATTTCTAAAATTTTCCTCATCTCATGTTTTCTCTTCAAATGATGCCAGTCTGGGTTCCCACCCTTCCTAAGACTCCACAGAAATTGTTTTGTCTCATTTATTGATGATTTCCTTGCTGCTAAAACTGCTGGACCTTCTCTGTCCTTCAATAGCAGCAGATGACACACTGGGATGAGCCTGCTCCATCCTTCCCAAGACATTCTCCTTCCTTTACTTCTATTTTCTTCCTCTACTTGACCTTCCAACATGGCAGTGCTCCAAGAATTTGTCCACCCTCTTCAATTTTCTAGCTAGAAAGGTCTCATCCAGTCCATATGCCTAAAAATTACCTACCTGACTCTTAAATATTTACCTCCTGCCAAGTCACTCCACTGAACTCAAGATGCAATGAGATAGCCAATTGCTTGTTTCATATCCATCCATTATCTTAGTAGACACACTTAGTATGTGTGATCCACAATTTGTTTCCAGCCTTTACCTTCATCCCACATCATGTGTGCAAAGTGGTTTCCTTCTCAGACTCTACCATCTTATTAAATCAAATGTCCATTCACATACCATCTCAAGCCTTGCAGTTAAGGGTCATTCTTGGTTCCTTTCTTTTTAGCATCCACCTCAAACAACACACCTTCACCATCTGTAAATATATATTTGAAATCCATCTGCTTCTCTCCATCTCTACTGCTGTCTTCTAACTTTAAACCATCATCACTTCTCACCTGGATTATGGAAATATCCTTCTAATTTCAATACTTTCATTCTTACCTATATATGATGCATTTTCCCCAGAGAAATCAGAGAAACCTTTAAAAAAGGCAGCCTACATAATGCCATTCCTCCGCCAAGAGCTATAAATACTGCTTAATTCTTGGAAAATAGCCGCACTTCTGACAGGCAAGAACAAGGTAACTGCAATAGACATTTCCATTTCACAAGTGGAGGAATCAAAATATATAATAGTTCCCAGTCCATAAAGACTCTAAAATTCAGGTGACAACATGTTGTTAGGGCTCCCTACTCCCAAATCAGGATGCTCTTGGATTGGGATTCTTTTATGCTCCTTACCACGGTTCACAAATGTGTTATTCTACCACTGGGAAAATCACCCTCTTCCAAACCCTCACAGATCATTCTTGGTACCTGCCATAGAACTTAAAATATTTGGTCATGAAACATATTTATATGTAAACCTGCCTGTGAACAGGTACTGCAATTCAATGTTGTATTCCCCACTCAGCATGGAAAATGGAGACTTTACTAACATGGGTACCCAAGACCTATTTACCGGATTACTAATTTTACAAAGAGTCAACAATTACCAAAAACGTTTCTATCTTAGAAGACCCATGCAAGGCCGTAGGCTAGCACCTAGAAGAGGAAAAGGAAAACATCAGTTTCAAGTTGACATAAATTTCAGAAAACCTCTCCAGCCACAAAATTCTTAAATTACTGTCTCAGGACAGAGTTGTCACTACTTCACTTCAATACCAGAGGGAAGTTCTCTGTATTTGTTTCACAATTAAGAGACCAAAATGGCTGGTTGCAATGGCTCACACCTGTGATCCCAGGACTTTAAGAGGTCAAGGGAAGCAGACGGCTTGAGCCCAAGAGTTTGAGACCAACCTGGGCAACACAGCAAGACCTATCTCAAAAACAAAAACAAAAACTAACCAGGTGTGGTGGTGTATGCCTGTAGTGTATGGTTGCAGTGAGTGGGATGCCTGTAGCATCCCAGGATGCTGAGGATCACCTGAGCCCAGGAGGTCCAGCCTGCAGTAAGCTATGATCCCCCCACTGCACACTGCACTCCAGCCTGGGTGACAGAGTGAGACCCTATCTCAAAAAAAACAAAAATTAGACAGCAAATCATTGCTTTCTGCTATTGGCCAACATAACACATGTGGACATACACAACTTGATGACTTGTAGATTGTAGAAGTCTGTCATCTACGACAGACCTTGGAATACTTTTTTATTTACTGTGAAGAGTTCTTCTCATTAGACTCCTGTGTGGTTGTCAAATATTAACAATTATGAGACCTACGATAATAATAATCAGCACTCATGTAAATTTCCATATGTAATTGATCAAATGTTTGTGTCTCCCCCACCAGTTCCCATGTTGCAGCCTTGAACCCCCAACATGACAGTATTTGGAGATGGGGCCTTTGGAAGATACTTAGGGTTAAATGAGGCCATGAGGGTGGGGCCCTCCTGATGTCAGTGCTCATATAAGAAGAAATACCAGGGCTGGGCATGGTGGCTCACGCCTGTTGTCCCAGCATTTTGGGAGGCTGAGGCAGAAGGATCACCTGAGGTCAGGAGTTCAAGACCAGCCTGGCCAACATGGCGAAACCCCACCTCTACTAAAAATACAAAAAATTAGCTGGGTGTGGTGGTACACGCCTGTAGTCCCAGCTACTCGGGAGGCTGAGGCAGGAGAATTGCTTGAACCTGGGAGGCAGAGGTTGCAGTGAGCGGAGATCACACCACTGCACTCCAGTCTGGGCGACAGACTGAGACTCCGTCTCAAACAAACAAAAACAACAACAACAATAACAACAAAAGAGACACACGGAGAGAAGCAATCCAGGAAGAGAGTCCTCACTAGAAATTCACCATGCTAACACCCTGATCCTGGACTTCCAGCCTCAAGGATTGTGAGACAATAAATTCCTATTGCTTAATCCATCCAATCTATAGTATTTTACAGTATTTTATTGTGGTGCCTCAAGTGATTAACCCACTATACATCATTTTATTTAATGTAGTTAGCTGTGTGAGTCGGTATCACTGTTGGCACCTCAGGTTTTTGTGGTAAAGTGAAGGTCAAAGGATTCAGAAGCTGCCTTAGATTACTCTGGATTAAGGTTTCCCAAGTTTAGCATCACTGACATTTGGGGGAAAAACTCTCTTTGTCAGGGAGGTGGGGCTACTGTCCTGTGCATTGTAGGGTGTTTAACAGCATCCTGGCCTCTACCCACTAAATACCAGCAGCAATCCCACCTCTGAGTTGTGACAATCAAAAACATCTCCAGACATTGTCACATTTTCCCTGGGTGGGCTTAGAACCACCAATCTAGACTCTTTCCTGCTATCAGTCACTTTGGGGAACACCAGTGTAGCTTATGTCTTCTTGAAACTAACCCATGTTGTTTGATGTTCCAATCTATAAAAATGTATGACAAAAAAAAAAAAAAAGAAAAATGAGAAAAGAACTTTACTGAACACTATGACAGTTTTGTGCTGTCACATGTCAATGGAAGGTGAGATTTGAGAACAAGGTCCTTTATAATTCAATGTCCTCTGATCTGATGTAGTGAATCCATGGGTGGCCCTATCTTTGATGGTGGCACACTTCCAAACGCAAAGAAATCCATATGTCATTGTGTTACGATGCCCTGTCACCAGTGCCCTTAAGCAAAAGAAAACTTTGGTAGCATTTCATGGCAGACTCTAGAATGTCTGATTTCATATATTTTTAAAAATGATTCTATAACAGTGGAATCAAAGTCAGCAAATAATTAGATAGAAACTGTGGCTACTCCTGAAAAACATGACAACTTGCATTCTATGCATTATTTTTGGCTATTTAAAAACTACATATAGTAGGATTGTAGCTATTTTTATCAAATTTACATTTAGAAAAAGTCAAATAAAAAGTCCAGATTAGTAATTGGACATTACAAATTTATCAGAATTGTGAAACCCTACTACCAAATGGCTGTCTTCTTGATGTGGACACAACTTTACACAAGATTTCATCAGATTAGATGAAATTAAGCCTTCAATCGAGCCATCTATTTTTAGTCACTTTTATGAATCCATTGTTAGTAGTTCTGCCACTGGGAACTCCACAAATCCTTGGAAGACTGGAAAACTGAAATACACTGAAAAAACTTCAGTTTTGTTTCACACAACCTCCAACATCTATTAAAAGAGCAATTTCTGAATTTGAGAGCAGTGCCAAGTTCCTGAAAGTATTTCATCATCCACTTCAGTTCTGACCACCAGTTAGTTGAAGAGTTACTAGAACTCACTTCCCTGAAGCAGGAGGCTCTCACTGCCTAGCAACTCCACCATTTTGTGCTCAGTGGTCCTAGAGGGATCGTACTAAGAAAATCCTAGACTGAATATAGAGATAAAAGTTCTCATCCTCCCAAGCATTTATAACTGTCAACAGCAAACCATATTTTGAACCAAACTTTGATAATGACCCTTCTAAAAAGACATGACTCATCTATGGAGTATAGAATTTGTTATAGTTGTTATAAAAGTATCTTTATAAGTTTTAGAAGGGTGAATATTTTCCCCTTCTCTTTAAAAACAAAGAAAATCCACTAATACTTCATTGGGAGAGAAACAGTAAAATAATGTATAACTTCAAACTTCCCTTTTTCATGTCATCTGCAATTACCCTTCTCAGAGGAAATCGTTAAATTTTGGGGTGCTCAGATTTTTAAAAAATGAAAATGGAATACTTGTGTATATGGTAATCCCTTGGTATCCACAGGGAATTGGTTCCAGGCCCTCTCAGATACCAAAATCCCCAGATGCTCAAGTCCCTGCTACAAAATGATGTAGTATTTGCATATAACCTACACATATCTTTTGGTATATTTTAAATCATCTGTAGATTACTTATAATACCAAATATGATGTAAGTGCTAGCTAAATAATTATTATATCATATTGGTTTTTATTTATATTATTTTTGTATTGTTGTATTATTATTATCTTGTTTTATTTTTTGAATATTTTTTATCCCCATTTGGTTGAATCCACAGATACTAAACCAGTGGAGATGGACAGCTGACTATGTACACATGCTTTTTAGTGATACAGACACTTTACTATCCCATTGCTATTTTTCTTGATGTTTTCATACAACTCTACAACTTAGAAATATTTTTATAGCTCTAGCTCATTATTCTATGGAATGGTATATGGGAATTTGTCATGTAATCATGGAGGCCAGGAAGTCCCAGCAACCTGCTGTCTGAAAGCTGGAGAATCAGGGAAGCCAGTGCTGTCATTCAATCTCAGACGCAAGGCTTAAGAACCAGAGGAACTGATGGTGTAAGACCCAAGTCAGGTGTAAGACCCAAGTCAGGTGTAAGACCTAGGCCCAAGAATCAGGAGTGCTGGTGTCTTAGGGCAGGAGATGGATATCTCAGCTCAAACAGACAAAGTAAACTTGTTATTTTGTTTTAAGCAGGCCCTCAACAGATTAGATGATGCCAGCCCAAATTGGAGAAGGCGGTCCTCATTACTCAGTCTATGGATTCAAATCTTAATGTTTTCCAGAAATGCCCTCAAGAACACACCAGAAATAATGTTTTACCAGGTATCTAGGCATCCCTTGGCCCAGTCAGGTTGACACATAAAATTAACCATCACAAATGGGAATGCCATCATTAAAAAAAAAAAAAAACAACAAAAACTATTATCCTCTTGATAGACATTTAGGTAGTTCATAAACTTGTTGTCTCTAACCTACAGATATATCCAGATCTGAGCATGACTCTCCACCTCCAACTGCACTATCCCTGCCCAACCTGCCATATGTTCCTGCTGGATGTCCCTAATGGCCTCCTCACTGGTCAGCCAGTTCGGGCTCTGGTTTCCCTATTGTCCAATCCCCACTCAGCCACCAGAATGATCTGATTAAAACATAAGTCAGATCACATCACTGCTTTACTCAGAAACTTCCCATTCTTTCCTATCTTATTCCAAATAAAAGTCAAGGTCATCTCAATGGCCAAACAACCCCTGTATTCTCTGGTCTCTCCCAGATACATGTTACTTCTCTGATCTCACCTGATTCTTTGATTTTTCCTAGTTTACTATGTTCCAGCCACACAGGCCTTCCTGCTTTTTCTTCAACTTGCCAGGAACTCTCCTACCTCAGGGTCTTTGCCCTTACTGTTAATTCTTCCTAGATCACACTCTTCTCAGATATCCACAACTCCCTCTCTTACCTCCTTCTAGTCTTTACTCAAAGGTCAATTTCCAAGAAGGCCTTTCCTGACAACTATATTTAAATTTGCTGTATACTGTCTGAAAATATCCATTGCCTTCTAACAATTTAATATTACCTTTTTTTTTTTTTTTTCTTTTGAGACAAGGTCTCACTCTGTCACCCAGGATGGAGGACAATGGCATGAACACTGCTCAGGGCAGCCTTGAGCTTCTGGATTCAAGCAATCCTCCCGCTGAAGCCTCCTGAGTAGCTGGGACCACAGGCATGCACGGTCATGCCCAGCTAATTTTTAAATTTTTTTGGTAGAGATAGGGTCCCACTGTGTTGTCCAGGCTGGTCTTGAACTCCTGGGCTCAAGCAGTCCTCCCACCTCAGCTTCCCAAAGTGTTGGGATTACAAGCATGAGTCACCACACCTGGCCTATTTTAATTCTTTATCCTGTTTATTGTCCATCTTTCTCAATAAGAATATAAACCTCATGAGAGAAAGAAAAACAAATGTTCACTTCTAGCTAATTCCTCAAGGCCTTGAATACATAAGTACTCAAAAAATATGTGTAGATGAATGAGTTACAAATAATGGTGAAATGTACATCCTTAACATTTATCCTATAATATTTGGGGAAAATGTGTAGAATCGATTATAAAAGGAATTATTAGTTCAAAAAGGTAGATAGTTAAATGTTTATAGAATATTAAGAACCAATATCAGAGATATCAGAACTATTTTTAAAATTAAATATGAAAAACATTCTTGATAGTAGAACATTTAAAGAACAGTTGTTGGCCAGGCGTGATGGCTCATGCCTATAATCCCAGCACTTTGGGAGGCCGAGGCAGGTGGATCACGAGGTCAAGAGATCGAGACCAACCTGGCCAACATGGTGAAACCCTGTTTCTACTAAAAATACAAAAACTCACTGGGTGTGGTGGCATGCACCTGGAATCCCAGCTACTTGGAAGGAGGCAGCTGAGGCAGGAGGATCACTTGAATGTGGGAGGTGGAGGTTGCAGTGAGCCGAGATCATGCCACTGCACTCCAGCCTGGCGATAGAAGAACAGTTGTTGGTAAGGGGCCCAAGCTGTACTCAGCCTCACGCAACTGCATCAGAGGATGCAGTAGAATTCTTGCCATGGCTAAGACATTGATACATTTAACAGCCAGACTCATCTCTGGTGTTTATTTCCCTCAATTTACTCATCAGCAGAGGAGTGAGCCAAAAAATAAACCAGAAAAAAATCAAATGATTCTAAAATGTGTAACAATAAGGGAAATAAAGGTCTCCATATCTGAATCCAATGCTGTCACAGCTCAGTGGAGCTGTAATTTTTGACTATTAAGCCTTCACAGAAATTCCAATAGAAAGTCTTCATGGGTGTGGTAAGTGCCATGTTTATCAGCTCCTGTTTACATCTCAGCCCTGTCAAGCTGGGAAAAAAATACTCAACCCATCAAAGCATCCATTTCAAGCCAGACTCAGTGTCAAATCCAAGGCTATGCAATTAAATATAATTAGGAGGAGCTCAACTCCAAGCCATTCCTACAATGCTGATGTCAATTGATTCAAATGCCATTGTATTTGTCAGTGTAATTACATGATGAAACTTGCTTCGGATCTGTAACCAAAGCGTGCACACACACATCCACCACATATACATTCTACATGCTTTTCCTAACTTTGCTAGGCAGCCTATACATTTTTTTCTCTGTCAAGTCCCCTTCTAGTGAATAGTCAGAGGAAGCTACAATAATTACATACAGGCAAAGTGATTAGGGTAGAAGGGTTTCTGATGATTACCTGTCTTCTGCAAGAGTTAGCTCTTGGTGAAAAGATTAACACATGTTTTGCTATTTTTCTGTGGGCAATTTTTCAAAGTTATATGTGCCATTTATGTTATTTGAGTATTTTAATGCACCCACTGGAGACTTGAGCACCCAGAGTTGACTCCATGACCAGAAACAAAATAAATGTGAAGCCAGCAAGAATGGAAGTGCAATAAACATGGCAAAATCAGCAGAAAATGTGGATTACCAAAGATATAATAGGAGGAGATTTTTCTTCATTCAATAGTGAAGGGGTCAGAATATGCCATCCCAAAATATGCCACATCGGCGTAAGGACTATTTCAAGCAGAAAGCAATTGAGAAACAAGAGGTGCAAGAAGAAAACACTCTCCCCTCCCACTACTGGCCTAAAATCAGGGCATAGATTTCCCTTTGTGAAAGTGACACTTCCTGTCTCTCCTACCAGAAAGCACACAGCAAGTGTTTAATCACCAGAGGAAACTCTGGACTATCAGCCTCCAGGAGAGTCTGCATAACAAACCTTCCTAAAATAACCCAATCTTCCATTGTTTTCCCCATATGTTTCCCCATATGTTTATCTTTCCACAACTGATCACCACTAGAAGCTCAATTTTATTTTGTCTTGTCATTTCTCCACCATTTTTTTGCCCTTTTGTTAAAACGGTATATACACCTCCAGGTCTGACTACTTCTTTGGGGTTTTAATTTCTATGAGGCCCTTCATATGCACATGAAATAAACCCTTTCTCCTGTTAATGTGTCTTTTAATGTTTAATTCCCAGGGTCCCAGCCACAGAACCTATGTGGGTAGAGAACGAGTTTTTCCTTCGCCTCTGCAACAGATATTTGCTGTTCCTGATACATGCCAGACACTCTTCCAGGCACAAGCCTTGCCAAGTGAGTTTTGTGTTCAACCTGATTTGGCTACTCATTACTTGAGAGAACTTAGGCAACTTACTGAAGTACTTTTTGACACAGTTTTTTCATCTCTAAATGGTCTCATCTTTAACTATGAATACTTTCCTTGCACGGTTTTTGTGAGAATTCTTCTAATTATTAAGTTACATTTATTAGAAGCATATGCACTGGTCACTGTGCTGGGTGCTTTGGAGGCTTTATTTTTTTAATTTTCACAACAATCCCATGAAGACAACACTGTGACTATTCCTCTTTCACAGATGAAGACTTAAGATTCAGAAAAGAGAAATAAACCTCCAAGACTCATGTAGCTAGTAGGTGACAGGGCAGGAATGGACTCCAAACCCGAAGTTCCTCCTCCTCTTGTCCTACTGCCATTATTTTGCACAATGTCCACGCTTAATAAATAATAGCTCTCATTATTGGTATTAGTATTCTCTAGACTTTAAATTTCCTCTGCCTTACAGGGTTGTTGATTTAACAGAAAACCTTGCGTAAGTGCAATGGATCTTTCCTATTTTTAGTGGAGACTGGGTTAATTAGAGTCTTAGTCACTAGTCAGTGTATTTGAGTTTTTGGAAATGACTCATTAAAAACATTCCTAAGCAGGATATTTGCTTGTGGCATTTTCATCAGACTGCAATTCTCTGCCCTGATCCTTCAGCCTGACAAATGCCTTCCAAGAAAAGTATCATATTCCAGTTTCCCTGAAATGAACCCAGTTCTCAACCAAAAAGAGTCACTTGCCTTAATCTCCTTTTAAACACTGAAAATAATTCATAATTTATTTTCGTATGTGTTGGCTCTGATAGAATCTCAACTAAGCTACATATTTTTAAAATTAAAAAATCTAGAGCAGGATTTTTGTCAATTCTGGCACAATTGATCACTCCCTGTTGCAGGAGGCTGTCCTGTGCATTGTAGGTGTTTAGCAGCATCTCTGGCCTCTACCCACTAGAAGCCGCAGGCACAGGCCCCACCCCAGTGGTGACAACCAAAAATGTCTTCAGACATTAATGAATGTCCCCCCAGGGGCAAACTTGCTTGCAGTTGAGAACCATTGATCAAGAGCAACATCTTGAAATACTTATTTATAAGGCTTTCTATGAGATTTGGTATCAACTCTGCCCTGATGTTTCTATGTGTTCTTGGTGGGGGACAGTGACAATGTAATTGTAGTGCCACACTTTTATTTTGGACCCAGTGTCTGCAGATATAAATGTTTATATAAAATTTGTACTATTAGCATCCTATCATGTACTACTCTACTTGAGATTTATCCACTGATCCAATTGATGCACAGTCTTTAATCATAATACTAATATTTACTGCATGTTTATTATATGCCAAGTACTATGCAAAGGTGTTTCATATAAGTTGTCTTAATCGATTTTTATATTGAACCTGTTGTGGAATGGAGATCATTGTCTCCTCATCTCTACAATGGAGCCAAAGTAGAGTAAGGAGTGGGAGGCTTAAATGGACTCACTTAATTGCACAAAGCCTCACCAATGGTAAAGGGGAAAGGCAGGGCTTAACCCTCAAGGCTTTCTAACTTCAAGGTTAGAGTATTAGCTACTAAGTGTTAGCTACTAAGTATTAACTACAGTATTAACTATTAAGCTATATGGTACTTAGGGCATAATTTAGCCACGACATGTGACTCCAAAGATAAATAAGTGTTCATGGTTGAAGCAATCTCTGAAAAAACCTACTTATCCTTTAAACAAGTAGTTAACAAATACTTAATTGTGTGCCAACAGTTCTCCTAGATGCTAGAAGTACCAAGGTGGGCAGTGCAGAGACGAACCCACACCATACAAAATCTTCCTGGTACAGAATCTGACTCACTATCAACTACATTGTCTGCCTTGTGCCTGAACTTTTCTCAATTTGGCAAAGGTCCAGTTATTCCCATAAGGACAAAGACATAACTATATCTCTCTTTAAAGGCTGTGAAAAGTCCTGCAATTAAGACAGTAGTTTGATGTTGGTTTCTCAATTTGCAAATGTGGATGTTATCATTTGGTATGAGTATGCAAGAGGCTGAAGAAAATCTTAAAACACAAGCTTTGAGTAACCAATTTGAGTATGCGCCACAAGATTTTTTCTTTCTGCTCAATTTCCAACTTCAACTTTGGATGCAAACATCACTGCACTTCTAAATGTTGATGGATGTACAGAACATTTTTTGCCAGAGATTCACTTGGGCAAAGAAGTCTGGAGCAAACTAGAATATTTTATACACACACAAAAAATGAGACCTCATTCTTTCACAGGCAAAACTCCTCTGACGTCAATAGTAGGCTGGGAACAAAGGATGAAACAGTAGATAGCAAATTTCAAGTAATTACCTAGCCAATGGCATAGAATGTGATTGACTGAGTCCTTGTTCTTGGCATGCAGATGATTAAATGAGTTTTAATTTGCACATCCAGTGGCAAGACTGCCAAGGAATAAGAAATAGAAAAAAAGGAAGAGAGAGAAACAGAAAGCCAAGAAGGCAGGGAAGGAGGAAAGGAGTGGGATAGAAGGGGGGGGTTGTGTGGAGAGAGCGAGAGCGAGAGAGAGAGAGAGAGAGAGAGAGAGAAAGAAAAGAAGCTCTCTATGCAAGTTCCCTGGGAATATGGTTAACAGATTGCTAGCACACAGAAACAAAAAAAAAAAAAGGTCAGCTAGATGGTTTTAAAAAAGCTTTGTCAACAGATTCAAACCTGTTCAGGGACTCTGGGGTGGTAAAGGGGGGAAAACGATGCCCTAGCTGTATCTGTAGAAAATGTGTGTTTGCATATTTATTGCTACAGGAATTTGAATTTCTTTTTATGCTATTTCCTAACATTTACAGATGGAGCAGAAGTGTGAGCAGTGGGGAGGCAATTTGTTTCTTCCTCAAAGGCTGCAACTCAATTCAGAGAAAAAAATCCAGCTTTCAAGAGCAATTAGATTAAATTCACAATGGCTGCTCTGGGCAAGTTTGATTGTCTGCGGTGATCATTTCTTGTGCCATTTTGCAAGTAGATAGTGAAAAACAGCAATGTCATCACTTCTTCACAATGTTGTCTGAATGAGCCTATCCCCATGATAATGTACTCACTGGTCAAATAAGTTAGAAAATTCTGCTTACTCTATTTGCTTCTGGAAAGTCACAATGTATGCTTGTATGTTATAGGCTCTGAAAAGTCCTGCAGTCAAGACAGTAGTTTGACATTGGTCAATCAAGATTTGTCTAATCCTGTATGAAAGCAAATGTTTTTCTGATAACCCATTTTGTTACATCTGACAGCATGGGTGTGCCCTAGAAATGTTTTAGGAAATGATGGGTTATATGATTTGCTCCAGTTATCAATCACAACTTTCATATTCATTTGAAAAAAAATAGATCTAGACAGATCAATCAAACAAGTAATTATTAATCTGTCTCAAATGTGTTAATGCATAGAAATGAGCAAGACTCATAAATATGTTAGTTGTCAAATTATAATAGATACCATTTATTGAGTACTCACTATGGATACATCAAGTATTTCATTTGATCCTAATAACAGTAAGAAATAGACGTTTTTAGCCATGTTTTATAGACGAAAAAAACTAAAGTTCTGAGAATTTTAGTAATTTGCTTGCATTCAGCAAGGATATGGTAAAATCCACATTTGAACTCAGACCTCAGTTTAAATAATGTGTTTTTACTGTGTTGCTGCTTTTTCTTCTGCCTGGCATGGGCATTAAATGAGGAGGCATGAATGAAATGGAATGCTTACCACATTTTCTCTGACTCCGGGTTTACCCACATCCTTTCTCATCTGATACGTATTTAACATCTGGAATGATACCTGATTTTTACAATGAGGATAATGAGGTTTGTGGATTTTGACAGCTGACATTTTATCCACTATCAGAGTAGCTTTTGAGGTATGTGATTAAAATCCAGACCCCCCCCCAACTTTAACATTTCAATTAGGTAAAAATAAATAGTAATTTCATGATTATACACCAAATCAATGTAATACTCCATTGGTGTTAATAAAATTCAACGCTTGAGTCATAACTCTATGTAACTTCAATAATTCTACACTTTAGGAAATTTGTTTTAGAATGTGCATTATAAAGGTATTAATTAATGCAAACTTTCCTTAAGTCTGTAATCACATAGACAAAAAGAAGATACCCTATCAGTCTGCATTTTTTTTCTGCTGATGAGGATGTTGGACAGATTTTTCAATTACCTGAGTTAAGAAGCAAGGCCTGGTCAACACAGGCACCACTACCTTGAACACAGAGACCAAATTTATAGTAACCTAGAGAAGAAAACCACACCACAAGCATAAAAAAAGTTATCAGGGCAAAACCTAATGAAACCTACTTTGAATTATAACTCTAGGCATCTATTAATCACTTATTGTCTTGTATGTCATTAAAGAAAATGATAAATCCAGCCCTGCTCTTGGGCAGATTGCAATCTATGAAACGCTTCCTAGAGAACACTGTGACTGGTCAGAAAATTTACAGTGTGGAATAAGCAAACCAAATATTATCTAAGAGGAATCTTGTGTAATCTTTGCTAGTTAGGATTTTCCTTTTTCTGGTAAAAGCATACTGAGTCGGCTTTGCAATGAGCGTACTTTCCCTGCTGGATAGAATATGGTAGAAATAGCAGTGTCCTACCATTCCCTGGTTAAGGGATCTGCCCATGGCCCAAGATAAGTTTATTGAATGCTGTTTCCTTTGAGTATGGAATCTTGAAGGAAATGATACAGAAACAAAAGAGATCTAGGCTGATTAATTTCATCCCTGACATCCTAAAGTAACAGCCCATCAATTCTGGCTGTAACTCCCCTCTCCCCATGAGCTTTCTTTGCTCCTTGTGTTTTTCCAGACCTGAGTCTATGGCTTTCACTTGGATCCCTTTAAGTTCCTTATTTCCCTTGAATGAATTATTTTTCTGCTTAAGAGAGCAAGATATACTTTCTCTTGCTTGCCATCAAAGATCCATAATTTAAATAGTTTCAGATCAGGAACTTCAGAGAAGTATAATAATGAATGAGACAAAAAGAAATATTAAAAGTAAACAAAGGTAAGTCCATAGTCTGATTCCAACAAAATCATAGGCTAACCATAATTAGACATGCAGGGTAGGCAAGTATGTTAATATTTACATTGGACCAAGAAGAATTATATCATAAGTTCTACCTCAAATGCTACTCAGAGACAAGCACTTAGGAAGCACCCTCCTTTTGGAAATATCCATAACTTCCTGTGGGACAAAATTTCAAGGGAGTATGGAAGGAAGGAAGGAAGGAAGGAAGGAAGGAAGGAAGGAAGGAAGGAAGGAAGGAGGAAGGAAGGAAGGAAGGAAGGAGTGGGCCAAATGGAGGTGATGAAGGACTTTGAGTTCTCTTTTTTAATGTTTTAATTTGACTTTCTTTTTCCTTTTTAGACACAGAGTATTGGTCTGTTGCCCAGGCTGGAGTGCTGGCATGATCATAGCTCACTGTAGCCAGGAACTCCTGGACTCAAGACATCCTCCCACCTCAGCCTCCCAAATAGTTAGACTACAGGTTCAAACCACTGTGCCATGCTAGTATTTTCATTTTTTTTCTTTTGTTTTGTTTTATTTTGTTTTTTGGTAGAGATTGAGTCTCACTTTGTTGCTCAGAATGGTCTCAAACTCCTGGCCTCAAGCTATCCGTTTGCCTCAGCCTCCCAAAGTGTTGGGATTACAGGCATGAGCCACCACACCTGGCCTCAATTTCTTGATTTTAAATAGAAGTATGCATTGTTAAAATATCAGAACCAAAGCCTTTAACATAACAAGTAAAAGTCTACCTTGTTAGCTACCCCCTTGTATTAGTTGACTGTGCTGCCATATAGAATCTCACAGACTGCATAGCTTAGAAATTTGTTTTCTCATAGTTCTGATGGCCAAATGTCTGAGATCAAGGTGTTGGCAGAGTTGGTTTGGCCTGAGGGCCATTGGGAAGGATGTGTTTTAAGCCTGTTTTCCTGGCTTGAGGATGGCTATCTTCTCCCTGTGTCTTCACATCGTCTTCCTGCTGCACGTGTCTGTATCTTAATAATTTCCTCTTCTATCAGGACTTCAGTCATACTGGATTAGAACCTACTACTTAATGACTTATACAAAGGCCCCATCTCCAAATATCACATTCTGAGATACTGGGGGTTGGGACTTTAACATGTGCATTTGAGGTGGGGGCACAATTCAGCCCATAAGACCCGCCTTTTCCCATTGCCTATTCATGATCTCTAAAGCAGGGGTCCCCAACTCCCAGGCCACAGGTTGGTACCGGTGCGACCAGTGCGTGGCCTGTTAGGAATCGGACCACAGAGCAGAAGATGAGTAGTGGGCTAGTGAGCATCATCGCCTGAGTTTCCACTTCCTGTCAGGTCAGCCGTGCATTCGATTCTCATAGGAGCAGGAACCCTATTATGAACTGTGCTTGGGAGGAATCTAGGTTGCTCCTTGTAAGAATCGAATCTCCCAGCCCCAACCCCTTTGGAAAAATTGTCTTCCATGAATCCAGTCCCTGGCGCCAAAAAGGTTGGGGACCGCTGCTCTGAAGGTCATTGTTGTTCGTTTTTTCTGTTTAAAAATTGCATGTGTCCACAGATATAAATAAATGTGTGCTTTTGAAAAAATTATACAAATAAAATCACAGTATACTCATTTTATGAACCTCTGTGCTTTCCATTTAAAGCTATATTGTGGTGATATTTCTCCTCTAAACATAGGCAGGTCCGTGTTATTCTTTTTAAAGAATGCTTAGTCTGCCTCTTGACTTCAACCTTGATGTCAGGCCTGGGAAAATGTCTTGATCCAGGGCACCTTCCCTCTCCTTGCCACTGGAAAAGGAGTAAGGCGGTTAGGTTTTTTTTTTTTTATTGCAAGCAACACAAATTTACCCTGGTCAACCTATTCAAAATATGTTAGAAGCTACTGGAATCTCACTTACTCACTCCTCTCAGGACACTGGACAACGTGGATAGGACTTTGCAAGAACCAGGAGAGCTCCAAAAGGATAAAAAGGAGGACTTCCTGGATAATCCTGTAGAAGGTGGTGTTTGTTCAGGGAGCTGCTGCTGAAATGAATGAACTCTAACCCTACGGTCTCTAAGACAGTAACCACTAGCCACATGCAGTAACTGAGCATTGAAATGTGGCTAGTCTGAAAAATATTAATTCAAGTGTGTATGCATGTGTATATGAATGCTATTATGTTATGCATATACTATCTCATAAATTATTTTTATAATGATTACATGTTGAAATGATATTTTGGATACATTGGGTTAAGTAAAGTATATAATTTAAATTAGTTAAATGTGTTTATCTTTTAGTAGTTATTAGAAAATTTAAAATTATATTTGTGGCATGAATTATATGTCTTTTGACCCTTTCACTAGTCATGTCTCTTTCCTTGCTGAAAAGCCAAACTTCTGTTATGAGGAGCCCACTTGGCCAAGTTTAGGCCATGCGCCTGGTCTACTGACAGTACCAATGTGGCACTTGGCTTCTGGATACTGATTTCTTTTTTTTTTTTTAATTTATAATTTCAACTTTTATTTTAGATTCAGGGGGTACCTATGCAGGTTTGTTATATGGGTATATTTTGTGACACTGAGGTTTGGGATTCAAATGTTCCCATCACTCAGACAGTGAGCATAGTTTCTCAACCCTTGCTCTCCACCCTCCCCCTCATTGTTGCCTATTGTTGCAACTCCTCCCTTATTGTGTCTATTGTTGCCACATTTACCTCCATGAGTAACCACTCCCACTTATACGTGAGAAAAATTGAGTATTTGGTTTTCAATTCCTGCTTTAGTTTGCTTAGGATAATGGCCTCCAGCTACATCCATACTGCTGCAAAGAACATTACTTCATTTCTTCTGATGCCTGCATAGTATTCCACAGGTAGTATATGTACCACAGTTTCTTTATCCAATCCATCGTTAATGGGCAACTAGGTTGATTCCATGTCTTTGCTATCATGAATAGTGTTGCAATGAACATATAAGTGCATGTGTCTTTTTGGTAGAACAATTTACTTTCTTTGGATGTACACCCAGTAATGGGGTTGCCGGGTCAAATGGTAATTCTAAGTTCTTTGAGAAATCTCCAAACTGCTTTCCACAGTGGCTGACCTAATTTACATTCTCACCAACAGTGTATGCATTCCCTTCCCTTTTCTTTGCAGCCAAATCGGCATCTGCTGTTTTTCGACTTTTGATAATTGACATTCCGACTGTTGTGAGATGGTATCTCATTGTGGTTTTGATATGCATGTTTCTGATTATTAGTGATGTGGAACATTGTTTCATACTTTAATTGACCACTTGTATGTCTTCATTTGAGAAGCGGCTGTTCATGTCTTCAGCCCACTTTTTAATGGGGTTGTTTTGTGCTTAATTGTTTAAGTTCCTTATTGATTCTGGATATTAGACCTTTGTTGGATGCATAATCTGTGAATACTTTCTCCTATTCTGGAGGTTGTCTATTTACTCTGTTGATAGCTTATTTTGCTGTACAGAAGCTCTTTAATTTAATTAGATCCCACTTGTCAATTTTTGTTCTTGTTGCAATTAACTTTTGAGAACTGAGTCATAAATTCTTTCCTAAGGTTGATGTCCAGAATGGTGTTTCCTAGGTTTCCTTCCAGGATTCTTATAATTTGAGGTTTTATATTTAAATTTTAATCCATCTTGAGCTAACTTTTGTATATGGTAAAAGGTAGGAGTCCAGTTTTGTTCTTCTATGTATGGCTAGCCAGCTATACTAGCACAATTTTTGAATAGGAAGTCCTTTCCTCATTGCTTATTTTTTTTTCATATTTGTCACAGATCAGATGGCTGTAGGTGTGTGGCTTTATTTCTGGGTTCTCTATTCTGTTCCATTGGTCTATGTTTTTGTACCAGTACCATACTGTTTTGGTTACTGTAGACTTATAGTTTGATGTTAGGTAATCCGATGCCTCTGGTGTGTTGTTGCTTTTGCTTAGGATTGCTTTGGGTATTTGGGCTCCTTTATGGTTCCGTATGAATTTTAGAATAAATTCTAAATAATTTTCTAATGTCTGTGCAAAATAATTTTGCTAATTTGATAGGAACAGCATTAAATCTATAGATTGCCTTGGGTAGTATGGCCATTTTAACAATATAAATTCTTCCAACCTATAAGCATGAAATGTTTTTCCATTTGTCTGTGTCATCTATGATTTCTTTCAGCAGTGTTCTGTAGTTCTCCTTGCAGAGGTCTTTCACCTCCTTGGTTTAGATATATTTCTAGGTATTTTATTTTATTTTATTTTTTGACTATTGTAAATGGGATTGTCTTCTTGGTTTGGCTCTCAGCTGGAATGTTATTATCTATAGAAATGCTACTGATTTTTGTGCATTTATTTTGTATGCTGAAACTACTGAATTCATTTATCTGTTCTGTGAGACTTTTGGCAGAGTCTTCAGGGTTTTCTAGGTATAGAATCCTATCGTTGGTGAAGAGAGATAGTTTAACTTTTTCTTTTCCTATTTGAATGCCTTTTATTTCTTTCTTTTGTCTCATTACTGTAGCCAAGACTTCTCAGCTTCCAGTTTAAGGATTGCACGCAACTAGAGAAGTAATGTCTGAAGGGAAATTGAGGTGCTCAGAAATAAGGAACTAATGTTGGAGTGGTAAATTAAAGGTTCAGTATTAAAAGATTAGTGACTGGCACCAAGCAGGAATTTAAAAATTATCTGTTAAATGAATGAATAAATAAATATGGCACACTCATAATTACTTTCTCCATTCACATTGACCTTTATCAGGTCCCACTTCCATCCTGGACCTAGAAGTAGTCACATTTCAAATTAGGAATCACTCCATGTTGTTACTTCCATGAATTACATATTTAGTGCTTTTTATACGCACTATCATTTTGTGGAGGAGTGCACTGATTGCTATTATGACTCATTCGTCTTGTTTATTGACTCAACTAAATTTTATTGAGCTAGTCAAAGCAAGTCACAGTCAATCCAGAGACCTCTTCCTTTTTCTAGCTACACTCATGCCTTTAGTGATCTCATCCAGTTTCTTAGCTTTAAATACCATAGATCATATGATATTTAGCTTTAAATATCATATATATTAATAACTCCCAATTTCATGTCTCCAGTCCAGACTTCTCTCCCAAATTCTAGACTCATCCAAATATTCAACTGCCTACTTGGCATCTCCACTTGGATGACAAATAGGGATCTCAAATTCAACTTGTCCAAAATGGAAACCAAACTACTTCCTCCTACAGCCTTCCCATTTCAGGAAATGGCAGCTTCATCCCTTCAGTTGGCCAAAAACCTTGGAGCCATCCCTGATTCCTTTTCTTACAGTCTATATGTAATCTACAGAAGATCTTGCTACCTCTATGGTCAAACATATCTTGAGTCTGACCGCTTCTCACCATCTCCAACACCCAGCGCTGGTCTCAGTGCCCTCATTTCTCCAGGATTGTTTCCTAACTGGTCTTTCTGCATCAACCCTTGTCTGCTAATGATATATTTTCAATCAGTTTCTAGAAGGTTCTTTTCAAGTCATACGTCATGTCATGTCATTTATCTACTTAAAACCCTCCAAGTCACCCCATTTCACTCACAGTAAAATCCAAGGTCCTGACAGTGGCCTTTCTTGTCCTAAATAACCCAGCACAACCCATTCATTCCCTCTCTGCTCTCCTCCCCTTCTCCTTCTCACTTACTCAGGCCTCTGCAGACACAGTGGCCTCTCCCACTCCTCAAATATGCCAGCACATGCTCAACTCCATGTCCTTGCACTAGCCCTTTCTTCTCCCTGGAACTGTCTTCATCCAGATGTACGTGTCCATTACTCACTCCCATCAAGTCATTTCCCAAATACCCTCTTCTCAATAAGGATCTCCCTAACTACTATGTTCTTTTATTTACATTTTCAAAAAACGGTCAGCTGATTGAATAAAAGAAAGTAACAATGCCGTGTATTCATCAAGACTTTTGTTGTTTAAAATATATGTATATGTATGCATCATAAAAAAAGAAAAGAAAGATCAGTAGGCTACACATTAAAATAATAGGGATTATTTCTAGGGGACCACAGTCTTCACCTCAGCATTCTTGATCACTTTTAACCTGCTTTACTTTTCTTTTCCTTATGACATTCTTCATTTTTGAACATACAATTTTACACACACTAATACAGTAAGTTACTTACATACAGCTTTTTTGCCCGATTTATCTTACTTCAATGTAATTTCTGTAAGAAAATGGATTTTTTTCCTATTTTGTTCCATTGATATATCTTAAGTGTCTAGAAAAAAATGTCTGGCTCTGAAATGAAAGACAAAGAGTAGCTTCTCTCAAGGTATTTTCAATCTAGTGGTTTTCTTCCTGGAATGTGATCCTTTTATAAAATTACCTCTTGGTAATAATAAATTTTCATTCCTATTTAAGGTGAATTGTACCTCAGCCATCCCAAGTGTTGAACTGGTCAAGGTCATTTGAAGGAGAAAATGAAACATTTATTTATTTTACCAAAAGGAGATCTGTTGGCTGTTCTAAGCCCCTTTCCAAAAACAGAAGCCTCAGCCCCTCCTCTGTTTATATTGGCATGTGATGTAACTGATCTTAGTAGAAACTAGATAATGACCTATGGCATTATCATGACTACATTGCTATATCTCTAACATAGAGAAAATGTGTTTGCGTTTTATGATGCTGAATACTCACCCATTTCATGACCTTACCATCTGTTTCCATCTGTGGGATATTTTAAACAACCAAATAACATTAAAATCACCTAAAAGGGTTTCTTTATTAGTTATAAACTTTTACAATTCAATTTAAAAAGTTTATAGTCCTGAACACTGCAAGAACTGCCATTTTACAAAGCACCATCCTGTTCTTTATCACTGGGGTCTGACAGCAGCTCTGACCTTTTCAGAACATCTTTACTGAAAGAAGAAGGTTTTTTAAATAGATAATAAATGACCAGTGCTTTATTGATATTATGTGTAATAGTTAAAACAGGTTATAGTTATTAGACCATGGGAAATGATGCCTTATTATGCAATCAGCTGTTCCCTGTGTGCCAGCTTCTTTTACTGACAAAACATTTTTTATAAGTTTTAAAACTTGCAGAGCCTATAAAACTGCATAGGAACAAGCTGGATTGCACTCTGCTCAACACATCATCACTGCAATTGTCAGCTAAATTCAAATGCTAGACCTGTTAGGGCCATTGCTGATCTCAGAGAAGGAAAGAACACAGCTGGGTGCTTTGATTCCTGGAGTACTTCTGGGGTGGGGCTCTCTTTTAGGGGAGAGAAAAAAAAAATCCTAAAATGCCAAATAAGGCTCATTTTCTATTGATGGTGATAAGAGGAGTGCTAGTCTAAGGATTTTTCCTAGGACGCCTTTATTTGTTCAAAATTAAGAATTATAACTAATGGAAGCAATAGGGTCTTTCTCTACCCCTTCCAGCTCACAGCAAATCTAACTGGTATCAACATCACTCTTCAGCTTGATAAGCTTAGGTTAGTCCTATTCATCCAGGAACTAATGTCGTTTACAAGGGAGAAGATAACAGGTGCGTCAATGTCCACCACATCAAAATATTTTCTGCTCTATTCATGCCCTTGAATCCTAATATGTCTTTGTATTCCTTACAGCACCTAAGACATAAATAGGATGCAAGAACTGTTTCGGAAAGTTTAACCATTAAGCCAATAGACTTAACTGCTTAATTACTATATCTTGTCATAAGTATTGATAACAGGTAAATTCTTCTCCTTTTCTTGTCAAAATTGTTTTGGACTCTTTTTATTCTTCCAAATGAATTCTATAATACATGTGTTAGGTTCACTGAAAAATCTTGTTCAATGTCATTCCAACTAAAATGTCAATGAATAGATTATTTTGGGAAGAATAAGCAGCCTTACATTATTGAGTTTTCACATTTACAAATGTGGTATCTCTCCAATAGATTCAGTTGGATATAGCCATTATATATCTGACTATACCTAACAATCAAATCCTGTTATCCCAATTTATAAAAACATATTAACCAGAAACGTGTACTATATAATGGAATAATGAAGTCAATACAGGAATTGATGAAGACATTTTTGCTACACATCGATCTTACTATGCCAATCAGTATCAGAGTGAGATGAGGGATCTGCAATTCAATAATTTAATTTCTCCTTAAACAAGTTTCATTAGACAAGATGACTAGACTTTACCAGTTAACCTAAATATAAACAGAAATAATGTTGTGTTTGGCAAATGCTACTTTAAAAGGAAAAAAAATGGGTGGCCAAGGAAATGATGAGTCTTCTGAAATTGAAAATGAGTCTCGACTCTATGAATGGTAAGGTTCTGTGCGGTAATACTGTTACTCTGATTAATTTTCTGGGAAGGTAATTGCAAACTCATTTGTTAATCTTACTGACTACTGGGGTCATACCTTATTTTAAAAGTAAACAGCCTGTTAATTTCTTAGAGCAGTAAATGTTTTGCAGCTGTAGTTTAAAAAATTAACATATAGCATCTCCAGAAAAAAATTTACTGGAGGAAGCCGGGCGCGGTGGCTCAAGCCTGTAATCCCAGCACTTTGGGAGGCCGAGACGGGTGGATCACGAGGTCAGGAGATCGAGGCCATCCTGGCTAACACGGTGAAACCCCGTCTCTACTTAAAAAATACAAAAAATTAGCCGGGCGTGGTGGCGGGCGCCTGTGGTCCCAGCTACTCGGGAGGCTGAGGCAGGAGAATCGCGTGAACCCGGGAGGCAGAGCTTGCAGTGAGCCGAGATCGCGCCACTGCACTCCAACCTGGGCGACAGAGTGAGACTCCTTCTAAAAAAAAAAAAACAAACAAACAAACAAAAATTTATTGGAGGAAATAATCTCTGAACTAAATCTTCAATTCCAGAATCTTGTGGGAGTGGAGATTTCTATCTTGTGGTTCAATAAGTAATGGCATTTTCATTTTGTTTTTTATCGACCGTGTTTTATCAAAAGGAAGAAAATACAAAATTTAATATTGGGGATTGTTCAAAAGTTTTTAATAAATAAAAAAAATCTAAAGCCATAAGATTACTAAACATAAAATATAAGCAAGATAAATCAATGTGTAATGTATATTGTATATTTATAAATAAATACATTTGTAGTTTATTTATAAATAATGTAATTTATTTTTTAACTTATTCTATTTATTATGTAATTTATTATGTAACTTATAGAAATCAGTAATGCAAACACCCAGCTTTTTAAAACTGTCTTTATGCTCTTCTGAATTCCACAAAAGCAATGCTAGGTATTCTATCATAAATGATGAATGACAAATTATAGATGGATACATGCATAAATCTACAAACACAGAGATAGGTGATAGAAAGATAGATAGAGATACAAAGATAGAGGAATAGATGGGATAAATAGATACAAACATAATTAACACCAGGATTTGGGAAACATCTTACTAAAAACCAGTTGTGGTAGAAATAAATCCTACTGGTCTTATTGCTTCTCTTTCTTTGGAGAGTGTTGGCTGATGTAGGTACTGAATGTAACAGACCCTCTGGCAACATCTGTGGGAAGAAGCCTAGTGCAAATGTGGACATGGAACAGAAGACAATTCCTTTACAGAATTATTGCATAGAGCACAGAAACTCTCCCAGAATGGGCATGTGACGAGCTGGAGCCAACCTCATCTTTATCTTAAGAAACGGAGTGACTTCCACTGATTTCTGACTTATACAAACATGCATTTATACTTTTGGAATGCATTCATCTTTTGTCTCCTTCGCCTCACTCCGAAATTACGCTTGACCATGCTGAGAGGACAGGATTCTCAAAGAGCTTTTCTCCAGCCACTCTGTTTACCCCAAACCCTTGAGAAAGTTATCTCATCAATCTCACCCTAGGAAAGAATTTTAAAGTTACCTTTTCACTCCATAAAAATCACATTCATATTTGAAGTTTTGACATTAATAAATACTTTATTTCACGCTCCCCAAATTCCTCCTTTATTTGTTCACAGAATTATTTATATACATTTGTCTCCTCCATTATATTTCAGCTCCTCTGGATGTGACCATTATGGGTTCATTTTTGTATCTCTTCCCTTAGCATACTTCATTGTGCGTTGCAAGGGACCACAGATGACATTTATTAAGTCAACCCCCTATACGCATGAGCATGTTTTGCTGCAGTTTTTCTGGCAAAGATTATGAAAAAGAGATGCTCAAGTTTTCCAAACTGGTTTCTACATCAACACTTTCACGCTAGTTCCCTAGGCCTGGAAAAATCTTCCCTCCATAATATATATTGGTTTCTTCCATCACCCTAAGGTCATTGCTTCAAAATTATCTCCTTAAAGAGGTCCTCCCTAACCTCATATCCTAAGGTGCTCTGCCTGAGCCCTACCCCAGGCCCATACTACCTTGTTAAGCCGGTTCATTTTCCTCCCTCTCATTTATTATTTCCTGGAATCCTGTTGTTTGTATATTTGCATAGTTGTTTTATTGTCTTTTCCCTATCACTGTAAGGAAAGCTCCCTACGTTCAGGGACTTACCTGCTTATTCAACTGGTGTGCAGCAAATGCTTGCTGAATAAAGGTTGGCTGTTCCTGTCACTGGAGGCTTTATTTGGTGGGCCTGAGTTAACAGATATCTGAGGACAACACATATCTAGGAACTCTGACTGTGTCAGGCACCCAAGGACCCGGGGCTTTACGTATTTCCACACATACATTCAATCTTCACAACAATCCCATGAGATAGACATTATCAGTCACATTTCATAGACGAGGAAGCTTAGGCTGAAATACAGAGGCAGCTAGTAGGCAGCAACGCTGAGGTTTGAAGTAAAATCCCACGAATTCCAACATTTATATTTTTTATACTAACAATTCAACAAAACGCATTCCCTTGCCCAAAGAAAATTCCCTAAGAGAAATACCAAAATAATTTTGGAAGAGTTCAACATTGAAATAAGTAAGAACAACTATAGAATTTGTGGGGCCCAGTACAAAATAACAAGGTGGAGTTCTTTCTTAAAAAATTATTGATAATTGGAAAATAGTGAAAATAGAGCATTCAGCATGGGGTCCTCTGAGCATGGGGTCTTGTGCTACTGCCCAGGCCCTGAGCCCCTGGTAACAGCCTTGGAAATATGAGCCTTTCATAATAGTTAATTTGGAAAAGATGATACTCATATTCATTTGGAAATGTTTGTCAAAAATTACAGAAATATCTTTCTAACATCATTTCATGCTGTGTTTCCCCCTAGCACTATGGCTGTGTTGGTAAAACTTTGCAGTGATTTCAGAAACAGCCTTCTTATAGTAATTAGGCTCCTGAAAAGTCCATTTGGTTTCCAGTTTATAAGCAGCAGCAAGAAAATTTGATTGTGGGTTTCTCAAGCCTGAACAGGTGTCAAAATAATTTTTCCAAAGCAGGAAGTAAAACTTCTTGATAAACCCTCTCTCGGCTTCTGTGCTCAGGGCTCCTGGCTGTTGAGCTGTTCTCTGTCAACAACATAGACTATGGGCTCATGGCACTGAAGTAAAAAGTATGAGACGGGCACAGTGGCTCACACCTGTAATCCCAGCACTTTGGGAGGCTGAGGTGGGAGGAGTGCTTGAGGCCACGAGTTCGAGACCAGCCTGGTCACTAGAGTGAGACCCCACCCTGCTTCACAAAAAAAATTTTTAAAAATTAGCTCAGTGTGGGGGTGTATGCCTGTATAGTCCCAGCTACGTGGAGGCTGAGGCTGGAGAATTGCTTGAGTCCAGGAGTTGAGGCCAAAGTGAGCTATGACTGTACCATTGCTCTCAAGCCTGGGCAAAAAAAACAGGAACGTTATCTCCAAAAAAAAAAAAAAGAAGAAGGAATGTGAGGGCATGAATTTATCTCTGCTCATTGTCTCTGCCTCTCTGTTTACTCCTGTGTGGTTACTGCCTGCTGGGATCCCATCTTAGCCCCACTTACTAGAACTTTCTCCCATCTCCCTGTGCAGAGGTTCAGATGCCTCACTATCAGCTATATGCTATAGATGCCCACGATATAGTTTTAAATTCAATTTCTTAGCTAGCTTTTGAACATCTCCACCCAGGTATCCCTCAGAAACCTTAAAACAGAAATGTATCCCCAGCATCATTCTAACATCAGTATACGATAGATTCCCAGTGGATGTCGTGGAATAGAAATGAACCCCAAAATGCCCCCCTCCACTGACTTTCCAACTCATTCATTCAACACGTATTCACCAAACTCCTATGTGCTACTGAAGTGGGTTGAATATTGCACCCCCCCAAAAATATATCCACCCAAAACCTGTAAATATGACCTTATTTGGAGAAAGGGTCTTTACAGATAGAATAATGTCAAAGATCTCAAGATGAGATCATTCTGGATTAGTCTGGGCCCTAAATACAATGGCAGTTGTCTTAATAAGCAGCAGAAAGATAAAAGACACACAGAGATACAGGGGAAAAGGCCATGTGAAGACTCAAGCAGACACTGGTGGGGTGTTGCCAGAATCCAAGGATGCCAGGAGCCACCAGAAGCTGCAAGAGGCAGAAAGGATTGCCCTCTAGAGTCTTTGGACAGAACAAGGCTCTGCTGACACCTTGATTTCAGATTTCTGGCCTTCAGACTGTGACAAAATAAATGTCTGCCCTTTTAAGCCACCAAGTTTGTGGCAATTTGCGGTGGTAGCCCTTCAAAACTAATATGACCATGCTGTCTCAGGATGAGACCACGACTACAATAAATAAGCAGATGATGATATGATATGGTGTCTGACTGCTCCAAGCATTATCAATAGGGATGCTCAGTAAAATCAAGGACACCCAGTTAAATCTGAATATCATATAAACAACAAATAATTGCTCAGTAGAAGTGTGTGCCAAATATTGCATGGGACATACTTTTACGAAAAAATTATGTGTTCTGTATGTGAAATCCAAAGTTAACTAGGCATATTATATTTTATTAATAAATGGGTCAGTCCTAGCTATGAAGGGTGGTTATGAAAGGCTGCTCTGATGAGAGGATATTGGAACAGAGACATGAATGAAATAAAAGTTAAACCATGCAACTGTCAGGGCAATAGTGTTTTAGGCCCAGAGAAGACTGAGGTCAAAAGCATGGGGTGGGGATCTGCTGGCTCTGTTTAACTTTCTTCAAAAATATTAACAGCAAGAGAGGAAAATCACATTCTCTCAACATCTAAAATTTTCCTGAACTAAATGGCAAGAAATCTGTGTTAAAGTATTCACCAAGCTATTGATCACAACTTTTAATGAGCTGAACTTAGATTATTTAGATGTCAAACATGCCTGGTGTCCAAGTTTTATGATCCTCTTAAATAACCATAGGCGATTCGGCAAGTAATAAAACAATGCAAGACAGCACAAAGCTGCCATAGTAGGAAATGTTAGCATATAATTAAAGCAGAGGCTAATATTTATGTGATTTTCTCTAACAGATTCATTAACATTATCTTAAGCAATTTTACTCACTTGTAAACTTCTGGTTCTATTGGCATCCACTCAAAGAAAAGGTTTAATTTTTTTTATTATTTTTATTTTATTTATTTACTTATTTATTTTTTGAGGCAGGGTCTCACTCTGTCACCCATGCTGGAGTGCAGAGGCACAGTCACCACTTAAGAAATCTTCCTCCTGAGTAGCTGGTATTACAGGCACACACCATCATACCCATATAATTTTAAAAAATTTTTTTGTAGAGATGGGAGTCTCGCTCTGTTTCCAGAGCTGGCCTTGAATTCTACGTAAAGTGATCCTTCCTTCTGCCTCGGCCTCACAAGGATTAAAATTATACCACTGTGCCCAGCCAATCTTAAAAAAAATTTAAGCTTATTATTTATAAAAGTTTAAAACTTTTAAGCTTATTTTTCAATTTACAAAAATGCATGCTCATCTACACAGACAATAGCATGCAAATGTCCACAGCACTATTATTCATAATAGTCAAAAACTGGATACCTCAAATATGCCAAATCTAGTGAATAAAAACATGAGATGTTTGATTACATTTAAATTTCAGATAAACAATGAATCATTTTTTAGTATAAGTGTGTTCCAAATTATTTGGGACAAATTAAATTAAATGGGGCATTTAATTTTTGTATTTAATCTGGCAAGTCTATCCAAACATCCATTAATTGGTGAATGGATAAGCCAACTGTGCTACATCCATACAATGGAACATGCTTCAACCATAAAAGGGAGTGTGGCACTGATACACGCTACAACGTGGATGAACCTGAAAAACATTAAGCTAAGTGAAGGAAGCCAGACACAAAAGACGACATATTATAGGATTTCACCTATAAGAAATGTCCGGAAAAGGCAAATCTGTAGAATCAGAAAGTAAATTAGTGGTTGCTTGAGGCTGAGGGTGGGAATTGGCATTAATTGTAATGAGGTATGAGACTTTTTATTGAAGTGATAAAATGTCCTAGAAATGAATTATGGTGATGGTTTCACAACTTGGTAGATTTACTAAAAATTATTGATTGTACACATTAGTGGCTAAATTTTATGGTGAATTACACCTCAATACAGATTTTTTTTTAAATACGTGCTTATTACAGAAAATCAAATGGTACAGATATGGGGGAAATGTTAAACATTTCTGTCTCCTTCCTCCTTAAGAAAGCCAACGTTACAGCACAGTTTTGTGTCTCTCCTTCCATACTTTTTTTTTTTGGCTCATACAAACAAGAACGTATATAGCTTACATGCACATCCTGTATGTACTAATTTGTAACCTGCATTTCTTATTTAATATGTCACCGAATACTTTCAGGTGAAAGTATCATTAAATACTTGCATAATATTTCATATAAGTATGTCTTACAATTTATTCAAACAGCCTTTCACTTACTGATGAAGATTTAGGTTTTATGTTTCACCACTTCTCCTTTCCTCCCTTCCTACTTCCCTCTGCCCACTCTCCCTTGGCTTTTTCTCTGCTTCTTGCTTTTTCAAATTATACTTCAAAACCACACTTGAACATACATTAAAGGGAGTCACTTAAAATTAGCAAAAGGTTCCAGGATGAATAAAGAATGTCAAGATATCAAAGTATCATTAAAGGTCAAACTTTTTTCTCATATGAATATCATCCTTTTAGATTAATTTAGACTTCACATCAAATAATGAAAAGGTTAAATTATGCATCAACCATCACGAACATTTGTTTTTTACTTTAAACAATGTGCGTTTGTGGCCTAGATACCAGATGAGGCATAGTTCTCAAATACAAGAGGCATGCACTGAGCTAAGTGTAAGGTTCTAAAATACAATGTCAATGGGCTGGAGATTCTCATTCTTTCACCAAGACTAGAGACAGGCATCAATAGGAGATTTTTTTTAAAATTGTAGAATTGTTTATCATGTCTCTGGGCACACAGCTAGACTCACGGGGAAGTTCATGAGTTGTGAATAATGACAAAATTTATCATGAAATGGGTAATTTACATGTATCATTATATCATTTAAATACATAGGAGGTAAATACTATGGCTCTATCAGTTTTCCAGCTAAGGAAACTGATGCTTGTGTTGCTTTGCTAAACAGAATCAGGTTTGGAACCCCAGTTTCAAATATCTATCTTTCAGTGACTACCCACACTACTGCTCTGTGGGAGAAATGTTTTGGATAAATATTTCAAATAATCTTTCCTGCCCAAGGACGTAATGAAAATCTTGGGATACCAAGTTAAATAGATTATTCCTATACTCAAGTAGCAGAGTCTACAGAGAAAAACAGGAACACCATTAGAAAATGACAGCCTGGAGGCCATCTGGGCGTAAACGTGCAAGTCACAGGGGATGCCATGGCTTGGCTTGGGCTCAGAGATCTGACAAACCTGGACTAGAGATTCATCTTAACTTCCAATGGGTCTCACTCTGTCACCCAGGCTGGATGGAGTGCAGTGGTGTGATCATGGCTCACTGCAGCCTTGACCTCCTGGGCTTGCTCAAATGATCCTCCCACCTCAGCCTCCCAAGCAGCTAGGTTAACAGGATCTCCCATTGACAGTCATAATGAAGGAAGAACAAGAAGACGGGGAAGAGGAAGTGTAAAACCATGGCATAAATTTACCAAGGATAAGCTGAGTGTGCTTCAGCAGTCATTTGCACAGAATCCTTATCCTAATTTTACAACCAGGGAAAAACTGGCTGGACAATCTCTTGTCCCGTGTTTGTAATTGATAACTGGTTTCAAAATAAAAGAGCCAGACTACCACCTAGAGAGAGACATACAATGTTTGCTGCCGGGAAACTGCATGATTCCTTTGCCAAAGGCCACCCATTTGCAAGAATCCAGGGAAACCAGGTGGAATCTCCCAATGATGACCCTGAGCAGAACTTCTTGTGCCCAGGAAGTTCTACTGATGGAACTGGCCACTCTTCCGTGGAGACACAGGGGATTCCCAATTAACATGATGGCGCAAATAACTCTGTAGCCTTATGAATTAAAAGGAAACTAAGCTGTGATTTAGAGTATCCAGGTGACACAGATAATGGCCCTTCTCAATGTAGATCGGCATTATTTCCTCATCCTTCTGCATCTCCTCCTCAGTATTCTGAAATGGACAAGCCTGAGATGGGGAAAAGCCAGCATGCAAGGCCCTCCCCTTTGCACTGTGTTCGTGGTATATGCAGGGATACAGGCAGCTTAAAAAGAAAGAAAAGGTTTGATCTGTGTAATTGTGTGAGTGTTCTGGGACATACTGTTTATAAAAAATCAAGTTATTGAATAGTTTGATAATATGATAATCATGAAAATAAAGGATAAAGCAGCAAGTAATGATTATTCTTCCATATATATATCCAGTCACATATGGAAAAAATACAAAAACATGAACAGGGTTTACATTCACTAAATTACTAAGAGTTACTTTTGGATAATGAAGAAAAATTTTTTTCTTTAATGTTATGAAACATACCTTGTAAATGTGAATAAAAATTCTAGAACTTTGAAAAAAAAAAAAAAAAGAAAAAGAAAATGACAGCCTGTATGGGAAGACAATGGTGAGTACTGAGTGTTCAGAGTAAAGTGAGCCAATAATAGAGCTTAGTGAGTACTCACTGCTCACAGTAAACGCTCTGAGCGCTCGGTACTCACTAAGTTCTATCATGAAAGGCTTCTGAGGTGGCTTCTGAGTTGCGTTTTTAAAGATCAAGCCATGTGCAACGAGAGGAAGGAGGATAGCATTCCAGACAGAGGAAGCCACACGAGAAAAAACTCAGAAGCCAAAAATATCCTAAAAGGCTGGAGGAATGAAAGGTAGATGCTCTTCCAGAGGGAAGTCATGAGGCAAGAAGAGTCAGGAGACTCGTGAATCATGTGAGATACATTCAGCTGCAAGTCAAAAAAAAAAAAAAAATCTAACTACATAAGGGAATTAGACAATAAGGAATTTATTTCATTGAACAAGAAGTTTGTTGATAGGGCAGCTACATGACTGGATACTTTGGTGTCCCAAGTGTCTTTGCACACTGTTTCTTACCATCTTTCTATCCCGACGTCTTCAGGTGATTGGCGTTGTGCTCTGGCTTTAGATTCCTGAGTCTCAGAATGACTGTTGGAGTTTCAGGCATTTCCTTCTTTCATAGCTATATCCAGGGGAAACTAGGAAAACGTCCATAAATTGACAAAAACCACCCAAATAGATGAGCCCTTGTGTCCCTCTGTATAGAATTGGGTTGCATGCTACTGCCTGAACCAGACACCCAGAAAGAGAAGGATCACATCACAGTTGGTTTGGGCCAGTCAAGATTCACTAGGTTTCCCCTAAAGGGCATGGCTAATGGGTATAGAGGGAAAATGGGATTATGTTAGCCAGGCAGAAGGCAGTGATGAGGAGCTCTGCCACAATAATGTTGGGTCACAGCCAAGAATGAAGTTTAAAGTAGCTTGGACATTACCACATAGCTCAGTTTTTTCTAAATGTGAGTCAGATGAAGACTACCTTTGCAACCTCTTGCTATATTCATGCAGTACTAAATTTCACATTTTATTTCCTTTACACGTTTTGCCATATCACTAAACTCTCTGTAACATTGCCTACTTGATATCTCTTTGTAAATGATTACATTTTATACTTAAATAAGTTTTTAAAAAAATACATCATTCCCCAAATGGAAAGTCAGCATAACCTGTCATAAATCAAGGGCCTTCAAAAAGGCCATGAAAATGTATATTGTGAAGGAATACACATGGATTTCAAAATGTTTTTGCACCAAATTAAATTTGTACCACGTTGTTATAACGTATCTAAACAGAATCTAGTTTGAGGCACTAAGAATGGTAAGACATCCATTTTAAAAGAGCCCCTATCAGAAAAATGAATTCTGCTAAAATTAAAGTAAGAAGAATCATCTTACTGATAATGAAGCTTGAGTGAAAGACAGTGAACTCACTGATGCTTTTTGAAAAGTTCATGAGGACAATACCCCCATTAAATCAGCAGTTTAAGGGATTTAAGAAATCACTTAAAACAAAGGATAACTTGTTTTAAGAAGGAACAGACAATGTTGAAGTTGAAGCCCGTAGCAGTAGACCATCCACCTCAATTTGTAAGGAAAAAATTCCTCTCGTTTATGCCCTAATTGAAGAGGACCAATGATTAATGGCACAAGCAATAGCCAACACCACAGACATCTCAACTGGCTCAGCTTGCACGATTCTGATGGAAAAATTAAAGCTGAGCAAACTTTAATTGATTTTGGCATTCAATGTGTGTCAAAATCATACCCAGATCAACTGCAGAAAAGAGCAGGCCTTTCCACGGAAATTTTAAACAAGTGGGATTAAGATTCTGAGGCATTTCTTTGAATAATCATAACAGGAGATGAAACATGGCATTACCAGTACAATCCTTTTTTTCCCTTTTGAGATGGGGTCTTGCTGTGTTGCCCAGGCTGGTCTTGAACTCCTGGGCTCAAGCAATCCTCCCACCTCGGCCTCCCAATGTGCTGGGATTATAGGCATGAGCCACCCCGCCCCGGCCAACCAGTACAATCCTAAAGACAAAGCACAATCAAAGCAATAGCTGCCAAGAGATGGAAGTGCTCCAGTTAAAACACAAGCCAACTGGTCAAGAGCAAAGGTCATGGCTGTTTTGGGGGATGTTATTAAACAAAAATAATGCTATTAAATTCTAGCTAAAAATTGTTATTTGATAATGACTCTGAACATGGGTATTGCTCCCATTTAGTTAAAAGGGAACATAACTCATAGGAAGGTTGAACTTTGTACTAGCACAAAACTAAGATTTTCAATTTATCTGATAAGATCCTGAGGAAAATACCACAAAGGGAATCATTTTCTTATCATGTGAACAGATAGTTAATGCTGTGCCCACTTAAAGAAATTCTGCACATTTTCCACACTTTGGTGACATCACTATGCAGGAAGGGATTACTGTTTAGGTGTAAGCAGTGAGTGACACGGTGAGATTTGGGTGTTCGATTTTTTTCCCCCTTGGCTGCAGGGAAGAGGATGGATTGAAGTGGGTAGAAACAAAATCAAAAGAGGCCCATTAGAAGTTGCTGAGGAACCCAGGAGGAACAGTACAAATGAGGCAAGTATAGTGAAAGGTTGGAAGTCAAGATGGTCATGAAAAAGCCCTTCTGAAATAATTCCCAGAGCCACTCTTTAAAAAGATCATGATGCCGGTGGCTTCCCATAGCTCAAGTTCAAAGAGACAGCTCTTATCCATTCAGGTTTATTATTTCTGTCTTCTGTGTTTGAAATCAACACCATCAGCAGAATTTTGGCATGAAATAAATTTCTATGAGCAGCTTGCAGTTACAATCTTGTAGAGAGTTTCTTAACTTAGGGAGTATTTAAAAAATAACTATCTACCAATACCTTAAAAATCCTTCCTAAATGCAGACTATTTCCAAACGTACAACATCACACATGAATAAGTGGCTTATTTGTACCCAAAATTAAATTGCCATTCAGTGTAGCATTATTTCTATGAGAAAAACAATCACAAAATATCTGAGAAAACAATTCTAAATAAATCTAAGATTTAATCAAATAACCACTCTCTCAGAAAAGGCTCTCCTAAAGAACCTCTGACCAATAACATGGTCTATTACAGCTGTGGGTACTTTATTTCCTCTCTGTACATGCCTATAAAACAGTAGTTCCACTTTGTCTCCGGGGCATGAAAAATTATTAATCACTACTATAGAGGCCAGGGCATAAAATATGTATAATCTTCATTCTCATTTTATGATTTGATCTAAATCTTAATCAGGAAGTAAAGGGGCTCTTTAGTTGTTGATACGGTCCTTTCAGGCAAAAGGAAAATGTACATGGTTTAATTTCACAGATGCACCTCCCATAAATTTACCTACTACAACAAAGTGAAGAATTAATATCTCCAGTCCTGAATGTCTGGAAACTCTGCCTGCTATAACCAGCATCTTTTTGTGATATATTTTAACTTTTATATATTTTAATATCCTAAGCTCAATGAGTTCAAAACCAAATTAATAATTCTTCTAATAAACCAGTCCTCCATTTCCTGCTGATATGACGTCTCCTTCAATAACAATTATACTACTAGATTATACGTAATAATAACATGTAACTACCTGTTCTGTGCAACATTCTGTAATAAATGTTTAATTGTCATCTCATTTAATCATAACAGACTCAATGTGAAACTTACAATTTTATAGAAACGCAATGCTTAGAAAAACATAAAAAAAAACTCATCCTACCAAGACAACCTACATAGTAAGTAGTAGAGTATCTGACTCAAAGCTCTAGTGGAATTCGCCATATATTTTTAGCTTCCATTTCCCTGTTGGGAAAATATTGCCTACTTTATGAGTCAGAGCTTTCTTCTCATTATAGATACTGAAAATGTCAAATACTTTCTCAGAATCTGTAGCAGCTAAGACATGCTAGAATGCATATTCTGAGCTCTGTCACTCAGAGACATGCACTCCAGACTTTGAATCAAAATAGTAGTACAAGGAAGGTGTTAGTAACAAAAGGAAGGCAAGTGGTACTAGAGAGTAGTAGCTATATCCATTCTCCAGGAGGCAGCAGATAAAGGTTTCAGAAGCAGCATCCCAGGACCACAGCTGGTGGCATTGGTAATACAACCTATGGTATCCATGTCCAAGCAGCCATGATAGTTGTATCACCTAAGAACTACTTTGGGGCATTACACCTGGCTGCACAAACTCCACGCCTATTTCTTTGGCTCTCCGAGGGTATCTGTGAACTACCCAGCATCTTTCAGTACATTCCTTTCCATTTAAGCCAATAAGTGATGACTTCTCTTGCTTGCAACTAAGAAACCTGAGTGATAAAACTCTTAATACTTATCCAAAATGATTCTAGGGTTACTTTTATTAACTCCTTTCTGCCTTCTAATATTCTTTTAAAGTGTATTTTTGTAGAAAGCAAATAGTTGGTTTTTCCTTTTATTTGTTTTTGATTCTTTGTGAAAATGCCTTTCAAATAGACCATTTAGCTTTTACATTTGATGTAATTATTGATATGGTTTTGGTAAGTCCACAATTTTGCTATTTGTTTTCTACTTGTTTCGTCTACTCTTTGTACCTCTGCTTTCTTTTCCCTGTTTTCATTTGGGTTAACTGAATAATTTTTACCCATGTGTTCACTCATTTATTTTAGCATTCTATTTTATTTCCTCTATTTGCTTTTGAGCTCTCCCTGATTGATATGTTTTTAATGCTTTCCTTAAGTATAACAATATGTATTTTTCTGTTATCATAAACTATCATTAGCAGTGATAGTTAGTCTTCATGCAAAATGTAAGAAACTTACAATATATTGATGTAATATCATTTGCCACCTCCATTATTTAGGTGATTATTGCCTCATATTTCACTTCTTCATATTTATAAGCTATATTTTAATTTAAATAGTAGAAATAAATGAAATTTTGAAAAAACAAGTTAGATTTTTTTATTTATCCATACATTATTTGTAGATATTTTTATTCATTCCCAGAGATATCATTTCCTTTCAGCCAGAAGAACTTTCTTTAACATTTCTTGCAATGAATGTCCATTTTAAAATCTAGAGGTATTTTTATTTTACCACTATTTTTAAAAATCTTTTTGTGGACTAGAATATTGTATTTATAGCCTGTCTCTGTCTCTGTCTCTCTCTCTCTCTCTCTCTCTCTCTCTCTCTCTCTCAGAACTTAAAAAAGTCCTCTATTTATTATTTCTGATGAAAAGTCAGTCATCATTTGTATCATGTTCTCTGATACATGAATTGCCTTTTTCTCTGACTTAAGATTTTGTTTCTTTACCTTTGACTTTACATTTTTATCAGTTTTACTGTGAGGTGCTTAGGGGTGTGTATATGTTTTATACTTATTTTGTTTGGTATTTACTGAAAGTCTTGAATCAGTGGGCTGCTGTTTTCAACACAATTTTAAAATGTTCAAAATTTGAATATCTTCAAATAATTTTCTGTCCCCTTCTCTCTCTACTGTCCTTACAGGACTTAATTGTACTTATTAAAAACCATTTGGTACCATCTTAAAAGACACTGGGTCGTTTAATTTTTTTCTCTGTTCTTCAGCTTGGATAATTTCTATTTAATCAAATTCAGGTTTATTAACTCATTCTGTAGCACCTCATCTCTAGTTATGTTGATTCAGTGAGTTTTTCATTTTAGATATTGTAATTATTTTACTTCTAATGTCTAGAATATCCATTTGTATAGTTTATTTTCTGTGCTAAGTTTTCTCATATGTTCACTCATTATGTTTATCCTTTTTTAAAAAAAATTGAGTGTATTAAAAATAGTTTCTTTAAAATCTTTATCTACGAATTCCAAAATCTGGACCATCTTGGAGTATATTTCAATTGCCCACTTTTACTGTAGATAAAGTATTGATAAACTTTTTTTGTAGAGGGTTAGATAGTAAATATTTTCAGTTTTGTGGGCTTACAGGCTCTGTCACAACTACTCAACTCTGCCACTGTAGCACAAAAATAGCCATAGATGAAAAATGGCCAAAGTTTTATTGGTTACTAAGCTTTAACCTTAATTAAATTGTTACAAATTTAATTGCAAACAAATGATCTGTGTTCCAATAAGACATTAGCACTAAAACAGATGGCAGATAACTTTGGCTATCAGGCCATTTTTTGCTGATCCTTGCTCTAGATTATAGGTGACATTTTTACATGTCTAGAAATTTTGGATTATATGCTGGTCATTATGAAATGATACATTGTAGGGAGTCTGGTTTACATAGTCATTCGTTTAAAAAAAAAAAAAAAGGTATTGATTCTGGTAGGCAGTTAAATTACCAGTTCTTGATCCTATCAGGTTTGATTTTATGCCTTGTTAGAATAGGTATAATTTGAATTTTTCGTTTGCCATAAGATATATCCCTTGCTTCTAACCTGTGGCCTTTAGGGGTCTCAACTGAGTACATGAAGTGATCAGCAAAGTGCTTCCAATCTAGTTGCACGAGCACCCCAATCTCTAACTTCACAGGACTGGCTCTGATATCTAACTTACCACTTTCCTTCACTACATATTCCCCAGCTTCTAACTTGCTACTACTCTAGCCCAAATACTAAAGCTACCTCAATATCAAATTCCATTCTCTGCCTCTTCAACTCAATAGAACTACTGTCCACTGTTTGGAACAGTCCACATGGTCCATTATCAAGAATGTGCTCCCAGAAACAAAGCCAAGATGAATGTGTGCTCATCTAATTTGTTTCTCTTCCTTCAATCCTATATAAGTAGAGTGTATTCATTCTACTTATTTTTACAAAGTTACCTGTAAAATGTGTTCTTCAGGAGGTATTCTGGAAGAAGACATTGTTATCCTAGGAGATGACAGCTCTATGCAAGTTATTGCCCCTAAAGACCTTCTAGTGGGACAAGATGTGGAAGCTGAAGACAGTAATGTTGATGATCTTGACCCTGTGTAGTCCTAGTCTAATGTGTGTGTTTGTGTCTTAGGTTTTAATAGAAAAGTTTAAAAATAAAAAATATATATTTTTTTCTATTTTTAAAATAGAAAAGTTTAAAAATAAAAAATATATAATTTTAAAAATAGAAAAAAGCTTATAAAATAAGGATATAAAAAAATTTTTGTACTGTTGTACAATATGCTAGTGTTTTAAGCTAAGTGTTATTAAAAAATCAAAAAGTTACAACTTTAAAAAGTTTATACAGTAAAAAGTTACAGTAAGCTAAGGTTAATTTTTTTTGCATATTAGTATAGCCTAACTATACAGAGTTTATAAAGTCTATAGTTGTGCATAGTAATGTCCTAGGCCCTCACATTTACTCACCACTCACCCACTGACTCACGAGAGCAACTTCCAGCCCTGCAAGCACCATTCATGAGTGCCTTGCACAGGTGTACCATTTTTTATCATTTTGGCCATATTTTGACTGTACTTTTTCTATGTTAAGATACACAAATACTTACCATTGTCTTACAGTTGCCTACAATATTCAGTACAATAACATACTGTGCAGGTTTGTAACCTAGGGGTAATAAGCTACACCATAAAGCCTAAGTGTGTATAGCCTATGCCATCTAGGCTGCTGTAAGTGCACTCTATGATGTTCCCGCAATGTTGAAACTGCCTAACAGTGCATTTCTCAGAATGAATCCCTGTTGTTAAGCTGAGCATGACTGTTTCACCTTATCATAAGCTCCATGACCTGGTGACTCTATCGGTCTCTTGTGGTTAGTTTTCTAGTTTCTGCAAATCTCAGGAATGTCCATTCTATGTGGACATTTTCTCTTATTTCCTGGCCAGTTTGTGCTTGAGAGAGAATTGTTCCTTAGTCACATCACAAAAAAGAATCAGCAAGGCAGTGATTAACAACTGTCATAGCTCCAGGATGGTCCCAAGCTGGTTCAATTTCACATTTGTCCCTCCACACAGGCAGTCCTGGGGTGACAGCTTTACCATCATTGTCTCCCTAGGTTTGCAGAGATCCAACCCTAAATTCTTTGCTCAAGGGTATTGGGTATCCTGAGGTATCCACATGAGGTAATCAAATCAGACCAACCAAAGTATCGAAGCAGAAACTTTTGTCCTCCCAGAAAGTAGTCAATGAGCAAAGTGTTTGCAGGTGAAAAAGTGAAGACCCACCAGAATTAGTGGGTCCATGAGAGCAGGCATAAGATTTTCCTTCAATAACCTCCAGGGTATGACTCAGCTCTGCATGATAACCAATATGATCCTTTGCTATATTTGCCCACTTGGATCCATGTACCCAGGTGGTAAAGCCTCATTTTCCCTTCTGAACAGATTCCTTACTCTCTAAGCTCCTCCTTTTAAAATTACCCTAATTTTCTCGCCACCTCTCTCTGATTTGGAGAAATTATTTGCCTGCATCCACCGCTCTTCCTTGCTTTAGAAATGTTCCACATCTTCTTTCTCCAAAATAACTACTGAAGCTTTCAGAATCAATCAGAGTCCTCCAAATCAGAACTCATTTCAAGATTTTGTTCTATAGTTTACTTCAGATACAAGGAAATGTAATCAGTAATTTCTTCTATCTACTAAAGGGTGCTATGGAACCAACCCGCTGGGTCTTCCAAAAGAGGATAGTTTCAAAAAAGTGTTGAATTTTAGTCTGGAAAAATATTCACCAATTATAATAGCAAAATTGAGTTTTCTCCACCTTCAAATTTAAATGAGAGCCTTAGGAACTATATATAATAACACTCTACTTCAAACTTGATCATAAACAAATGATTCTTATTCTAAAAAGACCTCCTCCTCATCCATACAATCCCCAAACTCCCCTCCCACAACACATTCACAACATCCGCCATGAGAGAAAGAATAGCTTATAGATATATGATCATAAAGAATAATGCATTGATGAAAAATATGATTTCTATAGCATCTGTCCAACCTTCTCAGGTCTTGGCAATAGAAATAAATGGTAACAAATTGTTCTTTGGTGCTGAAATCATAAACAGTCTAGAAGATTGGCTTGCTCTCCATCTGCTCCTTAGGACATGTCTAACATTAAACCCTTCATATACTAGGAGTTTGATATCAAAAAATATATTAAAAAGCAAAAAAATTAAAAAGCGCAAGTAAAATAAAACAAATCCTTCATATAGCCCTGAAGCTGAGTTCCAACACTTCTTCTGTCATAACTGTCTTCTGATGGCCTGAGATTTTTAGGGCAAAGAAATTGTCCTGTATATAAAATAACAACGAACCAGAGTCATAACCTGGCTGTCTTTCTTATTCTTTACATTACATTCTTCATTCTCGCATTCTCTTGCACCCCATAGTCAGCCTACAAAGAAATTATCTTGGCTACACTTTCAAGAAATGTTCAGAATCTATCCATAGCTTTCATGTGTATTGCTACTGTCTTGATCTAAAGCACCACCATGTTTTGCTTGGATCCTGGATTACTGTAATACATTTCTAAAAGGCCTTCCCATTTCTACCCTTAAATTTCTACAACCCATTCTCTGAACAACAGGTATTTTAAACCTAAGACAGATCCTATCATTTCTTTGCTGAAACTCTGGCAATTGCTTTCTGTGTTACTCAGAATGGAACAAAGTCCCCCATTGCCTATTGGTTTAGGTGATCCTACCTTGGCTGGCTCACTGAGTTGATCTCCTACTATGCTCTTTCACTGCACCCTCTCCAACTGCACCCGTCCTGGGTAGCCTGCTCGCCCTCCTTGCTCACGCTCCTTTGGCATGCATTTAAGTCTCCGTTCCAGGACAACCCTCCTGGAAGAGCAGAAGTAGCAGGAGATTTGGAGTCAGGGGTAACTTGCTTTTAACACTGTTTCCATATTTTACTTGACCTTAAACAAAATACTTTCAACCTCTGAATTAATCTTCCACATGCTAAAAACAGAGATAAGCATCTAGCTCACCAGGTTGCTGTGAAGACTAAATACAATAGTGAACATACCACCTGTCACAAAACAGGAACCAGATAAGGTTCGATTTCAGTCTCCTTTTCTTTTTTTTTTTTTTTTTTTTTTTCAATTTATCATTATTTATTATCAAAATCATGACCAGTGTGTAGACATACTTGTGAAAATATACAGCAACTTGGGGCTTATAACACACGAGCAAAGATGACATTAACACGTGCACTGTTCACATCTTGGGGTCTAGAGGTCAACAACAAAGGTCACAGACAGGACGTTACTAAACGGACCCCTGCAGTAGGTCCCAAATTGCAGAAGCATCCAATTCCAGCATGGTCAGTGCGGAGATATTCACAGAAAGAAACCCAGCAAAGTCCTCTCTGAGCCACTAGAGTCAACGTGCTTTTCCTACACACTATGGAGAGCCCACGTCCCACACAACCCTTGAGAACACAGTTCCAAGTCTTGGCTTACACAGCTCTCACTGCTGGCCTCAACACCCTTGGGCCATCCTCCCTCTGCTCTTCCATTCCCACCCCAATAAAGGTATGACCGCACGTTATATAATAGTAAAGAAGGACTCTGAGGCCGCAGGACAGGGCCACAGCAGCAAACTTCCTGGGCAGTGTGTTACTGCTCCACCCACCTGAGCCCTGTTCCAAGTGCAAGGAGCTTCCCAAGTCCTAGAGAATGATTGTACTTAGAAAGCTTTGTTTGTTTGTTTGTTTTTTAAGAGAAAATTGCTTCACATTAATTTATCTTCCCAGTGGCAGATATGTTATGCTTCCCTCTAAACAGAAAGATGAGCCCAGATGGGGCCCGGGCATCCTCAAGGGATGAAGCAGCCATGCCCACCATCCCTCAGGGACTGACAAGTGCATGTGGACACTTGAACCATGACTGTGTCCACAGCTCCTCCTGGACCAGGCCTGGTGCCTTAGTGTGAAGACTCCTGGCTTACATGGCAGGGGCAGCTATCCGGGAGGGCTAAACAGCCTGGAGGCTGAGTCTGCAGAGGAAGGGGGACCTGAAAGAGCCCAGGTACAGGTGCCCGTCGTGCTCGTGCACCTCACTGACGTAGGCGGCCACCAGCCCGTCGGGATCATGCAGGCTTCTCCGGAAGGCACCGCTGTCGCTGAGTTCTAGGACGAGGCTGTACCGCGGCACAAACTTCATCACCGTCTCCTGACTAAAGAGCTTAAATATCATCCTTTTGATCCAGGGTCTCTCAGATAAGAAATCCAGCATGGAAAACGCAGGGTTAGGACGGATGGTTGACATGCCGACCCAGTACCCCCCAAAGCTGCTGGGCCGGATGTTGTCTGGAAATCCAGGCATGTTCTCCACAAACAGATCAGGCCAGAAACATAGACTCTTCGTATCCTGGCCATGGTCGTTTCTGCCACCAGGACAAAGTCTTCTGCAGGAGACAGCTGGACTCCATTCGGGAACTGCAGCTGGTCCAATAAAACTTTTACTTCCCTGGTCACAGTATCTTACTCCAGCAGGCGCCCGTCATCTGTGCCCTCCATCACCAGAAGCAGGTAGTCTCGTCTTTGCCATTTGCTGCTAGAATCAGTGAAATAAATCTTCCTCCCATCCTGAGTGACCGTAAGATCATTCACAAAGGACATTTTCTTCCCCTCAATGGGTGTCTCGGAGGACAGCAGCAGTTTCACTTCACCTGCCGTCCTTAGCCTCCGGGGCCTGGCCATCATCGTCCGTGACGACCTGCGGCCGCAGAGGCCGGCGCTGTCGCAGCCCGTCCGCCTCGCTCATGGTATGAGCGCCAGCCTGCCCAGCAGCCACCACCCCGCAGTGAGCCCCAGTCTCCTTTTCAATGTCATTGATGATTGCAATATTTCAAAAGATGGTATTTGTTTAAAACTCAATTTATTTGATAAAATCTTGATCAAAGTCATACCCTTCTAATGGCAGAACTTCTCCTAACAGTACTTGACTGCTAAAAGACAGGAAGCAGCAGTGCACTTGAGTTTAATTTAAAATATTTTTCTTAGAAAGGGGAGTTGCTATTTATACTGCCTTCCATCCTTCCTTTCTTCTTTCCTTTCTTCTTTCCCTTCCTCCTCACTTCTCTTCTCACTCCCTTTATCTCTTTTTTTCCTTTTGTCTTCCCTATTTTCTTCAATTTTTATAACTTGCCAGGCTTCGGTTTTGCTGATTAGGTTTTATTCTCTTTAATCTGATAATTTAGTAAAAATAAATATAAGCACTGCTAAGACCTTCTTGTTGTTATGTTACAAGGATGAACTGAATTTTCTGTTTTTTCTTATTATTATTTAAATATATGTTTTTCCCCAGAAGCTAATTGAGGAAATTAAGCCATCTGCTATTTGGGGTGAAAAAAATCATTGAAAATAACTTTCGACAGTTGGCAATGAAGTCATCCTTATGACTACACATTTTCATGCTTCTCTTACTAATATTTCTGATAACATACAGAAATATTCATTGAATCATAATCTGTAATTATTACTTTTAAAATATAAGTATGACTCAAATCTAAACAAGCGTCAAGTTGTTGAGTAATTTCTGCCTCCTGTGCCCACATTCTGAATTTGAGCTAATTGGATGGTATGAGGCATGATTGTCCCAGAGAAGAAGATACAAAATCAAAATAATTGAAGACATAATGGGTGGTCTAAAATAACTAAATCAGGAGGTTCGCATATCAAACTACTTCCAGACTCATAAAGGAATGATTGCATAAACAGGGCTTTGGGATTAAACAAATCTAATTGTTATAGTTATATTGTATGCATTTGCAAACAAAAATAAAAATTATACCCTTAGTTTCACACTTGAAAAATTATCTGATACATAGTTTGGCAATATATTCTCAAAGCTGTAAATAGGCGCATATCCTTTCAATTTTACTTTACACAATAGGTCTAAGAAGATGGACAATTTTCCTACATGTCCAGCCCTATTTAATAAATATAGCAGGGAACAAGACAGCCAAGGTCCCTCCATATTTAATTCTTATGAGAATCTAACATTTAAGTCATTTTTCTAAGAAAAACTTTATAACAGAGTCCAAAATCATAATAGGAGACAGATAAACTAATATACTCCCATAAAAGGAAATATTATGACATTAAAAACTACATTGCAGAAGAGTATTAAATGACATAGAAGAGATTAAAATAGCTTCAGTGAAAGAAATAAGCTACAAAAGAATATGGCTTATACAATCTAATCCCATTTTCATTTTTAAAATCTATGTTATGGATAGCCTCCTAAAGAGGCTATAAAAAATTACCACAAACTGAGTAGCTTCAAACAACAGAAATGTATTCTCCCAAAGCTCCGGAGGCTAGAGATGAAGTCAGTGCAGTGGCAGATGTGGCTGCTTCTGGAGCTCTGAGGGAAAATCTGTTGCATCCCTTTGTCCTAGCTTCTGGTGGTTGCCAGCAGTTCTTGGCGATCCTCGTGTGATAGATGCACCACTCCAATCTCTGCTTCCACTTTCACACAGTGTCCTTCACTCTGTTTCTTTCTGTGTGTCCTCTCCTCCTCTCAGGACATCAATCATCAGATTAGAACTGACCTTAATCAAATAGGACCCCGTCTTGATGAACTACATTTACGAAGATTCTATTTCTAAATAAGGTCACAGTCTGAGGTTCCTGATAGACATGAATTTTAGGGGTGCAATCTATGTAACTGTCCAGCATAATGGATTAATGCTCGTATTAGTCCATTTTCACACTGCTATAAAGAAACACCTGAGACTGGGTAATTTATAAAGGAAAGAGGTTTAATTGACTCACAGTTCTGCATGTCTAGGGAGGCCTCAGGAAACTTACAATCATGGCAGAAGATGAAGAAGTAAGTACCTTCTTCGTAAGGTGACAGGACAGACAGAGAGCGCTAGGGAAACTGCCACTTTTAACACCATCAGATCTTGTGAGAACTCTCTCACTATCACGAGAATAGCATGGGGGAAACCAGCCCCATGATCCAATCACATCCTACCAGGTCGCTCCCTTGACGTGTGGGGATTATAATTCAAGATGAGATTTGGGTAGGGACACAGAGCCAAACCATATCAATGCTACTATTGGAAAGATTTATGAAAAATGATAGGTAGAGAGAGAGAGAGAATAATCAGAAGGTCCTGTGGGCTGAATGTGTCCCCGAGAAATTCATGTGTTAGAAACTTAATCCCCAATGCAACAGTGCTTAGAGGTGGGGCCTAGTGGGAAGTGTTTGGGTCATGAGGGCTCTGTCTTCCCCAGTGGATTAATGCTACCACTAAAAGGGTTTGTGAGACTGATTCACTCTTCTCTGTTCTCCTGCCATGTGAGAACCCAGCAGTCACTCTCCCTTGCCCTTCTGCCTCCTGAATGTGAGGGTACAGTTAAAAGGCTCCTGCCAGATGCTAGCACCTTGATCTTAGACTTCCCAGCCACCAGAACTGTGAGAAATAAATTTCTATTCTTTAGAAGTTACCCAGTTTATGGTATTCTAACAACACAAAATGAACTAAGCCAGAAATATACACTCTAAAATGTTAAACTTGATTACTTTGTGAAGGTGAAATTGCAAATAAGTTTTATCTCCTCTCTTTGCTTTTCTACATTTCCTAATTTTTAAAACAATAAACATATATTCATTTGCAATAAGGACAATAGTATTTCAGAAATTATTCTCATGATAATACTAAAAGATTGAAGGTCAGAGTTACTTTAAATAACTCGTGTTTTATTTATAAAGAAAATTTTGAATTACTGCTATGAAGAGAAAATAAGCATCCTTTGTCATCAGTAGAAGGTTTTTTAAAAATTAAACTTAGACAATCCACCTAAAAATCACTTTATGAACCATCAATGGTACAGGTACTAACATAATATGCAGGAACTATTATTACTCCATGATACAGATGAGAAAACTGGGCATAGAAAGGCATAATAATATCCCCAAAGTCATGTATATATAAAGAAGATAATATTAAAAGTGAGAAGTAACTTCAAACCCAAGTACTGAATCACTACATAATCAAAGAAGTCTTGTAAGAAAACCAACTGAATAGCAAAACAAACTTTATGGAAAAAAGAAAAACAGGAAGTGGAGATAAAATGACTTGAGATGGGATGGTAGAATGAAAATAGAAAGAAAGCTAGTCTAGAAATCTTGGTGTTATAAACTGTGTTCCTTCAAAATTACCATGTTAAAGCTCTTACCCCTAGTACCACAGAATGTAATTGTATTTGCAGATAAGGTCTTTAAAGAGTTCATTACGTTAAAATGAGGCTGTCAGGATAATCCTAATCCAATAGAACGGGTATCCTTATAAGAAGAGGAGATAAGGATATTGAGGCAAATAGAAGGGAGATCATGTGACAACACAGAGGAAAGACAGCCATCCAAAAGCCGAGAAGAGAAGCCTCAGAAGGAAGCAACCCTCACAACCAATGAGACACATTGATCTCAGACTTCCAGCCTCCAGATCTGTGAGAAAATTAATCTGTTGATTACACTACCCAGTCTGTCATGCTCTCTTACTGCGATGCTAGGAAAGAAATACTCCAGAGGTACAAGCCATTCTGATGAAACATCTTGACTTAGAAATTCATTTCCAAACAGGCACAGTGGCTCACACCTGTAATCCCAGCACTTTGGGAGGCCAAGGCAGGTGGACCACCTGAGGTCAGCAGTTCGAGACCAACCTGGACAACATGGTGAAATCCCGTATCTATTAAAAATACAAAAAAAAAAAAAAATTAGCTGGGCTTGGTGGTGGGCGCCTGTAATCCCAGCTACTCGGGAGGCTGAGGCAGGAGAATCGCTTGAACCTGGGAGACAGAGGTTGCAGTGAGCCAAGATCGTGCCATTGCACCCCAGCCTGGGCAACAAGAGCAAAACTCAGTAGGGAAGGGGAGGGGAGGAGCATTTGCCAGGCAGGGATTGAAGCAGAGGTGGAAAAGATGAAGGTGTCCAACAGAATCGTGAATTGTAAGGACTTCTACTAGCACAAAGGACCTTCTACTGAAAAATAGGAGAGATGAGCTATTTTAGAAATGCCAGCTGTTTTTCTTTATTATTATCCCTGATTTCTAATCTCTGTGGGGCCAGAAATTATTTCTATGGCACATGTAAAATTCAGTAATCTATTGAAGATTCTTTCATTTTATAACTGTCATTATTATCAAGTTGGGAGTGAATTCTCTACCTTCCAGAAGTTCTGAAATAATAGTACGTGTTAGTTCTCTGACATTCACAAAATTCTCTTGCAAGTTTCTATTCTTTTTATTGGTTTTAATTATTAAAAAATTCGAATCATTCAGAAAATACTTTTGCAACCATATACATACCACCAAAATTTAATATTTTATATTTTCTTTGGATTTTATTTATTTATTTATTTACTTTGAGACAGAGCCTCGCTCTATCTCCGAGGCTGGAGTGCAATGGCCCAGTCTCGGCTCACCGCAACCTCTGCCTCCCAGGTTCAAGCGATTCTTCCGCCTCAGCCTGCTGAGTAGCTGGAACTACAGGCGCCCACCACCAGGCCCGGCTAATTTTTGTATTTTAGTGGGGACGGGGTTTCACCATGTTGGCCAGGCTGGTCTTGAACTCCTGACCTCAAGTGATCTGCCCGCCTCAGCCTCCCAAAGTACTGGATTACAAGCGTGAGTCGCCGTGCCCGGCCTGGATCTTTTCTTTTTAAATAAAATAATAAATTACAAATAAGACTTAAGTGTTACTTCTCATATGTTTTTCTTCCTCCTTTACTGAGATGACTATTACACATATTTCTAGACTTTGAAATATATATGTGTGTGTGTGAGGGTGTGTACATATAATCTTAAGCAATGTATAATACAATTTCTGATTCTTTAAAAATGTAGACAAATGGGGTCTTTTGCTCAATATTATGTTGTTGCATTTTATCCTAGTTGTAAACATACAATTTATGTAGATCTGCTGAAGCATAATCCATTGCATGAGTAAATGAGTTTACTTCTCATTTCCCCCGTCGATGGAAAATTAGGTCATTTTGCTTTTTTAGCTATGACAAGCAGCTGCAGTGTCTGTCTCTGCATTTGTCTCCGTGTACACATGCAAAAGCGGAAGTCTCTTTTTAACTTTCCCCAACTCAGTTCACAAACTCTGACCTTAAGTAAGAGTACCTCAGCCTTCCCCGTTCCAAATTCCCCCAGAAACAGCACGGCCCGATTACGAATTTGCTCATCTACTAAATAGAGACAATTAAGTCCACTTTTATTTGTAGCTTCAGCCCAGATTTGAAGCCAAGTCTCCAGCTGTTGGGTGGCATGCATCATTTAGTAGAAAATAGTATTAAAAGGACTGTACTGAGTCCTTGGGTAAATAGGTTGATAATATGAGAAGGCAGTTATACATTCCATTAATCATTACATTGCTTGAGGGAGAAAATATAAAACTTTGCTTTGTTACCTGTTCTCAAAGGGAATCGTGAATCCCAACTCCATTAATGACGGAAAACATTGCAAGGAAAGAATCTCGGTTGTGAGAATTTCCATCAAACTCACCTAAGCTTTAATCACCTTTCTTTAAAGAAGCTGTTTCATGGGGTTGAGTCAATGTCTTCATATTGAAGTATCATCATAACATTTCAAGTTTCTTATGTTCGTGTTTACATCCAGGGCTTTCACTTTTGAAAGAAGGCAGTGCCATGAAAGCTGTTTTCTCCCCACCTCAAGAAAAGTGGCATTATTACAATTACATGGCTGATTTAGCCAGGTATTCATTCAAGCGTATATTGAGCATTTGTCATAATAATAGCTGTTTATTATTTGATTGAGTGCTTATCATATGCTAAGTGCAATGATGCTCACTTTATATACATTATCTTATTGAATATTCAAAACCATCTAACAAGGTAGAAATCATTATTCCCATTTTAAAGAAGAAGACATTGACGTGCAGGAAGCTTCAACAGTTCACACAAGTTCACACAGCAGAACTAGACTGCTAACCTGGTCGGTATGACTCCGGACCCCATTTGCCTTTACGTCTTCTTTGGGGCTACTCTTTAAGTTCTGGAGATACAAAGGTGTATCAGGCACAGACCCTAACTTTGTTAGGCTCGTGATCAAGTGTCATGGAAGGAGATGACCCCATGAGGAAAAGGGGCCAGGTCTGCCTGGTTTCCCACCACATCCTCAACATTTTTGCATTACACTGAATGTAATAAGTGTTCATGAAGGAATGAATAAAGGAACAAACCAATGAATTCATGGCAGCATGATAAAGACTTTCATAAGTGGTAAAATGCAAGTCAGCGTTTGCAAAACAAAGTGGTGTGTCCAGGTAAAGCATTCGTGGCAGAGAAGTGGCCTGTGAAGAGGGAGGGATGCAGGATGATGTGGCATGGCAGGAAGCAACGAGGCGGAAATCAGGCTGATGGCAGTAAACTAAAAAAAATAGCAGAAAATAAGGCTGGAAGCAGAATTGAGAAGGATTCCTTGAGTCCTGGTAAGAAATTTGGAGTTGATCATATAGAAGATGTTTTTAATCTGCAGTGGCAAAAATTATTGGGGATGTCTGTCTTTCTTGCCTGCTCAGCATCTATTTCCTCTTCTGATGTTGACATCCGATTTTCAACCACAATCCAGCTTTCCCACACTCACCCAAGGTGCTGCAGGCAGGGACAGTACACCACTGCTCACCTCAGAAGTAGACCTAGGACCCATGCCTGGTCCACCAGTGCATCCCATTCTCCTAACCTTGGTCATTCATTGAAGAATGAGTGGATGACCCAAGCAAGCATCTCAGAGGCAATCTGAGGAATTCTCTCTGAACTACCAAGAAAGGGAAGTTCTCTTATCTCTCCTTCCTACAGAGTTTTGGAGCTCAGAAAACATAAACCTGGAGCGGTCACTAAAAAGATGACCTTGCTAAGAATAAAAACAAAGCAGATAGAGAAACATAAGTCTTAATCATATCCTCTGAGCTCTGGATCTAAGAATAAAAACAAAGCAGATAGAGAAACATAAGTCTTAATCATATCCTCTGAGCTCTGGATCTGACCATACCTGAAACTAGAGCTACCCATTGACAATGCAAATATACAATCGAATAAACTTTCTTTTGAGATTCTTGGAGTCAACATAGCATAGCAGTTCAATGTACAACCTTGGGAGTCAGACTGGTTGACTTCAATTCTCACCCTCTGGCATTACTAGCAGTGAGATATTGGAATGAGACGACATGTATAAGGTGTCAGAACAGGGTCTGCATAAAAGGAACCTCAGTAGGCCTTAGCCAATATTAGGAAGTTAGTTTGATTAGCTGTGCTACAATTTACAACCAAAGGATACTTCAATGGTTAGTTGGATCATGTCAAGCCAGCTAGGCTATCATTAGAAACACTAATCTAGGTGTTCCTGCGAAGGTACTTGTAGGAGTTAACGTCTCCGATCAGTTTACTTCATATTAAAGGACATTACCTTTGATAATCCAAGAGGATTTCATCTAAATCAGTTGAAAGACCTCTGGACCAAAACTGAGGTTTCCCTGCAGAAGAAGAAATTCTGCCTCAAGACACGGGACTCAAGACATCAGCTCCTGCCCTCGTTCCCCTTGTTCTGTCTTATCCTACAGATTTCAGACTTGCCCACTGATTTGGTTTAGCTGTGTCACCATTCAAATCTCATCTTGAATTGTAGCTCCTGTAATTCCCACATATTGTAGGAGGGACCCGGTGGGAGATAATTGAGTCATGGGGGCAGTTTCCCCCATACTGCTCTCTTGGTAGTAAGTCTCACGAGATCTGATGTTTTCACAAGGGGTTCCCCTTTCACTTGGTTCTCATTCTGTCTTGCCTGCCACCAGGTAAGACGTGCCTTTCGCCTTCCACTACTATTGTGAGGCCTCTCCAGCCATGTGGAACTGTAAGTCCATTAAACCTCGTTTTCTTTACAAATTATCCAGTCTCAGGTATGTCTTTATCAGCAGTGTGAAAACAGACTAATACACCAACCTTCTTAATTATATAAACCAATTCCTTGGATTCAATGAATATCTATCTATCTATCTATCATCCATCATTTGTTATCTCCCCCTACTGATTCTATTTCTCTGGAAAATCCTCACTGATACAGATGCTTACTAATTTCACTTTAAAAAAAAAAAAACTAGAAAAGATAAAGTAACTAATTCATTGTGAGCCCAAGTGATCTACATGAAAGCCAGAGCCCTCCAACTAAAGACTGCCAGAAAACTAGTTTTGATTAAGACGACTACATTTTTTTCTGAATTTAACAAGAAATGATGCAGAAGGTGAGAAGCAGAGAGGGCAAATATGATCTGAAATACAATTACTGTTAGAGTTTAAGTTGACATATTGTATGTTAGCAGGAGTTGGGAAACACATTGTGTTTTTCTGGGCTCTTGATAATTTTCTTGGTGCCAGAAAACTGTTCATGTTTTTTAAACACTATAAAGTGTCTCCCTTTCCCCCTCAGCACATGGGAAATGTCATCACACAAATGATCTAACTCCATATAACTACACCAGAGAGATTGGAATTTATATTCATGAGGAACACACAGACACATAATTCATGAGTGATGCTGACATCAGTAAGTAATCAGAGGGCCTCGGTGGACTATAGATCAATTCTAAATCTTCGATATATTTAGTACACGGTTGAGTTCTACAACTCTTCATCTTGAAAACTGTCATTGAATAGATTGCATTCTGGGCTTATAACTGCTGAACTATGGGGCTTCATTTTTATGGACACGTATGTGGCCTGTGTTTCATTATATTCAAACTCTATGTTTTACCAATAATTCTGTAGTGACTTCGGTACTTAAGGCCTTGTGTTGATTTATGGGGCATTCCAGATTCCAAAAGAAAACTTCCCAACCCCAGAAGGACCTGCGTGAATGGACACATTATTTTGCTGCTAACATGGGTAGGCATAAATCTCTTTCTTCTCAAATGGAAGTTTATTAGGGAGCCATTAAGCTAGTTACTGCCCCAGTAGACTCAATATTGCCTAAATATTTTGAGAAAAGATAAACAGGTAAGTAATTTATGTTGATACCATTGAGAAGACAAGACCGAGTATCCGATCCCTATGTATAGTGCCATTGGATTGGCTAACAGTGACAGCCACATCTAGGCAAACTTCTTTATCAACAAATTATTCAACGGGCCTCCCAAACTTAAAACTAATAAAGACTATGAAGGAATATCATTCGCTCACTCTACATCCATTTTACCATCCATATGTACTCTGTTTTCTGCCACCAGGACCCTAGTAAGATGTCCATAATAATAATTGAATATAGATCTTAAATTTTTTTACATTAATCAGTGAAAAAAACTTCAGTGAGTGCACACAGGAGAAGACTACAGCTACTTGTATTTAATTTTCTAACCATTAGGCAATAAATGAGAATTACTTTCTGATTATTCAGTGAGATTTATAATTTGCTAATTTGCTAATTTGCTATTGGAGAAGATAGTATAACCAAATGCAGTTCTGGCCTCTTGCTGCTTGCCAAGTCCAGCTAACAAGAGTGAAGTCTGGTAGAAATTAAACAAGCTGTACTCCAGAGCTTAGCTGAGGGGAAACAGTACACAGGCTTCTGCCTCTAAGGGAACCACTTCAGCTTTTGGGGCGGAAAGCAGGGGCTTTAAAGAGGACAACTGGGGCTGGGCATGGTGGCTCATGCCCATAATCCCAGCACTTTGGAAGGTGGAGGTGGGTGGATTGCTTGAGTCCAGAAGTTCAAGACCAGCCTAGGCAATATGGCAAAAAAAAAAAAAAAAAAAAAACCATCTCTACAACAAATACAAAAAATTAGCCCACTGTGGTGGCATGCTTGTAGTCTTAGCTACTCAGGAGGCTGAGGTGGAAGGGATCACTCGAGCCCAGGAGTTCCAGGCTGCAGTGAGCCATGATTGCACCACTGTGCTCCTGGGTGACAAAGCAAGACCCTGTCTCAAAAAAAAGGTAGATGGGGGCACTTGGCATGAGTGGCATGCAGGAGAGAGAATGAGGAGGTATGGGGTCCACATAACTTGCTTCAATGTCTTACCCCTTGGATGGTCTGTCTGGCACCATCTTTGGTAAAGTTGGGCTATAAATTGACCATTGTCAATCTCATGGTGGGAGAGAATCCCAGAGGGTGCCTGGTTTGGTTCAACATTTGGTTCAACATTTGGTCCTGACAATTTCTAAGCAAACATATAGTTAGATAAGCTTGCCGTGCAGGAAGTGCCTGGTGGAGAGAAGGTAACAGTTATAATTGCATTCTTAAAGAGTGAAAAGTAAGAGGTGAACACACAGGGAAAAAGAGAAAAGGTAAAGATAACTTTTAGGAAAATGGGGCACTCAGTTACAATAGCTGGTTAGACACTTCCAAATTAGTTTAAAAAAAAAAAAGATGGTTAGTTCTAAATTAGTTTTTGAGAATAAGATTGACATTTAATATATATGCTAAACAATGTCAGATATTTCATAAGTATATACGAATATGACCTGTAATAATAATGTCCAGTAGTACTTTACACTAAGGCTCCTTTTGGTGGGTATAAGTGAGGTTGGAGCAAAGTGAGTTAGAGGGTTCTATTTTTTAAATCACCTTTTGGAATATCTGGAGAGCACATGTCAGATCCCCTCTCTCTGAGAAGACCTGTCTAGGCACAGGAGTGAATCACCATGTTTATATAAACACCATATAAACAGCCATGTTTATATGGAAAGACCCTGGCCCATGGCAAGAGTTGATTGGACTAAGAGTGGACCCTTCATCAAAGCTGTGCTGAGCAGATTCTCCTTCCTAGGAGTGTGGAATAGGACATTGACATGTTGATCAATTGAAGAGAAAAGAGCTGAGAAATGATACTGTGCCATGACAAGGGTGGTCAATTTCATTTATGTAAAAAGAAGCAGAGAAAACTGAAAAGAGAAGAAAAAAAGTGAAGCACAAATGTGTAACTACCAGACACCCGAGCCCCAGAGCAAGAATAATGAAACAGATCCTCCTGCTGGGCGTGGTGGCTCATGCCTGTAATCCCAGCACTTCGAGAGGCTGAGGCGGGTCGATCACCTGAGGTCAGGAGTTCGAGGCCAGCCTGGCCAACATGGTGAAACCCCGTCTCTACTAAAAATACAAAAATTAGCCAGGCATAATGGTGGGCACTTGTAATCCCAGCAACTCGGGAGGTTGAGGCAGGAGAATCGCTTGAACCTGGAGGCGGAGGTTGCAGTGAGCCAAGATCACCACTGCACTCCAGGCTGGGCAACAAGAATGACATTCCATCTCAAAAAAAAATTTTTTTTTTTAAAAGAGCTTCTTCTCTGCTACCTGATGGCTTTTTGGTTCCTGGTTCTTGTTCTCCTGGAGGCATCGCTTACCACTTCCCTTAAAGTCTGGGACACTTGGGTGTTTTTACAACAATTTCACTTATTTTTTCCTAAGCTAATTTGAAGGAATTTCTATTACTTTCAGACAAATAAGCTGAAATCAAGAACAAACAGAGAAAGACAGAAGACTTTCATACCAATCAATAAGAAATCATTGAAAAAATAAAGGGGGGGAAAATCTTACTTTTATTTAAAGCCCAAAGAAATGTGGACACAAAGAAATCTAGAAGTAAAAATCCAGAAGGAATGAGCTCCTCCTGGATGAGCAAGGGCAAAGAATGTTTGCATGCTTACGACCACTTGTTGAGGTTGGAGACAAGGCAGGCAGATGTGCTGTAAGTGGAAATACAAACTGGACTCAAAAGGCTTAATACCAAAAATATGTGAACTACCTCAGCAATAACTTTTATATTGATTGCATACTGAAATTATAATACTTTGAATATATTGCATGTGATGGTTAATTTTAGGTGTCAACTTGACTGAATGAAGGAATACCTAGAGAGCTGGTAGAGCCTTATGTCTGGGTGTGCCTGTGAGGGAGTTTCCAGAGGAGACTGGTGCCTGAGTCAATGCACTGAGTGGGGAAGATCTCCCTCAGTGTGGATGGGCACCACACTCTGGGCTGGAGGCCAGGATAGAATAAAAAAGGAAAGGAAAGGATTTCTTTTCTATCTCTCCTTCAGAACTGGGACTCTTTCTTCCTTCCACTCTTGGTCATTAGTACTCCGCCCTCTGTCCTGGGTACCCAAGGATTTGTGCCAGCATCCCCCTAGGTCCTGAAGCATTCAGTTTCAGACTAAGGATTATGTCATCGGTTTCCCTGATTCGGAGGCTTTTGGACTTGAACTAAACCATGCTCTCAGCATCCCAGGGGCTCCAGAATGCAGACGGATTGTCATGAGCCTTCTCAGCCTCCATAATCCTGTGAGCCAACTCGCCTAATAAATTCCCTCTCGTATATCTAGATCTATGTCTATATATGTCTGTGTCTATATCTATACACCTGTGTCTGTGTCTATATCTACATGTCTATGTCTATATCCGTGTCTGTCTATATCTATATGTCTGTGTCTGTGTCTACAGCTATATCTATGTCTGTATCTATATCTGTGTCTATATCTGCATGTGTGTGTGTGTGTCTGTGTCTCTATCTGCATGTGTGTCTGTGTCTATATCTATATCTGCATGTGTGTCTGTGTCTATATCTATATCTGCATGTGTGTCTGTGTCTATATCTATATCTGCATGTGTGTCTGTGTCTATATATCTGCATGTGTGTCTGTGTCTATATCTATATCTGCATGTGTGTGTGTGTCTATGTCTCTATCTGCATGTGTGTGTCTGTGTCTGTCTCTATCTGCATGTGTGTGTCTGTGTCTGTCTCTATCTGCATGTATGTGTCTGACTATATCTATATCTGTATGTGTGTGTCTGTGTCTATATCTATATCTGCATGTGTGTCTGTGTCTATATCTATATCTGCATGTGTGTGTCTGTGTCTATATCTATATCTGCATGTGTGTCTGTGTCTATATCTATATCTGCATGTGTGTGTCTGTGTCTGTCTCTATCTGCATGTATGTGTCTGTCTATATCTATATCTGTATGTGTGTGTCTGTGTCTATATCTATATCTGCATGTATGTGTCTGTCTATATCTATATCTGTATGTGTGTGTCTGTGTCTATATCTATATCTGCATGTGTGTGTCTGCGTCTATATCTGCATGTGTGTGTCTGTGTCTATATCTGCATGTGTGTGTCTGTGTCTATATCTATATCTGCATGTGTGTGTCTGTGTCTATATCTGCATGTGTGTGTCTGTGTCTACATCTATGTCTATGTCTACATGTCTGTGTCTATGTGTATGTCTATATCTATAGCTATGTCTACACATACACATTCAGTAGGTCCTCTGTACCTGCAGGTTCCACATCCTCTGATTTGACCAACTAAAAAATGACAATATTTGAAAGAAATTAACCCCCCCAATACAACAATAAAAATAATGCAAATTTAAAAAACAGTATAACAACTATTTACATAGCATTTAAATTGTATTAGGTATTATGAGTAATCTAGAGATGATTTAAAATACATAGGAGGGTGTGCATAGGTTATATGCAATTGCTCTACCATTTTATATAAGGAACTTGTATGTCTGCAAATTTTGGTATTTGAGAGGGCGTCCTAGAACCAGTCCCCCACAGATACTGAGGGACGACTGTATATACATATCCTATCAGTTCTCTCTCTATGGGAATGCTGACTAATACGCTGGGTTAAATACAATAGATCATAAAAATTGATTTTAACTGTTTTTTTATGTTTTATGATGTGCCTGCTGCAAAATTTAAACTTACATGAGTGGTTTATATTTATTTTAGATAATGTTAGACAACAACACACAAAACAACCGCCCTAAATTGTCCCACAAATCACCTATAAAATGCAACCTTCTTCCTTTAGTAATTAGTATGCCCAAAGAATTTAGTAATTTTTATGCCCAAAGAAAGAGAAGAAACTGTAGATATCTCAGTATTGATAACATTCTGCCTTTAAGGTAACTACCAAATCTCTTGGGTAAATAGGGGAGGGGTGGAAAAGTCTAGGTTACCTGCTTGTCAACCTGGTTTGCACATTCATTTTAATAAGACTAATACACGTTAATAGTTTGCAAAATTTTTGTTAAGGGATAAATGAGCATTATGAAGAAATTAAGTCAGCAGCTAAATAAATATGCATATGAGATGGCTCTTCTTAACAGGATAGGACACACACAAAAGTGTTCTTACATACGTTATCTTATTTAATGGTCTTCACAAATCTAGAAGACGAAGAGGTAGTACCTTCAAAAGGTATCCAGACTGCAGCCATTTCTCTCCGACTCTGCCCACTGGCAATACCCACACAATTGCTTTTGCCTTTCTCCTCAGCTCATGCAAGTGTTGCTCCATTCAATGACTGAATTCATCCCTATTTGATTCCTTATTACTCATTTTTCACCCAGCAGCCACATTGATACCTTTAAAACCTAAGTCAGATTATGTCACTTCTCTCCTCAAAATCCTACAGTGGCTTCCTCGGTCTGTCAGATAAAGTCCAAAATCCTTATGGTGAAACACAGAAAGCCCTTGTCATCTCAAAAACCTTCATACTTCCCTTTTCATGGCTCTTTGGGTTTGAACTACATGGTAGTCCTTCTGTTCCTAAAACACATCAGACACTTTCCAACATATTGCCTTAAACTCTTCCTCCAGGTTTCTGTGCCTTATTTCCTTCAGAGGTCTATTCTCAACAGAGCAGCTTTCCCTAACTTCTCATCTGAAATTGCACTCCCCATGACCCTGGTAATATTTCCTCCTAGCACTTATCAACTGCCTTGTGGTATAGCTATGTGATTACTTTATGCCCCCCACTAAAATGTAAGGGCATGTGAGAAGGAACCCTCTCTCTTGTTCATCACTGCATTTCCAACTTCTAGGATAGTATAAGACACATAGGTACCAACAAATACCTGCGATGTGCACATAAATGAATGAACATTATATAAGAGGAAATTTAGACTTGGAGAGGTTTTTAAGTGATTGGTCCAAGTTCACAGTTAGTTTGAAAGAAAGTCTTATGACTCTAGGTTTAATTAATCTTGAAAGAAAGTCTTATGACTCTAGGTTAATTAATCTAATACAAGGTAAACTAGAGGATTTACTACAATAGCAAATGAAAAAATTAATGGTCCATGAGTAATCACACCTTTTTTTATCTTATTTGGACCTACTGGTTCCATGTATAAAATAACCGTATTACTTGCAGATAATTCAACAAACTTCACATTTAAATGCTTCATAAAATGGGTTTCAAAAGTTAAATGTAGGACGCTTTTAAGATAATATACTAACAAACAACATAGTTGAGAACCAGACTCTAGCAGGAATCTACCATCTCTCGAAAAAGTCAAATAGCTTCTTGAATGTTCACCAACTAAGCATACAGAAAGGTATACATTTGCCAATGCATTCCAGGGAAAATGTTAGTGTGATTGTTTCCTGCTTTATTCTCCCTGCCAGAAATAGATACTTGTTTTTTTTTGAGCCAGTGTATTAATTACATAGAACAAATAATTGTTTCTATGAAGCCTATGATTTAGTGCATTTCAAGGTCAATCAAAAGTTTATCTCATGATTACCAGTTTGCTCTTAAATAACAAAATACCATATTTCTGCTAAGTTGCACATATTTATTTATTTGTCATTTACCAACTTAAAAACCCTCAAAATTGTGATATGCCTTCTAATTTATTTCACAATAAATTTGTGGTAGCCAGACTCCAAAATGGTCTCAACGATCCCCACCTTCTCATACATCACAACCTCTCACATTGAATAGGGCTGACTAGGATATTGTAAAAAGACAGAGTGTGGCTTCCGAAGCTTGTCGTAAGTGAAATTGCGGGTACCATTTCACCCTCGTGGATCACTCCCACTGGGGAAAGCCACATGGATTAACATGAGGATCCTTAAGCAGCTCATGGAAGGGTTCTCATGTTGAGGAGCTGAGGCCTCCTGGCAACAAGCCGCAACATGAGAGGGACCCTTCTTGGAAATGAATCCTCCAACCCCTATCGTGCCTTCAAATGATTGCAGCCCCAATGATGTCTGGACTGGGCCTTCAAGGCAGACCTCGGCCAGAGACACCCATCTAAGCTGCTCTGGAATTTTTGACTTAAGAAACCATGTGACATAGTAACTGTTGTTTTCAGCCACTGTTTTGGAGTGATTTGTTAGGTAGCAATAGATAACTAATACACTGTAAGTGTCTTAGAAGAGAGGCCACATGCCATGACTCCCTATTTGATGTAGGCAAAATTCTTATTGCTAACTACAAAATAGTTACAGTCCCAACAGGGTGTAATTGCAATCTTTAAGAAGATTGTTTTTCAAACATTTTAAGACAGCCAAACCAAAGTCTATAGATTAGATTGATACTGAAAATTTAGGCTTGGCTTGGTTGCTGTGTTGCTTCATAAGCATGGTGAGAGTAAAGCAAATCATTCGCTAGGCTGATGTATTTAATAAACTATAAAAACATAGAAGCCAAAAGTCAATACTTCACTAAACCTAAGTATTATCCTATGGCCCACTTCTGCTTTACACACATGAATTAGCTCTCTCTTTCCTAGATAATTTTGACCTTCATGGCAAATTCTATTACTGGATTTTGAAAGGAATGATTTGCCTTGTTATGATTTCTTTTTAAGTCTTCAAATTGCAAGACATTAAAATTACACTCTATTGGAAGAGCAGGGGGTGGTTAATACCTGCTTACATTTCTCTTACTGTGAGGTGTGAACAAAGTACAATGCTAATTTGTCATAGTAGATCTATACTGACTGGAGAGATGTATTTTCTTATAGAGGAAAAAAATGTCCCACAGAACTGGAAATTAATCCAGTTAGTATGTTCCTACTGGCAAAATTCTTATTTCTATCTAAAGAGATGTTAAGAAAAAGGATTAAAAGGAGCAATTCAATTATGTCATCATTCTCAGAGGAAAATCTAGTCACAATTGTATCTATAAAATCAATCGACTCAAGTTAAAATGAGTATTTGCATTTTATTAGATTCGACTATTATTATGGTGTTGAGTGTCTACAAACAAGAAAGAGAATATCATTCAGTTATTTCAGGTCACAAAGTTCAACTTTATACCTGAAGTATCTTCTGGAAAATATAATATTTCATTTTGGCTTTTAGAGCCAAGAGCTGCTTTATCTAACATATTTCTGCTTTCAAATTCCCTCTGCTATACTTTCTTCTTTTCAAATCCCTTGTTTAGGGTTGGCCTGAAAATATTATTTCCAAATATTAACTTGTAATCCCTTGTTTCATATCTTCTTTGATTTTTTACAACAAAATATTTAAAACCTTAAATTTTTTTATAAGCATTACTGTCCAGAACAACTTATCCTATACTCATAAAAGCTCTAACTTTGAAAATATTCATTTGCTCACAGCTATGTCCCTGTTTCCACACAACGCCCAGCACATTTTCTTCACTTTCTGGGTACAGGGCTGGAGCAGAGTTCTCTCTCTCTTTTTTGTAGATAGGCATGGCTACATAACTGAATTCCAGACAATGGAATATGAAAGGAGTGATGTATACCACTTCCCAGCCTGCCCATAAATCTTCCCATATATCTTCCCTTCTTTGACTCACTCCAGATGAACCAAGCAACCTTGGAAGCCAGGTATTGCAAATGGTGTGAAAGCAGGATGTAAGGAAACTGGATCCATAAATCCAGGACTTTAGACAAAAGCCACCCAACCAGGACACCTTTCCTGGACTCTTACCTAAACAAGAAATAAGCTTTTATTGCATTAAGCCACAGAGACTTGGAGGCTGGGGGTTACATCTGCAACAGGTAGAGTTGCCTAAAATTATCATAACTAAGACAGTACTGCACAAATAAATTTCCAAAGAATAAATATAGTTTTAAACATATAAATAGTTATAGAGTAGCTTCCATGGGCTAGACACTGTTCTAGAAACCAGGGACACAGCAGCGAATAAGACAAATTCACTGTCCTCATTGAGCTTACAGTAGGGGAAGGGGTGTACAATATATACAATGTAATTTATAAAATTATACAAGGTTGCTTGGCAAAATAAGTGTTATGAAGAGGATCAAGAAGGGTAGTATGAGAGAGACTGACACAGATAAATAGTTTTGATTGGATGGTCAGAAAAAGATGTCTCTGAGAAAGTGGGATTTGAACTGAAACCTATAAATACAGAGCCAGAGTTTTCCAGTTGAAGAAGACAGCATATCCAGATGATATAGTTTGGCTGGGTCCCCACCCAAATCTCATCTTGAATTGTAGTTCCCAAAATCCTCATGTGTCATGGGAGAGACCTGGTGGGAGGTAATTGAATCATGGGGGTGGTTTTTCCTATGCTATTCTTGAGAGGCCAAGTAAGATTTCATGAGATCTGAGGGTTTCATAAGGAGCTTCCCCCTTCAGTTGTCTCTCATTCTTCTCCTTCCTGCCACCCTGTGAAGAAGGACATGTTTGCTTCCCCTTCTGCCATGATTGTAAGTTTCCTGAGGCCTCTCCAGCCATGCTGAACTGTGAGTCGATTACACCTCTTTCCTTTATAAATTACTCGGTCTCAGGTATGTCCTTATAGCAGTGTAAGAACGGAATAATACACCAGGTGCTCAACTCTGGGAGGTTTCTGACCTTCAAGGCAAAGGGGAAGAAAGTGAGAAGGAAGTGGCAGGGAAAGAAGTGGGAAGATGTTAGATATAAGATCAGGAAGATAGGAAAAACCCGCATTGTAAAGTTTCTGTGGTCATGCTAAGAAGTTGGGATTTTATTCTAAACATGATAGCAAGACAAAATTTCCCATAAAAGAAGTATCTTGTGCTGAGACATTATGAAGAAATGTGAAAGATTTTAAATTAGGAACAAAATTAAGATTAATAGATTCCCTGTCTAGCTCATACATCAAGGTTATATCCATGTTTCATTGTCTTTGAGCCAAAAACTAAGAGGAATGGAAATGACTCTTGTCCACAGAAATGCCAATTATATTTGGTGGCATGCCATTGATTATTGTCCTGTGGATATTGACTAGTTTTGTATTTATTAAGGAAATTCATTTCAGCATTTGATGAGCTATATATGTGTCTGTTCTTTGGATTCTCCTTTGCACCAGTTGTGATATCTTATTGATTCCCTTATCAATTAATAAATGAAAGAAAATATTTGACACATCTTCCTTTTGTATTTGCATGGGGGTCAGGATTTTGCCTTTTTAAAACATCATCATTTAAAAACATAAACAATAGAATCATGTGCTACCAAACAAACATTCAAACTACCACCCAATTTCAACATCCAGTTGTTGCCATTAAGCAAATCGCCACAACAACATAGCTAATCCTATAACCTAACACACCAACAACCCCCACAAGCAATCTCTAACCTGCTATTTGTTAAGGTGTGAACTAGAGAACAACTCTGCAACAGCTCCACATCCCTTTTACAGAAGATGCATTTTGCCTACCTACTTCTATTAATCATTTCTCACATCCACACTTGTGATTACACATTCCAAACCTCTCCTTCTCTTTACTAAAGGCCCTTGGTGGAGTATGGAAAATGCATAACTAGATCAAATGTGTGGAAGCTACAAGAAGGTAGCTTATGTATGGAGATGGGTCACATGAGATGTTGTTTACAAACATCTGGGCTTCCTCTTTTCAGTTTTTAAACTGGGGAAAAAATGATCAATAAAATATGCCAAGTACATTTTGATAACTTGATCCCACTTGTCTGCTCTATTAAAACATCTGCAAGATATAAATTACTCTGCTGAAAAAGGATTATTTCCAAGTTTTACTTTTATAGAGATGACTTCAGAAATACCTAGACATGCAGCAGATGTTGGTATAGCCTCTAGAACATTAAAATCCCCGTGGTAACTTTTTAGTGTGTTTTACAACTACAAATTCACAGAATTAAAGACTGGAATGAGGGGTGCCAGGGACTTGGAGAAGAGGGAAGTGGGAAAGTTGGGCACGAACTTTCAGTTAATTAAGATGGGAAAGTTCTAGAGATATACTCTACAACACTGTCCCATAGCCAACAATAGTGTATTGTAAACTTAAAAATTCCCTAAGCAGGTAGATCTCATGTTAAATGTTCTTGTCTCAATATTGAATAACATTTATTGCAATATTAAATAAACAAATCACCTGTCCTGTTAAATAATAACCCTGATTCTGCTTGTATTACTTTTAATCTTACAAAACATACAATGCTATTTTAAATATTAATGAAAACTGTAAGTGTATTATTTAAATTGAAATGTCAGGTGGATTTTTTTAATGATGGAAGCCCATATTTCAGCAGCACATATTCAACACTCCTTTCTTTGAGATTTTACATTTGAGGCTGAGTTAGATAACTTATGTCTTAAAAATGATAAAAGCAGTTGACATGTTGGACCAATGTATTAATAAGGACTTTTGAGGGCAAGTTACAGAAATATGGCTCAAAATGGGTTAAGTAAAAGCTGGACTATATTAGCTCATGCAGAAGGAAATCAAGCTTCAGGCATGGTTGTATCCAGGAACATCAAGTGTCATCAACATCTAGGCTTTGTTTTGCTTGTGTTGGCTTCATTCTCAAAAAGTCCCTTTCTGTGTAGAAATAAGTCTGTCAATACACCAGGTTGATATCTCACCCAATAGTATAGCAACCCCACTACTAAGCATCGAATACTTAGTATTAGAACACAGTTATAAAATCCTCATAATTGAAGTACCTCTATCAGAGAAAGCAATGGTTTTATTACCAAACATTGTCTTGATTGTTAAATGAACACTTAGCAGGTTAACAGGCAAAAAAAAAAAAAAAATCTATAATATACATTTCCAAATAGAAGTCTCAATACAGAAAAAGCTTCTTTCAGAAAGTGAATAATTTCTGCTAAGGATCAGAGAGGACTTCTATTTTCTTTAATTTCATTTCACTTAACCTCCAGGCATTTGGCCACTTCTACACGATCAGTGCTTTTGTTTTTCTTCTACTTTTAGTTTCAAGTCACTGAGCCAAAGCCCATGATAAATGACTATTCCATGACTTCCTGACTTCAATTTTTGGTAGATAAACAATTCCAGGATTTATGGTTAATATACCTAAAATATTATAGAAAAGCACAACAATGTGAGGAGGGGCGATGAGTTCTGACAATAAAAGAGGTAAAACCATTTGGCAAGCTGACTGGGTCTTGGCTGGGAGACATTTGGCTCTGAGCAGGAGTCATAACTGTGAGGCTAAATCAGGGCAATTATAGTGATGCATTTATAATAGCAAAGTCGGTTTCAACTCACAGAACAAAATCTGGGAAAACACACATTGTCCCTGACAACAACCATTTAGAGTTTTCACTCCTACTGGGTACCAATGTAAATATGTATAGATATATTTGTGTGTATGTATACACACATACATACATATTTGTCCTATATCTCCATCAATTCCATTTTCTCTTTGCAGTGAGGTAAAAAATGGCAGGTTGGAAACAGAAACAGAATGGGAGAGGATCTATACGACTGTGTAACTGTTTATTCTCTGAGCTTTGACCACATCTCCCAAATCTGATTAGATTTGCTTCTTATTGACATCCAAACAAAATGTACTCTTATTTGAGTGTATATAAAGCGAGAAGAAGAGGAAGGAGAGAGAATGCAAGGATGGGAAAGTGTCAACAGAATTGTTTGCACTTCTCAAAAGTGAGGAGTGAAACTGAAGCTCCCAAAGCAGCACTGAGTGGGTGATACTCTTGACATTTTTTGAGCACTTGTTCTACCTGGCTTTGCAAATGTGGTTTCTCTGGATCCTCGTGGAAAGCTGTAACAGACATAGATGGTGCTGTGGCCTCTGAGTTCATCTGCAGCTACGGAGGCCAGCTTTGTTCAGTCTCAGGCTCACCTCAAGCACCCCAGTTTCTGCTTCTGCCTCCTGAGAACAGGCTCACCTGGGACAAGCCATTGTGAAGGAATTAACACTGTTGAGGACACCCCTCAACCGATGGGGGACCTGCCTCCCATCCTTCTAATGAACAATTCTGGGAGGCATTCCCTATGTTTCTTAGTAGGTTCTTGATCAAAATGCTTATGACTTTTCTCAGTCCTTTGTTTACTCTTCCCACTACTTCATTCTCAATACCAAGCATCCTCCATCCCTCCCTGCCCCCATAAACTACCTTCACCCAAATCCCTGTCTCAGAATTTGCTTTCGGGGAAATCCAAGCTAAGGCATAAGCTTATTATATTTCCCACTTGAGAGATGAGGAAACTGAGGCTCAGAGAAATTTGACACAATGCTATAAAGCTGGTAGGGAACAGAACCAGGATTTGAGCCTAGACTTGGAAGCATCAAAATGTGTGTGTTTATCATTACAGAATGCTACCTCCTGGAACAGAGTAACCCTTGGTTTCACCTCTCCCTCTTTCTCTAATGAGTCATCAAAAACACATAATTCATCAGGCCCATGTGTTATAACCTTCCTCTGTGTGTCTTTGAAGAGCTTCATGAGAACTTGTTTGCCTCATTGGAAAAATCCAGCTCAATGCTAAGTTGTATAGAGCTAATGATGCTGGGAAATTCAGATCCATTCAGCCAGTCAACCAGTATTTAGAGAGGGTTTACAATGTGTTATGTGCTCCAATACTAATTGCTACGGGTAAATTAATGAAAAGGAGACCCACTTCTCAAGGAGATTGCAATAGAACCAATACTTACAAATTCATAGTACTGAGTGGTGAGGCTGGTTGATGCCTGGGCACACAACTCATCCAGCTAGAGATACATCTGTGGGTTAGGTGAGGAGAGGGAGTCAGAATTTCCAGAGAAATACTTGAAAAACTTTTATGTGCATCCAAATCACCTGGAGATCATATTAAAATGCAGATTCTCATTCAGGAAGCCTGAGACAGCACCTGCATTTTAACCAGCTCCCTGCTGCTGCTGCTGCTGCTGTTGCTGCTGCTGAGCCTGTGCCACATTCTGAACAGCGAGGCTTTGGAGTGCCTCTGGCCTGTGTCTTTCACAGCTTAATTACATTTTCCCAAGGGGACATAGTTAATCTTGGTTTTTAGGAAGAGCCACCCTCTTATCAAACACATTGGGTAGAATGAGATTAAAACTTACAAGAATTTAATTCAAGTAGCTCATGATTGGGTATTAACTCGGAAATAAATTTATAGGGAAGACAGTAAAAAATCTAAATGTAATGCTCCCACTAAGCACTCCTTTGCAAGATAGCAACTTATGCAATGGAGGGGCATGACTGTGCTTTTTCTTGTAGTGGTGTTTCAAATTGCTTTGCAAGTGGCTAGTTTCTCAGCGTAGTCACCAGGATGCAGGTTCCATGAATCCAGAGGCCATGTGTATTTTGTTCCCTCCTTGATGTCAAACAGCTGCTGCTCCATAAATATCGATAATTAATAATGATAGCACTTATTTTTCAGTGCTTAGTAGGTACTGGTACTTAACACATAGTATGTCTTTTAATCCACACAACTCAAATAGTTAGATACTGTTACGAGAAAGGGGTCCCAATCCAGGCCCCCAAGAGAGGGTTCTTGAACCTCAAGCAAGAAAGAATTCAGGGCAAATTCATAGAGTAAAGTGAAAGCAAGTTTATTACGAAAGTCAAGGAATAAAGAATGGCTACATAGGCTGCTTGACTGAGTGTACTTGTAGTCACTTCTTGGTTATTTGCTAAACAAGGGGTGGATTATTCTTAAGTTTTCCAGGAAAGGGGTATGGATTTCCCCCAGAACTGAGACTTCCTTTTCTTTTTCGACCATATAGAGTAATTTCTGGACATTGCTATGGCATTTGTAAACTGTCTTGGCGCTGGTAGGCGTGTCTTTTAGCATCCTAAGGCATTATAATTAGCATATAATCAGCAGTGAGGATGACCAGAGGTCACTTTCATCGCTATCTTGGTTTCGGTGGGTTTTGGCCTGCCTCTTTACCACATCCTGTTTTATCAGCAGGGTCTTTATGACCTGTATCGTGTGCCAACCTCCTACCTCCTCCTGTGACTGAAACGCCTAACCTCCTGGGAATACAGCCCCAGTAAGTCTCAGCCTTATTTTATGCAGCTCCCTATTCAAGATGGAGTAGCTCTGGTTCAAATACCTCTGACAATACTACAATTATTCTCATTCTACAAAACAAGGCTGTGAACAAAGGTTCAGATTTAGGTAGACTGGAGCAAAGTAACTAAGTCCCTTCAAGTAAGTGGCAGAGCCAGGCAACTGACTTTGACCCCAGGCAACTAGACTTGAGAGTATATGCTAGTATTCAAGGATAACTTTTATAAGAGAACATAATCATGACACACAAATAAAAGATAAAATGTCAAAAAAATTATTTAACTTATTACCTAATGAGAGAAAGACTAGTTTTGACATGGTTCAGAAAGAATCTCTATAGTCAAATAAGGAAAGCAGCAGTGAATTTACAAATGATTGCAGAACTAGCGAAAGCAGTCAATATCCACAGAGCAATAATCAATTCCATTTTTCCAAACTCAATTTGCTGTTCTATGGACAGGAATTATTTGCATTTCTATCAGCCTTCTTAAAGAGCTGTGAAATAGACTAGACCATGGCAAACAAAGGCAAAGCTAGCCTGGTTGGATAGTTAGGACACCCACTGAATTTCAGAGTTTGTCACAATGTTATTTATACTATTGATCATGTTGCTATATACTGTCTCTCTAAATAACAAAAGTAAAAACAAGGAAGTGAATATTTAGAGGGAAGAGCTCAGTTATGGTGGAAACATCCTTGATTTCTAACACTTTCTTTCTAGCACATAGTTAATGCAACGTGAGGTCTCAATAGGTTCTAGTTAATGTTGCTGTGTTAATTCAGAGACTGACTGACCAACACTCTGGGCTATAACTCTATGCCCCAGATTGGGGTAAAAAGGAAGTGTACTTTTGGTGATGGCGAAACTGCGTGTAATTGGCAATTTCATAAATATTTTTGGCCCAAATACTGATAGCAGCAAATTTCCAATTGACAATTCTTAGTGACATATTTTGCTCTGGACGAAACTCCCAAGTTTAACTTCTGCCTTTCAGTTTTTCCTTTTAACATCTTTAAATGAAAACAACTAGGCAATACCATTCAGGGTATAGGCATGGGCAACGACTTCATGTCTAAAACACCAAAAGCAATGGCAACAAAAGCCAAAATTGACAAATGGGATCTAATTAAACTAAAGAGCTTCTGCACAGCAAAAGAAACTACCATCAGAGTGAACAGGCAACCTACAGAATGGGAGAAAATTTTTGGAATCTACTCACCTCACAAAGGGCCAATATCCAGAACCTACAAAGAACTCAAACAAATTTACAAGAAAAAAACAACCCCGTCAAAAAGTGGGCAAAGGATATGAACAGACGCTTCTCAAAAGAAGACATTTATGCAGGCAACAGACACATGAAAAAAAGCTCATCATCACTCGCCATCAGAGAAATGCAAATCAAAACCACAATGAGATACCATCTCATACCAGTTAGAATGGCGATCATTAAAAAGTCAGGAAACAACAGGTGCTGGAGAGGATGTGGAGAAATAGAACACTTTTACACTATTGATGGGACTGTAAACTAGTTCAACCATTGTGGAAGATGGTGTGGTGATTCCTCAAGGATCTAGAACTAGAAATACCATTTGACCCAGCCATCCCATTACTGAGTATATACCCAAAGGATTATAAATCATGCTGCTATACAGACACATGCACACGTATGTTTACTGCGGCACTGTTCACAATAGCAAAGACTTGGAACCAACCCAAATGTCCATCAATGACAGACTGGATTAAGAAAATGTGGCATATATACACCATGGAATACTATGCAGCCATAAAAAAGGATGAGTTCGTGTCCTTTGTAGGCACATGGATGCAGCTGGAAACCATCATTCTCAGCAAACTATCGCAAAAACAGAAAACCAAACACTGCATGTTCTCACTCATAGGTGGGAATTGAACAATGAGAACACCTGGACACAGAAAAGGGAACATCAAACACCGGGGCCTGTCGTGGGGTGGGGGGAGGGGGGAGGGATAGCATTAGGAGATATATCTAATGTAAATGACGAGTTAATGGGTGTAGCACACCAACATGGCACATGTATACATATGTAACAAACCTGCACGTTGTGCACATGTACCCTAGAACTTAAAGTATAATAAAAAATAAATAAATAAAAATAAAATAAAATAAAAAAAGAAAACAACTTGGCACAGAATACCACTGAAGTTCAGAGTTTCACATTGCCCCAACGGACAATCAGCTGCATTACCATTTGGGCAAGAGATCTTCAGGGTTGAGGGGCCACAGTATAACGATGTACCTTAAAATGCTTTTGTTTCCTTGGTCCATCCTGAAGACATGAGCAATCTGAGCTATTAGAAGCAGCACTCCCTTCCCCCTTCCCCAAGGCCCCACAGAAAATAGCTGTCTTTGCATTCACACAAGCAAACGTGGCTCATAGTAGTCAGGTGTTCCTAGGCCATTGATCTCCCAAAACTGTAACAGAAAAATCCAGAAGGTTCTGAACCTACCCAGCCACTGCTTAATAGTGTTTCCCTTTAAATATCTCATCACTGGACACCGCCATTAGATTTTTGTAATTAGTATTTTCAAATGCCTAACTAGGTGACAAATTACCCAGCTCAAGCACTCTTTATTTACAACCATATTAACTACTTAACTACAAACAGATGCAGCAGAACTCAATGGGGACAGCTAAATACTGTCGCCGTAGTTGAATGCCCCAACTATAATGAATTCACTTCAATATTTACTCTGGGCGCAAGAAACCTTCAACACAAATATTAGTTTATACTGTCTTAGAACTTACAAAATATAACAATTCGATCACCAAAGCATATGACAAAAATGTGTACCTTGAAAGGTAGATGATAAAGGGGAAAATATTTGGAAATTCTAGCTTGGGCTAAGGAAACAGAATCATAGGCTAACAGAGGTCTTCTAGTCTGATTGTTATTTTGATGTATAAATTCCTTCTGCAGCTGTTTCCTAGGTTGGTGTTTAGGGAATTGGGCATAGGAAGTGAATAGTTGTCCTGCGTTGTATGAATGAGTGTATCAGAAGTGTGAAGGGAGAATGCTCTGCTCTTCGGCTTGGTAAAGCTTAATATGCTTTGTGATGCGTAGTTAGATAGTCTGCTCCACTGCTCAGCCTCCCAGAGCCTTTAAAATGCTTCGATTATGTGACTCTCAAGGAAAGACCAAAATATGATGTATTTCCCCAACTAGTTAGCCAAGAAAACCTTTGATTGGAGCCACCCATTTGCTTCTACTAGAACTAGCGCTGTTTGGAACACATTTGGGGAAATGATCCCTAAGTATGCCCAATAAGAAGAAACAAGTGAGGCTTATTTTAAAAATGTTATATGACTGAATGTCATAGAAATCTACAAAGTGCCCTTCAAAATGGACCTGCCGACTTATATTCCCACCACCAGAATATCTGTTTCCCAAACCCTGGTCAACACAGCAATTGTGTATCTTCCAAGACAGTAAACTGGACACTGTGAGAATTCAACCCACCATTTCTGCATCTCCTTCATTTTTCTCAGCTCATCAGGCAAATCTATTTTTCACTGGAATAAACATGACAATTAAAAATTAACCTAGCCACCTGGTGAGCTGCTGCTCATGTGTCTTTCTGACAAGAACAGACTAGCAGAACTCATCTGGGAAGTAAGAGTATAGTTTATTACAAATGGTAAATTGCACTTAACTGGCTATGTAGAGAATGGAGAATTTATTCCCTGTTCCATGATGGGGACATCTAAGTAGAACTCTAATTTGGCTTTCAAACAAATCTAACCATACCAAATTATGACCAAAGAATCATAAAAGTTAGGTGCTATTTCATATTTAGTTTCTACCAGTTTATATTATACAACAGAATAACATACAATGTGGCAGATTATAAAACACCACACATTTCTTTGCAGTTCTTTCATTGAGATATGGAGCCTATTTCTCTGCAAAAATATGAACCAGCCCAAATACCCAGCTATCTATGAGTGGATAAAGAAAATGTGAGATAGATAGATATAGATAGATATATATACACACACACAGATACACACACACACACACACACACCATAGAATACTACTTAGCCATAAAAAGAAGTGAAATAATGGCATTTGCAGCAACCTGGATGGAGCTGGGGACCATTATTCTAAGTGAAGCAACTCATGAATGGAAAACCAAACATTATATGTTCTCACTCCTAAGTGGGAGCTAAGCTATGAGGATGCAAAGGCATAAGAATGATAAAATGAACTTTGGGCACTCAGGAGAAATGGTGGGAGGGGATGAGGGATAAAAGACTACACACTGGGTAAAGTATACACTGCTCAGGTGATGTGTGCACCAACATCTCAGAAATCACCACTAAAGAAGTTATTCATGTAACCAAACACCACCTGCTCCCCAAAAACCTATTGAAGTAAAATGTTTTAAGAAGTTATGGCAAAAATGCAAATGTGGAAATGCCTATCAGTAAACAAGGCAAGTAAATTAGAGTGTAATTGTTAAACATTCATATATCGCACGAAGAAATGACTTTGATATACAAATTAAAGGACTCATTTGAAGCCTAAAAAAAAAAAAAAAAAAAAAAAAAAAAACAGAGATGTGGCGTCTATTCTCCATTCTCTTGAACCAAGAGAATATGACAATCTAACTTTGAGCCTAGGCCCCCGAGAAGTCCCACGGGTTCTGGTCTCAGCTTTCCAGTGCTGTTGCTATGTGAACATGTGCAAGAGAAACTCTAGTAGAGACAATATAGATGAGAATGGAGAAGCCCCAGTCAACTGCCAGACATGAATGAGGTCATGTGGGAGCAGGCAGACCCAGCTGACCTGCTAACAGAATGGAAATGCCTGAAAGAGTCAAGCCAACACTGTGTGGAACAGAGAACCATTCCAGCTAAGCCCAGCCCTAGTTGTTAGCCCACTGAAGAGTGAGTAGCAAAAAAGCTGTTTTAAGCCAAAAGATTTGGGGCAGGTTTGTTTATGCAGCAAAAGATACTGGATAACAAGTATATTTTAAATAAATTTTCATATTATCCCACTACAAGTTCTCCCATCTGAAGTTTAAAATACTAGCTTAAGGCCCCGCGCGGTGGCTCAAGCCTGTAATCCCAGCACTTTGGGAGGCCGAGATAGGCAGATCACGAGGTCAGGAGATCGAGACCATCCTGGCTAACATGGTGAAACCCCGTCTCTACTAAAAAAAATACAAAAAAACTAGCCAGGCGAGGTGGCAGGCGCCTGTAGTTCCAGCTACGTGGGAAGCTGAAGCAGGAGAATGGTGTCAACCTGGGAGGCGGAACTTGCAGTGAGCTGAGATCTGGCCACTGTACTCCAGTCTAGGTGACAGAGCAAGACTCCATCTCAAAAAAAAACAAAAAATACTAGCTTATTACTACAGAAATGTTTCTAAATTACAAATTCAGTAGTCAAATAATCATTGTGAATTTTGATTTTACCACTGATTGTTACCAATTATTTGTAAAAGAAGGCTTGATTCAATAGAAGTATAAGCCATTTAGTCATGTCCACCTTAATGAAATACATCAACATTTTCCCATAAGTTTCAACTAGGGCAATCCACGTAGAATTTTCATTTACTTCCTGTGACAGTAAGAACAGTTCCCTATCCCAAAAAGGGGATTTTTCTATTCACTACTGTAACCCCAGCAACCTAGAATAGTGCCTGGCACATAATAAACACACTATAAGTATTTATGGAATAAATGTGACAGGTTCTCTAATATTTGAATAAATGACACGATATTATCATCATGTTCACAGAAAAGCCAGTATTTTCTTGGGTCTAAAGTAAATGATAAAATGATATTCAATCTGTAAAAGCAAATTCATTAGTTTCACGCGAGAGCGATTGTAAGTTCTTCCACAGGTAGTTATGCAGCTAATAACCTGAGGAGTTAAGTGTAATTAAGGCATATCACTCTTGGGGGAAAAAAAAAACTAGTATCTTTTCCTGTCTCTGCATTTATGTTCTATTCATTAAAACCTTATAGTCCATTAGTCCATTAATAACCACAGAATATAAAAACAATGATGTATAGGTGATTCAGTACTCCATTTCACTCTTTTGGTGAAAGCAATTAGTCACTGAAGTGACAAAAATATTCAGCAACTGTCAGAGCAGAATGCTTGTCAAAAAAAAAAAGTTTAAAAGTAGACAGTACTAGTTGTTGCATTCTGGAGAATATTAACACAGAAAGTAGGCCCCTGTATGTTGCATTCTGGAAAATACTAACACAGAATCAAAAGATGTGATCAAGAACTAAAACAGAGTCATATTTAGGTTTTATCATCTGTTTTTATTGTTGTTGTTTTAGTACACACAAAGCCACAATAACTATTCTAGGCTACATACATTTTTGCATTATTTGGGGGATATTTTATGGGATAATCGCTAGGGATGCAAATATTTGACATTTTTAGTTTTTAGTTCAGCTACTGCCAGTTGCCATCTCTGAAGGATGTATTAACTTGCTCTGTGCTATAGAATATCACATAGTCATTAAAAAGATTGACAGTTTATGCAAAGACAATTGAAAAAGGAATCTGTAAAACCTTATGAATAGTATGTAACAATGCTTATAAGAAATTAAAAGTCAATAATTGTATCTAGAAAAGAAGAAAAAAAGACGTATGTGCCAAACTATTGATAATTATTTTATTTGGAAGTTATTTACAAGGGACTAACACATTCCACACTGTGCTTTTTAACCACATTTGAATTTTACATTACATATTTGTATTTCTGTTTCAATGGTTTTATTTTTCTTTCGATATTTTTCATCTTTAAAATATCTGACTCTTCTTAATAACCCACTTGTTTTAGTTACAATGCTTTTGCCAAACAGCAAATACCCAACCGTTTCCTAAGTAACCGTTTCCTAAATACCCAACCAACTTTCCATTCCTCCTCTCCATCTATCATCTATTTGAACAACAAGTTTGTAGCTAGGTAGTTGTAGTGTTTGTTTGTGAGAGAAGGTGAACCAAAAAATATCTTCAAGCTCCCAGAATGTCTCCTTTTTCTCCTCTGCCATCTTGAGCATTTTGGATTTTCAGCCTTGCATTTGTTTCTTTATACACACAAGATGCTGCCTCAACTCTAGGCTTCAAAAACTCCTGTGACCAAGTTCCAAGTGGGGTATAAAAGAAGACAACAATTCAACTCTCCTCACATTTCTTTTTTCTTTATTTCGGGAACTTCTCTTTTTTTCAAAAGCTCCTTACCTTTCATGCCCAGGCTTGTGTTATATGACATCTCAACCAACCACAAACAAAAGGGCATAGGATTTCCAAGGCTTAATTCACTCCCCAATACTAGGCCCAGAAAAAAAAAAAAAAAAAAAAAAAAAAATGGAGCTGTATTAGCAATGAGAAAGGAAAAGGGGTGGGTGGGCAGTGGACCAATGCCTGCCACACCGTTCTCATTTCAAGAAAGTGATTCACTCCTTTATTCCTGTGATGGTTGTAAACATGTTTCCTGAGTCATTATTTCCACTTCCTCACTTGTGAGTTCTACCGTTTTATGGAACTGCTGACTATCATTCCTGGAGGTGTATTTTCTCATGTTCGTTGTAACTTTTATTTGGAACTTTTCTCCCTGACCTACTCATTCGCTCCAAGAGCGTAACTTCTTTTTCATCCTTTTGGTTGTCCTGTTAGCTGCCTTCATCACTGTCTCTAGAGTAAATGTTGTTCTGTGGCTCTCCAGCAGCCATTTACTTTTCTTAGAAGACAGTCCACCCTACGTGGGATTCTGTCCTTTACCCTACGTGGATGTTAGGCCGAAGCCCAGGTGCTTTCTATTGTGTGAGGCTTGCTCCTGAAAGAGCAGTCTCAGGGACGGGGGAAGGTGAAGGTTAGAGCGCAATGGGTTACGAATGAGTAGAAGGCAAGAATGGAAAAGTAAATGTGGTCGTTGGCACTTTGCTCAGTGGCTGGCAACTAGGAAAGCCTTTAGAAATGATAACTTTAATTGTGATGATGTGATGACGGCATGTAAATGTGGTTCCACATTTAAATATTTAAAACCAGGCCGGGCGTGGTGGCTCCCAGCACTTTGGGAGGCCAAGACGGGCGGATCACGAGATCAGGAGATCGAGACCATCCTGGCTAACATGGTGAAACTCCGTCTCTACTAAAAAATACAAAAAATTAGCCGGGTGTGGTGGCGGACACCTGTAGTCCCCGCTACTCGGGAGGCTGAGGCAGGAGAATGGCATGAACCTGGGAGGCACAGCTTGCAGTGAGCCGAGATCGCGCCACGGCACTCCAGCCTGGGCAACAGAGTGAGACTCTATCTCAAAAAAAAAAAAAAAAATTTAAAACCACATTTAAATATGTACATACTTGTTAATGGGTACAAAAGTACAGTTAGAAGGAATAAGTTTGTGTATTTGATGATACAGTAGGAAAATTACAGTTAATAATATATAGTATTGATACAATAATATATATTATTATATCATACTGTATTATAGTTAATAATTTATTGTATATTTCAAAATAGCTAGAGGAGACAAATTATAATGTTCCTTCCCAACATAGACTGGGTGAAGTGGTTCACGCCTATAATCCCAGCATTTTAGGAAGCTGAGGTGGGAGGATTGCTCGAGTCCAGGAGTTCAAGACCAGCCTGGGCAACATAGCAAGACCCTGTCTCAACAAAAACTAAAAAAAAGTAGGTATAGTGGCACACATCTGTAGTCCCAGCTACTTGGGAGGCTGAGGCAGGAGGATCACCTGAGCCCAGGAGGTGAAGGCTATAGTAAGATATGCACTCCAGCCTGGGTGACAAAGGGAAACCCTGTCTCAAAACAAACAAACAAACAAAAAGATAAATCTGTGAGGTGATAGATATCCCAATTCCTCTGATTTGACAATTACACATTGTATACATGAATCAAAATATGACGTGTATGTCAAAAATATGTACTATGATCAATATAAAAATACAACCCATATTGATATATTTAAATATTTAAACTCTAGCACCTGAAAATTCCTTTTGTTGTAATGAAATTAGCTTGACATTAAGAAAAATGATGTGAAGTCTTATGAGAAGTAGAGCAGTGCTTCTCAAACCCCTTTCTGTCACGGCACACACAGACAGCGTTCGTCTTTGTGAGACCCACCGGGGTTAATGGAGGGGATTCTGAACTCTAAACCCCGAGGCTGCTGTACCTGGAGTCATTCAGTGTCGGGCTCCCAGGCATCCCAAAGCTTCAAAAGGATGAGTTCGTGTCCTTTGTAGGGACATGGATGCAGCTGGAAACCATCATTCTCAGCAAACTATCGCTAGAACAGAAAACCAAATACCGCATGTTCTCACTCATAGGCGGGAATTGAACAATGAGATCACTTGAACACAGGAAGGGGAACATCACACACCGGGTCCTATTGTGGGGATGGGGGAGGGGGGAGGGATAGCATTAGGAGATATATCTAATGTAAATAACGAGTTAATGGGTGCAGCACACCAACATGGCACATGTATAAATATGTAACAAACCTGCACGTTGTGCACATGTACCCTAGAACTTAAAGTATAATAATAACAATAAAAAAAATGGCGTCCCCATTCCACAGGACACCAGCCAGAAAGTTCTGAGATGTGAGGTTTGAGTCCTATCTCCCTCTGTTCCGTGCTCTGAGCAGCTTCGCCTCTCTGAGCCTCAGTTTCCTCATCTGTATAATGGAAACCATAGTGAAACATACTCCAGCAGGGTTTTGAAAAGGTTAAATAATAAAATAACTAAGATGTGTTAGACAAATAATCAGTACTCTGCATTTTTGTTATATCCTGGAAATTTCTGATCAAGATGGCTCTGTATTGCATGAAACAAGGACTCTCTGAAGGCTAAAAAAGGATTCTTGGCATCCTAGCCATCTGAAACCTCAGTCCTAACCTTTCGTACTCAATGCTCTATAGCTCAGCAGCATTTTATTTCTCTTCATAGATAAGACAACAGCACTTATCTGCCAGAGGCAATCATTTTAGCTACGACTTCAGACCCTTATGGCAATACAAATGAGATCTTCTTGGTAGATTTCAGTAAACACATAACTGTTGTATTTGTCCAGGGTCATACTTCAGCCCTGGCTTTTTTCTGCAAGCTGCTCTTGCCTCTTTCTGAAGCTATTTTTTTCTTGAAACTATCTGTATGATTGTATGAGGAACAGCAGTGTCACCACAGCCCACCTTCTGGTCCATTGGTCCAGGGTGAGCTCCTGATTCAGACTGGACCAATAAGGAACCTTCTTTGGGAAACTGAGAACTAGACTGAGAAAGAGAAGCTGGACACACATTTCAGAAAAGAAGCTGTAAATTGGGGGAGAGCTCCCAGAGCCCATGCAGAAAAGGCCCAGCGATGCCAGCAAAGGGGAGACCAACAGAAGACACAAGTGAATGGGCCAGATTTACAGAGAGGAGCAGGAAAAAAGAAGATAATAATGGTTATGGTGTATGAGTTTCTGATTCCAGTTATCCCTGAGGCCTAGCCACATCCCTCTCCTGAGATTGTGTGGGATATCTCAGAATCCTTGTAATAAATGCTTCTTTTTGCCCAAGCTTATTTGTGATAGCTTTCTGTCATTTATAACCAAAGGAGACATGCAAGCTGTTGGAAATCTCAGGCCTATTATTTCCCATTAAATACATCTGTACGTCAGCGGCATTCCATTTCTCTTTATAGAGAAGCAGCAGCCGCCATCTGCTAGAGGCGATATATTTTAGGCAGGACTTCAGAACTTCACAGCAGCACAAATTAATTCTTCTTGGAAGATATATTCAGTGTGAGAGAGAGAATTAAAACTATCTTGGTGCCTTCCTAAAAAATCAACTGTCATACAACCTGCTACTCTCCAAAACACGTGCTGGGTGCTGGTATTTACATGCTTGAGTTTAGTAAGTGGGAAATGTGGAGACAGAATAGATCATGTTACTGTGTGCATGTGTGCATGTGTGTACGTGTTTGTGTATGTGTATGTGTTAAGGGTGAAGGAAGAGGTGGTGGGTTCAATGCAAGCCCCAGCTCATTGATTGTACAGATGAGGATACCAAGGTCAGGGATGAAATAACTCCAAGGAAAATCCAGAGTAAACAGAGGTAAAGAGGATGAATTTCACCCACTCATTCAAGAAATATTTATTGGGAGTCTTTCCATCTCTGGGACTGCGCTCTGTCTCAGGCACATTTATATCCTTTTGTGCAACAAATATTTGTTGACCCCTTTTGGTATAAAAATTTCATGTGAGTTTTTTGGAAGATGAAAACATTGGAAGATAGAACCTCAAGGATACAATAAAGAGGGAGAGGAAGACAACGATTCACGAATTATAGCTAGAGTTACCATATGCAAAGTACATAGCATAATAGCACACCCATCTTGATGAAATGCCATAGCATGTAACTGAAAGCTCCCAGATGTGAAGCCCCTGCCCCAGCTGCTTTGCTGCCATAGTGGGAGGTGGGGTAGCATGACAAGCCAAGAATGTCGGTTGTTATTTACTGTTATTTACAATTACTGACAGTTATTTACAGCTACTATGGTTACTTGCAGTTGTTTACTGGCTTTGTGCTTTTGGCCTAGTTACTTGCCTTCTGTGTGCCTCTGTTTCTTTATGTATAAAATAAAAAGAAGAGAGCAACAGAGTTGACCTCATGTGAAAACTAAATGAGTTCCTTCATAAAAAGCAATTAAAATGTTGCCTAGGGCCAGGTGCGGTGGCTCACTCCTATAATCCCAGCACTATGGGAGGCCGAGGCAGGTGGATCACCTGAGGCCAGGAGTTTGAGACCAGCCTGGCCAACATGGTGAAACCCCGTCTCTACTAAAAATACAAAAGTTAGCCGAGCATGGTGGCGGGTGCCTGTAATCCCAGCTACTTGGGAGGCTGAGGCAGGAGAATCACCTGAACTTGGGAGGTGGAGGTTGCAGTGAACCGAGATCATGCCACTGCACTCCAGCCTGGGAGACAAAAGTGAAAGTCCATCTCAAAAAAACTAACAAACAAAAAATGCCTAGAATATTCCCAGCACTTGCATAATAAATGTTAATTTTGTTGTTGTTGTTGTTGTTGTTGTTACAAGGACAGAAATTCAGTGCCAGGCATTATGCCAGTTACTTCAGACATACCATCTCATTTCATCTTAACAATCCTGGGGAATGGTATCATAATCCCTACTCAGAGACACTGGCTTGTCTGACGGCATGTAACTGCTACCTGCAACGTCCAAAGCAGAGATACAAATCCAGATCAGTCTAAACACAAAGAATGTACTTCTCCCATGCAAATACATTACTCAGAGATGCAATTAATACCGCAAAACAACGGACAGGAAACATGACATCAGTTGTTTTAGAACCTAAGTGGATACCTACATCACCCGGGATACTTAATTTACAGATTCTTAATCCCCACCCAGACACCTAAGTTGGCAAATATTGAGTGAGCTGTAGAAATCTACAATTTTAACAAAATTCCCAGAGCTTTTGTTGAAGGGGGTTTGCAGTTTGATCGGCCCAGATTCAAACCTGAGGTTCAGAAGTTAACCTGTTCCTTCAGGACTTTACAGAGATAGCAGTACCAAATTCCAGTCTGAAGTGTGGGAATGACCCTGACCTAGATAATGGGTAGATGAGATATTTCAGGCAGGCCCAATCGCCTGAATACAGGTGTGAGATAGAAGTGCATCCAGTGGACGGGTGGACTACATTGACTGCAGTAGTAAGAAGTAATGGGAAGTAAAGCTGGAAAAGGGAATGGGGGAGTTGTGGGGAGGTCTCAAGCCATCATGAGGTACATCTGGTGTGACAATTATGCCCAGCCTGCAGACAGCCATTTCCATACGTGGTGCCTGCATCATTTATTATCGTGATAATGCATTAACTTCCTAAATGGTTTTCCCACTTTGCCTTTTGGTCTTCTACATCCATTCCCCAAACAGTAGCACCAAGGTCAATTTAAATAATATAGATCAAATTATATCCCTCTCCTTCATAATAGCTTCCTATTGCCCTAAAGATGAAATCCAAATTCTTCACCATAGTCTACATAGCCTGACTCCCGCTCCCTGACCACCCTCATCTTCCAATACCTGCCCCTGTTCAATGGATTTCAGTTTTCAGCCTAATCTTTCTCTTCTTTAAACCTTAATCCTGTCCCCAACTCAGGGCCTTTTCCCCAGCTAATCCTTCACCTGCCCATCTCTCTATTCAGCTCTGTCACTGGGATCCCGTACAAATGTCACCTCTCAGAGTCAGTATTGATCGCTCAATTTCAGGTTTAGCCATATATCTCCCATATCTTCTTGATCGCATCACCTAATTTTTTTTCCTTCATAACTTTTTTTTTGAGGCAGAGTCTCACTCTGTCGCCCAGGCTGGATTGCAGTGGCGCGATCTCAGCTTACAGCCACCTGGGTCCAAGCGATTCTCCTGCCTCGGCCTCCCAAGTAGCTGGAATTACAGGCTTGCACCACCATGCCTGGCTAATTTTTGTATTTTTAGTAGAGACAGGGTTTCGCCATGTTGGCCATGCTAGTCTTGAACTCCTGACCTCAGGTGATCTGCCTGCCTCAGCCTCCCAAAGTGCTGGGATTACAGGCATGAGCCACTGTGCCCAGCTTCCTTCATAACATTGATCACTATTCATATTTACCTGTTTATTTTACGGTCTGGCCCCCAACACCAATAGCACCATGTGAGGAGTGACCTTGAATATTCTACTCACTGCTTGCTATGGTCTAAATATTTATCATTAATCCTGCCACCCCCGCCAAAATTCATGTTGTAAAATGTTAACTCCCAGGGTGATGATATTAGGAGTGAGGTCATTGGGAGTTGATTCGGTCATGAGGGTAGATCCCTTAGGAATGGAATTAGTATCCTTATTTTTAAAAGACCTTAGAGAGACCTTTTTCTCCTTCCACCATGAGAGGACACATGGAAGACAGTATCTGTGAACAAGGAAATGGGTCCTCACCAGACACCAGGTTTGCTTAGCACCTCGATGTAGATGTCTCAGCCTCCAGAATGAGAAATACATTTCTGTTGCTTATAAGCCACCTAATTTATGCTATTTTGTTATAATAGCCTAAATGGACTAAGATCTTATTCTACCCCTAGAACCTAGAGCAATTCCTAAAACCTTGCAAAGGCTAAATCAGTATCTGTGGCATCAATGGGTGATGATGGAGCCGGCAAATACTCTGAAGAAGCTGTAGAAGTTGTGAGTTTAAAAACAGCAACTTTAGTATCTCCTAGCTGCTGCTGTAACTATGATGGTCTCTCTATTAGGATCCTTTAAAAAAAAAAAAAAAATCAAAGAAACTGTTTTTGTTATGTTAATGGAATTTAATTAAACTAATGATGTCTGATTTCCAGCTATCTCAGGCCAGCCTACTAACCTCCTGGCAGTTCAAATTGCCTCTGAAGTATGAGAATGCATTTACAATTATTCTGACAAAAAGAGTTAATTAACAGAATACTTAATCACACATTTGAGCTTTAATATATCAGCAGTGGATGTCATTTTCGTTAATATGCTCCAATATTTATATTTCTTGAGACTGAAAGAATGTTGCTCATGGGGGTAGAGAGGAAGAGATCATTCTCTTGTTGAGCAATGTCCATAAGATTAAGTACTTAGACTGAAGTAAAAAATGAATGCGGCAACCTTTAAATCCTTTTCATATAGACAAATGAATGTATTTTTCATAATAACGTTGCCGCCACTCAAGGCAGTATAGTGACTCACAGAGACTTTGCCTGTGAGTATCAGATTTACGAAGCAACGTGCCAAGCGGGGAGAGAAGCTGACACGTTGATTATCAAACTAAAATAATATCACTTGTACTGCATCATTTGTACACTGGCAGCCTACACATCTTTCCAAAAAGTATTTGGGATCAATGCATTATAAGCCTGAAAGGAACCGCTGTCAGTATACCAAGTCCCAGTCTCAACTGATTCTGGTTAGTAATGTGTAATGGAGGGTTTTCCAAATTCAAATGGAGAGAGGAAAATCTCACTTTCAATTCCAGCTGGAGGCACTGACAGTTAAATCTGTCATGAGCAGTGCAGCCTCATCCTCATTGCAAAATTTCATGTGCTTTATTGTATTTAAATCTTAATTGCGTATTTAATCATAGGAATTGCAAACTACTCATAGCAAAGCAGACAAGTGACTAGAGAACACTTGATGTGTCCATTAGGGACAAACAAGAATTCAGCATCTGTTTGGAAATGCAAAGAAGGTGAAAACTTGGAACCAAACAGGAAAGAAAAAAAAAAAAGGAAGGCCAAAGCTATCCGAGTTCTACACGCACCCCACCCCCATCCCGCACTGTGATGATCACCATTTCTTCTGCGTTGCTTCTTATCAAGGGAATTCTAAAGCCACTTTATACTGAGGTTATGCAGATGAAATTAAATTCAGGTAAAAGTCATTTAGGCAGAAGGCCATTTGTTTCACCTGTCTTTTCCCAGCAGGCAAATTTACTAAAGTTTATAACCGCATAGAAAAAAGAATCAGGATTTTAATGACGTTTTTAAAAAAACAAACAAACAAACAAACAGCCCTCAAACTGCAGGAATCTTATCTCTTAGCTCTCTAAACTTAATCTTTTTAAATGCCCGAAGTCTAGAGTAGACCTGAGCTGGGACGAAAACAGTCAAATATCCTAAATATAAAAATGTCCTCTAAACCACAATTAAGTCAAGACAATTTCATTTATCTGAGCTTATGTTTACTCATTTGTTCATTCAACAAACAATTATCAAATCCCTATTTGACAGGTACTGAAGATACAGCAGTTAACATCACAGGCCAAAATCTTTACCTTTATAAAACATGTATTTTAGAAGGAGGTAGACAATAAATATAATAAGTGAATTTAAAAAGTTAGAAAGTGCCAAGTGCTATAGAATAAGAAAGAGAGAAAGAAAGAGAAAAAAGAAGGAAGGAAGGGAGGAAGGAGGATATTAAGAAAGCAAGCATCTGGGTTCGGTGACTCATACATGTAATCCCAGCACTTTGGGAGGCCAAGGCAAGCGGATTGCGTTAGTCCAGGAGTTCAAGACCAGCCTGGGCCACATGGTAAAACCCCATCTCTACAAAACAATACAAAAAAAATTGGCCAAGTGTAGTGGGGCACACCTGTAGTCCCAACTACTTGGGAGGCTAAGGTGGGAGGATGTCTTGAGCCCGGGAAGTGGAGGATGCAGTGAGCTGAGATTATGCCACTGCACTCCAATCTGAACAGCGGAGCCAGACCTGCCCCTGCCCCCCAAAAAAGCAAGCCATATAAAAGGGCTGGGAATGTCAAGAGCAAAGATGGGGTGCAGTTTGTAATGGATAATAAGGTATCTATTGTCACATAACAAATTACACCAAACCTCAGCAGCTTAAAACAGGTACATATTACTCCTCATAGTTTCTGAGGGTTAGGAACTCAAGAGCAGCCTAACTGGGTAGTTCTAGCTCAGGATCTCTCACCAACTTGTGGTTAAGCTGTCATAGGGAACTGCAATTACTTCAAAGCACAAATGGGACCAGAAAAACTGCTCCAAACTCAGTCAAGTGGTTGGTAGGCCTGTTATTTGCCAGCTCCTGTCCAGAGACATTTGTTCCATAGGAGAAATTTTTGGTCTCTTTCATAATATCCTTTTTATTAGTTAATTCATGATGTAAAACTGGGCTTACCTCGTGAACTAAGGTACGTATTTTTGAGAATGCTGACTGCTACATCGGGGCATGGCCTAGGGACACAAAACAAGAGCAGCAAGTCTTGTTGGTGTGTAGTCACTATGTGCCTTGATGACTGAGTAGTCACTCTTGGCTGAACACTGTGCTAAGCCTTGTATTGGCGCTAGTCAACGTGATGAAGAAGCTTTCTAGGAGGAAACATCTTTGCATTTTATAGTCAGGAAAATAGACTCGGGGCTGTCAAGTTTTGCCTGAGGTTACATGGCTAATAAATGTCAGGGCTGGGACTCCCAACCCATACTAAAATATCTCCCCAAAATAAATGAACTACATCTAGTTTCCATGGGATGGGACTTCTTCTTCCTTAAGTCATTTGCCCCAACTAAGCCATTTAGCAAACTAATTATTGTAGAAAAACAAACAAAATTTTCACAATTAATACTTTTATTTATTTAGTTATAGACAGATAGATACATACACAATCTACATAACCATATATAGATACACACACACACACAGAGAGAGAGAGAGAGAGAAAGAGATAAGCAGCAAAGATTCAAGGGGATGAAACAAGATATTAGAATACCCTGCCAATGTTAAAAATCCTGCAACAAGAATTTCCAATTAAAAAAGCTCAAGCTTAAAAGAAATTGAGCTCATAATTCATTGTGAAAGAAGAGATATGAAACCTTGTAGCATTTTTAAAGAACGCTTTTCTGGTGACAAGTACAATTTAAAGGATCTTATCAATGATAAATTATTCTTGTTGGTGATTAAACGTACCCTTCCAAACATTTCACTGGGGCATGGTACCCACATCAGGTAATGGATTTAGGACATTTACCTGGGTTCAATGTGGCAAAAAGGAAACATAAAATGGGCTTGACTATGGAGACACCTTCTTATTGGTATCCTTTATTGATACCTCTCCATAAATCACTCATAGCTCTGCTCGGTTCCACCCTGCTTGACTCATGAGAGAATCAATAACTTGTGGAGATAAATCACTTACTTAGCATGACTGCCATTGTACATTCCATTGTTACACAACAAAAGTGGCAGATAAATAACCAGGTTTAACTTCCTGAAGCAACTTTTCCTTCAAATCCTTTTTCACTAGTTACCAATTAAAAATACAATTTTGTCAGTTCAAAGATAGCAATAGCCTTGAATTCAGGGGAAGGCAATGCCACAATTGTGTCAATCCATAGACCACCGAAACATCTCCAGATATCAATTGTATAACAAACTCCAGACCTGATCCTGTAAGAGACACTGAGTGGTAAGAGACTAAATTAAGTTAGCACAGTGAAAAGAGAAAAAGCTCTGTCACTTGAAAGGTTGACTTCAATTCTAGTCCAGTCATTCGGCGGCTGTATGTGGCTTTAGCAAATGACTATGGTTGTGCTTGCTTTGGTGTCTTCAGCTATAACATAGCAATAGTATAAGCTACCTTGCAGAATATTTATGGCGATTATAAACAGAGAAAGAGACAGAGCCTGGCCCATGGAATATGTTCCATAAAGGCAATTATTGTCATGGTCTTCATCATTGTTACCTGCATCCCTCATAAGAATATTCATCAAATGTTTGTGTACCTGCACTGTGCTAGCCAATGAGCTAGATGGTAAGGGGCATGCACAGTGCTCCAGATAATGGGAAATAATTATAAATTAATTAGGCAAGGAAAGTGAGGTCAAAGAGAGGCACACAAAAACTTAATAACTGTATCATTAAGACTACATAGTAAGAAGTGTTGAACTAATGTACATTCCCAGCAACAATGAAAAAGTGTTCCTGTTTCTCCACAACCTCACCAGCATCTGTTGCTTCTTGACTTTTTAATAGTCACCATTCCCACTGGCGTGAGATGGTACCTCACTGTGGTTTTGATTTGCATTTCTCTAATGACCAGCAATGTTGAGCTTTTCTTCATATGTTTGTTGGCTGTATGAATGTCTTTTTTTGAGAAGTGTCTGTCATGTCCTTTGCCTACTTTTCAATGGACTTCATTTTTCTTCTAAATTTGTTTAATTTCCTTGTAGATTCTGGATATTAGAACTTTGTCATTTGGATAGATTGCAAAAATTTTCTCCCATTCTGTAGGTTGCCTATTTGCTCCTCAAAGATCTAGAACCAGAAATACCATTTGACCCAACAATCCCATTACTGGGTATATACCCAAAGAAATATAAATCATTCTACTATAAAGATATATGCAAGCGTATGTTCATTACAGCACTATTCACAATAGCAAAGACATGGAATCAACCTAAATGCTCATCAACAATAAACTGGATAAACGAAATGTGGTCCATATACACCATGGAACACTATGCAGCCATAAAAAGGAATCAGATCATGTCCTTTGCAGGAACATAGATGGAGGCAGAAGCCATTATCCCCAGCAAACTAACGCAGGAACAGAAAACCAAACACCACATGTTCTCATTATAAATGGGAGCCAAACAGTGAGAACATATGGACATAGGTGGGTGAGTAACACACACTGGGGCCTGTCAGGGGGTGGGGTGGGGGAAGGGAGAGCATTAGGAAAAATAGCTAATGCATACTGGGCTTAATACCTAGGTGATGGGTTGATGGGTGCAGCAAACCACCATGGCACATGTTTACCTATGCAACAAACCTGCACATCCTGCACATATATTTGGAAACCCTCTTTCCAAATCCCATAATAGTTTTTCATAGATTCAAAAACCATTTTTTCCAAAGATGGTGTCTGGCTTCATCACCCAAGTTGTACAATGATTGCAATGGTACAATCATAGCTCACTGCCGTCTCACCTACCTAGTTCACCTACCCTAGTGCATGCCAGACATGTGGGTAGACGTGCTTGCAGTGGTGAGAAGGGCATGAATAGCTCCTTATGCACCTCCTTGGCTGGAACATTTCTATTGTTGGGTTGTCGGAGGCTGGGACAAGGATCAAGAGGGAAATGTCTCCTTACTGGATAGAGAGTCTCCATGCTCCACTCTGTGGTGGCTGCTTCTCTTACTACTCTTCACTGACTGTCAATGCTCTCTGTGTGGCAGAATTTGACTGGATATCAGGTCTGGGTGCTTTGCAAAGGTCTATGGGGTCTTTTCACAACACTTATGCCACCTGCCACTTCCCACAGGTTCTTTTTCTAGTCAGCAGCCCTCACAGGAAGATATCAGTGGAACAGTGCACATCTGGCTTCCTTACTTCTTAAGGACATGTGAGAAACTCCCACATCTTTCCTGAATCACATACTGGAATTGCAGGGCCACCCCCAGTCTCAGCCCATGGGTTTTTTCTAATCTCTTCACTACCCTCTTTAGATAAGTAGAGGCACAAAATTGAAAGTTTTACAGACTTCTTATAGCGACACCCATACTATCAATGATTCTCTTGAACAACAAACTTGTTTGGACTGAGGGAAAAAAAATGAAAGTACATAGCACTTCTTGAATTTTAGGCAAAACTGCAGATAAATAGGAAGAAAATCAGCTCCCCTTTCTGCATATTGGGAATAAGAAGGTCACCTTTCTCATGGGAGTGATATACGTAACAAGGAAGATAAGGCAGAGAATGTGCTTAGTAGATTCTTCCTATATAGTGAAGTAGAGGTGAGGGTAAAAATCATGATCATGATTATTTGTTCAAAAGCCTAAATTCAACTGTTCTCTTCAAATAACTACGATCATAGCTCAAAGCAAAGGTGAGAGAAGTACCACATTTTTATTCCATACCACTCTAATATCTATAAATCATAATATTTCTTTTCCCGCTAGTGCAATCACATTTACTACATATCAGTGATCACTTTGAACTTGGAAATTGGAAGTAGAGTTAAATAGAAAAGTAGAGCAAAAAATAATAATAAGGTAAATAAAAATTTGAGAAGAAAATACTAGAAGGGGAAGAGAAAGAGGTTTGTTGGGATGATTTTCCCATTTGTTGGGTTGGATACCCCATCTTTAAGCATGCTCAGATGAGTTTAACCACATTCTACTAATGAATACATTTCAGTTAATTGAAAACAAGTAGCAGAAACACTCTTTATGAACCTCTGTTTAAGATATCCACATATAAGCCTCCCTCAGCAATTGGCTGTTCGTTGTGATTAAATATACGGAGTAAAATAAAAACATATGTGTCACTTTTTATCTCAAAAGCAATCTTTCCTTTTTAGCAAAATAGCATATTCAATTATCTCATTCAGTAGATAAAAACGATTTCCAACTTGAAAATAAATATTTGCTTTTGAAGATCACATTATGGAAAATCAAATTACATGCTTGTTTTTATTATTAACAAGAATAAGTTCCAAAGCCCTGTATGTATAGCACCTGTCACTCTCCATATCCTACAATCAAATTTCCCTTTAAATCTCATCAAATAATTCCCAAAGTCATCGAAGAGGCAATAAATGAGGTTATGACACACTACTCACAGACAGCGAAATGTCTTTCATATATCTTTAAGTGGTTATTAATCTCTGAATTAGTTTAGAATACATTAACCTTCAAGGTAAATTAGATCAATCAGGAAAATGACTCACAAGAGCTGGACTGTCTTTTCTGATGTTGTTGTTTTCACATCCAGCTTATGTGGCAAGATGTGTCAAGCTGACGCATGGCTGTATCAACTGCCATCATTCACCAGGCCTCCAAGTTGTGAGAGAGGGTTGTTACATTTTGGGTCTATTTCTACCTGGAAGGTTGTCCACCTAGGCAGCAAGACTGGATGAATAGACATGGACATGTTTTGGGTCTATTTCTACCTGGAAGGTTGTCCACCTAGGCAGCGAGACTAGATGAATAGACATGGACATATCATTACTTTAGTATAAGTAAGATGATTTGACAATCATCATGAGGGAACAGTTTATCTAATTCTTACTGCCCTTGCTAGTGGCATTTTAGAGTTCTCTGCACAATGATTGTGGGATGAAAAAAGCAAAAAGTGACAACTTTTTAAAAAATAACAACGTAATTGGTTTTTAAAAGTCCTGAAGCAAGTGAATCCACAATCTCCATCTTTTCTTTTAAAAAAGAACTATCTCAAGAAAATAATTAGAACTATTGAAAAATAGTCAAAAGTATGTGCCTATCATTTTTCTATACAATAGGAGACTAATGATGGTGATGATCATTTTAGTAATTTAATCTTGAGTTTATATGGTTGGCGATTCGGCTCATCACAGCTTGGAATTCTCAATTATGTGGCTCAATGAATAAAAAATATGTGGAAAGCAAAACTGAGGGCATGAGAAGGGGGCCCTCCAAGTTGTTAACTTGAATGATAAATGTTGGGGAGACCAGGAGCCCAGTGTTGGGGATTTTCGCCCAGCATCTTGGTGATTTGTTCTTCTTGGGGTCCTGTAGATTTATATGTTATTGTGATTCAGAGTAGATTTAGCCCTAACAAATATTACTGTCCATTGCCATTTTAGCTGTTGTATTGGCATCAAACATCCCAACTTAAATATAATGGAAGAGAAAATCTCAACGTATCCTTCCAAAGATTTTTTATCCCTCTTTTCTTTAAAATCTCCACAGAGAGAAATAAAACATCAAGGGGAGAAAAACTGCTGGAAGAATATGTGTTGATGATTTCAGGACAGAAAGAAAACTCTTTGGTCAGTGCTTCAGAGGAGCACATGGAACTATGCATTTATCCTTGAAAAAGGAGACCCCATGGTGGTAAAATAAGCCCAGGATTTAGGGAGTTATGTACATTCTGGAAATTTGTATTAAAAGATTTTGGAAATGTGACTATGTCAATACATATGATGGAGCCCTCAAATAACAATTATTACTGAGATTAATTTATAGCCATTAAAAAAAGAATTAAAATAAGAAAAGAATCATGGTTATGAATATAGTTCTAGGGATATTTGAGAGAACTGGCGCTTCTTGCACGCTATGCTGATCAACTTGAAAGAATCATATAATTACAATATCCAATACAGGAAAAGGCATGGAAATGAATCTTAAGTGGTAAGATAGTGAAGTGGTGCCTTTTCTTAATCTCTTCATAAAATGTTTCTTTTTCTTTTGTAAAAATGAAGCAGCAGTTCACAAAAATGGGAGCAATGCAAATAACCATATCTTAGATGAACCTCCACTTTCCAGAAGATAAAATATCCCATTGTTTTCTTTTCTCCCACTTCCTCTCAAATTAGAGAAAATTGTGAGATGGGGCTCTGCCTTATTTAACAATGTATAAGACAAATAATCCTTTAATGCTCTTGTTTCCAACATAAATACAGTGACTAACAAAGCATAGTGTAATTAAAAATAAATAGGACATTTACTTGAAATAAATCATATTTTAATTGGCATTTTAATTGAAGGGATGTTAAATATAATGACAATATATTATTCCAGATTGTACTGTTTAGACAAAATCCCATGCTACTCTTTGTTTGCTATTATTTGAGCCAATGACAGTGTTTTCATATTTGCCTTTAGTTGAAAATAACTGTCAGTATTTCATATTTGAAATGTAAGTAATGTAATATCAGTAAACCAGTTGTGCTAAATTCTTTCCTGCAATTACCAGGAGGTACTTCTCCGTGGGTTTCCCACATTTCTGCACATCCTGTAGTAGCTTTTGTTTCAGAAGATCTTTTGGATGTTTGTATAGTGAAAGGCCTTGGAAGATAGAGATAGTAGCTCCCTTGGGGCAGAGGTCAGGTTTGTTTCCCGACCAGTATAAGATAATGTCTCTCTAGGCAAAGATTAGACTGCCCTCTTTACAAGATTGGGATTTCTTAAACTCAGCTGTGCCCCAAACCTTCTGAGGCTGCAGCATCTACCCAGGCTGCTTCCCATCACTCCAGGGAACTTGGAGAGAGGGCACCTGCAGCAAACACAATGATCATGCTGCCTGCTGTGCCTTGAGTAATACAAGCCTTTTGTCTCTGACCCAGGAGTTGCCTGTTTTCCGCCTGCATCTAAGAAACTACAGCAGGCTAAGTTGTTAGCTTGCAAGCAGGATAAACATTTTTAACTTTTCAGAGTTCTTGGCAGAAACAAGAGACTTCTGCTGGAAAAGACAAGAAAAAAGAAAAAAAAAAAGGAAAACATTGTCGGTTAACCAGAAAATGTTGCTTTATCGGGTATCCTCCAACCTTGGGGGTGAGCAGCTAAATTTCTTCAAGGCAGGCAAATGTTATAGGTTTGAGTATAATTGTGTTTTATTCCTGTTTCTTTTCCTGATATCTGCAGAACACACATCCTAATTCAGTCCTCTGAAGCTGTCAGAGGAGCTATGCATTACCACAAAAAGGGCTGTTTTTGAGAGATGAAACTCTTGACACCCCTAATGGATGGACACTACTTCCTACTTAGAAACGTGCTGGCCAAGATCAAAATGCCCATCCATTACACGCCAACTCTGCCAACCCGGCTCTGAAAATTAGCTTAGATGACATTAGTAGCTGAGATTGCAAGGCTGCGTGAGACAGCCGAAAGGAAGCAGGGAAGGCGTGTAAGGGAACCAATAAACCGATAACCTTGTTTCTGCAGCTCTGGATAATATAAGCGCCCGAGATGCGGGATGCACAGTGCAGTCTCCCCATACAGAAAAGGAGATTCCATAGACTACAAATCTTGGCTCACAGAGTTGTGTCTATTTATCAGGGCACTGGATGCCCACTGAGGCCATTTTCCAGATTTATGTGCCTCAAGGTCATGGAATCCTAAACATGAGAGTGACACCACTAATGAATTTCCTCCCACTGCCAGATTTTGCCCTTCCTACAGAAGCCATAAATTCCATAGAAGGCCAATGGAAATTCATGCAGAGAGGGACATGGTGTTTCTCTTTATAAACCCTGACCAAGTCACAGAAGCAAGTTTCCCTTTTAGTACTGGATCTTATTCTAGAAGAAACGAAGCATCTCAAAGATTCCTCTTTGTGGTCCTACAAAAGCCAGGCAGTCTAAGCTGCAGCTCCCCTGTAACCAAAGCCAACAAATTAGTCTCAGGACTTGAAAGACTCTTGTTCTAAAACAAGCCAAGCAGGTGTAATAACAGGACAGCATCTGGGGACTTTCCTTTTCTGCCCCAAGCCCAGTTAGAAGCGTGGCTCAACAGTTAAACACATCTCTGCAAAGGGATGCAATTCACAATGCTTTAACAAGAAATGAGTGGATTTTATTGATGATTTCATAAGGAGGTAAGGAAGAAAGAGCTACTCTGCCCAGCACTTAGTTAGAAATTTAGTAGAATTTCTGTTCTCCCCACACCCAAGGCCCTCCCCTACCCACAGCCAGCCTTCTTCTTGCCACAATCCCTCAGCATGACCCACTCTTGTCCTGAATATTTGCTCTGTCCCTCAGCCTCCTTGTATGTATGCCCCAGGCACAATAACTGCCTGGTCCAAAGCAGTAGAGTGACAATGCACAGTTGTGACTAAGCAGGCAGGCTCTAGAGCCACTTTGCCTTGATGTCGTCACTAAGAAGGAACAAAATCTCTTTGAATTTCGGCTTCCTTACCTAGCAAAGGCATATCAGAGTTGTGCCCGCTTCATGAGATGAAAAATATCGATGCATGAAAATTGTTCGGCATGGACCCTGGCTCTCAGACAGCACTTGGTAGATGGGATCGTATCTGGCTGAAGCAGATAAGGGGGTGGCAAGAGGATGAACTCAATTTTTTCACCAAACAAACCAAAACTTTATTTTGCAATCACAACTGATTTTAACACCAAATTATGCCATCATGAGCAGGGATATATGATGTCCTTTTTCCCCTCTAAATAGGAAGCAGTAGGGTACCTTTGAATGGTCTTCTCTTGGCCACAGTGTGTTTGTGCTGCATTGAGAGTGAACCTGGTGTCCCCAGCTGGTTGAGAGAACGTGGTCGCCTTGTGTCTTCAACCGCAGCAGCATTTTCCCGCCACCCCTTCCCAGTATGACATACTTCAAGCACTCAGTAATTAAGAACCCACTAATTACAGCATATGTCTCAGATGAAATTTGCTACATCTCCCTAAGGGGATTTCAATTCCACCAGTATTTCAAACAATTTAGAGCTGGTAGATTCTGCAGACACCTTGGCTGGTTCTCCTGGATTCTTGATCTCAACATGCAAACCACATTGTCCCAGCTCTCTGGTAGAGGCAGTGGATGGTTTATAAATGTAAAAATTCAAAGGGATAAAAAAGCTGTTTTATTTTTAAAAAATAAACAGAAAAGTGACTTTACATTTGTGTAATACCAGGTATTTAAATTCATAGTCTATAAACATTTTTGATTGTACATTCCATCAATAAGAAAATTTCAAACGTCCATCCCCAATACAAGCCTATTTTTTAATTTATAAATTATATGTTTTATTATACTGACATTCTGTACTTTATAAAACACACACAAATAAGTTATAAAAAGATGAGGTGGAAGATAAATCATTTTTGATAAAAGCCAAGTTTGAATAAATATGCTTTCATTTTTTTCTGAAACTCGTGGTTTCATATTTTGTGATAAAACCATTCCAAGGTCTCATTTATTTATTTCACTTCCTGTTTTAATGTCTGTAATGTGTGAAACAGTTCCAAATATAAAAAGGGCATTATTGATCATACTTAATGAAACCTAACTTTTGGTCTCCTTGACCAGTTATGGATAATTTTTGATGAAATATTTTTTGTGCTTTCATTGGTATTTTCTTCAATCCATAGTTTGGAGGAATTTTTTCTTTTTTTTTTTTTTTTTTTTTTTTTTTTTTTTTGAGACAGGGTCTCACTCTGTCACCCAGGCTGTAGTGAAGTGGCATGATCTCGGCTCACTACAACCTCCGCCTCCTGGGTTCAAGTGATTCTCCTGGTTCGGCCTCCCATGTAGCTGGGACTACAGGCACCTGCCACCATGCCCAGCTAATTTTTGTATTTTTGGTAGAGGCAGGGTTTCACCATGTTGGCCAGGCTGATCTCAAACTCCTGACCTCAAGTGATTCACCTGTCTTGACCTCCCAAAGTGCTGGGATTACAGGTGTGAGCCACCACGCCCAGCCTGTTTGCAGGAATATTTCTAAGCCACTTGCTCATTTTATAAGGGTTAACCTGGTATTTTAATTCATAAACCCACTTAAACAGGCTCATGTTTAATAGACTTTGGTCTGTTTTATTCCCTCCAGATTCTAAATCAGCCAAGCAAATAGTAGGTACTCAATAAATATATGTTACATAGAAGTTTCAAAATGATTACTTTGAACTTCCATACTGAGAATATATTTCAATTTATTAGGAAAATAAATTCAAAGACAAGATAGTAAGATACTGCAATTGTTTTAGCAAGAAATGATAGGATTTGCTATCCCATCTTCCAAAGATAGAGATGCTATCAAGGTATGGTTGGCACAAATAAAAATGGAAGAATTCAAACCATGTTTTGGAAGAAGAGCCTATAGAATTGACTGATGCATTAATCAAGATATTCGTTGAATTACGGCTTGAGTTAACTGGTTTGTGGTGGTAGCATTTGATGAGGTTTGCCAAGAGTGGGAAATGAGAGAAGAATTTATACTTATCACTAAGTTTCAGTGGCTGTATTTTTTTTAAAAATTACCCTAAACCCTGATATTTCTCACCAAAATCTGTTACCAACCTAGTTAAAACTATCATTGTATTTCACCTGATTTTTTGCCATAGCGTCCTAATTAGTCTGTCTATATTCATTCCAGCCCCTGTATCATCTACACAGCAGATATAAAGAATGTTTTAAAATTCAGGCTTATTGAGCTATAATTTATATCCAGTAAAATTTACCCTTCAGGTGTACATTTCTATAAGTTTTGATAAACACATACAGTTGTGTAACTACCATGGCAATTAAGGTATAGAATGTCACCATCACTCCAATAAGTGCCAGAGGGAGTATAGTTGTTCCTCGTTATTTATAAGAGATTGGTTCTAATCCCCACATCCTGGCATATACCAACATCCTGAGATGCTCAAGTCCCTTATATAAAATGACATAGCATTTGCATATAACCTACACATATCCTCCCATATCCTTTAAATTACTTATAATACCTAACACAAGACCTGTGTAATACTTCATCCTTGTGACAAGTTCAAGTTTCACTTTTTGGAACTTGTGGAATTTTTTTTCCTGGAATATTTTTCAGCCCTCTCTTGGCAGAACCCATGGATGTGGAATGCACAGATATGGATGGCCAAATGTATTTTAATACAGAAGTCAGATCAAGCCACTAAAATACTCAAAACTCTCTATTGGCTTCCCACCCTTCTAGAAATAAAATCCATTGCCTGTAAGGCCCCAAGTACATGATCATGCCTGTAGACATGTCTCTGCTCATAATTCCTATGACTCTCCTCCTTGAAAACTATGCATCAGTCCAGCTGGCCTCCTTGTTACTCTCGGATATCCCAAGCTGTTCACACCTCAGGGCCTGTGCACCATCTCCAGTGGTCTTCCTCCAAGATAGTCTTAAGGTTTTTTCTTTATTCCTTAATTTTGTTCTTGTTCCTGTTAAAAAAGCACACGTGCATGCACAGACACACACACACACACACACACACACACACACCCCTCCCTCATGCTTTATTTCTTTCACAGGCTTTATTTTCCTTCTTATCATCTACTCTTACCTGATAAATTATGGTCTTATTTATCTGTTTATTTGTTGTATTTCTCCAACCCAACATCCACTAAAATGTAAGTTCCATATGAACAGGATGTTGTTTATTTTGTTCCCTGCTGTAGCTCCAGCACCTTGAGCAGTGCCAGAGACGTAGGAAATATTCACTCAACATTTTAATGAAAAATAGACAGGAGGAGGGATGGAGGGATGGGTGAACTAACAGGAAGTAACAGAGTGTTCATTGACTTTGTTCATTCACGTGGCTGAATAAGCTCTTTCACATTCTTCAATCTGGTGGCTAGGCCAGATACCTACTTTAGAACTGTTAGGCGGCTGAATGGCAAGTCTTTCAATATTACTAAAGCTCATATCAAGGATATTAGATGAGCAACATGCAATCTAAGCATAATATCTGCACTGTGGGGGAAAAAAAGCTTTAAATTTCCATGTGTCTGCAGTACCAGATATTGTAACAGTGAAAAAAAAAATGTCTTTAACACTAAATGTGCTTACACTTCATTTATCTGCTCTTCACAGTAACCTCTTTTGCTTTTGAATCTATCTTCTTTTAATATTATATTATCTGGCATTTGCACCTCCAAAACAAACAGGCTTACTTTCCCCCAAACTGCCATAATAAGGCTCATTTTATTGAGTATTTTGGAAAAAGCCTCCATAGCAGTCCTCTTAATTAGGTCATGTGGTATAGTTTACATTCAGCGTTTCACAGATTATGCCTTTTTATTTTCCCCAGAATTATTTTTGTTGAGCTTTTAAAAAAGACATTCTGTTGCCAAAGGGCCATTTGCTGACTATAATTACCAAATTTCCCTACCAAGTGCCCCTCTGGGAAAATCTGTTCAATTCTATGGTTAGTATTATTGCCTAAGTTTATTATTTCTAGTCAAGAATTTGTAAACTTAGGTAGATTTATTATTTACATGAACCGTCTAATGCTCAAGTATTTCAAAGAGAGGGATATAATTTTTTTCAGTAAAATGTAAACAATATGACTAATGAAATCATTAGAAGGAAAAAGAGAAGAACTGTTTCTCTCCACTGAGTTGGAGAGAAGCATGTGGTTTCCTCCTCATCTACTAAGCACATACGTTGTCCAAGGGGAAAATGTACAAAGCTGGGATTCTGAGAGCTATAAGCCAAGACCTATGCATTCCCATTTCAAATGTCCAACCTTGAGGCCAGATCTGAGCTCAGTTTCTTTTGGGTTGTATTTCAGATGCTATAGAAATGGAAGGTTGTCAGTTTCCTAGGATTGTTAATACTTCTGTATGCCAGAAGGAAATGGAAAATGTTCTTAGTTCCCCTATTATGATTGAACATTTCGGGAGACGCCAACAGCCCGAATCGGGTTCCCAGTTGTTATAATTGTTACATCCAGATAATGAAGGCAATGCCTCTAAAAAGAAAGATCTGATGATTTATTTGGCATTTTTCAATGGAAACAGGGTTGTTGGATTTTTCTATTTCATACTGAAATATGAAAGAGAAGAAGCTGAAAAGAAGAAGGAAAACAATGACACGTCATTTTGAAATAACATGTGAATCATGTCAACACCACCCTTTAAAATATCCCTTAAATATCACTCTCCCACAGTCACACTGTTGTTGAAAGTTTACATTTATAAACTTAATAGATATCATCTGTATGGGTGAGAAGGAGGTGAGCACCTATTAAAAATATACAGGCACATACCCTTCGATTAATAAACTATTGCTAGAAATTTATTCATCAGATACAAAAATTCCCAAAGATAAACTAACATGTGTATATTCAGGGATGTTCATTGCAAAATTGTGTATAAAAGCAGAATACTGTAAACAATTTAATGTCCAACAATAGAATACTAGGGAAATAAATTCTGGTATATTCAAATATAGCTAAAAGATAGAATGAGATAACCTATAAGTGCTAATATGAAAACATGTCCAAGATATATTATTAAGTAAAATCAACCAAGTTACAGTTCAGACAACAACAGAAAATGCTACTAAGCTTCAAAGTCTGCAGCTAGATTGGCTTCAAAACCCAACTTCCCTACTTACAGGCTGTCTGACTTTGGGCAGGTGGTTTAACCTTTTATTGACTCAGTTTCGTTTTTGTAAAAGAGTGATAATACCTTATATACTTTCAAAGGTGTTGGTTAGGATTAGATTAGTTAATATATGCAAAGCACTTGGACATAGGTTCAATACATGCTTGTCATGATCATCATGATCACTATTATTATGACTAATCTTTGTTTAAAAAAATAAAAACAGAGACAGAGAGAGAGAGAGAAGGAGAGAGGCATTGCTACATTGTTAAAAGTGTCAAATATTAGAAATAAAGGAAGTGTCCATAAGTAGATGGTTTTTTAAAAATTATGTCACATCCACATTACAAAATATTATATTGACATTCAAATGATTGAATTATAATTATACCCATTGATGGGGGAACAGGGCTCAAGGCATCTATGGGTAAGAAAATTAAGATGCAGTATATGTATATAATTCCATTTTAGTAGAATAATGAGATAATTAAATGTGCATTTATATGTGTGTGCATGTGTATACACATGAGTATATGTAGTTATATGAGGATGTAGACAATGAGCATGAAGGAACTGTAATTCTACTTCCAACCAAGACAGAGTACCAGGAACTAAATTTACATTCCTGCCCTAAACAACCAAAAAAAATAATAATGTAGGACGTAATATATGAAACGATACTTTTCAAGATAATGAATATAAGACAACAAAAGACAATGGTCCTGAGAGATGGAAAACAAACAAGGTGAGGCGCACTATAGTTCTAGCTAACTGCCTTAAGGGACTGACCAGGCCCTGGTACCTGAGGAGCCTACAGGAGACAGGCCGACTCCCGGAGTTAAGGATACTTAGGAAAACCAAGGTGGTTAAAGCTCGGAGGACACAGTAGCTTTCTCAGAGGAGAAAGACGCACAGAAAAAGAACTGGGAAGAGCTGCTGGGGGTTTCCCTCAAATATTCATTTATTAAAATAAAAAAAAAAAACAGTTCATACATGTTAGGAAACTACCTGAAGCTGAAGAAATAACTGTTGTCGGCACTCATGCGGGGCTGGGAAATAGTTCCTATTGCCACAAGAAAGAAATGGGAGACATCATGACTCATGGGCGTGCGATAGAGTTCACAGAGGCTCTTGCCTCAGAAATAGGAGGCATCGTGACTCATAGGCGTGCGATAGAGTTCACAGAGGCTCTTGCCTCAGAAATAGGAGGCATCGTGACTCATAGGCGTGCGATGGAGTTCACAGAGGGTCTTGCCTCAGAAATGGGAAAGAATAGGCCCCAAACGGAGCGCTTCTCCTGGCTGACCAGATCTTAAAAGCAAAATCTGCAGGGATCCTACTGCTTTCAAGGACAGGAATTCTCCCACCTGCAAAGAATATGTTCTAAGATCCCCAGTGGATGCTTGAAACTGGGGATGGTATAAAACTCTATACAGATTGGTTTTTTATCTATAAAAACATGCGAGTGATAAAATTTAATTTCTAAATTAGGTACAGTAAGAGCTTAACAACAATAACTAATAATAAAATAGGACAATATATTGTAATAAAAGTTATGTGAATACACTCTCCCCTTCTCTCAAAATTTCTTGAACAGTCAGACATCTTGTAGCTACAGGTTCCCTATACACAGATTCAGTGAACTGCAAATTTAAAATATTCAAAAACTAAATTTAAAAAGAGGATAAGCAACAATAAAAAATACAAATAGAAAAACAATATCCTATAACAATCTTTACATTGCATTTACATTGTACTAATTATTATAAGTAATCTAGAGATAAGGTATAAAGGAGGATGTACATAAGTTATATGCAAATACTAGGCCAAGTTATATAGGAAACTTGAGCATCCATGGATTTTGGTATCTTTTGGGGGTCCTGGATCCAACCCCCCACAGATACAAAGAGATCACTGTACTGTACTGCAGATAACTGAAACCATAAAAGGCAAAACTGTGGATAAACGGTAACTACTATAGATAACTGTATCCTAGAACAAAGTTTGAGAATTTTTGTGGAAAACAAAAATATTCAGTACCCAAAAAGATCTATTGCACAATATCTGGCATGCAATAAAATAAAAATTACTAAGCATAAAATATTTATAATTTAAACAAAAATAACGCAATATTTTTATATTTATATGTTTATTTTATATATTTCATTATATTTTATAAACATTATATATAAGCATATATAGCTCTACACACTATATGTATGAGTTTGTGTATATATCTCTAGTTTTTATAACATATGTATACATTACATGCATGATAACTGTATCGTAGAAGTCAGGCAGGGAGAAATAGAAGTAGACTACTGTAAAGATCTCATACTACATGTAAAGCATACTTCATCACCTGAAAGTAGACTTTGATAAGTGAAAAATGTGAACTGTAAATTCTAAAATGACTACTAAAATAACAAAAAATATCGTGGTCAATGAAACAATAAAGAAGACAAATGAAATTATAGAAAATATACAATTAACCCAAAAGAAGGCAGGGAGAAAAGCAAAAGGGAACGAGGAATAAATGATACAATAGAAAACTAATGGCAAGATAATATATTTAACTTAATCACATCAATAATCACATTAAATGAAATCGGTCTAAATAGTCCAATTAAACAGCAGATTGTTAGATTAGATTTAAAAGTCAACACTCAAATATATGCTCCCTACAAGAAATGTACTTTAACAATCCCAAAGCCAGAAATTGCTGCAATCTTTACTCGTAGGTTCCATGAAGGAAGACTCCTCATTGCTTGCTCAGAACACAACAGGGTAAATATCAACTCTTTGCAAATGTCATTCTTAGCAATTCCTTAAAAACGGTAACTCCTAGATTGCAGTACTGCTGAAAATTTTTAAGGAAATTCACAAGCTTAAAGAAATGGCCGTGGGGTACCTGGGTAAGAGCTTCCCCACTTTCTTATCCAGGAGCCTGTCTTCCAGGTGATACACTAGGCTGGTCATGAAGATACGTCCACCCTTTTTTTTTTTTTTTCAAGTTACAGAGTTGCAAATATTGTAATATTTTAAATTGATAAACCCAAGTTATTTGAATGTCAAAAAAAAAAGAAATGTACTTTAAACATAATGCTACAAATACATTAGAAAGGATAGAAAAAAATATGCTGACACAAGTGCAAAGAAAGTTGAAATAGCTAAATCAGAGTAAAAAATACTACTAAGAATAAAGAAGATCATTTCACTATGATAAAAGGGCCAATTTATCTAAAGGACATAACAGTTCTAAACATTTGTATACCCAATATCAGAGCTTCAAAATACAGGAAGTAATAACTGACAAAAATTATCAGAAAATCAAAATCTACAATTAGTCAAAGATATCAATATCCTTCTCAAGGATTGGTAGAACAAGTATATAGAAAATCAGTGAGAATACAGAAGATTTGAAGACAATCAACCAACTTGATCCAACTGATGTTTTTTTAAAACACTGCATCCAAAAACAGAGTACACATCGAAAATTTACCATGGTAGACCATATTCTGAGCTACAAAACAAGGCTCAACAAATTTAAAAGGGTTTCATTCATACGAAACACTCTTTTCAGATCATAATGGAATTAAATTAGAAATCAAAACGATTTCTGGAAAATTCACAAATATTTGAAAATTTAATAACACCGACGGAAAAAAAATCAAAATGGAAATTAATATTCTGAACTGAATGAAAATGAAAACACAACAAAATGTATTTGTGGGATGCTGCTAAACCAATATTTAGAGGAAAATTTATAGTATTAAATGCCTATATTTGTAAAGAAGAAACGTCTATCTAAATCAATGATCACGACATGAACGGCTTTCAACATAATTATGCTAAATGAAAAAAGCCAGGCAAAAATGATTACATACTATATGAGTAACTTTATAACATTTTATAAAATTCTAGAAAATGCAAAATGCTCTTTGGTGACAGAAAGCAGATCAGTGTTTCCTGGGACCTGTAAGAGGGTGCGAAGAGATGATAGGAGGCGTTACAAAGGTATATGAGGAAACTTTCGGGAATGAAAAATAATTTCATTTTCTTGATTTTGGTGATTCATTCATATGTGTATATACATGTAAAAACTTCGCAAATTTTATACTTTGCGTAAGTGCAGGGTTTTTTGTTTTAAAAATACATACTAGAAAAAAATAAAAAAATTTTAAAGTACATGCTAGATATTAACCCAGGTTAATATAGGAGGGGTGCTGATATGTGAGGATGGAGGACCCAGGCAACAAAGTAGAATAAAAAGACTAAAGAAAGGCATACATGACTTGTTAGTATGCAGGAATTTACATAAAATTGTAAATGCATAGGTGTTAATGAAGAAAAACATTTACTCATCCATTTTGTTTTGAAAGAGTCCAAATATGCTCCTAAGTGTCCCATAACCTCCTGAAGGACTGATAACATAGTAATAAAACTGGCATAGCTTATGGAGTCCCTTTTATGGAACAGACACTGTGCTATATGCTTTGCATATGTATCCCCCCATTTTATTTCTACTGCAACTTTATGAGGTAGGTATGAATATTATCCCTATTTTCCAGGTGAAGGCATCTGCTAACCAGCCTAGATTTTTCTCAGTCACCGGCTTCCTACTTCATTCTACCACTTGTTCAATGCTTTCAGAGAACTATCTATGTTTATGAATGCTAATCCCTAAAGGATTATATATGTGCCAGAATACAAAATGACCCACCATCTCACCCCCAAAGCAAAACTTTATTCTTAATGAAAAGATTGTAAAAGTAAGTAAAAAAGCATTTGGGCCAAATGGTATATCTAAACTATACAAGTGAATGGTTCAGTGTCTATGTTCATTTCTTATGTTAGCTATATATCCATTTAAAATCATACATATGTAATAGTCAGTTTGAAATATAATCCACTCTCTTATTGCATAAAATAACTATATTCAAAGTTCTCACGTCAGAACCACATTTTGAGTGAACTGATTCTACCACTCAAATCGTCATCCCAAGACAATTCCCCAGGAGCCTATTAGAAAGGCAGCATCTCAGGCCCCAACCCAGATCCACTGAATCAAAACCTGCACCGTTACAAGATCCCCTGATGATTTCTGTGCACATTCAGGTTTGAGAAGCACTGATTGAACACAGTGATTCAGAGCCGATTGCTTTCATTTTTATTTAAACGAATGATGTTCCTCCAGGTAAGATCCTGCAGCAAGTCACCAATCACGTGACATTAGTAAAATTCTTTTTCCTTTATCTTGCAGGTAGCGATTCCTGACCACCACAGAGATGCTTACAGCACCCACAAATTGCAATCGTGAGCTCCTGCTGAGAATGACTAGGTCTGGGTTCAATGTCTTTGCCTCCTTTCCTACACATTATATAAGGTCCCCCTCCACACATCTCCCGTTAGCATGGATTGCAAAAGCTTCAGGCAGCAGTGAGTCAACCCTAGCTGCACCTGGGGAACAATGAAAAAAAAAACCACTGCCCTGCCTCCATTCCAAAAGGAATGAATCAAACTCTCTCATGAGGGGCCTGGATAATAACCATAGTTAAAGGAAATGAAGTAATTCTGGTGCAATTTGACTTGAGAATCAGTTGTACTTCCATTTGGCTGCATAGTAGGATCATGTGGAGAAAACACCAATATCTAGGCCGTACCCAAAAACAAATCTATCAGATTCTCTGGGACTGAGGCTTCTGCAGTCATCATTTATAAATATAACAAAAATCTTCAGATGACTCTAATCTGCAGCTAAAGTGAGCAACAAAGAGCTATTCGCTGTGCAAAAAAACCCAAAAATTAGAAAATACGTTTTCTGGAATATGAGAGACTCTGGAAAGACTTGGAAGTAAGAGGACTCCCCGAGGTGAGGGAAACACAAAAATTTGCCTGCTAGTTAGATATTTATGATAGATCACTTTATGTACCCAGAAAAATCTCTGGAATCCAAGTCAAGTTTACGAACTCTCTCAGGGGAACCAGGGAAGTCTGGAGACTTTTTAATTTCTACCCTCCTTTTCTGTTGATAGTTGTAACCACAAGCATGACTGTCCTTTAATCATAAAAGAAAAGACAAGAAAGAAAGGTCACCTTGAGCCAGTGGGATGCGCTCGGTTTCCCTCCACCTGCCTGTCACCCGCAGCTTAATCTTCTTTGCCGACTCCAGAGCCTTGGCTCTTCCCAATAACAGCACCACGATTCTGATAATTCTGCCACCTCCTCCTCTCCTGCCTCTTAAAGCCCTGGCAATTAACCTCACGCCTCCATCCCTTAATTCCCATACAGATGTTGGCAATTGTCATATCTCCGGATGAGTTCTGCAGTGTGGCCTCCAACGTTCAGTCTTTCCACAAATAGTCTCTTGCCAGCATATCAAAGTTGATCCGTTGAAATCTGGACCATCATGCACCAGTGATGAATATTCCTAAGCATAATTCTTTTTCCGTTTTTAATGGAGACAGACCGTGTATTCATTTTCATCTAGCTTTTTGTCTGCATTGTTGGCACTCTTTTTTTTTTTTTTTTTTTCCACTTGGGAAATGATGCCAGTGGCAGAGGTTCCAAAGAGCACAATCTTCAGAGCACCCATTTGGTCCACACTTTGTGCATTTGCCCATTCATTCATTAATTCATGCATATACCTTCATGGGGCATGTTCTCTGAGGCTGGCATTAGCTAAGTGCTCAGGTCACAAAGCTTAAAGACACAATCTCTATCCTCAAACAGCTTACCAACTCATGAAAAATTCAGACAACCAAATCAACAATTATATTAAAGGATGATTTACAGTGAGAGAAGAAAATAGAAGCAAAGTTCCATCAATTACAGGCTGTGTGACCCTAGGAAATCTACTTAACCTCTCTGTGCCTCAGGTTCCTTGCCAAGAAAATAGAACCATTAGAAGCGGATGCCATGAAGGTTGTAATGAGTACTAAATGAGTTATTATTTGTGAAGTGCTGTTAACTGTGTTTGGTACATGTAAGTGTTTGCTCAAGAAAGTAGATACAAAGCTGCCATAAACAGAATACAGAATAGAAATAAATCTGCATACATATTGTCAGTTAACTTTTGATAATGGTGCAAAGGTAATTTAATGAATAATGACTATGTTATTGAGCAGTCAACTCATGCCTGGTGTGCAGAGAAGGCCCTATTATGGCACCAGCTTTTGAGACAAGAAAAAGCTTCACTGCAAGTTGACTGGCAAGGAGGTAGAGATAACGCTGAAATTTGTCTCCCTGATTTGGAGATGGGTCAAGCTCTATCACGTTCCTAACTAGTCCCAGGTGCTGCCGATGCAGCCAGCCTGCCTGGCTGGTGATACTAACAAGAGGTTAAAGCTGTTTTTCATTGGCATGCCTGGGCTATATGATTGCAATTTTGGCCCTGTGCTATCCAAAACACCTTCAACAATAGTTACTTGGTTTGAGCAGGCCCTGCAACTTGCAAGTGTCTTAACAAATTCTGTTGGAACAGTTGGTCATCACATACAAAAATAAGAGACCTTGACTTATACCTCAAACTATATACAAAACTCAACATGAATCATAAATCGAAATGTAAAATCTAAAAAAAAAAAAAAAAAAAAAAACTGCTAAAAGGGAACTTAGCAGAAAAAAATCTTTATGACCTGGTACTAGACAATTATTTCTTATGTAAAACACAAAAAGTACAAATTATAAAAGAAAAAATTGATAACTTGGACTTCATCAAAATTACAGGCTTCTGCTCTTTGAAAGAATATTAAGAGAATGAAAAGACAAGCCACAGCTAGGAGAAAATGTTTGCAAATTACAAATCTAACAATGGACTTGTATCCAAAATATATCAAGAATTCTCAAAACTCACCATGAAAACAGCCAAATTAAAAAGTGAGCAAAAGATTTGAATAAACGCGTAACCACTGAAGAGATATGGATAGCAAATAAGCATATTAAAAATGCTCGACATCATTAGTCATCAGGGAAATGCAAATGCAATTTTTTTTTTCAGTTCTTGCTCTGTTTCTCAGGCTAGAGTGCAGTGGTACAGTCTTGGCTCACTGAAGCATCCTCCTCCCAGGCTCAAGTGATCCTCCCACCTCAGCCTCCTGAGTAGCTGAGATTATAGGAATGCACCACCATGTGCGGCTAATTTTTAAGTTTTTTTTTTTTGTACAGACAAGATCTCACTCTACTGCCCAGACTGGTCTTGAACTCCTGGATTCAAGTGATCCTCCCTTCTCAGCCTCCCAAAGTGCTGTGATTATCGGCATGAGTCACTATGCCTGGCCACCACTGACAATTTTAAGTGGTTACAGAGAGGTGAAGTGGCTGGGACTGTCATCCATTGCTAGTGGGATGGTGAAACAGCACGAGCACTTTGGAAAACAGTTTGGCAGTTTCTTATAAAGTTAAAGATGTACTTACCATATACCCAACAGTCTCACTCCTATTATGCAGGAAAAACAAAAATTTATGTCCCAATGAAACCCTGTATGCAAATGCTTAGAGCAGATTTATTCATAATCTCCATCATCTCCAAAAACTGGAAGCAAACCAAATACCCATCAACTCATGAATTGATAAAGAAGCTGTGGTACATTCATACAATGGAATAAAAAGCAATAAAAAGAACAAACTATGGATACCTCCAACAACATAGGTGAACCTCAGAGGCATTAGGTGAAGCAAAAGAAGTTAGACATGCTGCTATATGATTCCATTTCTAGAACATTCTGGAAAAAACAAAAGTACCAGCTCAGAAACCCATTGGACAGGTGCTCTCAGGGCCTCGTGGTGTGAAGAGGGAAGGGGCTTAACTGCACCCGGGTATGAGAAAATGTTTAGAGGTGAGAGAAATATTCTTCATCATGAAGGTGGAAGTGATTACATGATTGTAGACACTTAACCAAAACTCTTAGAACTGCAAAGGGTAAATTTTATTATATGTAAATTATGTCTTGATAGACCAGATAGAAAATACTTACAAAAGCAAGACAGGCTTCTTGTAAAAAAAAAAAAAAAAAAAAAATATTAGGCCAATGGCTCACGCTTGTAATCCCAGCACTTTGAGAGGCCAAGGTGAACAGATCGCTTGAGGTTAGGAGTTTGAGACCAGCCTGGCCAACATGGTGAAACTTTGTCTCTACTAAAAATACAAAAATTAGCCAGGCCTGGTGGTGTGCACCTGTAATCCCAGCTACTCGGGAGGCTAAGGCAGGAGAATCACTTGAACCTGGGAGGTGGAGGTTGCAGTGGGCTGAGATCGCACCACTGTACTCCAGCCTGGGTGACAGAGCAAGACTCCGTCTCCAATAAATAAACAAACAAATAAATAAATGTGGTAAAATGTAAAACATTTACTATTGACAGTTTATGTGTGCTTAGTTTGTTTTTGTAATGTTTACACCACTGTACATTTGTCAAAACAAATAGAATTATCCACTTAAAAAGAGTAAATTTTACTGTATGTAAATTATACCTCAATAAACCTGTCTATAAAAAAAAATAAAAGAATGTTCTATTGAGAACTAAAGAAACCAGAAACTATCTCAGGAGATTTAGCAACTGGACAGAAGGCTTGCATTTCATTAAAAGTTGGATAACTGTTTGTGGCTGGAAACTTACCATTTAAATCCCAGCTACAAAGCCATGGAAAATTCACAGGTTTTTCCTTTTCAAAAAAAAATTGAAATGTTTCACATTGCTTTTTAAGAGACATACTTTTGGCCTAATAGCGTCATCCTTAGGCTGACATTCGCATTCCCTGAGCAGAGCTGACTAGGAGAGTGGTGAAGAGAAAGTAAAATAAGCCAATATTTTACTAGGATTTTTAAAAAGAAAAAACAGTGCTGTCTGATGTTGTCAGAAAGGCTTCTAGGAGGTGGTGCTGCTTGAGCTGGGTTTTGAAAGATAAGCAAACGTTTATCTTTTAGGGATTATTGTTTGGTGGAGGTTGTTGGTATATGACTTGAAATTTACCCAAAAAACTATATATTGAACACTTACTTTCTTAGTCATTATACTCAGACAAGGTCTCAGCCTTGGCATTACTGATTTGGGGCTGGGGAATTCTCTGATGTCAGGGACTGTCTTGTGTGTTCTGCGGGGGTAGCAGCATCCCTGTTATTACCCACTAGAAGCCAGTAGTAACACCCCCCTCCAAGTTGTGGCAACTAGAAGGATCTGCAGACATTACCAAATGTTCCCTGGGGTGCAAAAATCAACACCACTACCCACTGAGTCACTAGTCTGGGGTCCTGGGGACAGAAAGATGAATGAGGCTTCTTGCCTAGAGATGTTGACGCTCTCATTGAACGTTGAAAAAAGTAAATAGAACTTATTCTAAGTTGATTTCACATTACTGGTTATTTTTAGTGTGTGTTGGTGGGGGGACGGGCGGGTGGATGTGTACATTTTAAATAAGGAAGACCAGTATGGCATGATGGCTAGGTATGCAGGTCCAGAGACAGGCTTCCGGGGTTTAAATCTGAGCTCTTACCGTTTCGTACATGTGCGATTTGAGGCATGTCGCAGAACCTCTCTATGCTCCAGTTTCCCTGTTTGTAAAATATGGGGCAGAAAAGACAATCTGTATCAGAGACTGTTGAAATCATTAAACAACCAAAGACTGAAAGGCACAGCATCTGACACATGGTAAAAACTTCATAAGTGTTATTGTTGCTGTTAATTTCTCCTATTTTAAGGCTAAAAGCTCCTTGAAAGTCTGTAATAAGTTGTACATAATGTGCCTTAAGTATGGAAGATGCTTCATAAATATTTGAGGTGAAAGAGAGCGAATGCGTAACTAAAAAATGTTAGCTGGTTGTAAGTTTTCCCACCTCCAAAATAGTCACAAGGTACCCACTAAGCAGAGTGGTGATGAGAATGACTTGGTGAAAATCTTTGTACTCAGCATGGTACCTGATACTCATAAATGCATGCTACATTTTAGTTGTTATTATTAGTGTTATTTCACTGTCAGTTATCAAGAGATTATCAGTCCAAGAGTTCTTAACAGGATAAGGTTTCTCTGGAAAACATTTGCAGATTCTGAGATTTTTTTTCATAGATCTGATCTCTCAAAAGTGCCAAAAACATTCCCATGTGATTGCCAAGGTCTGCAGGGAGCTGCTTACCTGTGACATCATTAATTTAAGAGGGAGATGGTATTAATTTAAGAGGTGGGATTGGTGGCAACTGTTTTGGCATTAAGTGAAAATGCCCGCCCACTCAGACCATCTGTCTGTTTATGTTCTGGATTCATTGAACACCATGGAGATGAAAGATTTAAAAAAATGGAAAAAAAATCTGGCTACAAACGTTGGTGTCTATGTGGAGACCTGTCTGTATGGAGAGCTGTCTCTCAACTCAAGTATGTTCTTGACATGTCTAGAGGTCCTGAGTTTCCTTATCTGAGGGTGGGGATGGAGGCAGGAGCACAGATGGAAGGGCAGATAGAAGTATCAGCGAGGACAGTTGGCATCTTTGCATGCTGTGGCCTCTCCGTAGGGCCCCAAATTTCCAGTTGAAGTTCTTCATTGGAGTGACTCATTCAGTAACACTGGCTTTTAGGTTCATATTGCCCGAGTTCAACTCTTAGCTCCACCTCTTACTAGTTGCGTAATCTTGATGAGTAGCAAGTTCATCAAAAGATTCCCTTTCCTTTTCTGTAAAATGGGGATAACACTACTACCTTCCACATTTCATTGCTGTTGCTCAGTTATTTGAAAGCCAATCCCACGCTTCATGCCATTTCATCCCTGTGTACTCCAATATACATCTCTAAGCAAAACTGACATTTTCATATATAATCATATTGCCATTGTCACACTAAATATTAATAATTCCATCATATTGTCTAATATCCAGTTCATAGTTAAATGTTTTCACCTATCTTGAAGGTATCTTTTTGCAGCCAGCAGATTTATTACTTGAAACATCCAATTTGACAAAATAATGAAGTTGGCAGCCTTATGTCATTCTCCAGAAGTAAAAAGAAAATGCAGAGAAAAATACCTTATTCTCTGAAATCCAAAAATATAGATGCCCTGCCTTAGAACACCTGGTTTCACCTCATAGATGTGCTGTCTCCTGGTGACCTTTGCAGTATCTCTTTTTTTAAGTTCCGGATACATGTGTAGGATGTGCAGGTTTGTAACAGAGGTAAACGTGTGCCATGGTGGTTTGCTGCCCCTATGAACCCATCACTTAGGTATTAAGCCCCACATGCATTAGCTATTTATCCTGATGCTCTCCCTCCTCCTGCTCACGCCCCCACCCTGACAGGCCCCAGTGTGTGTTGTTCCCCTCCCTGTATCCATGTGTTCTCATTGTTCAGCTCCCACTTATAAGTAAGAACATGTGGTGTTCAGTTTTCTGTTCCTGCATTAGTTTGCTGAGGATAATGGCTTCCAACTCCATCCAAGTCCCTGCAAAGGACATGATCTTGTTCCTTTTTATGGCTGCATAGTATTCCATGGTGTATATGTGCCACATTTTCTTTATCCAGTCTATCACTGCTGGGCATTTGGGTTGATTCTGTGTCTTTGCTATTGTGAATAGTGCTGCAATGAACATACGTGTGCATGTGTCTTTATATTAGAATGATTTATATTCCTTTAGGTACATACACAGTAATGGGATTGCTAGGCCAAATGGTATTTCTGGTTCTAGGTCTTTGAGGAATTGCCACACGAAGCTCAAGATGATCACTTTCCAGCACCACGTCCAGGTCCCATGTGGGCCCTGGAGAGCCACAAACAAGAATTCACCTCTGTATACCTGGTATCTAGCACAGCACCTGCCACACATGATAGCTAGTTAGGAAGTTAGTTTATTTAACAAATAAACTAAGCACCTATGCGGTCTAAGACTGCTAGAGATACAACAGAGGACCAAACAATTAAGATCCTTCATTCCATGGAGCTTAGGTTTTCGTGGAAGAAGAGAGACAATAAATTAACAAACAAACAGATGGATGCCAGATGGTGATAAAAGCCGTGAAGAATAAAGGAGGACAAGGAGTGGAAAGTGATGGAATAGGGGTGGAGAGATGTTAGGGAGGGTGGCCAGGGAAGGCCATGCTGAAGCGACATTTGAGCAGAACTTGGATGAAGCTAGGGAGGGAGCCATGTGGATCTTAGAGATAAAAACATTCTAGCAAAGTAAATATTTTTAGTTGAAATCCTGTGGCAGAAGCAAGCTTGGCATATTCAAGGAAGAGTAAGAAGGCTTTGTGGCCAGAGCAGAGGGCACACAAGGGAGAGAGCTAGGAGGTGAAGTCAGAAAGGTAGGCAGGGCCAGACCATCTAAAGTGTGCATTAATAAACTTTCTCTGTAAGGGGTTAGATAGGAAATATTTTAGGCTTTGTGGGCCCCACAGTCTCAGTCACCTCTATTTAATGCCACCGTAGTAAAGGAAAAGCCGGCCACAAATCATATGTAAACAACTGGATATGGTTGGGTTACAGTAACGCTTTATTTTAAAAATCAGTGGCAGGCCATACTGGGCCCTTAGTCCATTGTTTTCTGACCTGTAATGCAGAACCTTATAAGCCCTGGTAATTAGTTTGGATTTCACTAGAAGCGCAGTTAGAAGCCATTGAAAGATTTTGAACAGGAGACCACCATGGCTGTTCTTGACACACTGTAGACAAGCAAGAATGAGAGGCAATTAGAGGACTATGTTATGTTCCAGGCAAGAGACAATGGTGCTTTAACTGGTGGCAGTGGACAACACAATGAGCAATGCTCACACTCGAGGAATATTTTGAAGGTCAGACATAGCATTTGTTAATGATCAAATGTGGGGTATCAGAGAAAGAACGATTGACTGGTTAATGAAGATAGGATAATTTATCAGCTTCTGAGAAGCAATGGAATAGCCGCAAGAGTTCAGCAAAGGGGCTGAAGAAGACAGAATTTGATGGAAATGTTGAAGGATTAGAAAGATACCAGGGAGTTAATATGGCAAAGTAGTTGAACACAATGTATGAATCAGACCAGCTATTTTTCGGTCCTGAATTTACCACTGCTATGTAACTTGAGCAGGTTACCCAACCATCCTAAGTCTCTGTTTCTTCTCCTGAAAAATGGAGATAATAATCAGATCTTCTTTAAAGGGTCTTTGAGTATTAAATAATTTCAAAAGCACTCTATGCAGTGTCTGTGCAAATTGGCACAATTGCACAATGGTCTGTTGGCACATTCAATGTTTGCTATCATGATAGAGGGAGAAAAGGTGTCAAAGAATGAATACAGATGGAAAATTCTACATGTGTGTAAAGAGTAAAATGGGTTAAATTAAAGCAGTGCTTCTCAAGCTTATTGAAATGCAGATTCTGGTTCGATAGGTGCGAAGTTCAGTCTGAAAATCTGAGTTTCTAACGCGCTCCCAGGTGAAGCCATTGCTGATTTAAAGACCACAATGTGATGCTTAATTTTTTTTTTTTTTTTTTTTTTTTTTTTTTTTTTTTTTTTTTGAGACAGAGTGTTGCTCTGTCGCCCAGGCTGGAGTGCAGTGGGCGATCTCGGCTCACTGCAAGCTCCGCCTCCCGGGCTCACGCCATTCTCCTGCCTCAGCCTCCCGAGCAGCTGGGACTACCGGCGCCCGCTACCACGCCCGGCTAATTTTTTTGTATTTTTAGTAGAGACGGGGTTTCACCGTGTTCACCAGGATGGTCTCGATCTCCTGACCTCGTGATCTGCCTGCCTCAGCCTCCCAAAGCGCTGGGATTACAGGCCTTGTGAGCCACCACGCCCGGCGTGATGCTTAATTTTATGTGTCAACTTGACTGGGCCACAGGATACCCAGAGAGCTGGATAAACATTATTTCTGGTGATATCTGTGAAGGTGTTTCCAGAAGAGATTAGCATTTGGATTGGTGGACTAAGTAAAGGCAGATGCCCCCCGCCTCCACCCAACATGGGTGGGCATGATCCAATCCATTCAGGCTCTGAATAGAATAAAAGGTGGAGGAAGCTTGAATTTGCTCTCTGCCTGCCTGCTTGGGCTGGAACATTGATCTTCTCCTGCCTTCAGCACTCGTGGTTCTCAGGCCTTCAGACCCAGACTAGAGCCTATCCCATCAGTTCACTGGCTCTCAGGCCTTCAAACCATACCACTGGCTTTCCTGGGTCTCCAACTTGCAGAAAGCAGATCTTAAGACATCTCAGCCTCGGTAAGGTTAAGTAGTCCCTATTTTTAAATTTTCCGGCTCTGGCCGCTGTTTTCGGAGTAGAAAATAAAGAACACTCCTCGCACCCAGATTATGATCCCTAAAGATAATTTCCTACAATAAGGAGTTAGAAATCCTTAAAAGAAAATAGATCATTCTAGGATTAAGGCAGAAATGTACAAGACTACCCTGAATTAGTTGCCTTGTTATACTAAAAAACAAAGAAGCTCCAGCCAGGCGCGGTGGCTCACGCCTGTAATCCCAGCAGCTTGGGAGGCCAAGGTGGGTGCATTACTTGAGGTCAGGAGTTTGAGACCAGCCTGGCCAACATTGTGAAACCCTGTCTCTACTAAAATTACAAAATTAGCTGGGCCTGATGGTGCACACCTGTAATCCCAGCTACTCGGGTGGCTGAGGCAGGAGAATCGCTTGAACCTGGAAGGCGGAGGTTGCAGTGAGCCGAGATGGCGCCACTGCTCTCCAGCCTGGGCAACAGAGTGAGACTCTGTCTCAAAAAAAGAAAAAAAAGAAAACAAAGAAGCTCCGTGTGACTAAGAAAGATCACGAAGGAACTGAAAGCTGGAAGAGGGAATCTGTTTGCTGCTCACATTCCCAGCAACTGTGCAGCAAGTCCTTCCTGAAGTGAGATCTGGGTGGTACATCTCTGTGTCAGCCACACAGATGAAATCATAAAGATGCGGAGGGCTGGAAATTCTAACAGATAAATGACCTAGTTTCTTCAATAAACAAATCAGAAAAAAATGAGATGATTAAAAAGGATAAGAAATATATCCACCAATTGCAGTGTATGAAAATGTTTGACTCTGATTTGAAGGAACATACTGTAAAAATCATAAGCTAATCCTACAAATGTGAACTATGACTAGATATTTGATAATATTAAGAAATTATTACAATTTTAAGGTAACATTGTATTGTATTTATGTTTTTAGAAAAGTATATTGAAATATTTACAGAAGAAATAATATGATACTTGAGACTGGCTTCAAAATACACTGAAGTGAAGGAAATGGGGAGGAGAGAAAATACAACTGGACATGAGTTGAATATAATATTTTGGAGGCCGGGTGATAGCTACACAGGAATTCATTATTGTATTCTCTTTGTTCTGTAAATGCTTACTATTTTCCATAATAAAAACTGTAAGAAAAATACAGTAAGAGTTTCCAATGATTCTTCAAGGGTAAAATTGCCTGGGTTTGGTGGTAGACTGGATGTTGGGAGCAGAGGCTGGTGAGAAAGGGGATCATTTCCAGGCTTAACCTGAGTAAGTACAACGTGCAGCTGAAATCTGGGGGTAGGGAACTTGCTCAAAAACTCACTCCTAGGAATCCTTGAAAAACTAAAAGTAGAACTACCATTTGATCCAGTAATCCCACTACCGGGTACCTACCCAAAGAAAAATAAGTCATTATATTAAAAAGACATATGCACATTCATGTTTATAGCAGCACAATTTGCAATTGCAAAAATATGGAACCAACCTAAATGCCCATCAACTCATGAGTGGATAAAGAAGATGTGGTATATATACACCATGGAATACTACTCAGCCATAAAAAGGAATGCAACTTGGATGATGGTGGAAGCCATTATTCTACGTGGAGTAACTCAGCAATGGAAAATCAAACATTGTATTTTCTCATAAGTGGTAGCTAAGCTATGAGGACACAAAGGCATCAGAATGATATTATGGACTTTGGGGATCTGTGGGGGGAAGGTAGGGGTGGTGAGGGATAACAGGCCACATATTTGGTACAGTGTATACTGCTCAGGTGACGAGTGCACTGAAATCTTAGAAATCACCACTAAAACTCAGCCAGGTAACCAAAAATCACTTGTACTCCCAAAACTATTGAAATTGTTTAAAAACTCACTCTTGGATTTAAAAATTTTGAGATGCCTGTGATAGTACTAAAAGAAGGTGTCAAATAGGCAATTAGGTATGACTTTGAAACTCAGAAATACACCTGGGAGATATAAATTGGGTGTGTCAGCATCTACGTGGTATTTAAAGCTCCTAGGCAAAGTGTGTAAGAAAGAAATGAGAAAAGAAGCATCAAGACATAGCTCTAAATAACTTCAGTTTCTTCTTACGTTCCTGATCTTCGTTTTTCTCACATTTGAATTCTCAAGAAGTTGCAGAAAATCAGAGAGTTACCGTGTGTGTACCCTTCAGTCAGCTTCCCCTAATAATGACGTATTTTACATAAATGGAGTACAGTGTGAAACCAGAAAATTGACATTGGTATTATACTATTAACTCAAACATTGGCTTTATTCAGATTTCACCCGTTTTTACATGATGGTGTGTGTGTGTGTGTGTATCTATGAAATATCATGTATAGATTCATAACACCCCTACTTTTTAAGATCTAGTAGTATTTCAAGGAAAATTGAAATTCCTTTCTGATTATTTAATTAACTCAAAGGTTATTTTGCAAAAGCTATTTGAAATCCAGTTTTTATAAGTCTTTCTTACAACTACATTAGAAACAAAACATAATACCAGCTCCAAAATTAATTCGCATCTCAGTTTTTAGTTCTGAAAAACAAACTGGGTGCCTAAATTACTTTTGTTTCAAAAAACATTTTTATTGTTTTGCTCTTGAAGCAAACCAAGTCTCTCTCATGTAAGCAATGGGAATTTCTTGTTTACCATGACACACCACATGTATGCTACCTGAAAAGTATCTTCAGATTCCCTTTCTCCAAGCTTCAGAAACACCAAACCACTTCTGATCACCCATGACATTTCTACACGTGGAAGTTCTCATAAAAGTGAAGGGGAAAAGGGAAATTTCAAGAGGTCCAGGCAACAGCCACCACCTGCATTTGTGACTTTTACAATCCAAACAAGCTCATTTCAAGTCCCACTGTGGTTACTCAAGCAGTGATTAATAAAGCAGTGATTACCTTCAGTAAAATAAATAGCAGATAATAAAAGAGATAATGAAGAAGATTTAAAAGCGAGAAAAGGAGACATAAGATGAGGAACTGAGCCAGCATGCTCATTACCAGTTCCAAAAAGAGGCAGAAAACCCCGCTATTATAATTACAAATAACTTTTTCGTTTTCTCAAATGAATGCATTCTTCCTAGATATTGCTCTCCTAGATATCCAATTAGACAAATGACTCTGTGAAGCATCTTAAAACCCTTCTAAAGTTTTGAGTGCTTAAGAAAACTCAGCATAAATATCCAAAAGATGAGGGTACATCTGTGCCTGTATGTCCTGGCTCATTTTATTTCTTAACAGCTTTATATTTCTTGTTTATTTTACAAATGGGCTCAGCCACACAGCACACAGACAGATTCTTCACATGTGTGCAGATCTGAGTCCGAATGAATTCTGTTCCTTGAAGAGAACTATTTGGGGAAAATGAAAACTTAGTGATAATAAATTAAATCTCAGAAATAGATGTTTATATTCAGACCTCATTTTATCTCTTTCTATATATGTCTTTTTCTCTCTCCAGTTTCCTCTCTCATCAGCTCACCTTTGACCTCCAACGATACAATCAATTACTGCTTTTTGCCCTAAATCAATATGTCTCACAAAAAAAAAAAAAACAAAGGAGAATTGGTGTTCCTCACGGACTCTAAATCAATTACATTAAGCTGTGTAATACAAAGCATTCACATCCTGTTTAAAAGTGTTGTTTAAAATGTTTTCTGGTGTAGTTGAGTCTTGACTAACTAGAAAATGTAATAAAATATGATTGCATTTTGTGAGCTTGAGCCAATGATTTCTTGGTGTACAAGTAAAACAATTATATATATATGTGTGTGTGTGTGTGTGTGTGTGTGTGTGTGTGTGTGTGTGTGTGTACCCTCATGATCATCTGTCCTTCTTGGGAAATATTCTTCATGGTATCAGAGACACTGTGAGGTCAGAGGAGGTTTAGATGCTTTAAGACCATCATTGTGATTGCTGTTGCATTCCTGGCCTTTTTGTTCATTTCTAGGGTTGTGTTTAATGCACCTGATGGATATTGACAATACGGAAGCCATACATGCTGAACTATGACTCCTGTTTTCTCCTCTGTCCACCTCTATAGGACTCTTCATACCACCATTTCGAAGCGTCTTCTTTCTCCTGCTTCTTCCTCTTCTTGTAGTTAAATTCACATTTTAGCTGGAAGGACTTTTGATTTCCTAAGCTCTTTCTGGCATTTTATGCTCTGTTAAGGGTTTTTCTTCAACTTTAATGCATTTCATTAGGGGGATAAAATAAAACAATCCTTTATGAATAATTAGTGACTTAGGAACAAGCCTTTAAGTTAGTGAGAAATTCACTGTAAGGTAGTGAAATGAGAAAAATATACTAAAGCACATACTTTGATGCACTTTAAAGAAATCATCATAGACTAATAATATGGTATCTCAAAGGAACAGATCAGACTGACAGGAAAATTACTTTTCAGGAAACAAGGCAGTTATGACATTTATAGCAACCTTTATAAAGGTTTGTAGCACAAGAAGAAGTAGAAATTTGATTTCCTTATTTCCATGTGCCTCATAAGTAACCTCAACGGAAAGGAAAGCGTGCACACCTTCAAAAAGAGGAACACATTTTCTTTCATTCCCAAGCATAAAGATAAATGAATAACTTTCTAGCCACTGTTACTCTTTTTTTTCCTCTAGAAAAGTCAGACTTTGAATAGAATCAAAACCATACTCACACGCAAAAGTGAAAAATGGTTGGGTTGCCCTGTATCAGTCCATTTCTACAGCATTTTTCATCTCTATAAGTCCTTTTTCTATAAAATCAAACATAATCTTTAGTCACACAGCCTTTGTGAATTCATTGAGATATTTCCCAGTTGTTTCCTTTCAATATGTCAAGATGTTTTATACGTACAAAACTGTAAAGAAGACCTAGTAAAATTAAGAGTCATTTCTTGTTTTAACCAGAGTTTTGCTCTTATTGTCCAGGCTTGAGTGCAATGGCATGATCTCAACTCACCACAACCTCCGCCTCCCAGGTTCAAGTGGTTCTCCTGCCTCAGCCTCCTGAGTAGCTGGGATTACAGGCGCCGGCTACCACACCTGGCTAATTTTGTATTTTTAGTAGAGATGGGGTTTATCCATGTTGGTCAGTCTGGTCTAGAACTCCCAACCTCAGGCGATCCGCCCACCTCAGCCTCCCAAAGTGCTGGGAGTACAGGCGTGAGCCACCACACCCAGTCAAGAGCCATTTCTTCAGTAGGTGAATCTTCAGTTCTGTTTCTTTTTTTACTCTCAAAGTATATCCAGAAGTTTCCAAATGTTAAAAAGTCTTTTCAAATGAAATCAATAATTGAAGTTGGCAGGTTTTTTTTTTCTCCCTCAAATAAAATCAATGTTGTTAGCTAAAGAGAAAAAAAAATCAATCAAATTTTGAAAAATAAATGCCTATACAGACCACACTGGGATCTTGTAAAAGTATTTGCTTTATAGTCTTATCGGTTCTATGTTTGCCTAGAGATTAAACTGTCCTGTAACACAGTGCTCTGAGTATAGAGGTATAGTGGGCAGGCTCTTAAGGTGGTCCTCAATGTCCTGCCTTCTGGTCTCCTGGTATTCCTTCCTTTGGGTAATCCCCTCCGTGTGACTGTGGGCTGGACTTACCAGCTTGCCTCTAGGAAGAGAACATGGCAGAAGTGATGGGATGTAATTTTTAATATGAGGTTACAGAAAACCTGTGCTTCCCTATTGGGTGCTCTTTTTCACTCTCTCATGCATTGCTTGCTCTAGGGGAAGCCACGTGCCATGTCGTGAAACAGACCAGTGGAGAGGCCCATGTGAGTAAGCTTGGACACAGAGCTTCTGAGATCTGACAATGGCCACATATGTGAGCTGTGAAGCAGACCTTCCCGCAGCTGAGCCTTGAGATTACTCTGCCCTTGGCTGACACCTTCAGTACAGTCTTGTGAGAGACTCTGAGCCAGAGCTACCCAGCTGAGCTGCTCCCAGATTCTTCACCTGCAGAAATTGTGAGACAATAAATGTGTGTTGTTTCTAGCTGCTAAATTTTGGGGTGATTTGTTACACAGCCATATGTAACTGAATCCCTTGTGTGACATCCAAGATATGTCAGCTGTATAACAGATTCAACTATGAATTGTGTTGTTGAAAGCTTAAATGTGGTTATTCACTGAATTGGTTTCCAAAGTGATGCAGTTTTGCTAGGTATTCATTTCCTTCTGATGCCAAGAATTAATCCCATTTTTCACTTTTTTCAAATGAAAAATAAATATAGGAGGAGAGAGAGCTGTAAAGCACTTTAAAAGGTTACACAAAAAACTAAGAGATAATAATAAAGTCTACATTTCTTCAATAGGCACAGTCCCAGAAAAGTGGTCCATTCTTTTTTTGCAGTTATATATTTTTTTAAAAAGGGCTTGCTAGGATACCTTGTTGTAAATGTTGAGTTAGCTAAGAAAGCAGACTATGAAAAATAATGATCAAAAGAGTACACAAGGCAAAAGCAAGAATGAAAATGAATCAAGGCTCATATATTTACTCTCTGTAATGAACTGGACATCAAACATGTAGCTATTTCAAGGCTTCAACATTTTGTAGTGAGCTCCTGACATCAGTTCATACTTTCTTGGATAGTAACCCACTCTGCTTTAGTTCATGGGTCAGGATATGGCTCCTTACACCTCCGAGAGAAGAGCACATGACCTGGTCTCAAACCACCATATCTCGCTGATATGAATCAGATATGGGCATGTGACTAAGCCATTCCAATCAGAATGAATCTTTAATTTTTTAAGCTCTACAAGGTTTTCATTCTTTCATGTGGCCCGAACTTGGAAACAAATAAAGATGGAGCTACTGAAATCATCTCTCCATGATGACAGAAGGGCGTGGACTGGAGATGCTGGGCACTATTGCATGTAGTCTTAGGATAAAGCTAGCACAGCAGATGGTAGGAGGAATAAATCCAGATGACATTGTGTGAGCCGAAATCCAGCCTGCCTGAAGCCAATCCTGTCTCTGAATGTTCAGTTATGCATGACAATACATTTGCTTCTTAGCCTAAGCAAGATAGAGGAGAAATTTTTGGCTGGCTGTTTGTCTGCTTTGGATCACAGTCAATAGAAAGTATCCTGATATCTTTAGATCCAAACATTTTTATATGCTGGCATTTTCACTTGAAAGATATCCTGAAGAGTTTGAGTACTTTGGGTCAGCTTTCACCAAAACCTCATAAAATATTTGTTATGTGCAGGATGTGCCACTGCCAGCCAATGCAACAATGGAAGTGTATCTTTAATAATAATAATAGCAACCACATATTGAGCACTTAATATGTATTTAGTACTGTGCTAAGATATTATATATGTTGTCCCATTATTCTTCATTGTTCTAAAAGCAAGAAAGTAAAATGATGAAAACACAGACTCTAGAACTCAAATGGCTCAGGTGTGAATCTTTTCTCTGTCCTTTTTCACCAGTGTAATCTTTTAAAAAATCTATATGCCTCAATTTCCCTGTCTATAAAATGAAGGGTGATGCTACTGTCTTCATCACAAAATTATGAGAATTAAATGAGTTAATATTGATAAAGTGCTTGGTGTAGAGCTTAGCACACAGAGAGCATTGTGTGTGTAAGCATTTCTTATTTCTTACAATAGAGCAATGATACAGGCATTGTCATATTCATTTTCCCAATAAGGAAACTAGTCTTATTTGGAAGCCCTGTTGTATCCCATTAAGATGGCCAGTTTAAAATTTAGTTCTAGTCCTAAAGCAAAAAAGCAGTGAAACTAAGGACTCTGCCACTCTCATCTTTATATCCTGGACATTATCTAGCACATTGTTCTGCCAGTGATCACTAATAGGATGCAGACAACGTAATTGAAAAGATATCTACAAAGAATATCAAGGCAGCCAATGGAACAAAGAATACTGGCTTTAGAGTCAAGAGCCCTGGACATCGTGGTAGCTATCTATTGCTGTGTATCAAATTTCCCCCAACTATGGAAATAGAGTAACTTACAGCTTCTGTGGGTCAGAAATCCATGTATCACTTAGCTAGGGGCCTCTAGAGCTTAGGATCTCTCACAAAGCTGCAATCAAGGTGTCAGCCAGGGTTGTGGTCTCATCTGAAGGCTCCAATTCTGAGCTCATTCACATAGTTGTTGTTGGAATTCAGTCCCTCTAGGGCGATTGGGCTGAGGGCCTCTGTTCTTTCATTGCAATGATGGATGGCCTCCCTCAGTTCCTTGTCCCATGGGCCTCTCCAGCTGACTTTATTACAGCAAGCATGTGAGAAGAGCCAGAGAGAGAAAGAGAGTGTGTGTGTGTGAGAGAGAAAGAGAGTGTGTGTGTGTGTCAGTGAAAGAGAGGGCAAGTAAGATGGCAGCCACAGTCTTTTGTGACTTATACAGAAGTGACATCCATCACTTCTGCTGTGTTCCATTCATCAGAAGCATGTCACTAGGTCCAGCCCACATTCTAAGGAAGAAGGCTATACAGAGGCATGAATACCAGGAAGCAGGGGTAAGTAGGAATCAATTTAGAAGGATACCTACTGAAGACATGGAATTGAAGTTGACTCTTTCTTGCTCTTTGGCTCTGGCAGGGTTAGACATTCTGGGCCTCAATTCTCCAGTCTGTAAAATGTGTACTAAAATTCCCCAAGATCCCTTTCAGTTCAGACATGATTCCAGGAACCCCTGAAAAGGAACACAAAGCACACCCTAAAGGAGCACTTGACTTCAAAATGGCTCTACCAGCTCACCTGCAAAAATGAAAACCGTATAGTTACAATTCCCCCTTTCATTAACATCACGTCTTACAGCCACCTGTGTCAAGGAAAGCCATAGTGAGAAAATGCTAGAATGTGCCATTGGCTCCACTCCTCAGCCAAGAGGAGATTTTAGAAAAAAGAGGCTGTGCAGTTATAAGCTGGTTTACAGCATTTAAGAAAAAGGGAACATGAGTTTCCAAAATTTAATTGAAATGGGGAGTTTTATTAGTTTACCCTGAAGTGTCAATAAAAATGGTACACAGCTGATGGTTTTCCTGTGATCCCAACAGTAGCTGTCTTGAGGTTAATAATCTTTCTGTTTTATGGACTTATTGGCAAACTCTCCGGTGGTATTTAAGTTTGTTTGGATATTTTCTTGACCATTATTTTTTTTTTAAATCTGCCCATTACTGTTTTTTTCATCTTTTGAAGTGACTTCATATTTCTTTCCTTTTGTGCAATATTCTGCATTTTCTTTTAACCCATGATAGCAACTGGGAAAGACATAAACTAAAAAAATCACATTTAAACCATTCGTTGATGTTGTAAAAAAAAAAAAAAAATCCTTGCTGTAGATTTATTTACTTTTTGTGTAGGTTAAGGAAAGAGATTCTTCCCATAGGTTGAAGATAGAGATCACATTGTTAAAGAGTGTTGTTTGGTTAAAATTCCAAATGAAAGATGAGATTTTCCTTTTTACTATTTATTAAATGGCTTTGTTCAGCCCTCACTGGTTTCTACTGAGGCTCAGATTCCCCCGTGAGTCGGTGGTCTGTGAACTGGGGTTTGCCGATGTTTGTCATCTGTTCCTCAACGTCATGTTCTTCTTAATGTCTTTTAAATCTTTGAATGATTCAGCAACATTTAGAAATTGGGAAATTTCACACAAAAGAAACTCAGATTACTGGCTTTTCTTGGACAGTCAGAAAGCTTGGCCAGTCTTGCCCACATTCCACCACGGCAACAGCTGGCTGAAGCCACGGGGCTGTTTCTTCCTCTTGTACGACACATCTTTGCCTGTCATCACCGTTTCCCCCACTGCCAAGTACTCTAAAAACCCATGATATCAACATAAAATGAAAGACAACCTAGAAATTGCTCTTCCATAAAAGCCACAGCAACTTCATTATTGAGACAATCAGGGTGGGTATAAAATTGTGGTAACCTAGAGAGTTCTGCCCCGTCTAAGCAGGACAGCTGTGACCAGCCCACCCTGCCTCATTCACTGATGTGAGCCCCACAGTCATCAGAGACATCTGGGTGAGATCCAGCCATAGCACTTCTGGTCTGAACACACCTGGGGCCAGAGTAAGATTATCTCATTCGGGCTGGGAGCGGTGGCTCACACCTGTAATCCCAACACTTTGCGAGGCCGAGGCAGGCAGACCACAAGGTCAGGAGATCAAAATCATTCTTGGCAACATGGTGAAATTCCATCTCTACTAAAAATACAAAAATTAGCTGAGCATGATGGCACGTTCCTGTAATCCCAGCTACTCAGGAGGTTGAGGCAGGAGAATCACTTGAACCAGGGAGTCAGAGGTTACAGTGAGCCAAGATTGCGCCACTGCATTCCAGCCGGGTGACAGAGCGATTCTCCATCTCAAGAAAGAAAAAAAAAATTATCCCTGCACCCATTTTCTTTGCACTGATGATGGCTTTCCTGTTGGTTTTATATTCATCTGCTCTTCTATTACTGGGTCCTGAGAGCAATTCCACCCACCATTCTTGACAGAATGGAAAGGTGTGATATTGTCTTTGTGCTGTCCTGGTTTTGCATTAATAGCAGCCATAATGCCAAAATTAACCCATATGTTACACTTACCCATTGTCTTGTGCGGCACACAGCCGTGGTTAAGTACACATAATGAAGATGTGTAAGTATCCTGTTTTGTCCTCCATAACATATGTCCAGTATACTACTTCAGTCCCCTGTTCTTACGTGTTTGTCTGCTTTTAAAGACCTCCATAAAAGATTGCAAATACCAGTTACTAGCTAAGAGCCATTCAAATCCCATGGACAAATACTATGTAAGTTGTTTGTGGGTTTTTTCCCCCCTTCAACGCTTTTTCAAAGGCCTTCTAGCAGGGTTCAGACTCTAGGCAAATAGATAATTTAAAACTTTGAAGGAAACATGTATTCCATACCATGGTTGCTGCTATCAGTCTCAATATGTGTTTAGATTGGCTCCAACTGACTACTTCTTAAACTGAGACTAGAATTGTATATTTTGAAAGCATGCTTCATTATTTACATCAGGCCTATTTAAATTCGAGCATTTCATAACATTTCATCAATTACTTCTCCTCAACCCCATTCCAAATCAGATAAAATCACACAAAATAGCATTTCTATGAATTGCAGTCTCTTATTTTTTCTGGATCATTTTATGATTTTTTCATTAAATCAAAAACTCTTCACAATCACTTGAACCCAAATGACATTTCACGCCGTTGGCTAAATCTTTTATGTATGGCTATTTTTTTAAAAAGAGCAAGTATAATCTCTTCTCATCAACAAAGAATTCGTCTTCAGTTGTATTTTTCAACCACAGCCTCTTCCACTCCCCGGAAGAAACCCACCATCCTCACCTAGCACATGACAGTCTCATCTGCATTGCGGCAGGGCCTACTTCCCTATTAGGCACAGGGGGCAGAAGGCCTAGGGCCCATGGCACCTTAAGGGCCTGTGAAAATGTTTAGTTTCTTTTAAAATCAGAAAGCAGAGTGAATATAATCCAGCCTGGGTTACATTTGTCTGTCCCAAGGCAGTCATAAAATATGCTTTTTAATATTTGGCTTATGAAAGAAGGGGCTCAGGAAGGCAAAAATACTCAACACCCATGAAAATCACAGCATGGTGCTGCATTTAGAGTAACTATGTAAGTCAGTTAGAATCAATTTGAACAATAGAATTCACAATCAAAACTACATAAATGCAATGTCACTTAGCTATATGGCCTTGAGCCACCTCGTTGAGCCTCTATTTTTATTTTCATGGGACTGATCATAATAGATGATATTTATTGAGTCATTACTATGTCTTAGGTCTTATGGGTTAATGCTGAGCGTCATCTCATGCAATCCTTTGGCAAAATAATGACAGATGTGTCTTGTGCAGCACTGTAAGAAATGACTAACAGTAATTGTCAGGATACTGTGAGGTTGTGCAGAGCTGCACTTACCAGCAATGTAGCCTTGGGAAAGGTATTTCCCTGCTCACAGCCTTAGTTCTTAATCTAAAAAATGGGGATAATAAAAAAAATCGAGGTTGTAAGCTCTGGGGAGGGTGACTTAGTTAAGGTCATGTCAAATTCTCTGCATAGTGCTGGTGATTTTGTAAATGTTCCATATAAATGGTAGTTACATTAGCCTTCACTAAGCAGTGACCTTTCCCTACCCTCCACTGTTTCTAAACTTCGTATAAGTGGAATAATACAGAATGTACTATTTTGTGTCTGGCTTCTTTTACTCAAAAACGTGTCTGTGAGATTCAGGCATTTTGGTGTTTTTTTTTTTTTTTAGTCATAGTGAGGTGTTCTTTTTTACTGCTGTGTTGTATTCCACTGTATGACTAGACCACAATTTATGTGTCCATTCTCCTGTTGATAACATTGAGGCTGTTTCCAGGTTTGGGCTGTGAAGAATAAAACTACCAAAGTAGTCCCCTCTTATCTGCAGTTTCACTTTGTGAGATTTTAGTTACCTGTAGTACAGCACAATAAAATATTATTTTAGACAAAGAGATCACATTCACATAAATTTTATTGCAGTATGTTTTTGAAATTGTTCTATTTTATTAATCTCTTACTGTGCTAATTTGTAAATTAAGCTTTATCATAGGTATGGATATATATATATAGATATATAAATGGTGTATATATAGGGTACCATCCATGGTTTCAAGCATGGTCTTGGCACATTATCCCCCTTGGGTAAACCGGGGCTATTGCATGAGCATTCTTTAATGTGTATTTTGATGGACACACATTTTCATGTCTATTAGGTACATATCTAGGAGCAGTATATTAGTCTATTCTCACACTGCTATAAAGAACTACCTGAGACTGGGTCATTTATGAAGAAAAGAGGTTTAATTGACTCACAGTTCTGCAGACTTAACAGGAAGTATCACTGGGAGGCCTCAGGAAACTTACAATCATGGCAGAAGGCGAAGAGGAAATAAGCACGTCTTACCATGGGTGACTAGGAGAGAGAGACAGCGAAGGGGGAAGTGCAACACACTTTTAAACCATCAGATTTCATGAGAACTCACTATCACAAGAACAGCAAGAGAGAAATCTGCCCCCATGAGCCAATCACCTTCCACCCTATCCCTCCCCCAACATTGGGAATTACAATTCAACATGAGATTTGGGTGGGCACACAAAGCCAAATCATATCAAGCGAAACTGCCAAATTCCAGTGTAGATTGAGCACTGTTGTGTGCTTGATTTCGTGGTAGGCAGGGGCTGGGAAGATAGGAATAAGCAAAGCATTACCATGGTTCCTGATTTCAGTCTAATGAGGAAGACAAGTCGATAATTTGCAATGATCAATATAAATGTAATAGCTGTGCTTGCAGCAAAGGAGAGGCATGTGGAACTATGAAAGTATACCTGGGACTTTGACCTGGTAAGGATGCAGGTCCTATGACCGAAGGGTGATAATAAACCCGGGGAACTGGAATAAGGCCGGTGTGGTTGGTGCGCAGTGGGAAGGGGAAGCGGAAAAGTAGGTAGGGTTCAGACCAAGCAGGCTGTGTTAGGTGTTTTCATTTTCACTACTCTCACTAAGGGGGAGAACATTAATTTTTTTTTTGAGGGTGGTGGGGGAGGAGGTGGTTATCAAAGAAAGAGTAACCTAATTAGATTTGTAGTCTGAGAAAGATTATCTGGCTACAAAAATGCATTGAAGGAGATGTGTGTGAGTAAGAAGGGAGGCTGGGAGACCCATCAGAAGACACCAGCAATAGTTCAAATGAACACTCACTGCCTCTTAGCCCAAGGTGGTAGAGACATGGATGGGACAGGTGAAGCAAACCAAGATTCTTGTACATAAGTTTCAAATTTTTGCATGAGTGTAACAGTTCTTATGCCACTATCAGCTACTATAATTTGGACTTCATAAGTTTGAGTCAAATGATTTAAAACAATTATTAATAGATTATTAATTAACTGCAAGTCCTCTTCAGGTCAATTATTATCCATCAGTATCACACCCTGAGAAAAGCTTAATTCAGTTTCCTAGTACACTTGCTCATCTGTGTTACTATAGGTTTTATCGAACTCTACTAACAATTCCAGTGTTACTCCAAGTTACAATGATTGTGAATGTCAGAGGTATTACAAAATTCAGCAGAATTTATGACTATAGAGTTCATTGTCCCTTCCCAATAGAACCTATCCCTTCCCAATATCTATCTTTCTTTCTTTCTCTTTCTTTCTTTCTTTTCTTTTCTGTTCTTTTTCATTTCTTTCTTTTCTTTCTTTTTTAATTTTTATTTTTCTGAAACAGGATCTTGCTTTGTCACTCAGGCTGAGTGCAATGGCTTGATCATGGCTCACTGCAACTTCAACCTACTAGGCTCAGTCAATCCTCCTGCCTCAGCCTTCCTAGTGGCTGGGACCACAGGCATGTACCACACATCCAGCTAATTTTTGTATTTTTTGTACAGATAGGTCTTCACCATGTTGCCCAGACTGGTCTCGAACTCCTAAACTCAAGTGATCCGCCCACCCCTGGCCTCCATATCTGGCCCCCAATACTATTGTGCACAGTGGTCAAGTTCAGAATTACAGGTGTTCTGTGGGTATAATCTGATACCTTTGCTATCTTATAAGGCTGAATTAAAATGGGTTCCTAGGAAGAAGGGCCTTTTAATTTAATTCATAGACAAAGGCCATCACTATTCTGCTCTCTAATTCCTATTTGAAGAGAAATTCTGAGTTTGAAGTGACCTATAGACCGTCCTTGGATCTAGGGAGATTGCAAGAAGATTCTTCAATATTGCAATAGAGTGGTTGGGAGGACAGATTGGAAGCCCCACGGTTTGGGTTTGAGTTACGGCTCCTCACTTAGGGGCTTTGGAACTTTGGTCTGGGCCTCTGTGTCCTCATCGGTAAATGGTCATGCTAATACTAGTTTGCACCTTGTAATGATTAATGTATGTGAATACTTACCTAATGCCTAACTCAGGGTACGTAAGAGTTCTATGGATGTTGGCTGCGTATTATCGGCCTCTTTCTAAATTATTTCCTTTGGATTTAGGTTAACTGTTTAATTACTACAAGAATTTGCCATATGAATTTTGCTCTTGCCTTTGAAGTCGTTGTTAAAGTTAATGTCTAATACATTGCTCAAAGTCAATGCCTAATGGGTTTTGGGTTTTTTTTAAGGTTTAGGCCTCTGAAAGATGTTTTGTCTCCTGTGATATTCATATATATCACCGGTTTCCATGTATTATTACTCATTATTTTTCCTTCTCTGTCTTAGCTACATAGAAGTTCAGAGAACATTAACCTGAAAGGTGGACTCTGTGACCAACTTATTCTCCCTTTTTTTCCTAATCTATTAATGTTATATTTATATTTTTATATATACACACATATATGTTTACATGTCTATATGAGAATCGATCTGAAATTCCTTTGGATAAGTAACAGAACACAAATAAACTCACCTAACAAAATAAATTTCAAAAGTACAATTTGTGCGTTCATTAAGCACCCATTTGCTAAGTAACCTGCAAAACTTGGGGCAGGTTGTTTAATGTCTCTAAACCTTTCTCTACTTCTGCATAATGAGGGATGATAAGGAATCTACTTTAAAGGGCTCTTGTAAGGAAGGAATATATTAAAAAAAAATTCACAACAGTGACAGCCTACAATAAGCACTCAAAGCTAGTTGTTAATGTCACCATCACTAGAGTTATTCCCTTATACCAGAGTGGAGGATCAGAGAACTTAGTTACCAGAAAATCCTACATACAAACGGATGCTAATGACGGTTGCACAATTTTCCATACTAAATCTCTAAGCCAACTTTTAACTTTTTGGTTATTGCTGATTTTCTACTTTTAAAACTGGGGAGTCAGCCCTGCGTGGTGGCTCACGCCTGTAATCCCAGTACTTTGGGAGGCCGGAGCGGGCAGATCACCTGAGGTCAGGAGTTTGAGACCAACGTGGTAAACATGGCGAAACCCCGTCACTACTAAAAATACAAAAAAGTTAGCAGGACGTAGTGGCGTGGGCCTGTAGTCCCAGCTATTCGGGAGGCTGAGGCAAGAGGATCGCTTGAACCCCGGGTGGACGTTGGCAGTGAGCCAACATCACGCCACTGCACTCCAGCCTGGGTGACAGAGGGAAACTCTGTCTCTATACCAGAAAAAAAAAAAAGCTGGAGAGTCACAATGATCCATTTTATGTCAAATGACTAAAAAGTAGTTGAACGCAATACAGAAATATCAATAACAATGCCACAGTAATGCACATTTTCCTAGTTTGTGCCACAACAGAACGTTATAAAAAACTTGTTATTGTCAAGAATTTTATGCACGTAAAACAATCCACAATAAACATATTGACTATCAGTAACTATGGACCTGTGACCCAACTTAAGAAATAGAACATAAAGATTATTGAAGCCTCCTCCTGTTTTTACCTCCCCCAACTATATCTTCCTCCTACAGTTCATCACTGTTCTACATTTTTTTCTCTACCATTTGTTCCTCCAGAAAGAGTTTTTGTCAAATATACACCTAATTCTGTGTTTACCCAGTCCACCTTTTGTATAAGCACTATAGCAACCCTTTCCTTCACACAGACGTGCTCCAACTATTACCTCTTGTCCATTGACTTTTCCATCATCTTCTCTCCTGGATCCTTCCCATCTACTCTGTGTATTCATGTGTTCCCTAGTCTTTTTTTTTTTTTTTTTTTTTTTTTTTTTTGAGACAGAGTCTCACTCTGTCGCCCAGGCTGGAGTGCAGTGGCCGGATCTCAGCTCACTGCAAGCTCCGCCTCCCGGGTTCACACCATTCTCCTGCCTCAGCCTCCCGAGTAGCTGGGACTACAGGTGCCCGCCACCTCGCCTGGCTAGTTTTTTGTATTTTTTAGTAGAGATGGGGTTTCACCGTGTTAGTCAGGATGGTCTCAATCTCCTGACCTCGTGATCCGCCCGTCTCAGCCTCCCAAAGTGCTGGGATTACAGGCGTGAGCCACCGCGCCCGGCCGTGTTCCCTAGTCTTTTAAAAAAAAAAAAAAAAAAAAAAAAAAAAAGCCTTTCCCTCTGCACCACAGTGGCATTAAGTTATGGTCTGCCTCTTTCCCACCACTGTTAACTTTCTTGTAAAAATACTTCTCACTTGCTGCCTGCAAGTCTCACACCACCTACTGCTTAATCTTCTATAATCTGTTTACTACCAGCAACCAGAATGCTTCTAGCTACACTTGATCCCTAAACTGGATGGGTCAGTTCTCTTTGATGCTGCCCTCTCTTGTTACCCTCTTCAGCACTATAATCTGCATTAAGAATTCTCAGTTGGTACTCCAGTCTCTTCTCCCAACACCACCCCCACGCCCTCCAATCCCAGAAAGACGGAATGGTTTGAACCCCATCAGCTCTTTCGCTGAGTCAGAATCACCTGGAGTGCTTGTTAAAACCCTGGGCCCTGTCTGCAGAGATGCTATGAAGTCACCTTTGAAGACAATGACCATTATGTTGCTCAACATCACTGCCCAATGGGGGAATTTTTTATCAGGTTTTAGTCCTGTGAAAAACTTGGCATTTCTAACAAGTTCCCAGGTGATGTTGGTTCCATGTTCACACCTGAAGAAACGCTGAACTAGAGAATTTTTAATGTATTTTTGATCCCTAGCACCTGATGTGTTCAGGCTTTTTCAAACCACACCATTATCACCCCCTGAGAATCACTGGTGCCTGATGGGAGGGAGCTGATACCTCGGGTGTGTGTGGAACTCAGGTGTGTGTGGAACTCAGGTGTGTGTGGGCTCAGATGTGGGGGGGGCTGAGGTATGGGGGTCTCAGGTGCGTGTGGAGTCTCAGGTGTGCGTGGGGCTTAGGTATGCGTGGGGTTCAGGAGTATGGGGCTCAGGTGTGGGGGCCTCAGGTCAGGGGGCTAGGGTATTTGGAGCTCTGGTTTGTGTGTAAGGGGTAGGGGTGGGTTAACTCTTTTTTTGAAGGAAATAAGGATCTTCTTAGTCATCAAATAGAGCTCCATCTTCTCAGCTCTTCTCTGGTTTGTGTGTAAGGGGTAGGGGTGGGTTAACTCTTTTTTTGAAGGAAATAAGGATCTTCTTAGTCATCAAATAGAGCTCCATCTTCTCAGCTCTTCTTGGCTTGGCCACTTTGTACTGTTTGCTGTTGTTCACACTCCCTCCTGCTTTTCAACATTCTCATCGTGACTTCTGGGATTCCACACTCTTGTGGATCTCCCATGACCAACTCTTGTGGATCTCCCATTACCGTTGCAGCTTGTCTCCTTTCATGTTTCTTTTTCCTCCCACCTGCATTTCCCCCACGTCCTTCTTCGTGGCAAGCTACCTTAGCTGTCCAATGCACGGCCCCAGGGGTCAGCAGCAGCAGTGTCATCTGGGAGCTTGTTAGAAAGGCAGCATCTCAGCCGAGCCCACACGGAGCCAGACTCTGCAGTGTCACAAAACCCCCGGTGATTTTTATGTGCGTTAAATGTTAAGAAACCCTTCTCTAGAATGAAAGGGTTCTCAAATATACCTCCCTAGTCCCGCATATCCTAAGCTTCAACACACTTTTCCAGTTGCCAATTACATGTCTCCACGTGGCTGATGCCCTGGGAAGTCCAAGTGCTGATGCCAAGCTCGTGCCTTTCTCTCACCCTCCCCCTCCTCAGCCCTGCTTCCTGCAAACCAGACACTTCTTTCTTTCCTGCCTCTGCTTACACTACCAGCGGGCATCCAGAGATTACAAAGCAAATACAGACGGGCACCACGCAGGTAATATTAATGAGGGTAGTGGGCTAGGCGGGGACTGGGGTGAACTGGAGACAGCCTGCTATGTCTAATGCGTGAGCAGCTGAAGACTGCCTTTTAGAAATATGGTTTCAATGTTGCCAAACTGTGCATTTTCATGTGAGATCTCTGGATTTGATTGTGGCAACAAATTCAGGGTGGTTTTTGTTTTGTTTTGTTGTTTTTGTTGTTGTTGTTGTTGTTATTAAACGATAGGAGCCAAAGAAAACCTGTTGCAAGCTGTACTGGCCTGTGCTCAAAACCAAGTTCTCTTTGGGTTTCTCCTTCTATCTTCACCTTCATTTCCCCAATCATTGACAAAATTTGTTCATTTCACTCCTTCTCGAAGTCCTGGTATATCTTCAGCCAACTGATTCGGCGCACCAGAGAAGGTACAATAACATCCAGCATTTCCACCTCCATCTTTCTGCAGTAAAGCCCACCTAACAACTGACAAATTATTAAAAAACACTGCTGTAATCAAGTAAATTACCTTTCTATTCAAAACCCTTCAGAGACCCCCTGTCAAAACCCTACCTCAAATGGCTTTTCCATCCCCTTGCTTTCTTACTTAGCCATGCTTATGACTAGAGCCCACAGGCTTGGACAAGGATCATGGTAGTTGTGGAGATGGAAATAAATGAATGGATCTGAGAGATATTGAAACAGTAAAGTCAGCAGCAAAGCATAGCCGCTCATAAGACTTCTACCACTTCCTGTGAAAAGCCTGCACAAGACGTATCCTATGGTCCACCTGAGTCTGCAAACCGGCAGAGTCTCAGGGTCAGATTTGTTGTGCAATTATCTTTTGTGTAGCCTGCACTGCTTTAAACAACAAATAGTGGGACAGTCTAAAAAGAGTGATTGCACATACAAATCAGGATTCCTGCTTAAAAAAAAAGTGACAAATCCAGATCAAAACTTCCCTCTGTGGCAACTACTGGCCGAAGCTGACGTTTCTTCCTTTCCCTTCAGATACAGCGCGTGCTGTTCACCAGTCTTCACCTAGCGCAGGGAAGTTACTATTCACAAAAAGAAGCAAAGCCTTTAGAAATGAATTTAAAATGGGAATCAAATATTTGTAATGTTCTAAAGTGTCACAGGTAAGAAAATGAAGTTAGGGAAATCACACCCTTCCATCCCACTGATGTTAGATATTTGGGTTTTTGTATTAGGTTTTCTTGGTAATAGGCAGGACAAAATTTGAAGTCCCATTGAATTACACAGTTCAGTCTTTTGGCCCATGTCAGACGAGTGTTCACTGTTAACATTTCTAAAGGGCTAAACTTTAGTCGCCCTCCTATCCTAGATCTTCCATTGGGGGATCCCCAGATCCATCCATTCCCCACCTCTCCCATGCCCTGCAGGCGACTGACTTCTATGGACCACCTCCGGACTCTGGTTGGGTTTGGCCAATGGTAGGACAGAGGTGGATTTTGGAGGGAGAGAGAATGAGGTCAGGGTGTCTGGTCCCCTGGCTCTACCACTGCAGGGATGACAGGCTGGCTGTGTTCCTCCCCAGATGTAGAGCAACATTCCCTGGGCAGGGAGTGAAGTGGGCAGTTGCTCTTTCCCCTGGCCTCTGAGGGTACAGAAGGACCCTAGTGGTTACCCGGCACCATTGTTGTTTTGGATAGTTTCCTCAAATTATTCTATTTCCTGCTGCAACTTGACTATTTCCCCAGCCTCACTCCTATAACTGAACATTAACCAAATGGATGCAAGAAAAAAATATCCTTGGTAAGAGTCATTTTCTAGAACTGGAATATCACTATTTGGGAAGATTTTTGCAGCAATTTAAAAATTTGCCTTTGGCTGGGCGCAGTGGCTCACGTCTGTAATCCCAGAACTTTGGGAGGCCGAGGCGGGCAGATCACAAGATCAAGAGATGGAGACCATCCTGGCCAACATGGTGAAACCCCATCTCTACTAAAAATAAAATTAGTTGGGTGTAGTGGCACACACCTGTAATCCCAGCTACTCGGGAAGCTGAAGTGGGAGAATCACTTGAACACAGGAAGTAGAGAATGCAGTGAGCTGAGACCGCACCACTGCACTCCAGCCTGGCGACAGAGTGAGACGCCTTCTCAAAAAAAGAAAAGAAAAAATTGCCTTTATAATATTAAGAATTTTATAAATTATATAATCATCTATCTTTAAGCCTGAATTCATGTTTATAAACATTGAACCAAAAAATACATACGCAGTTTAGCCTTAAAAATTAAAAATATTTCCTCTAAAATTATGTATATTCAATCCTAACAATCTCCTCACTTTTGTGTTAAGATCCTTCCATTCACATTTTGGCACATCAGTGCCATCTACTGGAAAGTTAATACACAGGTTTCCCAAATCCCAAAATGTATGTCTTTTGTGGGGTAGTGGGAGGAAATATACCCTTTATTTAAGAAATAAGTCTTACTTTTAAGTACACAGCTGTTTAACTTCCACATCTCTATCAATATAAACCCCAATTAATTACAAAGCACCAAAAATCTAAAATTAAACAACAAAAAAAAAACACTAAACATTTCTTTCTGCACAACTCTCGGTTTCTAAGATGTTCTTCTGTGGTTCTGCCCTGTTTGTATAAAGGGCACATGTTTAAACATTACCCACTCTTTTACTCAAATCTCTGATATTAATAGGTATGTAAAAAATATGTTAAATATGTATGTTTAAATATAATATGTAACATATTTAAATAAAATATATACATATATATTTTGAAGTCCGTGACAAAGCTTTAGTTGTGAAATAAGCAAGGATGCAGGACTGTACATCTTTTTGTCGTGCTTTCCCCATCATTAGACAGCAATTAAAATCAGACAGAAACAACATGACACAACTGTTAAATTTTCTTATGTGAAAATTGCAACAACAAATATTCTAAATAATATAGAAACAGGAAAGATTGCTTAACTGATTTTAATGACACGAAGCTCCTAGACTTGATATAATCGTTATGCAAAATACATAGGTGAATACTGTCTTCTTTTAAAAATATAAAATAAATAAGCAGACATGTGAAAATAGGCAAGTTTCCATTAAATAAATGAAAATTAAAAAAAAAAAGTTTTGCTTTCCATGTCATTTGAAGAAGGAAAATTATCATTTTAAACAATATTCAAGTTTATTAAACAAATAAAAAAATATTATAAAATGTTTAACTTTCATCAGCTTCAAGGTTTATGTTGCTCCCAAATTTTGCATACAACTGAACTTTCAAATCTGCTAACACCCGCTGAATTGATTCCACTCTGGATTCTAAGGCATCAATTTCTTCTTGCAAATTTTTCTGGAAAAAAAATAATTTAAATTAATTCTATTCAATTGGATGATTTCTGAGCATCTGTGTCTGAAATAATATTTGGGAAGAATTTTAGGTCAAGAACCTTCTAAACTTGGACAGGCAGCTAAGTAACACTGATAATTAGGTCTAAGTGTCTGAATGCGGGCATTTTGAATTCACGGTCCACACTTGCTTATCACAGAATAAATCAAGCTTGTTTTCTCAGTTTCTGCTGATCCAAAAAAGAGTAAAAAATTAATTTCTAAATTATTTTCTAATAAAGAAGCAAATACAAAGACTTCTATAAACAGTTTCTCCTGGGCCTGCTGGCTTCTAACCCAGCTTTTTCCAACAACAAAAATAACTATGAGACTACAGGAAATGATAGAAACTCACACCACCAACCACCAATAATGAAGAATAACAACTTAGGATCCAAATCTGGCAGAAATTTGCACTGACTTTGAGACCTCTGGGGCTACACTTTGGAAAAGAGTGGTAAAAAGTGCCTCATTTGTAAGACAGAGCAGCTTTGCCCAGTGAAAAGTCAGATATTTTTCTAAGTATTTGAGGTGATAGACATGTTAACTATCTTGATTTAATTATTCACATTGTATTAATAAATTATAACATCACGTTTTACCCCATAAATTTATACAATTATAAATTGTCAATTTATAATTAAAAATACAATTCCAAAGGACAATTCTCTCTACCTACCTATCTATAGATACTTAGCCTCTTCAATTCTAAAACCAGTTTTGTAATGTTAATGCTTCCCTCATTAATAGATTAAATGTTAACATATATTCTTTGTTTAAAAAAAAAAAAAAGTCGTAAGTTCCTTCCTGGCTAGGATCAAAACAATTTTTTTCCCTAAACATGACAAAAAAATATGAAATCATACAAACCAAATACCCACTAACATTAGAAACAAAAGAACATCTAATATTGACAGTGTTGCTGTTTTAGAAATCTAGCCAATGGTTCTCAAAGGGTGGCCCCCAGACCAGTATCAGGGACAAAATCACCTGGGAACTTGTCAGAAATACACGCTCTGGGGCCCTTACCTCAGCCCTCCTGAAAGAACTTCTTTGGGTTGGGCCCAGCAATCTGAATTTTTAACAAGCCCTGTGGGTGATTGTGATTTTTATGTGTGCTAAAAGTTTGAGAATCACTGTTACAAAACAAGAAATAGAAATAAGACATATGGCTGCTAGAAAGGGATAAATTCTAAATTTCTATACCGAGAAACACTGGTTAATAAGTAAAATAAGACACTAGAAAGTTATTTTAATATCACAAGTCCAATCATCTCTCTCTTTTCCAAAAATCTCTGAAGGCTCCTCTTTACTCTGGGACGGGAGTGGGCAAACTACAGCCCACAGGCCAAATCTAGCCTGAAGCTTGTTTTGTCAAGTTTTATTGGAACACAGCCATGCAGATTGACTCATCTTGCTTTCATACCAATTACGGCAGAGGCCGTGCAGCCCACAAAACCTAATATGTATACTTCTGGCCCTTCACAGAAAGTTTGCTGACCCCTGCTAAGACAAAGTACAATTTCTTCAACTCAACTGACTGGAGTTCTCCAAGATGTGGCCACAATTTCAGGTGCTCCCAAATCTCCAGCAAATACATCTTCTTGCAGGTCTATGTTTGCACCACCGTCATCCTATGGCCGTTTATACATGCTGCTTCTCATGACTAGAACACCCTCCGCCCCTTTCTGGCTAATAGCCACATATTCCTCAGCTGCTAGCTGAGCACTTTCCCTGGGAGCCCTTCCCTGACCCTTGATGTCCAGACTAGTATAGATTCCTCTCCCTATGTTCTTAAAGCCACGTCTATCCTCATACCACTTTCTACTCATTATCAGTTTTGTTTACTTTTCTTTCTTTCCATCTAGACTATATGCTCCATGCAGGCAAGGGCTAGGCAGGTTTTGTTGTCCCCAATTATCCCCAGTACAGGGCAGAACCTGATACAGAGTAAGCACTCAATTCATTCATTCTAGAATTCTAGAATGAACAAATGAGTAAAAAAATAAAGGTTCAGCCGGGTGAGGTGGCTCACGCCTGTAATCCCAGCACTCTGGGAGGCCGAGGCAGGTGGATCACAAGGTCAGGAGTTCGAGACCAGTCTGCCCAATATGGTGAAACCCTGTCTCTACTAAAAGTACAAAAATTAGCTGGGCGTGGTGGCGGGCGCCTGTAATCCCAGCTACTCGGGAGGCTGAGGCAGGAGAATTGTTTGAACCCAGGAGGCAGACGTTGCAGTGAGCCGAGATTGCGCCATTGCACTCCAGCCTGGGCGACAGGGCAAGACTCCATCTCAAACACTAAAAAATTAATAAATCAAGGTTCAGTATCTATCTCTGCATGGGGCAGGGGATTCACAATAGCCACAAAAACCATGAACTATCTGGGAATACTTCCAAACATTTTTTAAATGGTTAAACAAATAAAAAGAACAAAAATCACAAAATTTGACCAAGAAGAAAAGATTTAAACATAAGGGAGACATACAACATGCCTGCATGGGAAGACACAGGAGTAAATGATAGTTCTTCCCCAGATTCACTAAATGTGGGTTTCATTCATACGAAGTTTTGCTTTTTATGACATTTGAAGAAGAACGACTATCATTTTCAGCAATCAGGTTAATTAGCAAAAGCATTAGGAAAGGTTTAATTGCCGTCAGCTTCTCATAGACAAACGATGGGACTGTCCCTGCCATATAGTTAGAAGGCATGTGAACTGAAAATTTCATACCATGTATCAGATGTCTCAGATACTATCAGAGAACTCATATGCTGACCCAGTAATTATACTTCTCTATTTCCTCACAACAATTTTCTAAATGTGAACAAAGATTTATGTAGAAGAATGCTCACAGTAACATTACTACAGCAAAATACTGGAAACAAATTAATGCTAACAATAAGATCCGTGACCCCAGTTGATAACCATCAACATGATATTAAACAGTCATCAAAAACGATGTTTTGAAAAGGCCTGTGTGCCTGGCTCAGAGCAGGCTCCCAATGAGTATCTGCTGGACAAACAAACATTCAACGAAACCGCAAAAATGCTCCTCCTGGAACATTAACTGTCCAAACTGGGAAGCAAACTACATGGAGAGAGGCAGAGAGAACATAAAAGAAATACAGGAAAATGTTCACTATGAATGGTTACCTCTGGGTAGAGTTACAGGGGATTTTTCTTTTCTGCTTCAATATATGCTATACCTTCTAAATACTTTGTTTTGAGCAATACTTCTGGAGTCAGAAGACCACTGTCTATGTGTCACTTTGAATAAATCCTGTAACCTCTCTAAGCCTCTATTCTTTGTCCCTAAATTGGGATAACAGGTCATTGTTAGGATTCAATAAGATCCTGCTGGCAAAGCATTCAGAGCATGTCTGGGACTTAACAAGGCAGGAAGTATTAGCTATCGCTAGCATCCACTATTTCCCTACATCTACAATGACATGTTCTTTATAATGATGTAAATTCTAATTTCAGAATTAACTTTGAACATACCTTTGCTTCTTCTAACATTTCTTGTGTTTCTTCTTGAGAATGGCTAATGAAGACATCACCAATTTGATAAGGTATCATTAAGCAGTCATCGTCTGCAAGCATGATGTCATCACAAGCATCTTCTAGGTTTTGGAGTTGTTTCTATAAATGAAAAATGGCAAAGAAAATGTATCCAAAGTTCTCTGACGCAGGCTAAAGGCCAGTTGTAATTTGGGGACACCAACTCTCTGAGGGACCCTCTCACAAAGGTATTATTACCACATCAGAATTTCTAAGACTTTAATTTGTAACTTTTTAGAGGACATTTCACAAGCAAGCACCTAGAGCTATCTAACGCATTGTCCTCTGGATATTTTCAGATTGCTATAAGCACCCTGTGGTGGACAGCAGGCACCTATGGTCACTCAGAATTTCTTCTATTTTAACAATTTTCAACTGTGAATTCTGCCCTCCTACAAAAACAAAACCAAAAAACCAACCTACATTTCTCAGCCTTGCTTGCTGATAGGGTGCAAGTAAATCATGCTGGTAATGAATGCTCTGCCAGCATGCACAAGTGATAATAACTTCAATTCCACCAGTCAAATGCACTTGAGCCGGATTTCAACTTAAGGGAGACGACTGGACACGGGCCCCGATTTACAGGGGTAGGTGGCACTGGCAGCAGCAGCTTGGTGTTCCTAGATCTGCAAGAGTGGCTTCCTCATTGGGAAGACAGCTGACTCTGGGATCAGTGAAGGCCACAACAGCTGCTCCATCGCCAGCCAAGTTCTCCAAGACTTGTTCCTGGACCCTCGGTCTAGACTCAAGTTCCTCAATAATTCTGTAAGTTATCGCATATCCCTTTAAAAAAATGACTTTCTGCTTAACTACAGTGAATCACATTATTCATCTGCAACAAAGAGCCCAGAGAAATATATATTCACTTGTTAACTGAGTTCAGTTTTAGTAGCTATAGTACAAAAAAATTTTATTCTTCTAATAATTATTTTCAATACCTTTTTTACTTCTATTTCTTCCTTCAGCTCTGTGATTCTACTTGTATTCCGTGCAAATTTGTTTATCTTTTGTTGATCTTCGAAAGTAACATTCACATCTTCTGCAGCCTGAAAAAAGTGTTTAAGTTTTTGTAAAATTTTAATGGAGAAGTTATAAGTTAGCTTTTTATATTTCTCAACAATAACTCAATAAGCTACTTGCACTCATACAGTCAAGAATTACATGAAGTCCAGAATTTAACAAATGCCTTATTCTTTGCTACACCAGCTTAAGGTTTGTTCATAAATCTATAAACTTTTCTGATACTCTATAAAATAACTCCTAAGCTATAAAAAATTGCAGATATAAAGAACAATTAATAAGTCCTTTTAAAAGGAAAGAAAAAAGCCAACTTTTGGCCCAGAGCAGACTTTCTCAAGTTGGAGCATTCTTTCATTAAGATGACCCAGGGAACAAAAAGTCACGCGGTCAAATATATTGGTAAATGTCTCAGAGTAGTGTTTTTTTCCTTAGAGCTAAAACTTGCATGAGCTTACTGGCTAAAGGGTCACTGTACATTTCAGTGGCTATACTCCATTCATAGCAAAAATTATGTCTATAATGTAGGATCTGTTTAAATGTCTTAATAAGGTCTACTTCACTAAAAAATGAAGAAAACTGAATGTTTAGTATTTAAAAATTAATATTTAATGTGATTAAATTTACAAATTTGCAAATAAAGAGTACTTGGATAACATAAAGTACCCATTAAATAATAAAAAAAATAGGTAACACTGATTGAGTTTACTATGTGCCAAAACTTCCTATAAGTACTTTATTATCTCTGCTAATCCTCCAATCCATCTTATTAAGGAGGATCACCAGTCCTATTTTACAGATTGAGAAACTGAGGTACACTTTATATAATGTGCCCAAAGCCACACAGCCAGTAGGTGGTGGAGCTTGATTTCAACCCAGGGAGACTGGCTCCAGAGGTCGCACAGGTCCACGAGTTCTCGGAAACTGAATGCGAACAGGGGTCTATGTGAATGTGCACGTGTGTGTGTGAGTGTGTACACAGGCTTAGGAACATTTGGAAGAGGCAGCAGGATGCCTGCTTTCATCAGATTTTCAAGGAGATACCATATATTTTTTAAAAAATAAAGCTAAAAAATAAAACCAGACTCTCCTTAGGGTTTCCCTTCCATTTATAACATGAAAACCAGAGCACCTGATTCTAGTTTAAAGGAGGAAAGACACTTGTGTGTGTATAAAAATAGTTCATACTGAAGAACTACTTTTGGTTCTTTCGCAATAACAGTAATGAGCTCACAACATCCAGGTCCATCCCTGACCTGGTCTCTCGTGACCATCGACTTAAAGTATGCGACCTTTTATTTCTCAGAGGTTGAAAGGCCTTGTCGAGCAATACAGAGCTCAGTGGTCAGAATATCACATAGCCCTCCCCTTTGTCAGGCTCTCATTCCACCTCAACAATCCAGAAGATAGCCAGAAAAAACTCTTTACATCACTGTCTAGCTTTGAGTGTTCAACCGTATGCATAATTTTGATGAATATGGAAGTTGGGGAACACTGAGCTACACTCAAGAAACCAAGTCTATATCTTGGCACACAAGTCATTTTGCCTAAGTGAGAACTGTCAGTTCCCTATGCAAACAGACAGCAAAGAATTCTGAAGAGTTCCTGTTTGCCTGAAGAGTAGATGCCATTTGGTTAAATACTGAACCCCTGAAAACCTTAGCAGGTATTTAGAGATGCATTTGTCACAGTGAGGGCTCAACAGAGCCATTCACATGAACAGATCCAGTGCAGGACTGCCTGGCACATAACTGAGGCTAATACATGGTTTCTGAATCTGAACCTAAATCATGCTTGATCAAACTCATAAACACATAGTTTCCAAAATGTGGTAGAGAGAATTTGGCTATTTGCTTTCTGTCTTTCCAAAGCAGGTATTTCCTGTTGTAGCCCCACCAAACCACAGCCATCAGCACAGACCTGGCCCCTGGTATCCAGATCCTTCTGGTGGTTTTCCCACTGGGGTTAAGGGCTAAAGTTGATGTGTGAGTCAAATACACTGCATGCCGCCCACGGAGTGCTGTTTACAGCAGAAGGTAAGATGTCAGTGCCTTTGATGGCTAACAGAGGCTTCTGTTTTAGTCTCACTGTCCTAGAATATTCCTACATTTCTTGAAGCTGCATTTTGGCAAGAAGTGGGTAATTTTATTTATTTATTTTTTTTTTTTTTTGAGAGAGTCTCACTCTGTTGCCCAGGCTGAAGTGCAGTAGTATGATCTCGGCTCACTGCAACCTCCGCTTCCTGGGTTCAAGCCATTCCCCTGCCTCAGTCTCCCAAGTAGCTGAGATTACATACACGTGCCACCACACCCAGCTAATTTTTGTATTTTTAGTAGAGAAGGGGTTTCACCATGTTAGCCGGGCTGGTCTTGAACTCCTAACCTCAGGTGATCCGCCAGGCTCCGCCTCCCGAAGTGCTGGGATTACAGGCATGAGCCACCACGCCCAGCCAGAAGTGGGTAATTCTTAACTAGGGGAGGGTCAATGGACATTGACAGGTCAATTTAACCCGAGACTGTATGCAAAATGGCATGTATAGTATGTGCATTCTTCTGGAAGCTCTTCATATCCTACAGTATCTGAGGCAGCACACAGAGTGGTGCAAAGAGTCAGGCTGGAATCCAATCCAAGCAAACAGGAATCTTGGGCAAATTACCCAATTCTATGGAACCTCCTCAGGTTTCTTATCTGTAAAAAGAAGCTAGTTCCTACCTTACAGGGTTGATAAAATGAACATGTGGGAGAAAGCTTGATGATGGAGTCAGTCAAATGATAGCCAAGCATTTTATATCCTGAATATTGCTTATCAAAAATCATTACACAGATCCAGATCTAGAAGGAAATTCTGCTAGGCCAAAGAGAAATACGCCTGCTCGAGATCCAAGGTAAAAATTAAAATTCCCCGGGCTCTTTTCTTGAGAACTAGTATCTTACGGGATTAGAGGAGGAAACAGAACCATACTCGGTCATGCCCCACACCAAGTCTAGGTATTACTCGGAGTCTGCACTGACAGCTGGGTCCCTAGAAATAAATTCTGGCCAATTTCAGTCTTTTATTTTTACTTTTAAAAACATATCTACCAAGTCTGTATGATGTAAACTTTTGCTTTGTATTTGTACTCAACAACTTTCTTTTTTTTTTTTTGGTTTTTGTTTCTGAGATGAGTCTCGCTCTGTCGCCAGGCTGGAGTGCAGTGGCGTGATCTTGGCTCACTGCGACCTCCACCTCCTGGGTTCAAGCGATTCTCGTGCCTCAGCCTCCTGAGTAGCTGGGACTACAGGTGCACACCACCATACCCAGCTAATTTTTGTATTCAACTTTCATCCATGCAGTAGTTTATTTAACAATTACTGTTTCCTATATGCCATGACAAGAGAGCCACTATCCCACCTGGCAAGCATACATCCTGGTGGAGGAAGAGAAAAAAACAAGATGAACGAGATAATGTTCGATGGTGACAAACGTGATGATGAAAATACAATAGCTTAGGAGAAGAAAGTTTTGGGGGCCTGGGGAGTGAAGGAGGCTTCTTTAGATAAAGGTCAAAGGTAGCCTCTCTGAGGAAAGAACATTTGTATGTAGGATAATCAACAGAAATCAAAGTGCAGATCTCCTTATGGTCGAGAACTGGATCTTAGAAGGCAGAACTTTAGAGATGAGAGTACTGAATCATCTCATCTAAACATTCTCCCCAGCAAAATCATGACCAGTTGAGAGATAACGATGTTACAAATGTAAAGTACTCCAGATTGTACATGATTTGCTTTTCATTAAACTCAAAGGGCTCTCTCTCTATGTCTCACTCTCACTCACTGGCATACATGTTTGTTTTCTCCCATTGAGGGCAAAGGGGAAAAGCGTACATGTAAGATAATCTATCGGGAATTGTTCATAACACTGGAAACATCTACAGGAGGACATTACATCTATCATGTGACTCTCAAAGGCTTCAAAGTTAACGAAGATCTTTTATATTTTGGCCACCACCTACCCTTCTACAAGTTCTTTTCCCATCATGGCTCAAACTTTCTTCCCCTGATTATCTGCCATCAGGCCTTCCTTGTATTAAATGTACTCAGAGTCTCTGCAGATACTCCTCTCTAGAATGCTTCATTCTCTATCCAACTCTCCCTTCCTTTCCTTACATAATCTCACAGATCTCAACTTAAATGGCACTTTCCCAGGAAAGCCTTCTCTGATCTCAAAACAGACCTCATTTTGGCCCTCATTTCGTAAGTACTTTTCCTTCACAGTTCTCACCAGAGAAACTAGTTTTCTGTGTGACTATGTGAGTAATGCCTGCCTCTGTCCTGGAACATACGTTCTTTGGGGCTATAAGAATAAGGGGAGAAGAACTTCCTCACTGGTCACCGCAGTTGTCTCCACTTAAAACTGAGACTATGCCATATTACATGCCCCCAAAAATTTACTGAATCAATGAAAGAGGGAAAAAAAAAGTTGATAATTAGAAATTTTGCAATCAAAATCCAGGGTTCAAATCATTCTTCTGCCATTTCCTCTTTGACCATTTACTTCACCTCTCTGCACTTCAGTTTCCATACCTATAAAACGGAGTGAACCACAACTAGTATCTTTCAAGGAATTAAAGGCCATACCTAACACCAGAGGGCCCAATTTCACAAACTAGAGGTGAAGTGAATCTCACCAAGTTTCATACTGTTTTGAATCACCATGGCCCTGGACCCTACTCTGGGACTCAGTAAGAATTTTTGGATGGCAGAATAGTAGGGTGAGCAACACATCTTGAGTTAGCTGGGGCGTTCCCAGTTTTGGCAGTCCCTCAATTTCATATAAAACGGGGCAATGGGTCACCCTACACCAGGCACAGATGGCACAGACTATGTGGTACTGGATGGGGGTAAAGCAAAGGAAGTTCTAATGTGGTCTTAAAAGTGGAATGAATGCAAATCCCGCCAGCCAAGAGATTCTCATGGAAGACCCCCTATAGCAGTTTAAAACTCAGACTCCGGAGTCAGAATGCCTGTGTTTAAATGCTAGCTTTGCCTCCGTGCCTGTTTTCTCATTTGTTAAATAAGGATAAAAACAGTATCTCCCCTAAAGTACATAAGATAAACAATACACCCAAAAAAAAAAAAAAAAGTACAGCTATACCTAGCACACTGTAAAGCTCCCCAAATTGTCAGTCGTTATTTCCTTCCCCCTCTCCACTTTTCTTTTTCTTCTGTCTAGCTATCTTTACACATCTGGGAATGGCCACGGGTTTATAAACCCGACATGGAAGTTTAGCCTGCTTAGTGGTTACATAGGTGTGCTTTGAGAAAAACCAAACCAAACCTGAGTTCGAACTCCAGCTCAGCTTCTTACTAGCTGAGTCACTTTGGGGCCCCTAACTGCTCTGTGTCTAAGTTTCTCTACCTGCAAAGTGGGGAGGAACCCATTGCACTTGCTGAGCTGCGGGGAGGATAACGGATAAAGGGCCGGCTGCTGGGCCGGCAGATTGTCCGTCTTCAATAAATACTGGTTTTAGCCTGGAGGACTCAGGGGCATAGAGCGTGGACATGGGCAGCTCCCGGTTGGACACGGGGGCTCTTGGGCCTGATAATCCGGGGATGCAGGAACCTGCTGTCCCCCTTATGAGCTGCGTAACCTGAGGCAGGTGACTTCCCATCTCTGGGCCTCAGTTTCCTCACCCGTAACCACGGTCCCAGCAGCAGCTACCCATAACCAATGAGGCTAATGCGATCATGCCGGTGCAACGCCCGAATCAAGGCCAACCACACTCAACGAGACCTTCGACTTCCCACACCTTAGGGGCAAGGCTGGGGCTGCAGATTCCTCAGACTCCCCGGGGGCACCCTCGGCATCGCGGGAGGCGGCCCAGGGCCCTCGGAGGCTCCCGGCCCCAGCCCCGGCTCCCCGCCTCGGCTGGCCAGGTGCCTAGGAAAACGCTCAGGGCGCCAGGCGCGGGCAGGCCTTGCCGCGGGGCCGCTCTCAGGGCCTCGGCCTCGGCCTCGGGTCCCACGCCGGGCTTCGGAGCTGCGCACCCCCAGCATCCCGCGCCCCAACCCCCGCGGCCGAGATTCGGCGCCACCCGCGCATCCAGAGCCCCGAGCGCCCCACTCACCGCCTTCTTCATGGTGGCCGCCATCTTGGGACTGGACTACGGCACGCGGCGGGGAGGGCCGCAATGATGCGCTTCGTCCTCGAGCGTTCTCTCGCTCCCGGTCGGCCCAGAACTCCCCGCAGAAATACAACACTGTCTCCACATTCCCTCCTCTTGGACTTTTGGCTAATGATTCCAAACGGCTGGGACGTAGGGAGGAAATGTGACCTGGAAAGACTTGGTACATGCCAATTAAAGGGACAGGCAACCCCCGTGGGCCGACATAAACACGGGGGTGTGGCGAACGGCTCCGGCTGCGGGCAGCAGGGTGCGCGTCCCAGGGTGCGCGTCCCTCAGCGTGGCGGGGACCAGCTGGGGCAGGATCAAAGGGGAGGCTGGGGGAATTTTTCTGCATCCGTCCCACAGACTTGCATTGAGAAAGCTGACCTCCCTGTAAAAGAGCTAGGAACGAATGGCCTTGGCAAATAGGGTGTGAGACTTACCTGCCATGATAATTCAGGTGGTGTAAAGGAGGAGGCGCTCCTATCTTTTAATGTAATTTTTTTAAAAATTTAGATTCAGGGGGTAGGTGTGCAGGTTTATTACACGGATATATTGCATAGTGCTAAGGTTTGGGTTTCTAATGATCCCGTTGCCCAAGTAGTGAACATAGTACTCCCTAGGTAATTTTTCAACACCTTTCCCCTGCCTCCTTCCCCGTGTTTGGAATCCCTAGCATTTGTTGTTCCCATCTTTATGTCCATGATTACCCAGTGTTTAGCTCTCACTCGTAAGTGGGAACATGAGTGGTTGATTTTCTGTTCTTTGTTAATTCACTTGGGATAATGATGTCCAGCTGCATCCATGTTGCTGCAAAGAACATGATTTTGTTCTTTTTTATGGCTGCATAGTATTCCATGGTGTATATGGACCACGTTTTCTTTATCCTATCCACTACTGATGGGCACCTGGGTTGATTCCATGCCTTTGCTGTTGTGAATAGGCAATCCTATTAATTAATTTACAGCAATATTACTGAACAGTTACTGTATATTCTGACACTTGTATCTCCCAATTAGTAATTTTTTTTTTTTTTTTTTTTTTTTTTTTTGGCCTTAGGATCTCTTTGTACTCCTAGAAATTACTGAGGACTCCAAAGCATTTTTATGTGGGTTATTTATCGATATTTGCTGTATTAGAAATTAAAGCAGAATTTTAAAAATGTAGTTATTAATTCATTTAAAATAATATAAAACTCCATTCCATGGTAATAAAAATCACACTTTAAAAATACCTATATTTTCTAAGACAAAAACAAATTGAGAAGACTGTCATCGTTTTACATTTTCACTGATGTCTTTAATATCAGGCTTAATGGAAGGTTAGATTCTCATGTGTACTTCTGCATTCAGTCTCTCCAAATATACTGTTTAGTTGTCTAGTTGTAGGTATGAAAAACCCCAGCCTCACACAAATCATGCAGTTGGGAAAGGGAGGCCCTCATGGATGCCTGAAAAGGTCTCAGGGACCCCCGACGTTCATGGACCACAGCTTGAGAACTGCCCCTGACAAGCCACCTCCTTTCTCAAAGTCCCAATTTCCTCTTTGGTTCAATGAGGGGAATGAGACCTTACAGCACCTTGTGCTCTCCCCACCGAACCACCTAGCCCGCCACGGGCATTGCCTGTTCTCCTGACTGTTCTGGGCTCTCCAGGCCCTTAGTATTGGGACTTTCCAGTGTGTAGCTTATATGTGCTCAAAAAAGTATTTGTTGAATAAAAATGTTTTTCCAGGGTTAAATTTTAGCACAGGGTCTGGCGCATAGGATATGCTCCATCAGTGACACCTGTTTATTCCAGAGCTCAATGTAAAAGCACTGCAAGAAACAAATGGTGGAGAGGGAGACAGAAATAAAGGGCAAAATTGTCACAAATGGTACCAAGTGCATGAAGGAGATAAATGAGGTGCTGAGGCAGAGCACAGAGGGGAGGGGTGGGGGCCGGCTATGGAACTGGCCTCCAAGCTAAGAGAAAATGGGAGGCCTCAGCATGGGGAGAGGAGATGAAAGTGGGCCCCAGGGATGAAGGGCTGAGAGGGAAAGAGCCTGGTGAGACATGGTAGAAAGGACTGAGCAGCATGGGGCGAGGCTGGGGTGCAAGGCAGGGGCCAGATCTGAGTGTGTTTTAGACCTTGGTAAGGCCAAACCGGGGGAGGGAGAGAGAAAGAGAGAAAGAACTCTGACTTTTTCAAACCTTTATTGAGAAATGGCTGAGTTGAAAGGTGAGGAACAATGGAGCATGAATTTTGAGGAAGTGTAATTGTATGGTGGGGACCGAAAGTAGCATAGGGGGTTTCAAAGAGAGAAGCACTTCAATCCTCAAATTCATAGATCTTAGGACCAGAAGGGACCTCAACCTTCATCTATGCTAACCTTTGCCTTTCGCTGAAATATATAATAATGATAGTTGTTATGGTTTGACTGTGTTCCCACCCAAATCTCTTCTTGGATGGTAGCTCCCATAATTTCCATGTGTTGTGGGAGGGACCCAGTAGGAGATAACTGAATCATGGGGGTGGTTTCCTCTATACTGTTCTCGTGGTAGTGAATAAGTCTTATGAGAGCTGATGGTTTTATGAGGGGTTTCCCCTTTCTCTTGTTTCATTCTCCCTGTCTGCCACCACATAAGATGTGCCTTTTGCCTTCCGCCATGATTGTGAGGCCTCCCCAGCCACGTGGAACTGTGAGTCCATTAAACCTCTTTTTCTTTATCAATTACCCAGTCTTGCGTATGTCTTTATCAGCAGTGTGAAAACGGACTAATGCAACAGTAATAGTAACATATAAAACTGACACGGTACATATTCTGTGACTTGCATGTTGTTAAATGTTTTAATCCTCCCCATACCACACAATATTGTTATCAACCATTTTACAGGAGAGGAAATAGCGTTTCAGAAGGACAAAGCTACCTGGCCAAGGCTACAGCAGCCAGGAAGTACCAGAGCCTGGGTTTGAACTCTTGGCGAACCTGGCTCCAGAGACCACTCTCCAAGCACCAGGATTTGCACATCACTACAAGTCAAGTATAAAGTCAGCTGTGTCCCGGAGTGGGTAGCTCATAGTGGACATTGCAGCTCCTGTCACCTAACTTGCATGAGTAAAGTGTTTAAGACTCATTAAAGGGCGTACTGGAGCCAGACTGCCTTGGTTCAAATCATACCTCCACCACTTTCTAGTTTTGGTGTTAGACAAGTTACTTTCATGGCAAAAATAATGTCTCTCTAATAGCGTTGTTGTGAAGAGTAGAAGAGATAATACATGCAAATAAAGTGCATTGTAAGTTCTCAGGAAATGTTAGCTATGATTACTTTCTCAGTTCAGCCCTGTTGCCTCTGAAATTCCTCTGCCCAAGTTATGATCTTTCAAATCTCCTCTTAAAGAACTCCCCTGGCTCAGTATTACTGCTAACTACCCCCATGGCCATTATTAGTGCTGCCTTTTGAGACTGTAGCATCCATTTCAGATGTGTAGAAGTTGGAAAGCATCCTGGGAGAGAACAATGACAATGGTTAGAAGCCATCCTAGTTGGAATTTTTAAAGCAGAGCCCGAGGCAAAGGCTTAGATACTGCTTCTTCATTAAGGAGTATAATCCCAGGGCAGCAAGAGCAAGGAAAAAGTAGAATGAAGCAGGTCAGGGACGGCCGCAGAGCCCATAACAGGAGACCTCACCAAGCTGACCTTTGCTTGGTATCAAGCACGACTGGTTGCTCCCTCTCTGGGGACTGTCCTGTAAGAGGCTGTGATAACCAGGGCACAGGAGAGTTCAGCTGGGGAGAACTCTTATCTGCCAGTCCCTGCCTCCCATTCAAAGGCTGGCCCCATGGGGACCTCACTCCCAGACACTTCCAGGTTGCTCACTGAGGCTCCCATACTTTTTCTTACCTCAGCCTTCCACAGGGAAGCCCCCAGGTAGAGGAACAAGTGTGAGGCTGTGAGCACCAGGCAACCGGAGCGAGAGGCAGCCCTGCTGGGTTCTGCACACCTCAAGTCTGCACACCATGGCCAGTGTGGAGCTGGTCACTGTGGGGGCTCCTGGGGTGGAGCAGGTGGCCAATGGCAGGTGAGGACAAAGACAGGTTAAACCAAGAGGCTTTAACATGACACATCCTTAGGTGCCGTCTGACACAGAGGCCCATGAAATCAGCTAAGAAGTTCAGATTATGACATACTGAAGAGTCATTGAATTAAATTCTTTTAGGACTTCAAAATTACATTGGACAAACCACAGAATGAGAGAAAATATTTGCAAACTATTTAATTTAATATTTAATTAAGAAATAAGGCAAGAAAAAAGGGATTAACAGCCAGAGTATATGAGGAGCTCAAACAACTCAATAGGAAAAAAAAATCTAATAATCCAGCTTAAAAATGGGCAAAAATTCTGAATAGACAGTCTTCTAAAGCAGACATACAAACGGCAAGTGGATATATGAAAAGGTGCTCAACATCGCTGGACATCAGAGAAATGCAAATCCAAACTACAATGAGATATCAGCTCATCCCAGCTAAAAATTGCTTTTATCCAAAAGACAGACATTAACAAATGCCAGAGAGAACGTGGAGAAAAAGAAACCCTCATACGCTGTTGGTGGGAATGTAAATTAGTACAACCACTGTGAAGAACAGTAGAAAGATTCCTCAAAAAACTGAAAATAGAGCTATCACACAATCCAGCAATGGCACTGCTAGGTGTATAACCCCCAATAAGGAAATCAGTATATCAAAGAGATGTCCGCATTCCCATGTTTATTGCAGCGCTATTCACAATAGCCAAGATTCAGCAGCAACCTAAGTGTCCATCAACAGACGAATGGATAAAGAGTTGGTGGTAGTGTAAATTAGTGCAACCATTACGGAAGACAGTGTGGTGATTCCTCAAGGAGCTAGAACCAGAAATACCATTTGACCCAGCAATCCCATTACTGGGTATATACCCAAAGGATTATAAATCACTCTACTATAAGGACACATGCACAGATATGTTTATTGCAGCACTATTTACAATAGCAAAGACTTGGAACCAACCCAAATGTCCATCAATGATAGACTGGATAAAGAAAATGTGGCACATATACACCATGGAATACTATGCAGCCATAAAAAAGAATGAGATCGTGTCCTTTGCAGGGACATGGATGAAGCTGGAAGCCATAATTCTCAGCAAACGAACACAGGAACAGAAAACCAAACACTTCACGTTCTCACTCATAAGTGGGAGTTGAACAATGAGAACACATGGACACAGGGAGGGAAATATCACACACCAGGGCCTGTCGGGGGTAGGGGGCAAGGGGACGGATAGCATTAGAACAAACAGCTAATGCATGCAGGGCTTAAAACCTAGATGACAGGTTGATGGGTGCAGCAAACCACCATGGCACATGTATAACTATGGAACAAACCTGCACGTTCTGCACATGTATCCCAGAACTTAAACTAAAATAAAAACACAAAAGAAAATGTGGCACCTATACACAATGGAGTACTATTCAGCCATAAAAAAAGAATGAGAGCCTGTCATTTGCTATAACATGGATAAAACTGGAGGTCATTATGTTAAGTGAAATAAGCCAGGCACAAAAAGACAGACGTTGCATGTTCTCACTGATTTGTGGGAGCTAAAAACCTTGAAACAACTGAACTCATGGAAATGGAGAGTAGGATGGTTACCAGAGGCTGAAAAGGGTGTTAGGGGAGGGGGAACTGGGAATGGTTAATGTGTACAAAAATTAGTTATCTAGAATGAATGAGATTTAGTATTTGACAGCACAACAGGGTGACTACAGTCAACAATAATTTATTGTACATTTTAAAATAACTAAAACAGTGTAACTGAGTGTAACACAAAGGATAAATGCCTGAGGTGATGGATGCACCATTTATCCTGATGTGAATTTTTTTTTTTTTTTTTTAGACGGAGTTTTGCTCTTGTTGCTCAGGCTGGAGTGCAATGGTGTGATCTTGGCTCACCGCAACCCCTGCCTTCCGGGTTCGAGCGATTCTCCTGCCTCAGGCTCCCGAATAGCTGAGATTACAGGCATGCGCCACCACGCCCAGCTAATTTTGCATTTTTAGTAGAGGTGGGGTTTCACCATCTTGGTCAGGCTGGTCTCAAACTCCCAACCTCAGGTGATCCATCCACCTCGGCCTCCCAAAGTGCTGGGATTACAGGTATGAGCCATGGTTCCCGGCCCCCCGATGTGATTATTACACATTGTATGCCCATATCAAAATATCTCATGCACCCCATAAATATTTATGCCTACTATGCATCCACAATATTAAAAATAAATACATACATGTAAATAATAATAAAATAAAATCAGATTGGTCCAAATGCTAATACATGTGCTGCTGAGAAACCCTGAGAAGCCAGCCTCATGCAGGGCACTTATTCATCACCATGCCTCCTTAATATCCAAGCGCCTGGTTAACTAGTCACTGAGCTGAGAAATTGCACCAGGAGACGTGGGCTCCAGAGACAGAAGGGCTGGGGGCACTGTCTCCTCTAACAGGTGATATGGAGGTAGGGGATGGCTGGGCTGGATCCCTTTGGCTGGGCTGAAAGAAGCCATGGCTCCAATTGGATGCTCAATGAGTCTTTGGCTACTCCGTCATTATCACGAGACAGTGAATGCTTCTCCAAGCATTAGTTCCCCACACAGGCCATGCAAAAGCAAAGAGAAAAGGCGCTGGGCAGAGAGTCTCTGGGCACAGGGAAGTGTCATTGAATCTAGACAGAGGACAGTGGTGGCTCCTGGCAGTCTTGCTGCTGACTCAGCTCCCTCTGAAGCCCCTGGCTTCCCCTTGCCTCTAAGGTTTTCCTTCCAATTCTATTTCTCACTGTTCTTGTCCCTCTCCTCTCCCCAGACCGTGCTATTCTTTGAGCTAACTCTCTCCTAGCAGAAAAACTAGTTCTGCAAGTCCGCATGGTACAGGGACTTTCAAGTCTTCTGTTGAGCATCTTCTGATTTCCTGATGTGGAGCATTTCCGACCTTTGTTTCTGGTCCTTTCTTCAGCTGGGGACTGTCCCTGGCTCTCCGGGGAGAAGCATGGCGTACAGGTGGAAGCATTTGGATCCTGCAGGTTAGGGAGGAGAATCAACAATGACCATTTGAAAAGACTTTCCCTTATGCCAGGTTGAAAACTGGCCACCCACTGATTGGATCCAAGCTATGTGTTCTTTGACCCGTATGGTATTTTTCTTTACTGGAACCAATATTTGAGATTTTTAGTTTTGCTTGAGCTGGTACAATCAGCGTCCTGGTGACATTGCACCTGTGTTTCTGCATGATGGGCAGCTGCTGGTGCTGCTTCGACCTGGCACATTCAGCCAGCAGGCTTTCTTCCAGGCATGGCAGACCCCCAACTCACAGAGCACACACAGCTACATGTAGGGCACCTGCCCATCCGTGTGCTCACCTGTCAGGCCCTCCAGGTAAAGGAACTTGTAACTCCCAGCCTTCTGTTCTAACATACCTAAATGAGAGCATTTATGCGTGTGTGTGTTTGAAATTTGTACCATGCTAGGTGCTGTTGCAAGTAGAAAAATAAAGCAGACAAGGTGCTTGGCATCACGGAGCTTATGGTTGACAAACATACGATCAAAATCATAGCACCAGAAGCTGCAACCCTGGGGTGAGTCCAGGGGAGAAAAAGCTTGAATCTGGCTGGAGTGGTCCCCAAGGACTGTGGAATCAGTGGTATGTTGCTTGGACCAAGAAGGGCAGGTGCTCAGCATTGAGGATATAACACTGAAAAAACACAGACAAAACTCTTTGTCCTCATGTAGCTTACATTCTATTGAGAGGAAAAAGATCATAACCAAAACATATAAGTAAATTATACAGTATGTTAGAAAGTGTTGTTAGTATAAATGCTATTAATTGCTCCAACAAGAATCATGCAATTATAATAAAAGACTGTGTGACTACCATCACGAACACTCCATGACGAAGATATAAGGACAGAAATGGTCAGTATATTGACTGGAAAACAGAGAGAAAAAAAAAACAAAACCTATTTGAATTGGTATGTAAGCTACAAAATTGTCCAGACATGTCCCAGTTTAATTTAGATGTTGTCACAAAGCGATAATGAGATTATCACATCATTTCCTGGCAGTACATGCCTGGGTGCCCTCCAAAACCTGCAACACCTGCTCCAGGTTCCTGGTTCTGATTTAAAAAGGAAACCTTGATCAGATTCACCTTCCATGCTGGCCATGAGGAGTGGGCAGCAAGAAGGAGCAAGCCCCAGGATCACGCAGCAATTTGGTTTGGCGCCTGCAGAGGGCACCCGAGGAACATGACAATGTTCCCCAGACTTGAACCATTCAAATCCACCTTCCAAATATTTTGCACTTCTTTTGAATCTTACTGTTCTGGGTAACGTTAAGTATTGTCAGTTTGTATTTAGCTACGCAATTTTGCAAATGGTCTTTCCATAACCCTGTTTGAAACACTTCATTGTTTTCCCATTGCACTTAAATTTCTTACTAGGGCCTAGCCTCCCTCCCTGACCTTGTTTTGGACCATCTTTCCCCTCACTCACTGTGCTCCACCCTCTTGGGCCTCCCTTCTGTGAATGCTACATGCTCCCGCCTGCCTCAGGGCCTTTACACTTGCTTTTCCTGCTGCCTATGATGCCTTTCTCCTACTGTTCAGCCAGCTACATTCTACAAAGACTCAGCATCTATGTTACTCCATCAAGGAAGCTGCTATGATTTGAATGTGTCCTCCAGCGTTCATAGGTTGAAATTTAATGGCCAATGTGGTTGTATTATGAGGTGGGGACCTTTAAGTCTGAGGACAGAGCCCTCAAGAATGGGATTGGGTCCCTTATAGAAGGGCTTGAGGGAATTCGTTTGTCTTGGTCCATTCTCCCACTGCTATAAAGAACTGCCCAAGACTGGGTAATGTAGAAGGGAAAGAGGTTTATTGACTCACAGTTCCACATGGCTGGGGAGGCCTCAGGAAACTTATAATCATGGCGGGATGTGAAGGGCAAGCAAGACACCTTCCTCATAGGGCGGCAAGACGGAGAGTGAATGTAGGAAGAACTACCAAACATTTATAAAAACCATCAGACCTCATGAGAACTCACTCACTGTCGCGAGAACAGAGTAGGGGAAACCATCCCCATGATTCAATCACCTCCACCTGGTCTTTCCCTTGACAATAATCCCCATTTCCCCATAATGGGGATTATGAGGATTACAATTTAAGATGAGATTTTGGGTGAGGACACAGCCAAACCAAATCAGGGTTCATTCTCTTCTGCTCTTCTACCAGGTAAGGACATAGCATTCTGCCCTGCAGAGGACACAGCAACGAGGTGACATCTTAGAAGGAGAGACAGGACCTCTCATCAGCCATCAAACCTACAGGTGCCTTGATTTTGGATTTCCCAGCCTCCAGAACTGTCAGGAATAAATCTCTATTGTTTATAAATTACCTAGACTCAGGACTTCAGTTGCAGCAGCACAGACGCACTAAGACACAAGCTTTCCTTAAACACCCATCTCCCAGACAAAAGCAGCATCCCCTGCCCCCTAAAGCAGCTTTCTATGCCTCCCTGGTATATTCCCTTTTGAATTTTATGTCCCTGTTAAACTGAGGGACAGAGATTGCAATGGAGGAATGAACATAACTTGAGACGTCCTAAGTTATGAGTTATTCCCAAAGTACAGAGAATAAAGATTAACCCAAGAATTTTACTTCTTGTGAAAAGAACAAATTACAGAAGCTATTTTTGACAATAGTGGGATTTTTTAGCCTATCCTTAAAGTAAACAAAAGTTTAGAGTTAATCATAACATATGTATACTATTATTTTTTAAATTGTTCCTGCATCCAATGGTGACATAAACACACTGGCTCCAATAACAGAGTGAGATTTCATTTCTAGATAAAGATGCTACCTCGAGGCAAATTGAATGCTCAAATCTTTCTACAGGTAAAATATTGTTTTAATAAAAGGCACTTCCACATTTGTGTTTACATAATGAGCCTCTTCCCATATTCGGTCAGGTGTTGCCTGGGCAGACTGAAGGAGAGCTGAGGTCCTGGCTACAATGAATTCCATTTGACCTAATAAATGTTGACTCGCCAGTGTAATCACTGATTCTTGTAGCAGTGTAGGACATGGATCCTAGGAGAAGATTGCAGTATTTTATGAGCTGCCATTTGCTAAGCTCAGGAAGAGCTCTCCTGAGGAGGAGAGGCAGTCCCTAACTTGTCACTGGCATTACAAAGAGGCTGTATTTCTATTAAGCATTTAATATATACTTTGGGTTCTTAACTTTTGCAGATTCATTCAGTTCAAACTATAGGTATAATTTTCATTTCGTAGGTGGGAAAATAGAGGCTCAGCACAATTGGGTAATGTCTCTAAGTTTCTATACCTTATATAACTGTTATCTGATAAAAATAAGGATAGAAATCCTAGTTATTCTCATCTATACCATATTTTCTCATTCTCACAAAAAATTAAATACTTTACTTCTCAAAAATAATTCTGCCTCATTTCCTTTAGAACTAACTTTGTTCAAACAAATTTTACTACCACCCAAGTAATTATGCTATCTAGTTATGTTCATGAAACAAGTCTACCTGTATTTTTTGCATAATTTGACAAGATATATAGGACAACATAGCAATGAAAACTGTTCTCCTTTTTATTTTAAGATCCCACTCCCCAAAGAGGGGTGAATTGTATTAAAAGCACTTGAATAATGCATACATAGGAAATCGATCTATATAATGCATTATTTTAATAGGTTTGTATCCAACTGTAACTCATCATTACAGACTTTATTTTATAATTGTCTCTTTGCTGATGGGGAATGGGAATTTGTATTTATCAGACTCCACATTTGATTGGCTGCCCAAGAAGAATTAGTTCTCCTGAATATGTGGTGCTTGCCTCCCAACACCCATTTCCTGCTCTTCTAGCAATAGCCCTAATTTCAATGTAAGGACCCTCCCCTTCCTCCCAATCAGTCCATGTGACCTGGGTGGACTCTCATACCCTCTTAGTGATGGAGCCTAAGAACAGCCTTCAGTCATTCAGCAACTCATGGTCACATGACTGTTCAGGGATAAGCACAGAAACAAACTGAGGCCAATCAGAGCCTCAGCTTCTGATTCCAATGGGAGCCAGAAGCCCTCTCTTCCTATTTGCTGTGAAGCTGTAGAAATGGAAGCTCTAGCATAGTGGCTGGCATCTTGCCATATCAGGAGTGAACTGATTTAAAAATGGGACCAAAAAAAGAAGTGAAACTGAGGAACAGGGAGAGATAAAACAGGGCCTGATAAAAAGCATTCCCCTAGTCACACGGAGAGCTAAGCCAGCCCTCCCCTTGAACTTTTCAATGACTTGAGTCATCGAATTCATTTGCTTAGGAAAGTTTGGCTTAGTTATCTGCCACTTAAAATCAAAAGAGTGCTCACTGATACATCATGGCTACATTAATGTCCGGACAGAGCCTGAGACAAGGGCTTGCTGCAGGCAGTTCGTTGTGGGAAGTGATCCTGGGGAAGCCGGAGGAAAAGTGAAAAAGGTGAAGATAGGAAGCTGTTCCAAGGGCTGTTACTGGGCTGATGACCCTGTAGGCTGCTGGAACTTGCTCCTCCTGCAAACCCTCTGGGGTCTAGCATGTGTCCCTCAGAATTGTCCTCACTACAGAGACAGCATTTATCCACCCAGCCCCATTCAGCCAAGGGTTGGCCCGGTGGGTGTTACCTCCCCTGCACTTCCAGGTTTGATCCTGCCCTAGAACCTGACCTCAGTAGTAGAAAAGCCCCAGGACATGAGGTACTACTGAGGTCAGGTTCACCTGGCCACAGCTGTTTGTCAGTTCAATGCCAGAGCAACAAGATAGGTCAAGAGGACATAAGACAAGGCATCAAAGATGCCCAATGCTATTAAAATTCATTATCAGCACCACACATTGGTTCCCTAACATTAAACTTTATAAGTTTTGACAAAACTGGACAAGAACAGGGTTGAATCTGATGAAGCCCAACCAGAACTTCAATATCGATGTCTTTCACACACGATACTTAGGACCAAAGAAGTCCCCTTAAGGGAATTTTGTGTATCATAGTCTTGGCGAACTGTTCTGCTGCAGAACTGGGTCAGATCAGTTGCATGCGGGGAGGAGAGTTTTCTCTGGAAGTAAAGGGATGGCCCCTGCTGTTACTCATTGCTGGAAAAATCAGCCTGAAAACAGCAAATGAGAGCAAGAGAGATGAGCCTTAGGTTCCGGTAAAGGAACGCTCTCACCGTGACCCAGAGTTTAAGGGTAGGGTAGGAACGTGATCCTGGCCTTGGCCTCTGACTCATTCATGCAACACATAGTTATTGAATGTCATCAGGAGCAACCACAGATGGTGAGGCCCGGTGCAGAACGAAAACTCAGGGCCCCTTGTTCAAACACCAATAAGAATTTCAGGATGGCAACAATGCGGGGATCGTGTGAGTGCGGGATCCTATGTGACTACACGGGCTGCATGCTTGCGAAGTCCATCCTGTCACCTAGGTGTCACTTATTGTGCTAGGTTCTGGGCATACACTGGCAAGCAAAACCGATATGGCACCCATACTCAAAAAGCTTAGAGCCTAGCCTGGGATGTATATGGTTCCCTCCATCAGTCTCCTTTTCCAGATATCTTTCACAGCATGAGCCCTCACTATAGTGAGCTTGATTCACTATTATGTGTGTGTATATATATATTATATATGTAATGTTTATATAAATAATATATAATTAAATTAAATATATATTTATTATATATACATATATACTTATATAATATTTATATATATTTGTTCCATTTGTTTATATATATAAATATAGATATTTATTATATATTTGTTCCATCCTTATTCTCTCTGGGGCACTCACCTATGCTATACCCTCTGCCCTCTATAACTATATCAATAAACTAATGTTTATATATTTACATTACATAAATATATGTAGATAAAATAAATCTATAATTATATATTATATACACATAAAATTGCTCATGCAACTTGTTCCCTAAGCCCCTGGAGTACAACTGAAGAATCAGTGATTACATTGGTGGTTCTAATGCAGGGGTGGCAATCTGGTGATTTTGAAAACTGTCAGATATGTCTCCAAGGGGAAGCAGGGGGCTCTCCGAGGGGCAGCTTCCTATGGGATTGGCTAGTATAATTTTAACTATCAGCATTAACTGGAATGTCCAAGAGAGATACCAAAAAAGTTAGATTTACCCACCTGTTTGAGAAAGAAAAATGCCTAAGCAATTTGAGCATTAAGAATGTGAAAGCAAGAACGTTGTTCAAATAACCCACAGGTATTTGAATGATACTGGCTGAATATCACTCTGTTTGGGTCTGTTTTTTATAAACCAAATAACCATTTGTTGAGGTTAACTTGCTTCAATGTTGAATGTTAACGCACTCTTCCCTCCACAGGTTTTTACCTTTCATATCTAGAGTTTTCTAGGAGCCACACCATGTATTCTAGAATAAGTCTTTCTGCTTCATTGGCTCCAGATTTTGTCATGGTGTGTCCTTCACTACCTCTGCCACTTGGCCAAAAACTTCCTATAAGACCTCAGAGACAAGGCTTGGCTGATAGGAGAATTAAAAGAAAGTTCAACCAGAGAGTAACTTACAGATACTGAGCAAACTTAGACTTGCCCTCAAGCCATGGAAGAGGCGTGTTTCCTCATTGTCTGGTGATCTTCCACCTTAGCAACAGGAAACTCCACCTCTAGCACCGGAAGCTGTTCCAGGGCCTTTGTGCCAAACTGACTTCCAAAATCCATTGAGTCTTCATTTATTATCTGGAGATTGGTCTACTTCTAAAATGATTAGTGGAATGTGTAGGATTTATGGTTTGGATCTGAGACCACAGGTCAATCACACTGTAATCCATATCAATCATTTTCTCAAAGTATAGTTGACCAATTTTAATAAATGTCATCTGGAAGCTCGTACTCTAGCTTCTAAATCTACTTTTGAAGCTAGAATACAATTCTACTTTTAAATCTCTCCTTTCAAGGAATTCAATTTCTTGGAATCCAATGCTTCCACTGGGTGTCTTTGCCTGCAAGCAATTGAAACACATTCGAACTACTTTAAACAATGAGTGGTGATTTGCTAAGCAATACATAGCGTGTCTTATGGAACCTTTAGCAACCAGGATTCTATTTTTAGGAAATCAAGTAGATTCCTTCGTGTTAAGGCAATTGTACTTTTAAAACATTTCTGCAAATTCTTTGACATCCTCCCATCAAAAGCCTACTGCCCTTCCTTTGAATATGGACTTACCTGGTGAGTCCCCTCTAACCAAAAAGAGTGCAGCAGAAGCAGAAGTTGCCATATGACTTCTAAGGCTGGGTTAGAAGAGGCAATCTAGTTTCACTTGTTCTCTCTGGGGGTACTCACCCTTGGTGCCCACCTTTTGTGCTGCGAGGAAGCCCAGGCACCCAGCAGGACCACATGTCAGTGTTCCAGTCAGTGGTCCCTGCCGAGACCCCAGCTCTCAGCCAGTATCAACTGCCAGACCTGAGTGAGGAAGCCTTAAAGTGAATCCAGCCCCAGCCACCAACTCTCTGCAACTGCACAGGAAACCTCAGTGAGGAGATGGGAGTCACTCCCAGCATGAGGAGGTATGATAATAATAAAAGACTATTGCTGTTTCACACCACCAAGTCTGGAGTGTGATATATAACCAGACACCCAGGTAGCAATCAGGACCCCAGTATCAACTACAGAAGTGGAAGGGCACTAACTTGCTGTTCCCACTGCCAGCAGCCAGAGGGTGGGTACATGACCTGGCGTCGATGGATCCGTGGCTCTTAATTCTTTACAGCAGGATCCTCTGGTGGGGGGTTCTGGCCATGCATCAGTGGTGGGTTTCCGTTTTGGAATCCTCCCCACATCCCAAGCTTGATCATCCAGCCACACTCTTGCAAGCCTTTGCCAAATGCAATGCATTCTCTATAGATGAGGATAGCCAGGGCCAGTTTCTGTTGCTTACAACTAAAAAAAGTCCAAATTGCTACTTGATCAGAAAGTGCCTCTGGAAGAGACTGCAAATGGAAACCGTCAGGACATCAGACCTTTGCCTCATTTCTCCTGTCTGCTGTCTGCTCAACTGCTTCAATCCTCTTTACCTCTGCAAACCACCTTCCTCTACTGGCTTCAGTTATGTGTGGAGCAAAATGGTCTCCCCTAGCTTCTGAGATCAAGAGACCAGATCACACGGATGAGCTGGATTTTTCTCAAATCCCAAATCAGTGCTTACGAGTAAAAGTCTGAGTGGCCCAGATTGGATCAAGTTCATCTATGGCCAAAACCTAGTGTCATGCTGTGTCTGCATGGCTGCTAAGGGCCCGGGCCTGTGGGGCGAGAATAGAAGTCATTTCCAGAACGCGGGAGCAGTGGTGCAGTTCCTCATGAACTGGGGAAACAATGCCAGAAACTTCCACTTCATCCCAGATGAGACTGTTACCCTAGAGGGAGTTTTCCTCTGTGATCTTCCTGCTCTCTAAAATGTAATCCCAGATAACTCACCTGCCTTTCCACCTCTACCTACAACTTTTCCCATGCTCCTCCTAATCATTTAGCATATCTTTTTTTTTTTTTTTTTTTTTTTTTTTTTTTTTTGAGACGGAGTCTCTCTCTTTCACCCAGGCTGGAGTGCAGAGGCGCCATCTCGGCTCACTGCCAGCTCCACCTCCCAGGTTCATGCCATTCTCCTGCCTCAGCCTCCTGAGTAGCTGGGACCACAGGTGCCTGCCATGACGCCCGGCTGATTTTTTGTATTTTTAGTAGAGACGGGGTTTCACTGTGTTAGCCAGGATGGTCTCGATCTCCTGACCTCATGATCCACCCATCTCGGCCTCCTAAAGTGCTGGGATTACAAGTGTGAGCCACTGCGCCCGGCCCATTTAGTATATCTTAATCAATACATGTTTAATCCCTTCCTGCTTTTCTAGAGCTTCCATAAGTGACTTACTTCCTGTGAAGCATTTCTGGGGCCTTTCATATCTGGCTTTTCACACTCACTTACTTGTCTTTCTTGTGGGATTCTTTGAGCAGTGATTCCATTCCGGGGAAGTTCTGTGTTGGAGTCTGTAATTACTGTCCTGTACCTGGCATGCCCCTCTGTGTGTGCTTCACAAGATTGGCATGCAGCAGAGGCCACCATCCTATAAATGTCACAAATGAAAAGTTTGTTGACAAATAAAATAGTAGAGGATAGACCAACTGGGATTGGTCTTTTGTGCCTTCATTCATTGTCCTAGTTATAAATTTCCTGGGGCCAGGCATGGTGGCTCACGTCTGGAATCCCAATACTTTAGGAGGCCAAGGTGGGAGGGATTGCTTAGGCCAAGAGTTCAAGACCAACATCGGCAACATAGCGAGATCCCATCTCTACCAAAAATATATTTTTTTTTAAAATTAGCAGGCATGGTGGCACACCCCTATAGTCCCAGCTATTCAGTCGGCTGAGGCAGGAGGATCGCTTGAGCCCAGGTGTTCGAGGCTGCCATGAGCTATGATCATGCCACTGCACTGCAGCCTGGGCAACACAGCAAGACTTTGTCTTTAAAAAATTAAAATAAAATATCCTGGTTCATTTTACCTGATCAGAGTCTTGCACTTTTGCCCGAGCTGGAGTGCAGTGGCACAATCTCGGCTCACTGCAACCTCCGCCTCCCAGGTTGAAGCAGTTCTCCTGCCTCAGCCTCCCAGGTAGCTGGGATTACAGGCATGTGCCACCACGCCCAGTTAATTTTTGTATTTTTAGTAGAGACGGAGTTTCACTATATTGGTCAGGCTGGTCTCGAACGCCTGACCTCGTGATCCACCCACCTTGGCCTCCCAAAGTGCTGGGATTACAGGTGTGAGCCACCGTGCCTGGCCAATAATTGGTCTATTTCTATCCCTGGGGCTATACCTATTAAGAGAGCAGAGGCGCATAGAAGGATACTGTAGCTGGGAATATGGTTGCAGCAACTTCAAAGAGTTGCCAACTTTTTACTTTGTCTAAATCTAAAATTAACAACATAAAAGCAAAGACTTTATACCATGAAAGAAAAGGGCAAGAATAGAATAAAAAAACAATCTTTTCCAATAAAGTCATATGGATAAACTTTTCCAACTTTTAAAATCCCAGGCCACTGAAGCAGGAGAAAGGCCAGTGACCCTTTCCAGTGGGCCTGACTTTGGGATTTACTCCAGGACACCATCTACTTTTCCGGAGTGTGGAGTTTTAAATGGGGCCAAAGAAGACACTGATTCCATTAGAATTCTTTTCTCCTGCAATCAAAGAAGGGAGAACCCCTTCTGGTTTCCTGCAGAAGACAGAGCACGTTCTCACATCCGAGTACCTTGTCCTCCTGTGCCAGGAAGTTTTGGCCAGAAGCAAAGAGAGCCTTATATCACCTGCATACCTGTGCCAGGCACTCTGCTAAATAGGATACACACAACAACATTTCAAGACTGGGAATAGTCTCTCTTTTTTTTTTTCACCAATAAGAAAGTCAAGACTGCGAAAGGTAATGCCGCCCGCCTATAGTTATACAGGCTGATAGAATCTGGAGCTATGATTTGAATCCAAGCACATCAATTGCCTAAGTCCACTCTCCAAACCATTGCTTTTCGCCTTAAAGATTTAAACAAGGGATTTTGACAACCAGGTGACATACACATTTTCACTTTAGAGAAAAATTATTCTATAAAAGATGGTAATTTTATTTTGGACCCTAGACTTGAGACTTCAGAAAATATAAACGGCCCTTTTACCTGAGTCATGGTAATAGTGTTATTGAATAACACGATATCTGAGTCACTTGGATTCATGTAAAAAAACACACAGGAAGTTTTATTTGTGATTTACTGGTTTTGAAATCAAGTCACAAGCTTGGGCATGAGGATAGTATTATTATTTTTGTTGGCAAGATGAACTGATTGTGAGTGTAATATAAGTAAAAGTGATGGAATTGACATTCCCAGGAACATTTTCAAAGGTTAAACTATGGACTCATTCATCACAAGTCTTCAGAACTTGTAACAAAAACTTCCTCCTGTGGCGTTCCATGAAATGACTATTTATCTGAAAGATAAAAGATAATTTCCCTTTGCTATCATCTCTTCAGATACTTTTCAACGCCTGAATTTTATTTCTCTACATCCATATGCAGCCTTGGCCTTGTGTAGGTGGAGTTCTCATTGAGTTCCATGAATACTGAGACTCCTCTTCCCCTAAAAATACCTCCTGATCCACTATTAATGCCTCAGCTTCTCTTACCAGGAATTTCACAGTTAGAGACAAGGCTTCATTGAGGATACGCCTGTGAGAGAAACAGATTTAGAATGAAAACAGTCAGGAATTTCAGATTATTTTATGAGAGCTGGTTTTGAGAAAAGAAAAGGTAAGTGAGCAAGTATGCATCAGAGGTGAAGATAATACGTTAATAGTCGACTTTTACAGCGCATTTACTACCAGCCAGGCACTGTTCTAAGTGCTTTATATGAATTAACTCATTTAACCATTTTCATAACCTTAGGAGGTAGGTATTATCATAATTTATATATTTTATAGATGAAGAAACAGACACAGAAACACTGAGCAATTTGCCCAAGGTTGTATAGCCAGAAAGCTGGAACGTTAGATTTAAACTCAGGTGCTCTGGATTAAATCAACCCCTTTTAACCATTGCACAGACCAAGCCAAGGAGATGAGAACTGCTGGATAGAGGCAAGAGTACCACAAAGGGAATGTCGGCGCATAAAAAACTTCAGACTCTGAACTCTATGGGGGATATCCTGTCAGCTCTGTGTTAAGATCTGAAAAGAAAATGGACCATTCTCTTATTAATTTAAAAAAAAAAATCTGAACATTTAGAGAGTCTTTGTTAAAAGTCTGTTTACTGTCAGGGCTCAGCGAGTCCCGGAAATGAGCAGCTCAGGACGCTTTGAAGGTTTAAGAGAAGATGCCCTGAAACATCTGGGAAGAATACCGCCTCTTATTTATCATGTGGTTGCAATGACCACATTTCTTGTTTATGAAGAACAGATGTCTTTGGTGGTTACGCAGCAATGGAATTTGTTGATGAATATTGGGGAGTCCGTAGAATTGATAAGAAGGCTGGACAACCAGGCCTGAATAAATAGGCAGGCATCTAGGGAAATGAGGCAGCCAAACTGCGGCCAAAATTATACCAAAGGGAAAGTCTGGTTTGATTCATATTCATGGACAGTATTACAAGCAATAGCAGACTGCTGGCACTGGACGCTGAAAGCTGTGGCTGCCGCCACCAAATATGTCTGAAGTCTGCAATGTTTCTTTGCATGCTGAACACCTCCAGACAGAGCATGGGATTGGCTGAGGTTAGTCACATGATCTCTAGCCATTGGCGAGCTGAGAGCCCAGAGTTTTGAGCCCCTTCAGCTTCCGGAATTGGTGCCAATTGTCTCTGTTTTAGGATTTCTCTAAATACTCTAGGTTCAAATGTTGGTCTGCGAAGGACTCAAGATAGATGGGTATTTTGGAGTTGTATTTGTCATCTAAATGTAAAGAAAACTCAATAATCAACAAAGGTATGGAAAGATACTATACTCAAGATGGAAAATGGGGGATTATGGTAAGAGCTGAATAAAGACAGGATTTAAATTCTCTACACTCAGAATTTTCTTATTTGTAAAATGGTTGTCAACATGGTATTTATCTCATGACTTGTGAAGATCTAAGGAGATGGTGAGAGCTTGGAAATTCACAACTTTAAAAAATTAAATCAAAACATTAGAAATGCTATTATATATTAATTCCCCATTTCCACTCGAAGCAGAACTAACATGAATGAAGCTATATAGCAGGGAAAGTGCCTTAAAGTAGGATAGACTGAGAGAGATGTAGTGTTGAATTCTGAAGGACACCCAAATAATTGCTCTCCCTGTGAAACTGCATAGAAAATTCCATTCACACATTCTTCAAACATCCTTGAAAACGTAACACTGTAGGCACTTTTTTCCCTAAAGCTAACCAGGTGGTTGTGACCCTTGGAAGTTCCTTCTAGGTGCATGCTTTTCAAGATATTATATAAACATTCCTTTTAGTAATCTTCTCTTAGGCTGGGCCCGGTGGCTCACGCCTGTAATCCCAGCACTTTGAGAAGCTGAGGCAAGAGGATTGCATGAGCCGAGGAGTTCAAGACCAGCCTAGCCAACATGGTGAAACCCTGTCTCTACTAAAAATACAAAAATTAGCCAGGCTTTGTGGCGCACGCCTGTAATCCCAGCCACTCCGGAGGCTGAGGCATGAGAATCCATTGAAACCGGGAGGCAGAGGCTGCGGTGAGCCGAGATTGTACCACTGCACTCCAGCCTGGACAACAGAGTGAAACTCTGTCTCAAAAAAAAAAAAAAAAGAATCTTCTCTTCCTCTCTCATGATGGAGGCTTCTAAAGACATATACATATAATTATGATATAAAATTATACATATAAAAATGCCACCTGGCCAAAATTTCCACCACAAATTAACCTGCTCGAAACATCTACCATAAACATTTCTTACAAAACTAAGGAATCCCCTTTTCTCGGGCTTCAGTTAATTTAATAATTAGTAATTTACAATTAGTAATATGCTAATATTTATGTACCAATATTTATTCATGCTTTATATTCATGCTTTATATTCATGATCTTATTTAATTCCTGAAGCAATTCTGTGAAGTAAGTACAGCCATTTGTCAGAAGCCAAAATTGTGTCTAAGAAAGATGGGCTCACTTGCCTGGTCTCATACGTTAAAAGCAGGTTTCTCTCACTCTGGTCTTAACCACTATTTATGGAAAATGTAACCAGCAGAACTACAGAGCAAGTGGAATTCTTGCAAAAAATCAGGAGGGTTTATAGCCTAAACCATTAAGGGAGGCTGTGGTTTTTGGGGGTACCAAGTGTATTATTCACTGTGACAGATTCCCTTACCTACCAGGGCTCAAATGCCAAGGCCCTCAGGTAGCTACCATCATCTTTTCTCCACAGTCGAGTATGTGCTGGAAATGGAAAGCTACCGAATGTCCACACTATTGGTTATCAATGCATTCCGGCTTGGGCATTATTTAAATGTCCCATGTGGGTGTTTACTTTCCATCAAGTTGTGTAAGGGATGAGAACTCTGTAGGGAGTGAGTGTCCTTTGGTAATTAGCACCCTGCCCTGCCCCCAGTTATTGCTGAGATTCTTCTCCAAGGTCTACTGAAGCTGCCTCTATCTGTGCCACTGTGGGCTCTGGGGCTTCGGGCAGGACTGGGGACCCAAGCTCCAGAACAGGGCAGGAAATTCCCTCTTAAGCCTCCCTAAAACTACAAAGGCCCCTCTGCTCAAGGGTGCTCCCACCCACCTCTCCCTTTAGCCCTTGACTGCCTGGGGAGCTGGGCCAGAGCTCACAAAGAGGGATGGCGAGTTCTCTGGCCACCACGCACAGAGGCCTCCCCTGCATGTGGAACCCACTTCTCGAGGCACGATGGGTGGAATGAGTGTGGTTGACATCACTGGGTTCTAAAGTCCAGGCTCTGGACAGGCATCGCCATATTGGCCAGTGATTCCCAAACCTCGCTTCCCCTCGATTTCCCAGGTGAAATTCTGGTTCATAGAGACTCCAGAGAGTCTCATGGAGTAGGTCTCAGGTAGGGGCTAGAAATCGGCGCTAATAAAACAAAACAACGCGCTGCCCAGGTGATTCTAGGGGCTCAGCTTTAGGTCAGAACCATTGACATCCGACATTTGATTTGAAGAGAGATTTGGGGGAGATCTTCCTCTTAAAGGGTGGTGAGCAGCAAAGGTAAAAAGATCAATCATCTGTTCCCTAAAGAACACTTTTCACCAGAGGCAGGTCCCAGATTGTGAGGATACCACCTTCTTGCCACAGGATGCATACACCTTTTTGGGTCCTGTATCAGACCTTGAGAAGGGAGCCAACGAAGCGAGCCAGGGTTGGCCTTTTGAAAGCAAGATGACATACCTCTCATCCCAGAAACTGAAAAATGCACAGGTACCTGTGTTGGATTATTTTAATAATTTCTGCAGAATTAGAAGGCTATCTCCCCTCATGACACTTTCGCTTACTCGTTGGTCAACCCGAGCACGAGATACGGTCAGTTGTTCTTCAATTACAAACAGGCAAAGTGGGGATTGGGTGGGGAGGAGAGGCAGCCAGTCTGCCATGGGCTGCTGCTATGAGCAACATGGACTAATATTAGTACAGCAGGGTGGGGATGCTGCTAGGAGATTGAGAAATTCCTGTTTCATATTTTCCTGAAAACGTAAGTTCCACTATCTTTTGGACTGAGAAGCACAGGTTACTACAGAAACAGGTTGGAAATGGTGTCACAGACATTCTGCATCATGCGTGCCATTAAATCATGAGTGCGGGGGGTGTGCATGTATGGAAGATGTGTTTGTGGGAAGAGGTGCATGTGGGGGAATAGATACGGGGTGTGTAATGTAGGTGCATGTTCGTGTTGGTGAGGAAAGTTGCATGGAGGTGTGCTTGCATGTAGGGTTGTGCATGTGAGGGCATGCACCACGGGTGCCTGGGTGCACGTGTGGATGTATGGGTGTGTGCGCCTGTGGGTGGGTCTGGGTGTGCCTATGCCTGAGGAGGGAGTGAGTGTGCTTTGTGGTTGTTAGCGATTTCCCACATAAAGGGAGCACATTAAGAATCTAACATGGTAGTGGAAATTTGAATATCTGAGATTTCCATATGTAAGACAGAATTTAATCTTGCTATATGAGACTTTTGGAGATCCTAATCATCTTAACCTTCCATCAAGAATGAGGAGCACAGTTCTTGCCAGTTTATATCCTTTCACACAATCACAGCCCTGTTGAAAGACCCATTTTATCTCAAGTTTCTCTACGGAAGAGCTTTGCTGATGACAAATTCTTTTCCAGAAGGTTAGAGAGAAATCCAAATCCCTGAGAAATCTTGGGGCACTGAGCTGGAATTTTCCTGGAGTTGCCATCTAAGTGGCCTTAAATTAACTAGGACTTGTTGTCAGGTATTTTTCACTTCTGAGGAAAGTGTCTGATTCAGTCCAAGCTTTTTAGCGTTGATGCATCCATTCAGTTTTCTTGTTGTCTGGGCACAAAAGGTAATTGCTGGTGACTGATATTGGTTTTAAAGACAGCCTAGGTAAATGGGAAAATTTTGGGATACTTTTTTCCAACTCTTTTCCTGGATTGGTGTCTAATTTTTTTAAAGGAGCACCAAGCAATCCTCAAAACAAATCTTGCTTTAGTTTCCTTTTACAATATTGGATAAAGCACCCTTAGGGCATGCCGTTAAGAGGCTGCAACTAGAAACAAAACAAGAGGCCTGATGCTGTTCCCAAACTGCTGGATTAAGTGAAAAAGCAGAGGAGAGTCCCAGAAAGGCTAACATTTGTTCTTCTGGCTGAAAGAAAGATAAAGTGGATCTTCAGTGGGAGGGAGTAGCCCCAGAAATGTTAAATAAATGGCTAAACATAAAAAGCTATGCTTCCTGTAATTCCTGTAATTTTCTTAAAAGGACTAAAGCAAAATTCACAGCATTGTAAGCTTGGATCTATAATGTAAATAGAAGTAAAGGATATAATAAGAAGAACACAAAAAATTGGGATGCGTAGCTAAAATTGTATTGTTGAAGGCCATGACATCTTTTGACTCTAAATGGGCTTGGGTACATGATACATTCTGAATGCAAATTACTCGCCCTGGAGAAACAAAAATAAACAATTAAGAGTTGTAGCAAAGAAGCCAATCAAAGAAATAAAATGGAATGCTTAAAGATTTGATTAACCCTCTCGAAAAAGGCAAGAATAGAGCAATATTCTAACAGCAGTAGTGCCAACAACAACAGAAGGAATAAATGGAAAACAACCCAGCTGGTATTTGTAGAACACTCCACTCAACAACTGCAAAATACGTTTTCATTTTCAGTGCTCAATGGCATATTCACCCTGATAAACTAAGTACTACATTGAAAAAATAAGTCTCAGTATATTTTAAAAGATTGAAATCTTCAAGAGTATGTTCTCTGGTTATACTGGAATTAAATTGGAAATCAATAACAATACAAGATAAGATATCCATAACAGTGTCCAAATATTGGGAGCTTAAGAGCAAAACAGAACAAATAAGTAAAATGAGTATCATAGCAAAAATCTATGAAACAGTAAACAAATAATAGAGAAATTTCATAAAGTTGGATCTTTGAAAAGATGAGTATAATACATAAACCCAAGGTAAGACTAATAAAAAACACACACACACACACAAACGAAAACAATATCAGGAATAAGAGAGCAGATATAATTACAGCTTTAACAGACATTAAAAAGATAATAAAGACATATGATAAAGAATTATATGTCAATGATTCAATGTCTTAGAAAAAAATGGACAGATTTCCCGAAAAATCACAACATAAAAACTGACTCAATAAATAGAACTCCGCACTTAGTAGAATGGCTAAAATTTAGAAGATCACATGGAGTGTTGGGGAGGATGTGGAAGGATCAGAACTTTCCCATGCTGCTGGCAGGAATGTGAAAAGGTACAATCACATTGGGAAACAGCTCGACAGTTTCTTAAACAGCTAAACACCCAACCACAAGAGGATCCAGCTATTCTACTCCTAGGTGTTTACCCAAGAGTGGCACAACAAGAATAGGGGTTACAGAGTCAGATGAAGCCAGTTATAGAAAATAGTTATTCTTTTTCATGTTCAAGTCATGGGCATGCATTTTAAGCCCTACAAGTTATGAATATTCTTTGGGGAAAGGCAGGGACACAGGCAGTCTCAATGTGAACAAGGGTGATGGCTTAGGAGTCGGGGACCCCCGGGGGTTCAAACCACAACTGAGTGCTGTGTGACTTGGTGTCCTCCTGAGTTTCACGATCTCGGTTGCATCTTTCTTAGAAGTTTGGTGGGAGATTTAGGGGAGACGAGATGTGACTGGCATGTGGACTCTCAATCTATGTTAACTAGTCATTTCATTTTTCAGTACCTCAGAGTGGTTGGACACTTTGCTAATGACTCAGGCAGGCCACGTGCATTGAACGTGCGTTCATCTCCAATAGAGATACCTAAAGGGAAAGACAAAGTAACAGATAGCTTGTGGTTGATTTGTGAGGGAAGCATATGTAATAAACACAAATAATACCAGATTGAAGCACGTGACATCAGATGGGCCATATATTATCTATTGAATAATAATAAGAGCTAATTTAAGTAAGAGCCTACCCTCTGCCAAGCACTTGCTAAGTGATTGGCTTATATTATCCTACTTAATCCTTACAATAACGCTACGAGGTAAATATTGCTTCCCCCAATTAAAAAAAAAAAATCTTCAGAGAGGCTCACACAGCTGACAAGGGAAAAAATAAAGGTGGCAGCCTAATCTGGAGCCCACATGTGTAGCCACCACATTATGCCTCAACACCAACAATTAAATATATTTTTGAAAAGCATACTAGATGGAACATCTATGTAAAATGAATAGAAATAAAGAAATAAAATACTGTTGATTTCAGGACTGGGAACTCTAGCTAGGTCCATGCATAATTGTGCTTCATTAAGTTGCTTGAGGCCAGAAAGATTATACCCTTTCCTAGTCCTGGATGATTTTTCTCATCATTAAAAATAAATAAAATCCAAATAGCAATATATAGTTTAGAATGACGGTATCAGTCAGTGTTCTTCAAACTGCAAGAGGAGAAACCCAGATCAAAGTGGAATAAGCAACGTGAGGAATTTGCTGGCTCATGTACAGGAAATCCAGAGATGGATGAATGGCCCCGAACAATGGCATGAGGATCTGACATTCCCTTTTCTTCCCTGTCTTCCAGCTCCTCTCTTAGTTGTGCTTTCCTTTGTGCTGGCTTTGCCATAAGGCCAGCCTTCTCTACTTGGTGTCCCCAGCAAATCATGGGCCTCAAGTAACCTTCCCAGGGGAGTCTTTTGTTTCATAGTTGCTCCAGCAAAAGTCTCCGCATTCACTCTGATCTGACTAACCTGGAACATGAGCTCATCCCAGATGGATGCACGCAACTTTAGCCAAGAGGAAGGAATGTGTGGATTGGTCCTAAATCATGGACTTTGCCTTGTAGGGTGAGATTAGCCTATGTGAACCACACAGCAATCAGAAGACGAGATGTTGGTTGCTGGGCAGGTAAAACCCAAGGAAGTTCATCACACAGACTCCAGCTCTGTTTCATTTGAAACACATGATTTGAGAGCAAGTAGATTTCTCAGGGACCAGAACAGAGGCTAGCCATGTGCTTTTAACCTTACAGGTGCTCAAGGGTGTCTGTGCTGTGTTTGGCTGATCAAATGGCCTTCAAATAACTTCTAAATGTAATCTGCAGTGTTTAAGAAACTGACCAACATTTACATTCTTCTTATGCTTAGCCCATAGAACCTTGTTGCACCTGTGAACTGGTGGAAATGAAGAAAGTAATCCTAACGACGCTATTCAGTTTAATTCTTATCTTAAGAGCTTCATGTCTATGTAAAGACTCTTAACTTTCACGCCTGTGCCACTAAACAAAATGATCTTGAAAAAATAAAACACCCCTGCAATACGAAAGCGTGACAAACACGAGCCATTTAATAATCAGGTTTAGAGGCGACAGTAAGGAATGCGACCTCCTTATCCGTAGAATAAATATTAAATATATTTGTGTGTCTGATCAGCATCCTTTGTGTTATTCTCTTTGTGGGTCTCTTTACACCTTGAGTTCAAGGAGCTGAGAGAGGCCCCCTGCCTCTTTTCCTCCAGGCCATAGTGAAGCTGACCATTTCCTACAACTTAAGTCTGAGCTCAAATGTGAGTTTTACGCCTATCTGAAATTATACTATTTCTTTGTTTACATGTGTGTGATCTGTCTTCCCCAGTAGAATTTGAGCTCCAAAAAGCCAGCGGCCTGGTCTGCCTCGCTCATTACTGTATCCCTAGTGCTAGGAATGGTGCCTGGCACATAGTAGATACTCAATAACCGTCTCTGGACTGATTCCACTTCCAAAGAATTCTATTCTAATTGGGTAGAGTCTAAAACAAATCAATAAATCACTGGAAATTTACATTATATTAATTTCAATGGAAAGTCCTATTATTCTAAAGGATCTGTGAATATGCATATAAACAGATAAGATCCCAAATTACACCATGCAAGCTGCAATAGGCCTGAACTCTGAGAAACGTCCTCCTCAATGCTGTAAACACCACCGTTTCATATGGCACAAAAATCGGAAGGAGGTTACATCGCTGTTCTCGGTTGGTGAAAAATCAAGTAATAAAATCTGGATTGTGAGGGGTGTTTGGCAATTGCTACTGCACAAAGACTGCGTAAGTACTCTGCTAACTAATTTTTTTTTTTCCAAAGATAAAAGGAGCCTCCAGACTTTCTTGGCTTGGAATTGTTTTGTTTGACACTTTATATTCCTAAACAAAAAACCGGATATCCCTATTCACACCTGGAGTTTACTCATCTAACCACGGAGGTACTTTCCACCAGGTGCCGTCAGGTGCCAGTTTCCTATCAAGGTGTATGCTTGTTGGTTCGTATTAAAGCTCTGGCAAAAAAGGCCTTCTAAGCTCAATCATGCTGCAGAAGAGTGCTGTCCAAGTCAACAGCAATAAGATGCTATGTGGAGGCAGGATTTTGACATATAGGAGCAGAGCAAACAAACTATACTTTGGGTCCAAAATAATCAACAATAATAATCCTGTCACGGAATTTCCCCAGTTTTCACTCTGATGGTATTAGTCAAGCCATATCATGCAAGAAAGGATAAAATAGGTATCTATGTGATGATGTAATTTTAAAACTGAATTATGAAACACGTATGGCACCATTGGAACCTTTAAAAAAGAACAATGGATTTTTCATTAGCTGGCTTCACTCGACTCTAAATCAGTAGTTATACTACATCTATATCTTCCCAAACACTTTATACATGTTAATTCATTTAATAAATTCTCTGTTTTCATGTGGAGATAACCTGTTAAAGAGTGCACATCTGTCTCACACAGATCTCTATTTCACTAGGTATTTTGAAAACAGGAAAAAACAAAAGAAAATATTTCTTTATGTATAAGGTTTATAATTAGACACATCTTTTTACCAGGAGCTGAGTTTCATAGAAAGATAGACACAATTGAACAAGTACAGTTATAATAAGTAAGGCACTTAATCGCTGTTATGTTTGCAATAGTATTATTTGACAAACATTTATTGAGTACCTAAACTGATCTGGGCATAGCTATAGGTGCTAGGAATACAGCAGAGGATAAGACAGTCTTTCTGTCCTCAGGAAGCTGGCATCTTGAAGCAAGCTAGACTTTAAGTTACAGGGCAGTAACTATATAATATTATTATAACTATAATATTATAACAATATATAAGAGACACTGTTATGATTTCTATTTTATAGATGAGGACAAGGAAACTTAACCTGGTAACAATGGTAACATGTAACAGGGTAGATTCAACACAGGTCTGGCTTAAACTCTGTAAGAAAGCGAGGTTTTGTCATTATAAAATGGAAAATAACAAGTCTTACCTTACAGCATTATCGTGTGGGTGGAGACAGGAAAATGTCTGCCACACACATAGTAGCTCCTTAATAAGTTATAATTTGTAGCAATGGTGAAATGATTCATAAACTTGAGTGTGCATACTGTATTTCTCATCTCCTTTGCAATAAAGCAGCTCTTTTAATGATAAATCTGTTGAAAATTTCCCCCCGTGTAACTGCATTTTAAAGCATTTAAGATCCATTTTTCCATACCTGCAATATAACTTTAATTTACCAACATGACTGAATTCTACTCAGAAATTACCAAGTAAGCACAGAGGCCAAACAGATTTTAGTGAAGACAATGGTTGTGTTTTGCCCTAATATTTTAGGTCTTTATCTTGACCTTCCTGAGACACAGGTATAGTAACCCCCAATTTTACCATTAAGGAAACTAGACTCAGAGAAGTTAAATAACTTGCCCAAGATCACACAGCTAATGAGTGGTGGAGCCACGATTTCAGCCCAAGCTTTTGAGACTGAAACTATTGTTTTGTCATATCGAACTATTTTCTACATGACCCAAACATAAAGCCCTCCAGGATTCCCAACAATTTCCTCAGAAAACAAAGAATACATTGATACTATTCTCCTTTTCACTTGGGAATGAGGAAATAATCAATAATCAATTTTCCATTATTTGCTTATTGGCTGCTGGCCAACATAAACTGCACTGTGTCATCTGCTTTAGGAGAAACAAAACAAAGACCACAAAAAAAAAAAAAAAAACGCCTATAATTTCAAGAAGGTTTGTCTAATTGGGCAAAGAACTCCAAGACACATGTAATAAAGATTATGGCCTTAATTATTTGAGAGCCCAGTTCCTGTAGTTCTTAATGACATTAATAGTGAGCATGTGTGCTAGGGACTTTCAGTGCTTTGTCACCCTCAGGAAAAAACCCTATGGAGTGGGAACTACCATGATCACCATTTTTTTTTTTTTTTGAGATAGGGTCTCACTGTGTCGCCCAGACTGTAGTGCAGTGGCATGATCTCGGCTCACTGCAACCTTTGCCTCCCAGGTTCAAGTGATTCTCCTGCTTCAGCCTACCAAGCAGCTGGAATTACAGGCACCCGCCACCATGCCCAGCTAATTTTTGTATTTTTAGTAGAGACAGGGTTTCACCATGTTGGTCAGGTTGGTCTCGAACTCTGACCTCAGGTGATCCGCCTGCCTTGGCCTCCTAAAGTGCTAGGATTACAGGTGTGAGCCACTGCACCTGTCCTGATCACCACTTTTGAGAAGAGGAAACTAAGGCTGAGAGAGAGAGACAAGTACATTGTCCCTGGTTTTTCTGGCTGCTCAGTGGCTGAGCTGGGATTTGAATTCAGCAGCATTTCATTGCTAATCTTCATTTGGCTTTATTCAAGCATACAGTTTCTTGAGTCAGAGGCGTCTAAATTGCCTCCCTTCTGTGGATTTTGAAAAAACCAAGGCATGCAATACAGTAATGCTACAAGGTCATATTTGCTGGACACTTTACTGTGCTAGCAATTTTACTGGCAGTATTTTCACAGCAACCCCACGAAATTGGCTATTATTACTACTCCTGTTTCTGTGAGGCTTGAACTTTGTCATGAGGCTGGTTCCAACACTGTTCATTCAACAAATGTGGCAAGTAAGTCCTCCAGGTTTCCACAATCAGAAAGCAGATCTAGTACTCACACCCCAGTTTAGGCAAAGTTTTTTCTGTTTGTTTTTTTGAGATGGAGTCGTGCTCTGTCGCCCAGGATGGAGTACAGTGGCATGATCTCAGCTCACTGCAACCCCCGCCTCCCAGGTTCAAGCAATTCTCCTGCCTCAGCCTCCCTTGTCGCTGGGATTACAGGCATCTGCCACAACATCTGGCTAATTTTTGTGTTTTTTAGTAGAGACAGGGTTTCACCATGTTGGCCAGCCTGGTCTTGAACTCCTGACCTCAAGTGATCCGCCTGCCTCATCCTTCCAAAGTGCTGGAGTTAAGGTGTGAGCCATCATGCCAGGCCTAAGCAGTTTTAAGCACAAAACTATATTACTATTGCATATACTTGAAAGTGTTTTTTATTTTCCAGTACAAAGAAACCAGCCCTTGAACTCCTCCAGGCTCCTCCACCCCACCCTCATTATACATGTGGACACAGGTGTGTGAACACACACACACATGTTGTCATGGGTGGTCCTTTGGTACGAGGGCTGAAGTATAATTATCCATTCCAGGACTTGGTAAGATTTCCCAGAACAAAACAGAGGGCCTGAGCCTGTCTCGGTAATGATGGCAGGCATTTATGAGGCATTTCAAGATCCCTCATTAGTAATTCCTGACAAGATCCCTGTCCGGATGACTCATAGAGGCTAAGTAGTGAGTGAAGGATGTGGACAAATGAGAAATAGTGAATTCCTGGAAGCGGGATCAGAAATAGTCATTTTGAATTTAACCGTACTTCTCAAGGACAGGTATGGATTGGGGTCAATGAAGTTTCAAAGAACTAGTCTTGTCTTCCTCTGCAATCCAGTCTAAAAATTACTGGGGATTTTCTCCACTGAACATGAGAAAACCAATATCCCTGAAATAGGAATTTTCTTTTTGGCCATCAGGTCATTAATGATTGCCCATACGTTTAAACATCTATTTAGAGTATATAAAACAATATAGCATGAAACTCTTAGAAAAACCTAGCAAATCTGAAATTATTTCCTCTTCTCCTTGTGTGTACCTGCCAAAAGAGAAGGAAAAGAAAGAATAATTGAGAAAATTACTCAGTAGTTGAAATAACAATGTGACCATTCACTGCGTTCAAGCACCTCACCAGAATCAAGATACTCAGTGGTGAATAACATAGACCTTCTGTTTAGAGCTACTTTTATTTTTTTTGACAGAGTCTCACTCTGTTGCCCAGGCTGGAGTGCAGTGGTGCGATCTTGGCTCACTGTAACCTCCACCTCCCGGGTTCAAGCGATTCTCCTGCCTCAGCCTCCTGAGTAGCTGGGACTACAGGCATGCACCACCACACCTGGCTAATTTTTGTATTTTTGGTAGAAACGGGCTTTCACCATGTTGGCCAGGCTGGTCTCGAACTCCTGACCTCAGGTGATCCGCTTGCCTTGGCCTCCCAAAGCGCTGGGATTACAGGCATGAGCCACCACACTTAGCCAGAGCTATTCTTTTTCACCACCATCAGTACACAAAACGTTTGCCTCACACTGCCCCACACGTACTGATATGGTAGGCATTCTGACCCCACCCACTTTCCTCTTGGTGATAATTCTCATTTAAGAAATACTTCCAATATTCTGAGACACTCTGGTTTAAGAAAAAGTGACATAACACAGCATGATGTATATGGATGGGTGTATTATTTAGGGCCCAGCCTAGAATCAGAAAATATTGGGTCTGAATCCCACCTGAGCCAATAGTAAGGTCTGTGATATTGGGCAAATTATTTAGCTCTGTAAGAGTCAAGGGTTTTTTTGTCTGCTTGTCTTTGATTTTTTTTTGTTTTGTTTTTTATTTTATTTTATGTTATTGACATTGGGCTGAGATGAGAACTAAATGGAAAAATTGATGTAAAATGGCTAGCTCAGTGCCTGACTTATCATAAGCCCTAGAAAGCTTTCATGAGAATATTATATAACACATGGAATCTACATACTATATGCAATCTATACCATATTACATATATTTAGTGTATATTGCATATAACATAATCTATAGTGTATGCTGTATCATATATACCATATAATGTATATGTAAATATGTATAAGATTCACAAAGTTTATATCAATAGCTATTATTTTTATTAACATAAACAGTCATTAACCCCTCCAGACAAATCAGAAATCATGGTGTTCAAGCTCAAGTTGGACTGCAAAAGAATTTTTTTTTTTTTTTTTGAGACGGAGTCTCGCTCTGGCTCCCAGGCTGGAATGCAGTGGTGAGATCCCGGCTCACTGCAAGCTCCGCCTACCGGGTTCACGCCATTCTCCAGCCTCAGCCTCCCGAATAGCTGGGACCACAGGCACCTGCCACCACGCCCGGCTAATTTTTTGTATTTTTACAAAAATTTAACATGGGGTTTCACCGTGTTAGCCAGGATGGTCTCGATCTCCTGACCTCGTGATCCGCCCGCCTTGGCCTCCCAAAGTGCTGGGATTACAGGTGTGAGCCAAGGCGCCCATCCGCAAAAGATTTTTAAGAAACAAACTAGAGGCTTACAAAAGAATTTACCAGGTAAGGATTTGCCAACACTGGGGGCAAAAATGACCGAGACACGTGACTGAAAAGCAGGGCGAGGAAACAGAATGTCCCTCCGCTCCTCCCTGACTGGTGGTAGTTTTGTATTGGATCAGGTTGAAAGGATTCCAGCCACTTTAAAACAATCAACAAAAGTCTCCAGCTTCTCTTCCTGAATTAGCAAAGCGAGTTCTACTCTTGCTGGCCGCGATGACTCTAGAAATTGTGTATGTTTGTCACTGGAGATGCCTAGGACGCACCTTGGGGGAGGGGGGCAGTATTGGGGACGGTGGTTTCGAGCTCTGTGTGCCCCTCCTTTGCACAAGGTAGTCGGTGTACAAGAACAGAGACGGGCGGTGGACATACGGGAGGTGGCCCAGCCTGAATTCAAGCAACATGGGTGCAAGCCAAGCTCTCAAGCTTCATTTCCTAACTTCCTAAAGAAATAACAACAGCAACTAATTTTTATTGACTGTTGACTATGGACAAGGCTTCGTTGTTGCCGCTTTACGTGCATTAATTCATTTAATCTGCAAAACAACCAAACATGAAGCAGCAGGAAGGAAATTCTACAAACTCCCCTTCTTGCTCAAGTTAAGAAAGTCTCTTCTTTTGTTGCATTTCAGTAAGACTCAAATCCTCCCCACCCTGGGAGGCGCAGAAAGCCAAACTTCCTCCAAAATAAAGGGAAAAAAAAAAAAAAAAAAAAAAAAACACTTCAGTCCAGGCTGGGGGAATCTGGCTCCCCGGGCCCCTGGCAGACGCCAGCAGCTTTTCTGGGTCCGCACTCATGGACCTCACCCGCCCGGGATCGCGATTGTGCAAGCGCAGGGCGGCAACCACGGCCGCCGCTGCCGGCTCCTGCCAGCCAGGGGAGGGCAGGGAGGCGCGTTCGGCGCACACCCGGTGAACTCCGGGCTTCGCGTGCCTTCCCGGGGGTTATCTCCGGGGTGGAGTCTGCCGCCCCCACCCCACCTCCCGCGCCTGGCGAACAGAGCCCCGGTCACCTGAGGCCCGGATGCCCTCGCTCACCTCGCTGACTCCATCCTCCTTCCACCCCCATCCTCTGGGTCCTGCGTCCCTCGGAGCCTGGCCAGCCGGGGGCCACTCCGCCCTCCTCTGCGTGCTCATTGGCCACCCAGGGCATGCCCGGTCTCCATAAATGCATGGTCCCCGGACATAGGAACATGGAGAGGGACAGGAGGAAACGCGGCACCAGCAGCATCTCATCTACTCTCCTTGACACCTCCTCCCCGTGGCTCCAGCCAGACCCTAGAGGTCAGCCTTGCAGACCAACAGGAGGACTCCCAGCGTTCCCTTTTCAAGAGGTCCCCAGACCCCGGCTGCCCTCTTCCAGCGCCTGTGGCTAGCGCAAGGAGGAACCAGTGCTCTGAGGCTGTCGCGTGGTGCAGCGTCGAGCATCCTTGCCGAGGTCCTTTCTGCTGCCTGTCCCGCCTCACCCCGCTCCATCACACCAGCTGGCCCTCTTTGCCTCCCTTTCCCAGAATCTTTAAGCTCCGAATCCCACCAGCGCTTCCTACCAACCTCACCCCACCCCGTCCCTGTGCCTTCCCGCGCTCCGGTGTCCCCCGCTGCCATGAGCTCCCCCATCAGCAAGAGCCGCTCGCTTGCCGCCTTCCTGCAGCAGCTGCGCAGTCCGAGGCAGCCCCCAAGACCGGTGACATCTACTGCGTACACGTCCCCTCAGCCGCGAGAGGTGCCAGTCTGCCCGCTGACAGCTGGTGGCGAGACTCAGAACGCGGCCGCCCTGCCGGGCCCCACCAGCTGGCCACTGCTGGGTAGCCTGCTGCAGATTCTCTGGAAAGGGGGGCTCAAGAAACAGCACGACACCCTGGTAAATACCTTTTCGCGCCCCTGACTCCCTTTCTCCTCCCTGTTCCGCCCTCCCAGCGGCGCTCCAAACCCTCCCCGACGTGCGCGGCGCAAGGTGCGCTTCGGCGTCTGGGCAGTGAGGGACCCGGTTTCCCGAGGAGGAAGGAGGCAGGAGGAGGGAAAGCGCTTCGGCCACGGCGGAGGATGCGCGCTGACACCGCGCTGTGCCCGGCCCGCTGCAGGTGGAGTACCACAAGAAGTACGGCAAGATTTTCCGCATGAAGTTGGGTTCCTTTGAGTCGGTGCACCTGGGCTCGCCATGCCTGCTGGAAGCGCTGTACCGCACCGAGAGCGCGTACCCGCAGCGGCTGGAGATCAAACCGTGGAAGGCCTATCGCGATTACCGCAAAGAAGGCTACGGGCTGCTGATCCTGTGAGTCCAATCCGAGGGACCTGGGCATGCGGCCAGGCCTGATGAGCCTGACGGCGCCTGGAAATTGTGAAGAGGTGGAGTTAGAGTTCCCTGGGGTTGGATGCTTCTTATGTAGGGCGGATACCAAAGCCCCTCTCCGGTGCCATTGCAACCCTGAGCTCTTGTATAGATTAGAGTCGGTCCACGGAAAAGCTGTGCTGTGCACCGGGCACCTGCGTTCTTTCTGGCAACAGAGCAGGGCCACACCCTCCCATCAAAGAAAGGCCAAAACAGGGTTGTACAAACTGTGGTGGTCAGACTCTTGGGCAGGATGAGGTTCTGAAGTCAGCGTACCAGGCAAACATCTTATACAAACAAAATTGTCCTTTAAAATTCCCTGAAACACCTTGTAAGCTCAAGAGCCAGGAGTTAACCTCTTTTGCTTAGTGGCCTTTTCTGCAGAGGATTGCGGGGCATGCCTTATTTCTACTTGTAAAGGTGGAATAAGGAGGGATATCAAAGTTGTGTTTTAGGTCGGTAAGTGCTACAATGGGATGTGATTCTTCTGCCTTTAGTTGTTAGCGTTTAACAAGTTAGCACCTTTACCCCCAAATTGTAATGCCTAATAGTTATATTTTCCAGGATATAATGAGGAATTGAAAACCCTGTTAATGCACGGTGCATCACAGGCTGTGTGGTCTGCTGTGGGGCAGGTGCATACAAGTACACGTTCACAAAAGGCTTATTACTCCAGTCAATCTCTGGCTGTATGTTATCATTTGGAGGCAATAGTAAAATTCTAAATATGAGATATTTTGTAAATACGAAGCCCACACCAATTAGTCGAAAGAAGACAAGATTCTTTCCTCAAACAGGTCTGAGTTGCTGGTGATGGGGTGTTCACATGCCCCCTTTTATGGCTAGGAATTGGCCCCGGGCCTTCCAGCCCCCCTCCCTGCAAGGACACCTCAAAACCCCTGAACCCAAATTATCTGGACTTCAACTTTCTGGTGCAGTCTTTGACTAGGTGCTTTTGCTTCCTATTGTCAAACTATTGTCAAAATACGATCACTATTTTATCCCAGATATTCTAATGATACTATTCTCTGGATATTTCTCGGCATGATTCTCAGTGTTTATTTGATTTTATGGTTCCTGAAGTTGCAGCTGGGGGTATTTCTGCATCTCCCTTCTTTTCTTTTCAATGTGCTCTAAATGTATTCCTGCTTCTCTCACAGGGAAGGGGAAGACTGGCAACGGGTCCGGAGTGCCTTTCAAAAGAAACTAATGAAACCAGTGGAAGTGATGAAGCTGGACAACAAAATCAATGAGGTTTGTAGGCTGGGGCCAGCTTTCCTGGGGCTCTTGGGGACATAGGGATATTGGTGGAGCTTCAAGTCACAGCTACAAAATACAAAGGAAAAAAAGCATGCAATTTGGGTGATTCAAAGGGGGGTCTTCTCTTTCTCTCCATTCCTTCCTACAACCTCCTCCCCACCAAACCCTTATTTCTCCCTCCTTCACCCTCTTTTAAAGTCATATCACAATGAGGGAGCAATGGGGAGCATGGACTTTGGTATTCTACAGCCTTGGATTTGAGCCCCAGCCCTTCCACTCCCTGACTATGAGACCTGGCTATACCACTTACCTTCCCTAAGCCTCAGTTTTCCCATCTACAAAACGGGAGTAACAGTTCCTGCTGCCCGGGTTTGCTGTGAGAGTTAAATGAGATACCCTTGTAAAGTTCTTAAGTAGTGATATTTGAGCTAGGTTTTGCAGGAGTCTGAGGCAGAGAAGGTGGGGAAAGGCATTAAGAGACAATAGCCTTCTGAAAACAGGGAGGCATGAAATGACATGGTGTGTTCAGAGACTCAGTCATTTAGTGTAGCTGATGTGAGGCTTTCTCTGAAATGATACTGGACAGGTCTTAACAATATTTTTGTATCATACTAAAGTATCTGGACATCGCCCCTTTGCCAGCACAGAGTCAAAGGGGGTTTTAAGCATACAGTAATCTCTTTCTACTTCTGTTCACTTTGGATGTTTATTTTGAACTGGATGTGTCCCCAGATGGGATCACATAGGTGAAGGATTGCAAACTCAGAACCTTCCAGGGGCTACGGGACTAATATAAAATAATAAGGCAGACCCAATAAAAATTTCAGGAAACGTGATAGTGCGCGCCCCTCCTAGGAGGGACAGCAGCCCCAGTTCCAGCAAATGATTGCCATGTCGGAACGCAGACCTCGTGTCTCCAAGTCTCGTACTTATTATGTACATTGTTAAACTAGTAGTGGTAAATCCCCATGTTCATACGAAACCTCTTGATTTTTTAATGGTAACAAATTCAAAGAACTTTAAAAGGCACTACAGGGGCAAATTAAACATGCAACCTAAGTCCACACATGTGGACTCTATGGTCACACCAGCGCATGGCAGGCTCCAGGATGGCAACTTATCAGCTCTGTGCGCATAAGTGAGTGACTTGGCCTCTTTAAGCCTCAGCTTTCTCATCTGTTACATGGGAAATGAGTAATGACAGTACCTACTACCTCATGGGGTTGTGGGAGGATCAGCCAATACACTTTGTACAGTGTTTGGTACCATGTGGATCTCATTAAATGTGAGACATTCGTTATTGAAAACTCTGGTTTATGAAACTGGCATCCAAAGGCCTTATGTGACTGTCCCAAGGTCATAGACTACTTAGGGAAGGAGCTGCGTCCAGAATCGGTGGATCTTCTGGTTCCAAGTTCAACATTCTTAACACAACCACCAACCAATAAAGAGACGTTCGCTTGCCCAGATGTGGAAAGGCACACCTCAGGATAGCTGCCGCATCACAGTCCTTGAGATGCTGGGCCAACAGGGACGCTTGGCAGATTCCTTTGTGGTTTACTTCCCCATTCTGATTAGAAAAACAAAAAAAAATGTTTTCCTTTTCATAAATTGCCAGAATTATTTTTAGATCAAAAGCTGAAACTTAAGCTTCAGGGTGGCTTCAAGAAATAACCCAGGACGAGGTCGCTAGGGGATGAGGTGGATTCCCAGGGAGAATATATAATTAGTGTGACTTCAGGATGAATAACATTATGGCCAGTGAATATTCGATGTAGCAAGACCCGAAGTTAGCTCAGTGAGCTTTAAACTTTTGTTTTCCTTCAACGGCTTTAAAATGTGTCTTTTGCGGTTGTTTTCTTTGAAGGTCTTGGCTGATTTTATGGGCAGAATAGATGAGCTCTGTGATGAAAGAGGCCACATTGAAGACTTGTACAGCGAACTGAACAAATGGTCGTTTGAAAGTAAGTTGTCGTCATAGTCTTGCTCATTGATTTTGCAGATGATTTTGCAGATAAAACATGGCTCTTTTGACAACTCTTTTGTAAACATGCATTATTGCTGCCTAGGGAAAGGCCAGAGCAGCCCTTTTAATGCTTCTTTTAGGTGCTTAAGTTATGCCTTGAACTATGGATTGTTTATGGAGTCATACAACGAACACGTGTTGAACACTTGCTGTGTGTCTGGCACTGTGCTAGGTACTAGGGATATGACAATGAACGCAACACATAACCTTCCTGCCCTTGAGGAGCTTCTATGCTAGACAAGGTGATAGTCAACAAGTAAACACATTTTCAAATACACTCTTCCAGGGAGTAAAAGAAAACAGAAAGGGAGTTAAGAAAGAGCATGAAAGGTCGGCACGGTGGCTCATGCCTGTAATCCCAGGACTCTGGGAGGCTGAGGTGGGCAGATCGCTTGAGGCCAGCCCAGGATTCTGAGACCAGCTTGGGCAACACAGCAAAAGCTTGTCTCTACAAAAAATACAAAAATTAGTCGGGATTGGCGGCACATGCCTACAGTCCCAGCTACTCAGGAGGCTGAGGTGGGAGGATTGCTTGACCCCAGGAGGTTGAAGATTAAGTGAGCCATGATTGCACCACTGCATTACGGTCTGGGTGATGGTGTGAGACCCCGTCTCCAGAGAAAGAGAGAGATAGAGAGAGAGAGACAGACAGAGAAAGAAGGGAGGGAGGGAGGGAGGGAGGGAGGAAGGAAGGAAGGAAGGAAGGAAGGAAGGAAGGAAGGAAGGAAGGAAGGAAGGAAGGAAGGAAACAGAGAAAGAAAAAGAGAAAGGAAAGAAAAAAGAAAAGAAAGAAGAAAAGAAAGAAAGAAATAACATGAAAGAATGAAAGAGGGGCAAGTCCTTTTTAGTAAGGAGACATTTGAGGTAAGTCCTAAAGGAAGGGAAGGAGCAAATCACGAGGGTACCCGTGGAGGACTGTTCCAGGCAGCAGAGACAGGAAGTACAAATGCCGGGAGGGGGAAACATGAGCACCGTGTTTGAGGAACTGCAAGGTGCTGGAGTGAGTGGATCACAATGAACAAGCCGGGAGGAAGGGGATCCTGTGAAAGATGAGGTCAGAAAGAAGACAGGCGTCCAACAGGGCACAGCTCATAGGTCCTGGCAAGACTTTACTCCTCGTCTGAGTCAGGTGGTGCAAGTAAGGGAGGGAGGACATGACCACTTTCTTCAAAGATTACTCTGGAAATAAAGGGCAGAGCTCACTGCCCATGGGGGTGCAGGCAGGAGAGCAGGCAGCTGTGATCAGGTGGGAGAGTGCCTGGCTGAGGACCTTCAGGACTGTGGGAGAATCTGAGAGGGCCACCTAAGCCGGACATGGCCAGGGGTCGCTTCACGGAGATGGTGCCCCTCAGCTAAGACCTGATGGTTGAGTAGGAGTTCCCCAGCTGAAAAGGGAGAAAGGAAGATGTCCCTACAGAAAAAGTGCAGAATGACAAGCGTATCCTGTAACAGAGGCTGGGAGAGGGTTGGCAACCAGCTCATGGAGAGCTGTATGGGCAGGAGTTTGAATATGAGCCTGTAAGTAACTGGGAGCTGTGGATTGTATTCAGCAGCAGTGCGATATGGGCAGATTTGCTGGGAGGATCACTGTGGCTGCTGTTGGAAGAGAGAGGAGGAAAACCTATAACACTTCCATAAATTCAAGGTCAGAAATATGGCCATAAATAGATAAATATAAAAATACATAACTTTTTTATTACTTATTTGAAACAGACTCTCACTCTGCCCCCAGGCTGAAGTGCAGTGGTGTGATCTTGGCTCACTGCAACCTCCACCTCCTGGGTTCAAGCAATTCTCCTGCCTCAGACTCCTGAGTAGCTGGGACTACAGGTGCACACCACCATGCTTGGCTGATTTTTGTATTTTTTAGTAGAGATGGGGTTTCACCATGTTGCCCAGGCTGGTCTCGAACACCTGACCTGTGATCCACCTACCTCGGCCTCCCAAAGTGCTGGGATTACAGGCGTGAGACACCATGCCTGGCTAACTTTTGTGTTTTTTAGTAGAGATGGGGTTTTGCCACCAGTTAGTCTCACTCCTGAGCTCAGATGATGCTCCCGCCTTGACCTCTGAGAGTACCGGGATTACAGACATGAGCCATCGTGCCCCTCAGGGTAACTAATTATTTTTAAAGTTCATGTACCACCCAGAGCTGTCTCACATATTCCCAGTGGTGTACCTACCAACCACTGTAGAACACAAATGTGGCGAAACCTTGAAAGGCTGGGAAGAAATGAGTAGAGTTTGGAAAACACAGATGTAGTTGGAAAAGTTGTATGTGGGTGCTGACTAAGCTAATTGACTCTCACTCCTCAGGTTTATGATTTTAGGCCAGTTGTTTACCTTTTTAATCCTAGTTTCCCACTTTATAAGTCAAGAGCCAATTATCCACCACTAAAAAGGTGGCTGCAGTAATCCTGTATAATTTTTTTTTCTAGACTATGTCACCAAGGCTAGGGTGCAGTGGCCACTGGTACAATCTTGGCTCACTGCAACCTCGGCCTCCTGGGCCCAAGAGATCCTCCCACCTCAGCCTCCAGAGTAACTGGAACTACAGGCACATGTAGCCATGCCTGGCTAATATTTTTATTTTTATTTTTTTGTAGAGACAGGATTTTGCCATGTTGCCCAGGCTGTTCTCGAACTCCTGGGCTCAAGCAATCTGCCTGCCCCAGCCTCCTAAAGTGTTGGGATTACAGATGTGAACCACTATGCTTGGCCCTGTGTCCTTTTTTTTAAAAAAAAAAAAAAAAAAAAAAAAAAAGGTTACAAGAGATAATTTTTAGGACAATGGGGAACATTTTAAAACGGGACAGTCGATTTTTTATGGAATGGTTGCTAATGTTCTCAGGGATGTTAATGACATTGTGGTTATGTAGGAGAATGCTTTATTCTTAGGACATTACTGCTAAATATTTAATGGTGAAGTGTCCTGAGAGCTCAAAATTATTTTCAAATGGTTCAGCACACACAGCCACATATACACTTGTATGCATACATACACACAAAGAGAAAGAAATGGCAGCAAGATGTTAATGAGTTCAGAGGATACAGGTATTCATTTTACCATTCCTTCAACTTTTCTGTAGGTAAAATGTTTTGAAATGAAGAGTTGAGAATTTTATTTTTAAAAAGGTTCCTTCTAAATAAGATGATGAAATGGAAGAAAAAATAAAACCCTATGTAAAGTGCTAGTCCAGTACCTGGCATGTAATGGGTGTTTAGAACATAATTATTCCCTTCCCTTCTCCTCCTCTGGTGAATGGCTTCCAATTCATTATGTTAGGCAGTAGAATCCAATAAGTGACTCTAAAAACACAGCTGAGTTAGAGGCATAGCGTAGACCTGACCCTGCGGCACCTTTGCTGGGGCCAGTGGATCTCTTGTGTGACTTACATGACTCAGGACAGTGGATCTCTGATCAGCACGTTCTAAGGTGATGAGTCATTGGACCTGGAGATAATTTCTAGAAAAGGAGAGTGATTGTGTCCCCGTTCTCTGACTCTTTGCTTTTCCTCGATATTCTTGCACTGTTGCCTTTTCTCAGAAAATCCCACATTTTTAAGAGGCATGGAATTGAGTCTTTAACAGCCAGCTAAACATCGACTCCAGCATTGCTGTGATTGTGTAAAGTGATGATTATTTTAAATGACAGGTATCTGCCTCGTGTTATATGAGAAGAGATTTGGGCTTCTCCAGAAGAATGCAGGGGATGAAGCTATGAACTTCATCATGGCCATCAAAACAGTAAGCCGTCTCTTTAAGAGAGCCGTTTTCTTGATTGATGTTTTACAGATCGATTTTTACAGAACTTCACAGTGTTTCCCAAAAACTGGCATACACACGTATTTTATTTCCGTAGTTAAGTGTTCATTTTAATGTGCCTTATATATTTTAGTATATTGATGTGCATATATGCAGCTGTCTCCAACCTTTTTGGCACCAGGGACCAGTTTCGTGGAAGACGGTTTTTCCATGGACAGGGCAGGGTGGTGGGGCGGGGGAGGGAGGATAATTTAAGTGCACTACATTTTACTCTGCACTTTATTTCTATTATTATTACATACTCACCATAATGTGGAATCAGTGGGAGCCCTGAGCTTGTTTTCCTGCAACGAGAAGGTCCCATCTGGGAGTGATGGGAGACAGTGACAGAAGGTCCCATCTGGGAGTGATGGGAGACAGTGACAGACCATCAGTCACTAGATTCTCCTAAGGAGTGTGGAACCCAGATCCCTCGCATAGGCAATTCACAGTAGGCTTCGCACTCCCGTAAGAATCTGACGCAGCCATTGATCTGACAGGAGGCAGAGCCCAGGTGGTAATGTTGCTGGCCCACTGATCACCTCCTGCGGTGCGGCCCAGTTCCTAACAGGCCACTGACCAGTATTGGTTCATGGCCTGGGGGTTGGGGACCCCTGCATATATGCCCGTAACATAAAGAAGTGCATTAAATCCATTATTTCTTTGATTAGGCAAGGTTAAAATAGCTATTTTAATTAAAGATCAGTTGATTTAAAATACTTTTTAAAAGGAACCCAAAATTTTTCAGATTGTACCGTTTTGAATAGTTTGGGTGGTGTGTAGATAGGATAAACACTGAAATTGGTTTGGAAATCACTGAAGCTTGGAAATTATTAGAAATTGAAGTGAATATGAAAGTTATAGTTTTTCCTCTTTTTTTGTTTACAATTCAGTCATCAGATTGCAATTTTTTATCAAACATGTCCAGTGGAAAGTCATCCCCCACATTACCTTCAATATTGAAAGGAGGTGGAGGTGGGGTGTGGGCATTGCTCCCAGGACCAGTGCAGAGAGAGCCGGGGGCGTCCTTGTAATTCCAGCCTTTTAAAAAGTGCAGGGTGCTGTGGTTTAGAATGTTCCTCTTCCAGAACGAACGTTGTCTTTGAGAGAAGGAGAATTCAGAATAAAAAGGTGCTTGCATTTCTCTCAGATGATGAGCACGTTTGGGAGAATGATGGTCACTCCAGTCGAGCTGCACAAGAGCCTCAACACCAAGGTCTGGCAGGACCACACTCTGGCCTGGGACACCATTTTCAAATCAGGTAAAGGGCCGCCCTTCACATCCAGCCAGACCCAGCCCAGCATCCCTGGGTCTGGAGTTTCAGAGAGAAGGTGTGGAGTGATCTCCAGGGCCTCATCACCACGTTTAGGTTTTGCAAACACAGGTGTTTTGGGATTGCCCCGGCATACACAAATTCTAAGTAACAAGCTTTCTGTAGTCTTCTTTGGGAATTAAGAGTGGTTAAAAGTAAAATCTGGCGGGGCACGGTGGCTCCCCCGCATAATCCCAGCGCTTTGGGTGGCCCAGGCAAGCAGATCACTTGAGGCCAGGAGTTTGAGAGCAGCCCGGCCAACATGGTGAAACCCAGTCTCTACTACCAATACAAAAATTAGCTGGGCATGGTGGCGGGCACCTGTAATCCCAGCTACTCAGGAGGCTGAGGCAGGAAAATTGCTTGAACCCGGGAGGCGGAGGTTGCAGGGAGCCAAGACTGCGCCACCGCACTCCAGCTTGGGAGACAGAGTGAGACTCCATCTCAAAAAAAAAAAATAAAGTAAACTCTATGGAGTCAGGGAACCCTGAGTTCAAGTTGAGCTCTGTCACTGGTTGTGGTGGCTTGGCCAAATGTGCAATCACCTTTTCATCTTCAGTTGCCTTGTCTCTAAAATGGACGAATAATAATAATAAATAATCATAATAATAAGAGTACCTACCTCAATGTAACTGTTTCTGGGTCTAATACAGATTATAGTTAACATAAAAACCTGGCATATCACAGTATCTCAGTGGACTAGAGCTGTTTCTGCTACATGACAAAGGGGGATATTTGATGCTAGGCATTGTTCACTTATACATTTATTTAACCCTCACAACACACTATAAGGTAGGTCCTTTTGTTAGCCCTGAGAGGGGTACCTGAGACACATAAAAGTTAACAAACGTGGCTGGGCGCCGTGGCTCATACCTGTAATCCCAGCACTTTGGGAGGCCAAGGCGGGCGGATCATAAAGTCAGGAGATTGAGACCATCCTGGCTAACACAGTGAAACCCCGTCTCTACTAAAAATACAAAAAAAAAAAAAAATACCTGAGAGTAGTGGCAGGCACCTGTAGTCCCAGCTACTCTGGAAGCTGAGGCAGTAGGATGGCATGAACCTGGGAGGCGGAGCTTGCCGTGAGCCGAGATCGCGCCACTGCACTCCAGCCTGGGCGACAGAGTGAGACTCCATCTCAAAAAAAAAAAGAAGTTAGCAAACGTTCCCAATATTGCATGCCAGGTGATGGCAAAGCCAAGGTTTGAAGCCAGACAGAGGGCTTCCTGGACTCGAACTCTAACTGCTGTGCCATATGTGATCACCATTATTATTACCATTTCCATTATTATAATAAGCCTGGTGGTTGTTTAATAGTGATGAAGGTGCACGCCTAGATTTTATGTTGTAAATATTAGAAATTTTTACCATTATTGTCAACATGGACGAGCAGTGTATTTGTGCATATGTATGTGGGGTATGTGTGCTTAGTAATATCTGGGTCCAAGTTGGATTCTGAAAGTGAGCCCAAATCCTACCTTCTTTTACGCTTATTTCTCCCAAGATCTAAACTCTTACTACTCAAAACTATGACCTGCAGCCCAGTGGCATCAGCATCACCTAGAAGCTTATTAGAAATGCAGAGTTCCAGGCCTACCCAAGCCCTGATTCAGATTCTGCATTTTGAGAAGATGCCTAGGTGATTCCTATCCACATTGAAGTTTGAGAAGCCTCACTCGTGTGGGTATTGAAAAATCCTTGCAGACTTAACAAGAAGGCAATAATTAGTGTGTGTAACAAATTGTCAGTGTTCCTGAAAAGACTATTTAGATATTGCAAGAAGGATTTTGGACTGAGATTTTCTTTTGTGATTTTCCTCATCCTCATTTTCAACTGACTTCCTCTCTTTCTTCTCTGCTCTAATAGTCAAATCTTGTGTTGACAACCGGTTAGAGAAGTATTCTCAGCAGCCTAGTGCAGATTTCCTTTGTGACATTTATCACCAGAATCGGCTTTCAAAGAAAGAATTGTATGCTGCTGTCACCGAGCTCCAGCTGGCTGCAGTGGAAACGGTAAGGGTGGGCTGGATTTGAGTTTGCTAAATGAACAGTCTGTACAATTTTTAGATGACAGATTTTAAATAGTAATTCATCTCATTCATGTCACCGGGATTCACTGAGCACCAACTTCACAAAAATGAAAAGTCTCATACTAGATGCCACTGTGCATCCGTGCATGGCCTTTTGTGCTTAAACACTGGGTAGGAGGAGACTTCGTGTGCCCCAGTGACAAAAACCCAGAGTGGGATGTGATGAGTGCCGTGATGTCCATGCACTCTGCTGCAGGAATTCAGGAGCAGTAAAGTTCCCTGCCCTGGCAAGATACAGAATCCAGATTTTTCAAAATTGGTTGTATTTTGTTCGGTTGTACATGTTACCCCAAAGTGCCTAACTGTGGCTGTTACTTACTGTAAAAAAAAAAAAAAAAATGGCATACTCTCTTTCAAGCCAATAATATTTTTATCGCTTAGAATTGTAAACAAAGTCCCAAAGAGTCTGGGACAAGTGGATTTTAACTGAAACGAAACAGCTCATTGTAAAGACCAAAATTCTGTCTCTGATGTGGCCGATACTCCCTAGGGGATAGTAGATACTAAGTGCAGACCAACCCTGCCATAGGCATTCAGGTAGGTTGAATTGACCTGGATACTGGTTTGAGCTGTGATGGGAGTGACGCACACTAACCTCCTCCTAAGTGCAACATTTACTCCATGCATCTTAAAGTTCCTAAGCAAAATGTAAAGCAGTTGTTTATTTTCCACGTGTTTCCCCTTCTGTGCTGTTTCTTGCCTGAAGTAAAGGTAGGTTTTCTATACCAGGAGATAGCGAGGTTCTCATTTCTCCTCATGCTCCAGAAGGCTGTTGAAAGTGGGAATCCATCCTCGCTCACTTTCCTATTGAACTACTTACCCTGGGAGGCTCCTTACAGCGGTGAAAGTAAAGTGTCACCCGTTATTCTTTTATATTTTCAACTGGAATGTGACCTCTCTGAGAGCAATGGCGTAGGGTTGTCCACTGCTGTGATTCCAGGACATAGAACAGTACTTGGCATCTAGTAGTGGCTGATAGATACTTGTTGAATAAATGAATTCAGGAACTACTGAGCGCCTACTGTATGCCTGGGACTGTTCCAGGTTCTTGAGAGACCACCATGAACCAGAGACAAGGGTTCCCACTCTCATGGAACGCGTATGCAAGTGGGGAAGACGGACAGTAGCCATGTAAACAAACAGATGTGGTCACTTTAGATAGTGGTATGGATTGCAGAGGACGCCATCAGGACGGTGTAATATAGAGGGGTGGAGATGATTAAAGGGGAGCCCTGTCTGAGAAAGCAGTACTGGAACTGACTCTGGAATGATGAGAAGAGCCAGCCACAGAAAGACCTGGTGGAAGAGCACTGCAGGTAGAGGAAACGGCCCATGCAAAGGCCCTGGGGCAGAAAGAGGGATGGAGCTGGAGAACTAGCAAATGTGGTCAGAGCTGAGACTGGAGAATTGGATGAGCCTTGTTAGTCAGAGCCTTGTGAGCCCAGCCTGGGTAAGGCATTAGATTTGATTGCACCTGTGATGGGAAGCTCTTGCAGCATTTTAAACAAGGGAATCACCTGATCATTTATGTTTTTGAAAGTGGGCTCTGGCTGGTGGATGGAGAATGATGAACTTAGCCAAGAGAGTGGGTGCAGCAGGCCAGTCAGTGAGCTCGGTCTGTTCCACGGAGGTCAGTCCAGGACAGTTTGTGCCCCCGAGGTTTTCCAGGCCACTTCCCCTCAAATCAGCTGCTGCAGCTTAGCCCCTGCAGTTTTCCCTACAGGCTCAGACTGTCTTACATGGCTTTGGTAAAAGCTACAGTTATCTGCCTTTTGGAAACTATTTGGTACTTGCGGTGAGGGACTCACTGATATGGTTAAATCCATTTCTTTTTTGGTCCTGGCTATTCTGAAAGTCACATTTGGAAAATCAGAGCCATTTGAAAGTGTATCTAATTTGATGGCTACACCCTCTTCCTGTTTTGTAAATTAGACTCTTATAATCATGGCGTCTATAGTTTATTTGCAGCCGAGGCTGCCAGTCCTCTGACATGAAGAAGCCTGCCTTGGAGGCATCTTCTTCCAAAAATAATAAATAACCATCGTCTCTGAATGGTCGTGCACTTTGCTCATTTGTGTGAGTGGCACATGGCACTTAGCAACAGCGCCTTCATGTCTGTGGAGGTGGACACAATGATCATTTTCAGGGAATATTTGGCTTAAGTTAGCGAAGTACGGCCTAAAAATAACTACATATGAATACTAGTGGTGAATATTATGTAGCTTAAAGCTACACTGGCTGTTTCCATCAATATTTTTTCTCCAGTCATTGCCTGTGCAGACAAAATAAAAGATGCCACTTAAAAGGGCGTAGGCCTTTGTCAGAAACTGTAGCTGGAGTACTCAACTCAATGCTTGAATTTCTTATTTTGGTGTTGGCACCCTCGTATGAGGGCTCTTTACATGTGGTTGAAACCCCGAGTGTAGATAGTGCCTGTTTATTTTTGTGGTAACTTTTTAGGGTGTGGCCAAAGGAACTTTTAAATTTCAGAAATGCCGTTTCTTGTCCATTTCCACTATAACATTTTCTTAAAGCCTCTCATTAGCAACACCCTGAGGATCATCATCCCTCTCTGTTTATTCCATTTTTATATCAATGTTTTTTGTATCAAGCAACTTTTAATTAAATGTTTATTTTGAGATCATTGTAGATTCACATTCAGTTCTAAGAAAAAATAGAGAGGGATCCCTTGCATCCGTCGTTTCCCCTAATAGTAACATCCTGTCTAACAAGAAAACGTTGTCACAATCCCAAAATTGGCATTGATTTAACCCGCTAATATTCTCATTTCACCAGTTTTACATGTACTCATTTGCGTTCGAACAATTATTGTGTCAAACCATATTTTAGGTCAGGTGCAGTGGCTAACACCTGTAATCCCAGCACTTTGGGAGGCCAAGGCGGGTGGATCACCTGAGGCCAGGAGTCCAAGACCAGCCTGGCCAACATGGTGAAACTCTGTCTCTACTAAAAATACAAAAATTAGCCAGGCATGGTGGTGGACGCCTGTACTCCCGGCTACTCAGGAGGCTGAGGCAGGAGAATCGCTTGAACCCGAGAGGCGGAGGTTGCAGTGAGCTGACCTGGTGCCACTGCACTCCAGCCTGGGCAAGAGTGAGACTCCATCGCAAAAACAAAACAAAACAAAACAAAACTGTATTTAAATGTTCTAAAGCAGCTGATTAAAGGATTATACTTTGGTTTCCTCAGTAATTAATTTAAAATATATCCTTAATTGATATGTTTTATGAAATAAATCTGCTTTTTTATATATTGGATTTGTCTAAAGGCATAGCTATAAGGATGCATGAAGAAGCTTTACTAATATATTTGCAGAATAAGGTGGTAGGCATCTTATACCTTTTTTCAGCTAATAGTGGTTTAATGCAGTTATTTACAAAAACTCAAGTTTACGTCCATTTGGCTTGCAGACAGCAAACAGTCTCATGTGGATTCTCTACAATTTATCCCGTAATCCAAAAGTGCAACAAAAGCTGTTTAAGGAAATTCAAAGTGTATTACCTGAGAATCAGGTGCCACGGGCAGAAGATTTGAGGAATATGCCATATTTAAAAGCCTGTCTGAAAGAATCTATGAGGTAAGAGCCTATCTCTGAGCCAATATAAATGTGTTAGAACACTGTTCTCTTAATTACAAAGCAAGGGGTCCCCTACTCAAGGACAGCTTCCCCTAGCTAATTAGAAACAATTATCACACCGCAAAAAAATCTTTGGAGCCATATTTCTTTTCTGGCACTCATTTCCTAAATCATTTGGGCAAATTCTATTAAATCTTGGAAAGTCAGTGCCCTCCCCTTTAATTCGATAATCTTGCTACTCTAATGAACACGGTAAGCACTAATTAAGATAGGGGCATGATTGAAGGCTATGAGATGGAAGCTCACAAAAGAGCTATATTGTTATGTAATAGGACGTACAGACAGCTTTGTTTTTGAGCCTCCGGTATAAAACATTTTTTGGAAATTCTTTTTACATCCTTTTGGGAAAATAAAACTCAACATTTTAGGATGAGAAGGATACTGTCAACTTTGTCAAGAGTACATAGGAGAAACATAGAACAAACATCGCGCTTCAAGAGCTAGCATAGAAACATACAAATTGAAGTCTGGAGTGAAGTACAGAGAAAACCAATGTTAACAGTTTACTAAACACCCTTGCACTGGGGTTTTAACTAACTCAAGAAGATAAGAGGAACAAGAAATACAATTATTGAGAAGAGAAAGACAACTTCTTTAGGAAGATCTGTGATTATGCTGCCTTTCTGAGTATGCACTTGGGCTGCACTTATTTAATCCAATCTGCATTCCCACTGACACTTCAGAGAGAACTTAGACGGTGCTCGTGCTCACCTTGACATTTTTGATTTTACGTTTTCAGGCTTACGCCGAGTGTGCCATTTACAAGTCGGACTCTTGACAAGGCAACAGTTCTGGGTGAATATGCTTTACCCAAAGGAGTAAGTCGAATTTGTATATTCTACACCTTACAAAATCTTGGAAGATACACTTTGCAAATATTCGTCAGATCTCCCTAGACTTTGCACTGGAAAATATTCATTTTGGAAATACAGAGATGGTAGTGAATGTTGCATAGTATAGAATTAGAACTAATGGCTATGGAGACAGAGACCTGGATTCAGTCTCACCTTTATCTGTGTTCTCTTGAGTGAGTTACATAATCTCTGTGAGCCTCAACTTCAACTGTAAAAGGGGTTTAATAACAGAATCTGCCGCACGGGATTGCTGTGAGTATTGTGCACAATTTTAAAGCCCTTTACCTGTTTATTACCTGGCACATTTTAAGCCTCCGTGCATATTGGCAATCATCATTATTATACATTTGTGGATTTGGCTTTTGATTTGTAAGGTGACAACTTTTGTAAATGTTGTCATTCAAAGGTATCTTCTGGTTATTTTAAATACTATGTGTTTCTGTGTGTTTTTAGACAGTGCTGATGCTAAATACCCAGGTGCTGGGATCCGATGAAGACAATTTTGAAGATTCAAGTCAGTTTAGACCTGAACGTTGGCTTCAGGAGAAGGAAAAAATTAATCCCTTTGCGCATCTTCCATTTGGCATTGGAAAAAGAATGTGCATTGGTCGCCGATTAGCCGAGCTTCAACTGCATTTGGCTCTTTGTTGGGTAAAACCTTTACTGGTTTCTGCAATTATGTTCTGTGCTATTTCACAAGGCAGAAGAAGAGAGGGGTAATTCTGTTTTTGTGTGCATGCGCATTGCAGATTGTCCGCAAATATGACATCCAGGCCACAGACAACGAGCCTGTTGAGATGCTACACTCAGGCACCCTGGTGCCCAGCCGGGAGCTCCCCATCGTGTTTTTCCAGCGATAAGATGCCTCAGGTGAGCATCTAGGCGATTCCTTATCCTCTGCAAGGTAGGGAGAATGACGAGGGATGAGCTATGCTGGGAAGTCAGCCAGGCTGGGGTTTGAATCCCAGCTCACCTCTAATTTGCTGGGTGACCTTGAGCAGTTTCCTAAACTCTCTGCTTCCTTTTTTTTTTTTTTTTTTTTTTTGTAAAATGATGACCCAAAGAGTGTGTATCACAAAAATTTAATGTGAATACCAAATACTTATTCCTGAGCCTGGCATCAATTCAGTGTTCGGTAAATGCTAGCAGCTGTTCATGGTTTTTGCATGTGAATAGTAAGGCTTGGCAAACTTTTTCTGTGAAGGGCCAGTTGGCAAATACTTTAGGTTTTGTGGACCAAACAGTCTTTGTCACATCCTCTTAATACTACCTTGGAACATGAAAGCAGCCACAGACAATTTGTAAACTAATGAGTGGGCTGATGTTCTAGCTTTCTATTGCTCCCACCGCAAATTACTAAAATTTAGTGAGTTAAACGACACAGATCTATTATCTTACAGTTCTATAGATCAGAAGTCTGATGAGGCTCTTCCAGGCTAAAAGTATCGTGTCGTCGGGGCTCTTTCTGGAGGTTCTAGAGGAGGATCTATTCTCTTGCTAGTTTGGGTTGTTGGCAGAATTTAATTCTTCATGGTTATAGGACTGACGTCTTTATTTTTTTTTTACTGCTGTCAGCTGAAGGCTATACTCAACTTTGAGAAATTTCCCATATTCCTTGGTTCATGAAACCTTCCCCATCTGAAGCCAGTAGCAATGGTCGGTTGAGTCCCTCTCATGCTTTGAATCTCTCTTTCTTCTTATATGGCTTCTGTCTGACAAGATATTATCCAGGATCATGTCTCCCACCTCAAAGTTCATAAATTTAATTTCATCTGGAAAGCCCTTTTTTTCATATAAAGTAGGATATTCACATGTTCCAGGGATTAGAGCAGTCACATTTTAGGAGGACCGTTATTCTGCCTACAAAGGCTGTGTTCTGATAAATTTTACAAAACACGAGCGGTAGACTTTATTTAGCCCTAGGGTCTAGGTTTGTGTTATGAAATGACTTGTACGATAAGTGTATGTATTTATCAGCCTGTATTGAACACAATAGAATATTTTTTCTGCAGTATGCCATTCAATGCTTTTTCGGACAGTAGAGGAGTTCTCATGTTCCCTCCACAACTTTTGCCATATCCATATACCAACCAACTGCTATTTATTTCAATACTTACTGAGTTATTTCCTTTAAATTAACATAAGCCTAATACTATATGTTGGCCTTGTGCTGAGTAATAATTTCCTTAATGAAATTAAAAGTTAGTAAGTCTAGTTATGTTCTCCTAATAGGCATTAAAATGAATTCAAAACTATTGAAGTGACCAAAAGTTAGCCTAAGAAAGCTCTTTTTTTTTTTTTTTTTTTTTTTTTTTTTTTTGAGATGGAGTCTCACACTGTCCCCCAGGCTGGAGTGCAGTGGTGCAATCTCGGCTCACTGCAACCTCCGCCTCCCAGGTTCACACCATTCTTCTGCCTCAGCCTCCCGAGTAGCTGGGATTACAGGCACCCACCACCATGCCCGGCTAACTTTTTGTATTTTTAGTAGAGATGGGGTTTCATTATGTTGGCCAGACTGGTCTCGAATCCTGACCTCGTGATCCACCCGCCTTGGCCTCCCAAAGTGCTGGGATTACAAGCGTGAGCCACCACCCCCAGTGGTGGAACGAAGACATTTGTAACATATGGCTTTAGAGAGTGACATGTCAGCATTTAAACCCAGATTCTATCATTTTGTTCTGTTAGCAGCACCTCCTGGGATTTGCCTGGAGAGAAAATACTGTTTGCGAGTGGCAAGTTCAGGAGCATTTGCTAATTGGTAGATTATTTAGAGAAACATGCAATTACAGATAAAATTTCTGAACAAGGCCCAAATGAATACATTATTATTCCTCTACCAAGTGTCTGATGCTGTTATGAAATTTGTCCAATTCTGAGCATCCCAGCCAACAGAACTGAATCAAGTAGGGTAAGGAAAGTGTTCTAGCTTAGTGGTGAGACCCCAGTCTTCAGCCAAGACAGCGTGCATGTTTATCACAGTAAGCCGCACCTTTGGTAAAAGCCCATGGCAATTTAAGTTTTAGCATTTTTTTTTTTTTGGCTAATAATTTGTCTTGTTTAAATACATTTTTTTGATATATAATTACGGTGTACCTTTTTTTTTTCAGATTTTTTTTTTAACCAAGACCAAAACAGCCATTTCGACTTTTCTGCAAAAATGGTGCTTACGGCTTCTGCATTACCGGAACGCAAACTTCAAAAGCCCACATCATACAATAGCTTATAAAGAATATTTAGGCCCAGGTGTTGATATTTTTTCTTCTGCAAAATTGTTCCAGAAGCTATACTGTCTTTCTAGACCGTGGTATTTGTTAACGTCGTATCCAACTCAGGGAAGCGGACTGAGTGCTGGGATTCAAGGCATTCTACAGGGTTCACTGCTGGTTTACACTTCACCTGCGTCAGCGCTGTCTTCAGGTGCTTAGAATGGCCTGGGAGCCTGTTCTCTCTCGCATCTTCCATGACATGAAAGGGAGGCTGGCACTTGTCAGTCAGGTAAAGGTTACGAACCATTTCAGCCCCTGGCTACCACATTCACTGTCTGAATCTTTAATTCCCAAGAATAAGTTTACATTTCACAATGAAAGACCTACAACAGCTAAATTTTCTGGGGCTGGGAGTAATACTGACAATCCATTTACTGTGGCTCTGCTTTAATGTACTACTTAGGGAAATGCCTGCTTAATAATGTAAGCCAAGCTAAATGATCGTTAAAGTGATCAGGCCTCCCATGAAATTGCGTTCTTCCTGAGTTGAAATAGAAACCTTATTGGGAAACTAGAGAACACCTCTATTTTTAAAAGGACTTTAATGAAGTCAGACATCTTATAAGACTAGTGATTCACTGGGGCATCATTTTGTTAGAGGACCTTAAAATTCTTTATTTTTTTAATGTGATTCCTTTATGGCATTAGGGTAAGGATGAAGCAACAATTTTTAAATTGTGTATGTGCATATGAAGCACAGACGTGCGTGTGTGTGTGTCTGTGTGTGTGTCTGTGTATGTGTGTGTGTTCTAATGGTAATTTGCCTCAGTCATTTTTTTTAATATTTGCAGTACTTGATTTAGGATCTGTGGTGGAGGGCAGTGTTTCAAAGTTTAGTCACAGCTTTAAAATATTCAGTGTGACTTTAATATTATAAAATGATTTCCCGTGCCATAATTTTTCTATTAAATAGGACAATTATAAAGCATGCAAAAGTTAGAGATCTGCTATATAACATTTGTTTTGTGATTTGAACTCCTAGGAAAAATATGATTTCATAAATGTAAAATGCATAGAAATGCATGTAATACTTGTAAGACTTAAAAATTGTGTTTACAGATGGTTTATTTGTGCATATTTTTACTACTGCTTTTCCTAAATGCATACTGTATATAATTCTGTATATTTGATAAATATTTCTTCCTACATTATGTTTTTAGAATGTTTCAGAAATATACATTTATGTCTTTATATTGTAATAAATGTGTAAATATCTAGGTATACGCTTTCTCTCTGCTGTGAAATTATTTTTAGAATTATAAATTCACATGTCTTGTCAGATTTCATCTGTATACCTTCAAATTCTCTGACAGTAAAAATAAAAGTTTTTAAATATTTGAGAGACTTCCTCTCTTTATTGCCTTTGTTACAGCAAAATAAAAACAAATTCAAACTTTATTTTACTGGTAAAAAATTTTCTTATATGGCCTATAAGCCCTATATCACAAAATTTACCCTTAGATAAATCTAGACTTTAATAGCGGTTTTACTGAAAGTGTATTCTTGGAACTGCAAAATAACTTGCCATTTTTTTGCTGCTTAAATATTTCTCAAGTCCAGTTACTTCTATTTCTACCCCCTTTCCAATCACACAATCAACCACACTCTGGTTATGTGATTGGAAGCGGGGTAGAATGGCCTGGGAGCCTGTTCTCTCTCGCATCTTCCATGACATGAAAGGGAGGCTGGCACTTGTTAGTCAGGTAGAGGTTACGAACCGTTTCAGCCCCTGCCTACCACATTCAGTGTTTGAATCTTTAATTCCCAAGAATAAGTTTGCATTTCACAATGAAAGACCTACAACAGGCAAATCTTCCGTGGCTGGGAATAATACAATTTCTTGCCTGGACCACTCATATCTCTAGCCTCTGCAGGAGCTCCCAGCTGATCTCAGTCCTCTCTTGCTTCCTTCCCGTCTGTTCTTTGCACACTTGCCTTATTGGTCTTTTCAAAACCCAAACCCGATCATGTCTCATCCTGCCTCTGGGGCTTCCCCAATTCCTCTTACGTAAAGATCCGATTCTGCAATCCGCACTTCCAGGCCCTGTCAACTGAGGTCCCACTGATCCCCCAGGCCTCAGCCCCCATCATCCACCCCCAGAGGCCTCTGGACCCAGGCCACAGTGGCTTCTGCCAGTTTCTGCTGTTCCTTAAATGCTGGCAAGAGGGTTCCTCCCGCCGCCACCTTCCGCACACGCTCTTTCTCTGCCTGTTCTTCTCCTACACACCATCTAGGTCCATCCAGCTTTCACTTCCTGAAGGAAATCTTCCTTGATGACTCAGATCCCACAGGGGCTGTCCCCGGCACCGAGATTCATTAGGGTTGTGATTCCCGAGGAGACCTGTGCGACGGTGGGGACAGCAGGATGGGGAAGGGAAAGAAGCCAAACAAGCGTGTGGTTTTGAATGAAGTTCCAGCCCCAGCCTGATCCCTGGGGAGCTCTGGAGTGTACACTGCAGCTCAGTTTGTTCTCCTTGTGCCCAGGGAGCGGGGCTTCCACACTCCTTCAAATCAGGCTGCACCTTGGGGTATAAACTGCCAGATACTTCTAGACTTAACATACGCAGGCAAAATGGCTGTAGTGGCCAGAAGGTAGTCTTTAAAGAAGGCTGCAGGCTCCATGAGGAGCAAACCATGAAAAACCTGGGCGAAGGGCACAAAGACTGGCAAAAGGGTGTGAGGAGCACAGGGTGGAGCAAGGACCATGTCTGCTACCCCTCACCTCCCTGAGCAGGTTGCCTAGAACTGACACTGACATGGACACTGACATGGCCAATGTGGCCATGATGATAATAATATTTATTGACTGCTCTTGCTGCCTCAGTCTCTCTTCTAAGCACTCGCTACATATGAATTCACAAATCCTTGTCACTGCCCTGTAAGTAGATGTGATCATTCTTCCTATTTCACACCTGGGGAAACTGAGGCACAGAGGTGCTCAGTAATCCCCTTAGAATCACAATTGGTACATAGGGAAGTCAAGATTCCAAGATAGATTGGTTCCCGGCCCTGTGGGATGCACATCATGTACCGCTCCTACATAGCTCACCACAATAGCAAGTTTATATGCATTTCTGTGATTATTTGATTGACATTTCCTCCCCTTGTTCTTCCCCAGCCCATGTACTAGGATATAGACAGCATAAGAGCAGGGATATGTTTATTTCAGTTTGCCCCTGTATCCATGATGCTTGGCTTACAGATCTTAATAGGCACTCATTAAATATTTCCTTTTACCTGGTTGTCCTAGTTGTAATGTTTACAACCGCCATTTGTGGTAACCAATAAAGCTAGGCAAATTTCCCAGGACTCATGCATGCCAAGTTGTAAAACCTCCTCTCCAAGGTCTTCTAGATTACCATGTCATACAGTGCCTGTCCCTCGGTAAATGCTTAGTGACTCAGGGCCGTTGTGATCGTCATCAGTAACACAGCTGCTCAGTGCTCATAGCTTATTATGACACCTTTCCAGTCCCTGTTCTGTCTCCCTCAAGGCTGGCTCCATATTTTAGCTTTGACAAAATTTCCAGGGATATTTGTGGGAAACCAGTATATAATGATACATATGGAATTCAGTCCAATTGGCTTTTGTGATGTTCAAATAATTTTTGAGAGAGAGAGGAAGGGAAAAATAAAAAGAGAGAAAGGAAAAAAAATGAAGGAGGAAATGGAGAGAGTAAAGGAATTCCTCAACGTTTGTAGCAGGGATTCTGCAGACCAAGTACTGCTGCCCTGGGGAGTAGGAATTATTTGTGGGGAAACTACTTACGCAGGGGATGGAGTGAGGTTGCATCATATGCACACTCAACCCAGGCACATCCAACCATCCATGCTTGGAGTGGAAAGATGACTATGGAAGGATGTAGCCCAGGTGATTCCAACATCCTCGCTCAATGAGAACAGCACGATGGGAAATGAGATCCACCTCTTGCCTTATTTCTCATGTACATCTCAAAATGTGAGCTCCTGATGCCATTGGTGTGGTTCCAGTATCTGAGGACGTGCTTTTTTCACTTGACATGGCCCCTAGACATAAGCCAACTACTTCAGGTTATTTTCACCCACTAGAGCAGAAAACTGTTCCAACACTGGAAGGAATTCTATGTGGATTAAAACTCATTTATGCCTAGTGTTCCATTAGTGGAACTCTAAGCTTGTGGGAGTTATTGATATCCTACTGTTCAAGGTCATCGCCAAGGTCTGATTTTTCACACACAAAAAATTTGCAACTTCTGGCATAAATGGGTTAATAAGAGATGAAACTCTGTGTTTATGGTGTACTTTACAGATAATTGAAGGGATGTAAAATTTACTGTAACTCTAAGAAATTTTTACTCTGCTTGCTTAACTTTCAAACCTAAATCCCCAATGCATTGTCTTGCCAATGAAACACCTGTGAGTTCCACACCCTTAAACTTCATGCTGATATAGGAGGAAAATCCTAGGTTTTATTTTATTTTATTTTTTGAGATGGAATTTCACTCTTTCACCCAGGCTGAAGTGAAGCAGCGTGATCTCAGCTCACTGCAAACTCCACCCCCCAGGTTCAAGCAATTCTCCTGCCTCAGCCTCCCAAGTAGTGGGATTATAAGCATCTGCCACCATGCCCAGATAATTTTAGTATTTTTAGTAGAGATGGGTTTTTGCCATGTTGGCCACGCTGGTCTCGAACTCTTGACCTCAGGTAATCCACCTGCCTCGGCCTCCCAAAGTGCTGGAATTACAGGCATGAGCCACCGTGCCCGACCCAAAAAAACCTAGGTTTTAAAGTTGTTAACCTCACCAGGTTTCAATTCTAGAGGAGCCATTTCCCAGCTGTGTGACATGGAGAGTTTACTTAACCTCTCTGAGCCTTAGCTATTCAATGGACACTAACATACCCGATGCACAAGTGTTCTCATGGAGATTAGAAAATTTGAAATGTACCTAAGTCAGTGCTGAGCACAGAGCAGGGATTGTGTCAGAACCCTTATTTCTCGATCAAAGAGGCAAAAGTCAAACAGCTCCCTTTACGGGGCAGAACCTGTCAAAAGAAATGTTCTGGGCCCAAATGGGAAAAATGGGAGACAATTACACCATCATGGAAATACAAACACAATCAGTTTTACCTATTTGTGGAGCAGACCCTAAGAGACTTATGGGAAATTATAGTTTTTTAAGTGAAAGCAAGTTTATTAGAAAAGTAAAGGAATAAAGAATAGTCACTCCACAGGGAGAACAATGGAGTGGCATGGGCTGCTTGATTAAGTATACTTATAGTTATTTCTTGATTATATGCTAAACAAGGGGTGGACTATTCATGAGTTTTCCAGGAAAGGGGTGGGTAATTCCCAGAACTGAGAGTTCCTCCCCCTTTTAGATCATATAGGGTAACTTCCTGATGTTGCCATGGCATTTGTAAACTGTCATGGCACTGGTGGGAGTGTCTTTTAGCATGCTAATACAGGAAATTAATTTTCTTTTCTGTTTAGAGTCTTCTTGGGACTGATGGAGAATTACCAGGATAATTAAAAAATACAGTTAACTCCATCAACCCAGTGGTCTCATCATAGGAGATTTTACACTAAATACTGGAAACTACAAATCCACAGATAAAATTTGATGCATTTGGTTTGGTTCAAATCTAGTTGCCAAATGTGATTTTTCTAATCCCATCAATTTTGTGTACTTTTATTTAATTTATTTTTTTGAGTCGGAGTCTTGCTCTGTCACCAGGCTGGAATGCAGTGGCACAATCTCAGCTCACTGCAACCTCCACCTCCCGGGTTCGAGCCATTCTCCTGCCTCAGCCTCCCAAGTAGCTGGGACTATAGGCACATGCCACCACACCCAGCTAATTTTTTGTATTTTTAGTAAAGATGAAGTTTCACCATGTTGGCCAGAATGGTCTCGATCTCTTGACCTTGTGATCTGCCCACCTCGGCCTCCCAAAGTGCTGAGATTACAGGCGTGCTGTCAGGAAGAATTTATTCTTTATAATTTATGCCTATTTATGTAGTGCAAGCTTACAGATTTCTTACGTTTTTGAATGGGTTATAATTTTTACACTGTCATTATTTGTTTGGATGTTCAGATTGTCCCAGATTTGACTAATGGGAGCCTCTTTCAATAGGTTCCTGTGCATTGTTGTTGGTTTTTTTTGTTTTTTTGTTTGTTTGTTTTTGACGTGGTTATTTTTTAGCACTTCCTTGCTTTCTGGAACACCCTAAGATATTCCAGGCTGATCTTGTACTTCACCTGTCCCACCCTGGAATCATCTATTTCTTCAAGAAGTTCTAGTTTATTTTAGTAGAAAAGAGCATTTAGAAATCAAGATTTTGGCTCCTGGTACTCGTTGCTACTGGGATGTTACTGCTTCTAGGCAAGCTCAGCATTGAGTTAGGATGTGTGTGTGTGTGTGTGTGTGTGTGTGTGTGTATGTGTAGAGAGAGAGAGAGAGAGAAAGACAAAACCAAAGTAGTAAAATGCAAACACTTGAAGAATCTGGGTAAATGGTATATGGGAATTCTTTGTACCGCTCATATAACGTTTCTGAAATTATGTCAAAATAATTTGACACAGTCGCTCATACCTGAAATCCCAGCAACTTGGGAGGTCAAAGCGGATGGATCACCTGAGGTCAGGAGTTCGGGACCAGCCTGGCCAACATGGTGAAACCCTGTCTCCACTAAAATTACAAAAAAAAATTAGCTGGGCATGGTGGCGTGTGCCTGTAATTCCAGCTACTCGGGAGGCTGAGGCAGGAGAATTGCTTGAACCCAGGAGGCAGAGGTTGCAGTGAGCCAAGATCCTTCCATTGCACTCCAGCCTGGCAACAAGAGTGAAAACTCTGTCTCAAAAAAAAAAAAAAAAAAAAAAAAGAACTGAGTGCTGGAAGCAGATAGATTGGGTTTAAATCCCAGCTCCTCCACTGTGTGGCTTTGGGGAAGTGATTCTGACCTCTCTGTGCTTGAGTTTTCTCATTTATGAAACAGAAATAATGATCAAAACATATTTCATACAGTTGTTGAGAGAATAAATGGAAACAATGCACTAAAACTCTTAGAAGCTGTCTGGTACATGACGAATTCTCAGTAAATAGCAGGTATTTAAAGACGTACTAACATTTAACAGTTGTGGGATGAGATGCACCATCTCATATTTCTGGCTTCCGTGAAAAAACAGAGGTCCTGGTCTGTGTGGCCCCTGAGCCCACAAAGCCATCAGCTGGAGCCAGTCCTTTCTGGGGCAGGGCCTGAGCTTCAGTCTCCAACACTGAGTCCTGACTCAGCGTCTGCTCTTGATAGCACCTGCCACATCTCATTTTCACGGTCTATTTTGCACATTCTAGAAATCTATGCATTTGTTTCCTTTGGTTTTTAGGCCACCTCACTGCATTTCTCTAAAAAGCTGAAATGCACAAATATCTGATTAGGGCCACTAATATATTTTTAGTGTGTTTTAACTCCTTTTCTATAATCGTCCCAACAGTTTCTCCCATGGCCTTGCCAAATCGCTGGGAATCTTCTCATTTTTCAATTAGGCTTAGAGAAGTTAAGTATCTTACTCAGGGAAATGCAGCAAGCAGGCTTGGACTGAACCCCCAGTCTGTCTGACTTCATAGTTCTCGCTCATTTCCCTGCACTTCTTGGTGTTCAAAGAACCTAAATGGGTCAGTCAATGAATCTATCAGCAAGTATTTAGGAGAAAGCTGTTGGTTGAAAGCCAAGGTGCTATTTTATGATTCAGATTAATTTGTTGTGCTTTTCCTAATCTCCTGGGTTGGACATTGACCTAATAAGTGATTAATATCACTTATGCTTCTCCATGACTGTTTTGTCCTGTAGAATCTCCTTTATCAGCAATAAAATATTTGTAGAACCCTTAGTCATCAGGATGCCTTGCACCTGGGCTTTTCAAGTAGCATCAACTCCCAAGTACCAGTGCTTTAGAATTAGAAGATTTGCACAGAGGAAACTTCTTCCTCCCGAATCTGTTGTGCTTTCATAAAAATGAGTGTGCAATATATTTTGCACACATTGAGCAGAAAGGTAAGGTGATGAGGATGTCCCACATTGTGGGAGAAAAGAGATCAGGAAGACAAAAGAAATATGAAGCGGAGAGTTGATGACATACTTGAAAAAGAAATGCTTTGCTTTTTCATTTGCATTTGTTTTCTTTTTAATAAACCGATTTTCCCCCTTCATTTCATGTATTGTTAATGCTTTTCTTCAGTTATGATTGGCCCAGATCTCTCTACACCAGGTGAAATCTATTGGAGCTGTCCTCTGGATTGTGCCAACACCAATTGATTGGTGACAACTGCCTGAAACACAGTATCGAGAAACATTCTAAAGTTGAGTCCAAGCATGGCAGGTGAGTCCAAGCATGGCAGGAAAGAAGATCATGATCAATAGGCCAAGGGTGCTGGAAAAGAGATATTCATTCTGTGTTTCATCCGATATACAATATATTCTGGAGACCAAACTTGTAGTAGGATGGTGCAAAAGTAATGGCAAAAACCGTAATCACTTTTGCACCAACCTAATAGATCTGTAATAAGAATAGCTTACATTGATTAAGGGCTGACTGTGTGCTTGGCACTATATTAAGTGTATTACATTGATTTTTTTCAGCATTTTATTAAGGATGCTTATGTACAATCACAAGTTGTATACAGGATGAATTTTCAAGGTACATACACAAGTAATTTGTATTACTGGTAATATGTATGTTTACAATTATCTTCTGGTAATACTAATTCTTTTTAAAGTTCTGGTGCTACTACAAAATTTACTTATAAATCAATTGATTCAAGTTTTAAAGATGATGCCTAAGTAAAATAACAACAGAATGATATTTTATGAGGCAAACAAAGCTTTGTGTAAATCCCTCCCTTTAAGTGTGGTGGAGCCTGTGGCTTGATTCTAACCAACAGAATATGTCGAAGGTAATGAGATGTCACTTGGTGATTACGTGAGAAAAGATTGTAATAGTCATCTGTTTTGATGAAGCAGGCGACTGTACTGGGGAGGCCCTCGTGGCAAGAAACAGAGGGCAGCCTCTTTTTTTTTTTTTTTTTTTTTTTTTTTTTTTGAGACAGAGTCTGGCTGTATTACTCAGGCTGGAGTGCAGTGGCATGATCTTGGCTCATTGCAACCTCCGCCTCCCAGGTTCAAGAGATTCTCCTGCCTCAGCCTCCCAAGTAGCTGGGATTACAGGTGCTTGCCACCACACCCAGCTAATTTTTGTATTTTTAATAGAGATGGGGTTTCGTTATGTTACACAGACTGGTCTCCAACTCCTGACTTCAAATGGTTGCCCGCCTTATAGAGAAACAATGTAGCTAGATCAGAAATATAGAAACAGAACAAAACAAGTATGCTTCCACTATATTCTTAATAAGATTTCCAACACTAATTCCATTTTAAAAAAAAAAAAAAAAAAAAAAAAAAAAAACTTAGAGCTTCCGGAAAAGGTAGCTGAGTCTGACTTTGGACAAACATTAAGTCAATTTGCCAAATCTTTCCAAGGTTCACTGCAAGTGACCTGGAAAAAAATTCATATTAAGACTTTAAGAGAGTAGAAATGCCGGAAGAGCTTAAAATAGTTAACTCATCAACTAACCTAGAATGAGTTTAGGATAAGCTATGCTAGCATACTTCTTGTTGGAAACAGAAAAAAACAAAAAAGTTAGAAAACAACTTCATTTGAAGAGAGAACAATTCAACTGTAAAGGTCAATATCAAACTTCTTCAGTAATAAATGATTATGGCAGTTATTCAAATGATTTGGCAGATCCAATGAAATAACATTTTATCTCCAAATTTCTAAATGACTTTCATCAAGAGATCTTGGAATTGTTACAATGATCTAAATTGAACTGGGTAACTTGCCTTCTTTTCCTATTTTCAAAAGTTTTAGATTATCAGTACTGTAAAATTAGTTGTAAAACTCACCTATAAAAGTATACTAGTATGAACAGGACCGGCCACATCATTTGTGGGGCCAAGTACAAAATTAAAAGGAGGGTTTCTTATTAATATATACTATAATTATAGTATATATTGATATATTATAGTTAATAATATAGTACTATATTTTAATAATATAATTAACATAGTTGATAACATAACATATATTATAATTTATATATGATAATATGACATGTTAACAATTTTAAGGCCAGGTGTGGTGGCTCACACTTCTAATCTCAGTGCTTTGGGAGGCCAAGGCTGGAGGATCACCTGAGCCCAGGAATTCCAGACCACCCTGGGCAACATGGCAAGAACTTATCTCTACAAAAACGTGTTCAAAAAATTAGCCAAGTGTGATGGTGCACGCCTGTGGTCCCAGCTACAAGGGCGACTGAGGTGGGAGGATCACTTGAGCCCAGGAGTTTGAGGCTACAGTGAGCTGTGATCTCTAACCTGGGGGACAGAGTGAGAACTCGTCTTAAAAAAAAAGAAAGAAAGAGAGACAGAGAGAGAGAGAGAGAGAGAGAGGGCCGGGCGCGGTGGCTCAAGCCTGTAATCCCAGCACTTTGGGAGGCCGAGACGGGTGGATCACGAGGTCAGGAGATCGAGACCATCCTGGTGAACACAGTGAAACCCCGTCTCTACTAAAACTACAAAAAACTAGCCGGGCGAGGTGGCGGGCGCCTGTAGTCCCAGCTACTCGGGAGGCTGAGGCAGGAGAATGGCGTGAACCCGGGAGGCGGAGCTTGCAGTGAGCTGAGATCAGGCCACTGCACTCCAGCCTGGGCGAGACAGAGCGAGACTCCGTCTCAAAAAAAAAAAAAAGAGAGAGAGAGAAAAGGAAAAGAATAAGAATTTTAAGAAAGCAGCAGCAAAGAATTAAACCCAGAGCAAGGTACTTCTAAGCACGGGGCCACCCTGTGACTGCCCAGCTCAGGTCCCCACCCATGGAGCCAGCTCTGGCACAGGCCTGCAGACATCTGACCACTACTTCACTTCCTTCATAGTTACTGGTTAATTTAGATTTTCTTCTACTTTCTGTGTCAGTTTAAGTAATTTATCTTTTTTTCTAGAAAATCGTCAATCTCATTTAGACTTATAAATTTATTGGCACATAGTTGCTAACTGTATTCACTTATGATTTTCAAAACATCTACTATAATTGTAGAAATTTTTGTTTTATGCTTAGGATTATTTTTATGCTCTCTGTATCTCAACAAAAGCCTGTTTTAGTTTTTTTCAAAGAACTAAAGTTTGGTTTTTCTTTTTCCATTTCATTAGTTGATGCTTTCATCTTTTTTTTTTTTTTTAACTTCTCTTTTTGTTTATTCTTCTTTTTAATCCTGGATTTCTATCACCTTAGAATTAAAAGTAGGGCTTGGATGATGGGTGCACCAAAATCTCACAAATCACCACTAGTGGACTTACTCATGTAACAAAATACCACCTGTTCCCCAGAAACATATGGAAATAAAAAATAATCGATAAATAATAAATTAAAATATAAATAGGGCTTGGAATCTTTCTCTTTAAATATTACTAGTTTAAAAGACATATTTTTAGTTCCAAAATTATGGATGCAAATCATATGAATTAGGAAGAATCAAGAGCCTGGCAATGAGAAAAGACATTAACAGTTCCAACCACAGCTGTTCATAATAAGCTGTCCGCAACATGTTGCCACAGCTTCCAAATTCATACAGACCCATTCCAGGGTATAAGCGCCATTAACTTCACAATGGCTTGCACACATAAATATTGCTTAGGGGCAAAAATTTCCCTGTAAATATAAACGAAAAATAAATTTAAGAAAATAATCATCTTAAAAAGCTTGATGTGAATTATTGAATTCACAGCTGTGAGTGGTGAACGTCCAATAAAATTTCAGTTACAAAAACAGGTGGCTAGCAATCATTTGCTAATTTGATTTTTTAAATATTATATAAAAATATTTACCCTAATAGTACTGAGTTTTTTGGCAGTCTGCTAAATTTTTTCACCCAGAACGAGTGCCTCACTGGCTCTGCTGAGACACGTGAGCTGCACGGGCAGCTGGGAGTTCACTGAGTTCCACCAAACACCACCTTGCAACTTAAATGATTCTAATCCCAACCTCAGCAAAATACCACAAGATCATAAATCATGGGCTTTGAGACTCATTCCCAAACCTTTAAATGGCAAAGATGTGAAACAGAAAACCAGAGTGATTTGAGTTGAAAAAAAAAAATTTCACTCATGTAATCACAACATCTATTTCTTCAACGAACATTTGTAGAGCGTTTACCACCAGCCACTCATTGTGCTAAGCACATTATATTGTTATCTCTTGTAATTTCCACAGGAACCTTATCAAACAGGTGCTCCTGTTATTCCCATGTTTTAAAAATCAATGCTTGGGGATGTTAGTTGACTAGAAAGTGGCAGATCTGGGCTTCAAAGTCAAGTCTTCCTTAGGCTATACTCTCAACAGGTGCTTCATCAAATGGCTTGTGACTCTATTAACTAAGCAAGATACTTTATTCTGCAAGTCTTCATTTCTCTGCAAAATCAAAAAGCATATCCTTCACCATTCTTCTTGTACTCACTGGAATACAGGGAGAGAAAATGAAGCCATTTGGTGTAGATACAACATAAGGTACTTAATATTAGTTTTGCTGCTACATAAGGAACTACTAACGACTTAATGACTTAGAGGAATGTGTCATATACAATAGGGGTCACCAACCCCCAGGGCACAGACCGGTACCAGTCTGTGGCCTGTAAGGAACTGGCCACACGGCAGGAGATGAGCTACAGACAAGTGAGCATCACCACCTGAGCTCCGCCTCCTGTCAGATCAGGGGTGGCATTAGATTCTCATAGAAGCGTGAACCCTATTGTGAACTCCACACGTGAAGGATCTAGGTTGTCGCTCCTCGTGAGAATCTAACTAATGCCTGATGATCCGAGGTGAGCAGTTTCCTTCTAAAACCATCCCCCACCACCCCACCATTTGTGGAAAAATTGTCTTCCATGAAACGAGTCCCTGGTGCCAAAAAGGTTGGGGACCACTGGTCTACAACTTCTGAGGGTCAGGAATTTGGGTATGGCTTAGCTGGCTAGTTCTGGCTGGGAATCTCTCATGAGGTTGCCATCTAGGTGTCTGCTTGAGCTGCTTTCATCTGAAAGCTCAACCGAGGCTGGAAAATGCCTTTGCGAGACAGTTCATTTAGGTGACAGACAAGTTGCTGACTGCTGTTTGGGGAGGCTTCATTCCTCACCACGTGGACCTCTCCATGGGGCTGCTGGAGCTTACTTGAAACACAGCTGACTTCCCCAGATGAAAGAAAGAGAAGCATTCCTCCAGATCAGGGTGTCTTAACCTCAGCACTAGTGACATTTAGGGCCAGATAATATTTCATCATAGGGGAGCTGTCCTGTGCACTGTAGAATATTTCACAGAATCCCTGGACTCTACCTACCAGATTCCAATAGCGCCCTCTTTCAGATGTGACTACCGAAGATGTCACCAACCATTGTCAGGTGTCCCCTGGGGGATGATGTCACCCTCAGTTAGAAACTACTATTCTAGATTCTTCTCTCACTAAATTTTTTCTCTGCTGGGCTATGTTAAAGTATACTGCAAACTCCACTTACTGAAATGGGAATTTTAAAAGCATATATTCATTCCACAAATATTTATTGTCTCTTTGGAGACCTATATACACAACATAAAAATTGCCTACCCTGGCAGTCGTGAACTTTCCAAGATATGTGGGAATGGGTTACTAATTGTTAGAGATTAAAATCTGCACTATGGGTTAGCAATGGAACAAAGAATTGGCTTGCTGGGCCAGATTATGAACGATGGGAGCAATTGGGTTCATTGTAACCAAAGAGTGCAGTTTATAGAATGCATTCCATTTACCCAATTCAGAAGGAATTTTACCTGTCTTTGAAGCAAAGCTTAAGGAATGTATAAATTTCCATGCCAGTGTTGAAATTGCCTTGGGGATCGACTCATTACTAAAATATTTGCCTTGCAATTCAGACAGTTCCCATGGATCTTGTATCACCAGTCAGAATGTCAATTGAGAAAAATGACTTGTGGTCATAATATTACTGCTCAGACCGTGTCGTTGGTAATTCAGTTTTAATAATGGCTTTGGGAACCACGTTTGCCTCAATAAGTTAATGTGTTTTATTTTTTATTAAATAACAGGCAATCTTTTGATTAATGGGGTGTGTGTGTTAGGGGAGAAAAAATAGGATCTTTCCTCTGCCCACCACTAGAGCAATTCATCTGAATACATTGATGGAAATCATTCAAATTTCTAGCAGTTTCTGACAACTTAGAGAAAGTTAAAGTACCAAGCTGCATAATAAGGGCTACACACTCAGTATAGATGTTGACATATATTTTGAACACTGTGAGAACTGGTGCTCACATAGTCTTGTTCTCAGCTACTTGGCTAGAAGTTAGCCTAACGCCCGGCACATGGTAGATGCCCAAAAATCTTAGCTGAATAAAGAATGTTCTTTAAAAGACCATTCATCCCATTTCCTAGAAGACACACAAGAAATTAAATTCTGGAGTAGATTTTATATCCTGTTTCTTACCCTCCACCATGTTCCAAATAGTCTCTTCACACCTTTTGCTATAAATACCTGAATCATCAGCTCATTCTTTGACTGTGAGAATTGATTAGATTTTTGTGCTGTGATTGAACTTCGATGCTTCTGCTGAGCTGGCCCAGCGCTTGACTCACGCAGCTCATGGAAGGATGAATGGTGAGCCTGCCAAATTTTACCAAGCTCAAGGGAAATTTTTTATTACAGTTCTAAGCATCTGGCATCCTAGTTATGCATGACCAGGGCTCAGCAAGACCACCAAGTTCACTGTTCCTCCAACCTAAGCCAATTGTATGCTTGACCTCTCAGGAGTGTTAAGAGTGTCACCAAACTTTATGAAACACTTCAAGGAGTAGCTGTGCTGTGTATTAATAATAAAAGAAGTAATAGCAAAGGGAGTCATTGATAATATATACTGAGAATTTTTATGCTACCCATTATGGCTAAGTTTTTTATAAGCAGCATCTCACTTTAATCTTCACATTAATCAAAGCTGTGAGGTATGATTATCTCCATTTTTCAGATGAGGAGACAGAGGCTTAGAGAGGTTAAGAAACGTGGCCGGGCGCAGTGGCTCACACCTGTAATCCCAGCACTTTGGGAGGCCAAGGCGGGCAGATCATGAGGTCAGGAGATCGAGACCATCCTGGCTAACACGGTGAAACCCCGTCTCTACCAAAAATACAAAAAAATTATCCGGGCATGGTGGCGGGCGCCTGTAGTCCCAGCTACTTGGGAGGCTGAGGCAGGAGAATGGTGTGAACCCGGGAGGCAGAGGTTGTGGTGAACTGAGATGGCGCCACTGCACTCCAGCCTGGGTGACAGAGCTAGACTCCGTCTCAGAAAAAAAAAGAAAAGAAAAGAAATTGTGTCACAGGTCACAGAGGTAATAAGAGGCAGATCTGGTCTTTGAACCCATTATTCTTGTTGACTCTGGAGCACGGGCTTCCAACTATAATGATTTATGTCCCTAAATGAGTATCTGAAAACAAACAAATAAACAAACATCAAAATAGCAGACATCAGGTAAGTTTGAGTTCAAAGTTCAAAGGTATGGAAACACAAGCTGTCCTGATTTACTAATACAAGCAATCCTCACTTTAAATAGTGCTGCATTAACTAAAACCCCTGCATACAGGAACCACTCTCTCACTTAGCACGGCTTTATGGCGCTGTGGTCTCAATGTTGGTGTTCCCCCAAAATTCATACATTGAAACCTAATACCCAATGTGATAGTGTTAATAGATGGGATTTTCGGGAAGTGATTCAGCCATGAGTCCTAACCCCTCATGAATGGGATTAGTGCCCTTATGGAAGGAAGCTCGAGGGAGCTCCCTTGCCCCCATCACCGTGTGAGGGCATCTTTGAAGCGGGGAATAAGCTCTCACCAGACACTGGATTTGTTGGTGCCTTGATCTGGGACTTCCCAGACTCCTAAGCTATAAACAATAAATCTTGGTTATTTACAAATGACCCAATCTAAGATATTTTGTTACAGCCGCACAAATGAACTAAGACGCACGGTGAAGGGGTCAGGTGTCAGTCACCACACAGCTGTTCACAGTGCGTTCCAGTCTGCATGGCTCTCAGGTATGCACAAAGCAAGAACCATGTATAAGAAACAGGGGGAAACCTGGGTGCAGTCCACCCAGGGGTATCCTCATTATCTCACCACCGAGTGGAAGGGGTGGTATAACCAGCTAACAAAACGTTCTCACATCTGAGATGGTTTGGCTCTCTGGAAGCTGATTCTGGTTTTGATTCGATTTCTCCTTTTAACTTTTATTATTTGCAGAAAATACCCTAAAAATGATTGTACCCAAGGATATGTCTACCTACAACCAACTCTGTGATTTGTCCCATTATATTTTGTACATGGTTCTTATGTTTCCAGAGAGCCACAGTACATCACTGCATAATAGTTGACTATTATTTTGAAGACACACACACACACATACACATACATACACACTCAACTTTGTGTACTCACTTGCCGACTTATTTTTCATAGAAGTATGATTTTCCCTACTCTAATATTTGTTTTGTAACTTTGATTCCATGCACTTCCTCCCACAGTTATCTACTAGGAATATAAGGACTAGCAGCTACCAGTTTATTATAATAGTAGTCACATTACCTAAGTCAGAGTTCAAAAAACGACCAGCTCAATTTGTACTGCACCCATATTTGTTTTGACTTTCATAGTATTCCCTTTCCACAAAGCACGTGTCTCCAATTTGTCGCAGGCCCCTAAACTGCAGACATTTTTTTTGTTACTCTGAGCCTACTTGATTGCCTTTCTTGCCCACATCTGTAGACATTTGATTTTCCAAACAAGGCCCAAGCATCATTAAGAAGTAAGTTTGTTGAACAAATCCCAAAATATTAACCAAAGAAAAACATTAAAGAGAAAGAGAATTTAAAAAAAGGAGAAGTCAAAAGTGCAGAGGAAAAGTAAGATATTTTCTTTCTTTACTAAGAAGTTTATTATGAAATGTTTTAGCCATGTGGCATAAATAATATACAGAAAGGCAAGCTACTTTCTGTCATAGGCATGGGTAAATTTTTGGAGCCCCTCTTTTATGTTAGCTTATTCGAAAAGTCACAGTATCTTAGAAACTCAGGTTAAAACAATGCAGGGATGGATTAATCAAGTTAATCCTTTTTGCAATTAGCCGTAAAATTTCAGCTGCTTTTTATTTTGAAAATTAACCACTCAAAGTATGGGTGGTTCTGATCTTTATAATGATATTCATAACAATTTTAAGGATTACATTGAGTCTTCTCCTTTTTGAAGGTCTTTGAATCAATCTGTTTTTCTAATATTAATCTGAAAATGAAGCAAAAATGAAGATGGAAGTGCAATGTGGAGAAAAAGAAAGAGAAAAAGTGAAAATGGATAGGAAGGAAGAGAATGAAAATGGAAGGGAAGGAAGGAAAAACACGGAGTTATCACATTAACTGACTAAGAAATATTTGCTCAACACTTACTATGTGCTGTATACTACACTAGGAGCTAAGGAAGGGTTCATCAGTAAACAAAGTCATGGCTCTCGTGAAGTTTATACTTTAAAGGGGTAAGAGAAATAAACAAATAAATATAAAATGTTCCTAGCCATGATAAGCGTTATGAAGAAATAGAAAGTGGGTAAGGAAATAGAGAATATTGGTGGACAGGGATTGCTATTTTAGCTAGAGTGGGCAGAAAAGTCCTCTCTGACAAGGAGACATTTGGGCAGAATCCTGGATGAAATGAGGGAGCAAACCATGTGGATACCTAGGAGAAGGGCATTCCTGATTAAAGGAACAGCGAATGCAAAGGCCATGAGGCAGAAAGCACAGTTGGCATGATAAAAAAAAGGATCCAGGGTGCTCATGTGGCCGGAGTGGAGGGAATAAAGGAATAAGTGGTAGAGGATTCTGTCAGAGGTGGCCAAGAATGCACTTGTGGGGAGCTTTGAAGGCCAACAAAATGAGCTGGCATTTTATGCTTATCAAGAAGGGAAGCTATTGGTGGGTTTTGAGTTACATGTTCTGGTTGCTGGGTCCAGAATGCACTAGAGGTGGGCAAGAATAGAGATAGGGAAACTAACTGGGGGATGATTATAATAGTCCAGGCAAAGGTGAATCAAGGCTTGCTCCAGATTGACAATGATGAAGATGGTGACAGATGCTTGAATTTGGGATGTATTGGCGAAGTAGAGCAAAGAGGATTCATTGATACTTGTGAGACATGAGAAAAAGAGACAGATAATCAAGGATGATGCCAAGGGTTTAGCTTAAGCAACCGGGATCATGAATTTGCCATTTTCTGAGATGGGGAAGACAAGAAAAGAACTAGAATGTGCATGAAGGATCATCACGAGGTCAGTTCAGGGCATAAAATACTGAGAAGTCTATCAGGCTTTTGAGTAGAGAGGAAGAATTAACAAATATACAAGCCTGGCATTAAAGAAAGAGGTCAGGAATTGTTAGCGTATGTAGATATGGATGGTATACAGCCGCAAGGCTGGGTGACATCACTCAAGGCATGAAGCATCTAGAGATGAGTTTCAAAGACTAAACCCTGAGAAGCAATGGCCAGTGAGATGGGAGATGAAGCAAAAGAGAGTGCTGTCCTCAAATTAAGTGAAGAAAAGCGTTCAAAAAGGAAGGAGTGATCTACTGTGTCAAATAACACAGTTGACAGGTCAAGTAAGACAAGACTTGAGAGCTGCCCATTGAGTTTGGTAATACATAGAGTGCTTTTGGCCATAACCAAAGAGATGTTGATGGCATGGTAGGTTAAAGACTTATTGAAGTGAGCTTCCGAGAAACCAAAGAGGAAAGAGTAGAGCCGTAGAGTAAAGACAATTCTTTTGAGTTCTATGAATAAGATAAGTGGGATCAGCAAGTTTTTTGTTTGATTGGTTGGTTGGTTAGCTTTCATGATGGGGGTTATTAGAGTCTGCTTCTATAAGATGGGAATGATCAATAGAAAGGGAAAAATAGATAACGCAGGGGGAAAGAGAGTACAGTTGCTGAAAGATCCATTTGGCTGGTGGAAGGGAATGGGATTCAGCATACAAATGGAGAAATTAGTCTAAGATTTTAGGTTAAATTTTGTCCCCCACCTACCTCCCCATTACAAAAAATGTTGAGGTCTTAACCTCCATTCCCACAGAATGTGACCTGATCAGGAAATAGAGTCTTTACAGATGTAATCAAGTTAAAAGGCGGTCATTGTGGTAAGTCCTAATCCAATACAATCAGTGTCCTTATAAAAGGAGAAATCTGGACACTGGGACAGACACACATAGAGGGAAAACTATGGGATGAGCACAGGGAGAAGGTGGCCATCTGCAAGACAGTTAATGCCCTAAGCCACTGAAAACCAGAAAAAAGACCTGAACAGATCCTGCCCTAGCGTGTTTAGAGGGAGTATAGCCCTGCTGACACCTTGATTTTAGACTTGTAGCCTCCAGAACTGGGATACAGTACATTTATGTGATCTAAGACATCCAGTTTGTGGTATTTAGTTGTGGCAGCTCCATGAAAGTAATTGATACGATTTGGCTGTGTCCCCACCCAAATCTCATCTTAAATTGTAACGCCCACAATTCCTCCACGTTGTGGGAGGAAACCAGTGCGAAGTAATTGAATTATGGGGGCAGGTCTTTCTCGTGCTGTTCTTGCAATAGTGAATAAGTCTCATGAGATCTGATGGTTTTAAAAACAGGAGTTTCCCTGCAGAAGCTCTCTCTCTTTGGTGCTGCCATCCACGTAAGATGTGACTTGCTCCTCATTGCCTTCCACCATGATTGTGAGACCTCCCCAACCATGTGGAACTGTAACTCCATTAAACCTCTTTTTCTTCCCAGTCTCAGATATGTCTTAATCAGCAGTGTGAAAATGGACTAATACACTAAAACACGTATAGAAACAAAAGCTGACCATCTGTAGTGACAGGTGAGAAGGTAGAGTATATGGGTATAGCTGGGTGGGTAATTCATTGGTGGAAGTATGTAGAATTGTTCTTCTGATAGCTTCTATTTTATCAGAAGCAAGGACTTTGGGCAAAATGAAGAATGAAACCAGGTATAAAAGAGATGAAGATATGGAAAAGAATAAATTGGCTAGGGGCATGTAGAAGGAGAGTCAGACAGCACTAAGATTTCATTTGATGTTTGTGATCGTGAACATAAAATGAGTTCACTCAGCATGTTGGTATGCTTTTCAATGGATGAGATGTTAGTGCAATGCTTTAGATTTCTCAGGGCTGAGGTTTTGCAAGATTTGAACAAAGGAGGTGATAGGGTGTGTTAGCAAGCCTCTGAGACACCCTGCCATGGTCCTTGTCTTCTGGTATTCATGCCCTTGTGTGATCTTCTCCTCTCCCACACTGAGTATGGATGGCCTTTATGACTGATTAGATATTATGAAGACAATGAAATATGACTTCCAAAACTAGATCCCTAAAAGACATAGTGACTTTCACCTTCCATTTTCTTGGATCACTGTCTCTGGGCAAAGTCAGCCACCATACCATGAGGACACTTCAGAAGTCCTATAGGAAGACCCACATGACAAGGAACTAAGGCCCCATGCCAACAACTAGGACTAACTCTCCAGGCATGTGAGTGAGTCAATCTGGAAGTGAACCCCCCAGCCCCAGTATGATCTTTAGATAACTATACTCCTGGCTAATGCTTGACTGCAACCTCATAAGATACCTACAGGCAGAACCACCCAACTAAGCCAGCCTGGTTTCTGGATCTACAAATGCTGTGTGAGATAACAAATTCTTCTTATTTTAAACTGCTAAATTTTTTGTTTAATTTGTTACACAGCAATAGATAACTAATACCAAAGGACAGGATATTTTCAAGGGAATGATTTTAATGATAAACCGTGGATAAGCAGGGAAGAGAGGAAGTATAGCGAGTGAAAAAACAGTTGGGTGGATTATGATTGAACAAAATCCCAACTTCTCGCCATGGCCCACATAACCAGCTCCCATTGCTCTCTGACATAGTCCCCTACCCCCCACTCTCTTTCTCATGGAGCAGAGTCACACAGATTCTGTTGATGTTACTGTTGTTTCTTTAATACACCAAGCCCTTCCCTGCCTGAGGACTTCCTCCAATTGTGAGTCCTTTACCCAGAACACTCTTCCTCTAGATCATTCCATTGCTGACTCCTTCTTATTCTTTAGATCTCAGGATAAAATCACACACTCAGAGAGAACCACCTCATCTAATGTGGCCATCACTCAACTCCCCCCAATTATGTTACACCATCACCCATTTTTAGCCCTTTCATATCTTATAGCACTGTCTAAAATTATTTTACTAGTTTGTTCATTTGTCTACTTATCTAGCTCCTCAACAAGAATAGAATAGAACAGGGACCTCGTTTATCTTGCTCACTTTGGTGTTTTCAGGCATCTCAAATAGTGCCTTCATCATAGAAGGATCATCATAAACAGTGACATGCGTGAGTGGACAAATAAGAAGAACCAAATACAATAACTTGAATCTGCTTTACACAACAGCATAGAGTACTGACAAGGAAATGCCAGTTAGACTGTAACTGAGCACAGTGAGAGAGCAGCCTCGAGTGGCTGAACAAAAGATACCTTTAACCTTGGAGGATTCCAAACTGCCATTCATGACTCAGCTCTGGGAAGGAAGACAAACACAGCTAAACCAGATCCTGGCTTCTGGATGGAAATGTCACTTTAGCCACAGTAACATGTATTCCGATATGACAGGAAGGAGGTGGGAAGAAATCCTGGATGTGACCAACTCTCTATCCCCACACTTTAACCAATCCTATTTAGGGAGCTTCGGAAGCACCTACTTTAGTTTATCAGGACTTCTTCAGCCCTCTGCATATGGCCATAAGGTGAAGTCAGTGTTATCTGCGCAGCTATTCCTCCAGTTTTGTGAAGCTTCAAAGAAAATTCCACTGAAACATGAGTGATCTCGTATTCATTCGCTGCCATGCATTGCTTTATGTTCCATCCTAATTGGGCACTCTGAATCCAACATTAACACATTATTGGCAACTAAACCCACAGCAGCCTTGCCCCAATTAGGAATTTATAAGCTTTTGACACACCGCATGAGGCATGTTTAACCATTAAAGACAAACCTAGGAACAGTTGGCTATTATGCTCAGCTGCATGTTGCTCCATGACTGCAATTGGGCAACTCTAGACTTCAAAGGATGTGAAACCCCACTCCATCTCTTCGTGAATCACTATCCTTTCAGAGTAGATCCCAGCACATTGCAGAACCATTAAGACACATGTTTTATGTCTCAACCAGAGAAACAAATTCCCGTGTTGAAAATGAAACCATTTTCCCTCTCCCTGATGGAAGGTATGAGATCTTGTTTTGAAAACTGTTGCAGAGCAATCACAAATTCATCATCATATTTGGGAACTGGAAATGATTCATAACCAGTCATTCTTAATCAGTGGCAGATTTAAGTAGCTCACAGTCAATTGTATAACAATTGGAAAGGCTTCATTTCATCCAACCTGAAACACAGCTGTCAGGATGGGCCCCAAGAGTCACTTGAGTGGTGAAAGTAACACCTAGCATTGGACACTAGGCACAAATGTGCAAATGATGGTAAAGGAAGTGAAGAAATACACTATTTATAATGTTTATCATTTTTTTCTCTTACTGTATGTTGTAAGTGGTAAACATTTACCTGAAAGAACCCTACCAAAAATCTTGTTTTCTTTTGATAAAAGACCAATGCTCATCTCCTGAAGAGGAAGTCCTGAGCAATTTTTCAAGTTTCAAAATTAAACCTGTCCTACCTGAATCTGACTGTTATTCACTGAAAAATAAAAAAGGACAGAAAAGAGCTCTCCATGATTCCAGTGGAAGTTTAGGGCCCTTATTAGACTGTGAAAGGCTTCAAGAATCAGAGAGATACTGAGCAGAAGAGAAAGAAGAAGAGAGAAGACAAAGAAGAGAAAAGCAGGAGACAGGAAAATGAGGAGAAGGAGAAGTGCTGAGCAGGAGAATAAAAGACAGACCAAGCAGAAGCAAACCAAAGCCAAAGGAGTTCCTTTGCTGGCTGCGGGTGGATTCACTGACTCTGAGAGGCCACGTGGCTCTGCCTGGGATCGAGGCTCTTGAGAAAGAATGCCCTAGGTGGAGGGGCCTGCCTGGGGTCACATCAGCCCATCCATCTGTTTGTCGTCCCAACTACATCTGTCTCTGCTCTCCTCTAGCCCCGAGAGGCTGCCTTCCACATGGGCATCACTGGGCTCCAGCTCCTTCACCAGTGCCTACATTCAGGCTCAGCCAATGGAAGCAGGCACCAGATGGATATCACAGGCTGGGAAGTGAGAGAGATCAGAGCACTGCCTCTATTGCCTCTCTGGCCACGTGTCTCACGCTGGCTTCCTTCCTCTAGGCTACAGCTCCTCCCAAAGGCCCCTCCTCCACTGCCTCAATTTCACTTAGCGTCTGCAATGATCATTTCATCTTCTTGGCCCTTCAGGCTAAGCTTTCCTTATGACTTCCCACGGTGGTTAGTCCTAGGTGTCTCATCCTCCCTTGCTAGTTTTCTTAACCTACCCATGCCTTTAGAAATAGTAACTGTAAAAAAAAAATCTCTGTTTATCCTCAAGGATCTAGAACCAGAAATACCATTTTACCCAGCAATTCCATTACTGGGTATATACCCAAAGGATTATACATCATTCTAGTATAAGGACACATGCACACGTATGTTCATTGCAGCACTATTCACAATAGCAAAAACCTGGAAACAACCCAAATGCCCATCAATGATAGACTGGATAAAGGAAATGTGTCACATATACACCATGGAATACTACGCAGTCATAGGAAAAGGATGAGTTCATGTCCTTTGTAGTGACATGGATGAAGCTAGAAACCATCATTCTCAGCAAATGAAAACAGGAACAGAAAACCAAACACCGCATGTTCTCACTCATAAGTGGGGGTTGAACAATGAGAACACATGGACACAGGGAGGGAAACATCACACACTGTGGCCTGTCGGCGGGGTGAGGGGTTAGGGGAAGGATAGCATTAGGAGAAATACCTAATGTAGATGGCAGGTTGATGAGTGCTGCAACCACCATGCACGCGTATACCTATGTAACTAACCTGCATGTTCCACACATGTATCCCAGAACTTAAAGTATAATAAAAAAAAAAAAAAGAAAGAAAAAAAAATCTCTGATCAAACATCTGAATGGAATTCTGTTTTCTGCTGGGACTCTGAGCAGTACAGGAAGCAAGGACATACCATCTGGTGCCCTCCTGGTAGCAGCTGCTCCAACTTTGGCAGATGTGGAGAACTTGAGACTTTCCACTTACCATCACCATCATCATCACCACCCTGATCCAGATGTGGAGGATATGTGTGTGTCTCTTCTAGGGAGGTTTGTGGGCTTGTTTATTTTTACTTGGCACAGCCTCTCCTCTTTCCAAATATCTTGGACCTCTCTGGTCTAAGAAGAAAAGGGAGAGAATTTGTGTTTCTTTTAGCACAAATAAACATACAAGAAAATGTGTATCTGGTAGGCATGATAAGTGTCTCCCAATAGCCACTGCCCACTCCCTTTTTTCTTCTTACCAGTGGAATCCTAACTTCAGGTTAGGTATCAGGTTCTCATAGTAAGCACAGACCATCCGCATCCTTAGAGTTCGTGTCTTGCTTAAAGCCTTGGCCATCCCTGATAATTTTATTCCCCTTCATTCAATTGGAGGCATATGAGTTGATTCTTGCCAATGAATTATGAGGGAAAGTGTTCTTGGGGCTCCGGGGTTCTCCTGGTTTTTAAAACGAAGACACCAAGTGACCTTCTGGCCTCAATGATATCAAAATGGAAAAAGAGGACGGAACTTTCCTGAATCTTTAGTGATGTTGTTTTGCTGCTAAATTAACCATCCTCAGGGCCATCCTTCCTCTGCATTTCTAATTCTATAGGATGATAAATCTCCTTTTGGTGTAAGTCATTATGAGTCAATTTAGTAGTTATTATAGCTCAATTCATTCTGACACAGAGGCTCTCATTAGATGGTGCGCTGAAGCCAGGTGTTACTAGTCACATCACAGTTTTCACATTAAAATAAAGATATAAACTGTGCATAATGCTGCGTTTGGGTTAGAAAAGATCATAGTGGACACTGTTCTATGCTGGCAGACCCCCTGGGTTACTAAATTCTTTCAATCTCCCTGCCTTCTGTTGGCACAATGTGTACAGGGCATACACTACTTACTCTTAACCTGTCATGTAAGTGGCAGTGCTCTTGCCTGTGATTGTTTTAGGAAGGGGTAGGAAACTGTATCCTACCCCAATATGATGTGTGAGGAGGACTTCTAAGGAGCAGAGAGTAAAAGGGGGTTTGCCAGGGACTCCAGGGAGAGGAAAACAGGGAGCTATTATTGAGTAGGAATAAAGTTTCAGTTATGCAAGATGAGTTCCAGAGAGCTGCCACTGTTCAACATAGTATCCATAGACAACAATGTATTGTACACTTAAAAATCTGTTAAAATCTAGACTGGGTAAAGAAAATGTGGTGCGTATACACCATGGAATACTATGCAGCCACGAAAAAGAGCAAGATCCTGTCTTTTGCAGGAACATGGGTGGAGCTGGAGGCTATTATCCTTAGCAAACTAACACAGGAACAGAATACCAAATACTGCATGTTTCCCTTATAAGTGGGAGCTAAATTATGAGAACTCATGGATACAAAGAGGGGAACAACAGATACTGGGGCCTACCTGAGGGTGGAGGGTGGGAGGAAAGAGAGAATCAGGAAAAATAACTAATGGGTACTAAGCTTAATACCTGGGTGACTAAATAGTCTGTGAAATTAACCCCCCATAATGTGAGTTTACCTGTATAGCAAACCTGCATATGTACCCCTGAACCCAAAATAAAAGTTAAAAAAAATTGTTAAAAATAATAGATCTGATGTTAAATGTTCTTACTAATAAAATCAAGATAAATTAGAGAGAGAAATACCTCAAGCAAAATTAAATAATTTAAAAATAGGTAGGACAAATTAGGCAAAGGGAAACATTAAGATAGAGAAGAAGAACTGTAAGAACAGTAAAGGCAGTTTCTTTTATGAAGCATAGACTATGTGCCAGACACTCTTAAACAGCTGTATGCTAACAAGGAACGCTCTATCGGTTACCTTGGATTTTCCTGATGGTCTGCCCTGGAGGTGGGGATTGTTATCCCATCTTTCAGATAAGAAAACTGAGACTCTGAGTTGTATAACTCAAGGTTACAAAATAAATAAACATAACATATGTATAAATACTTTGAAAAATGTAATTAAAGTTCTCTTTCCTGGACTTTGAGCTTGCAATTCCTTCTCTCTGGGGTGTTCTCTCCTATCAGAAGTGCCAGTCTCTCCCACCCCCTCTTTACCTGTCCCTCTCCTGCTTGCCCCTCCGATCTCCCCTTAGCTGTCACTCCCTCCCTGAGGCCTCCCTGAGGCCCAAGGCTGGGCAAGGCCTCCTTCTTTAGCATTTATCTTTCTGCATTTTCCTGGGTGCTCATCTGTGCCCCCACCACCACTAGACGAAGGGCTTCTGTAGAACAGCAGCCTTGTCTGTTATAATTTCTCCCATAACCCTAGTCCTTTGCACAGGTCATGTTTCAGAAAGATCTTCCAAGTAAATGAAAAGATGCATCTGCTTATGATAACCAGGGAGAATACATCCTATCATATACTTCAACATGAACTCATTACCCTCTGGGAAAAAAAAAAAAAAAAAGGAATGAATGCCTATTACCCATAGAGACAAATAAATGATGTCATCATTACACAATAATTCCAAGTTAGCAAGCTAGTTCCTCTTTTAAAAAAAGACAAAGCATTCGACCAGACAACAGAACTGTAAGCCTTAATGCAATCTCTACAAATGACCTCTAAGAAGAAAGAATAATTTTTATAAAACAAAAAAAAAACACTTAAAAATAAAGCAAAGCAGTCAAATAGGCTCCAAATCTAAAGGTGTGAACCCCACGAAGCCTAAGCGAAATCTTAGACTCTTTCTCTGAATCTCCTACACAAACCCACATACTAACCCATTCCTCAAGCCAAGAAAGAAGAAACCTAGAAACAGAAACCAAAAGATGGTGTTGAACTCCCCTGCTGAGGATTTTATTGCCAAAGCACATAAACCAAAGGGCTTCAACAATACTAGTGAGATATTTTCTCCCACGTAGCCCAGTTGCAAACCTCCTGAAATCAATTATGGCCGAGGACTCACCATTCCCAATAAAGGTTGTGATAAAATTACTAAGGACTTTGTGTCCAGATGGGGAAAAAAGGAAAAAAAGTCAAAATGAGGAAAACAATGTCCTCCTGTGAATGGGGCCAAAATTCCTTCTTAGGAGCATTTTATCACAAGACATATTACCTACTTTCCCATCAACCACACCCTCCAGTGATACTGCATTTGAACTCTGGGATTTACAGCATCACGCATTTGGGAATAGTTTATTTTTCCATGCTGGTAATTTTAAGGAAGACAAAAAAAAAAAAAAAAAAAACCTTAAAAAAAATCCAATTGGCCGACAGTAAGTGGTGGAGAAAACAGAGGAGAAATTTGATGGGAAATAAAGTAACTACTTGGAGAAACAATTCCATACAAACCAAATACTATGCCTCGCTAGGTAGAAGACTTTTATGTGTTAGGCAGAATAGCATCAAAAGGCTTCAAAAGGTTCGGACTGGACAACTATAATATTTCTCTTGAAAAGGGCTAATGAGCTACTGCTACACACAGGAATCTTGGAGGCCTATGTCCCAAAGCTAGTATCGTGTGCAGTGACCTGAGAGATTGTTAGATAATGTCATAGTGTCTTGTGCTATTTCTTAAATGTGGATTGGGATAATTAACTACTGAATATTGTGGGGAACGTCTTGATACACCTAAAGTAGGGAATAAGCTGCGCGCATAGCCAACTCCTCCAAGGAAACCCATATAAGGGCAACATTCCTGGCCTCGAGAACATCAAAATTTCTTTGCCGTCTCCTCTCTGTCCACCTGGGCCAACTCTGTAATATTCTGTATGGGGTGAGGAGTTCATTCCTGACCTAAAGATGATCAGCTCTTGAGATGAAATGTGCCAGACGGACATCCCTACATTACCTCATCCTCCTTAGCTACCAGCTTTGCAAACCCCAAGGGATGATGTAGCCCTTGGTGAAATGCACCCCAGGGCACTACTTCCATGACCTTTTCTAGGCTGCTTTCAGTTACAGACCACTTTAAACACGTGTTTTTCTTTTATTTTTTTCCCTGAGTGTTCTCCTTCAACCTTCAGACACATATTGGCAACCATTAAAACACACTCATCAATACTTTTTGGGGGCAGAGAAATCAGAAGGTGCCAGTTTAAACTCAAGTCTCTTCCTTCACGTCCTTTCCTCAAATGCTATCATCTTTCCAAAGTTCCATGCTGCTAAAGATATGACCAAGATACGGTTTCCCATAAAAAAAATAAAATGTGGGCCAGGCATGGTGGCTCGCACCTGTAATCCCAACACTTTGGGAGGCCAAGGAGGGCGAATCACCTGAGGTCAGTAGTTCGAGACCAGCCTGACCAACATGGAGAAACCCCATGTCTACTAAAAATACAAAATTAACCAGGCGTGGTGGCACGTGCCTATAATCCCAGCTACTTGGGAGGCTGAGGCAGGAGAATTCCTTGAACCCAGGAGGTGGAGGCTGCAGTGAGCCAAGATCATGCCATTGCACTCCAGCCTGGGCAATAAGAGCAAAACTCCATCTCAAAGTAAAATTAAATTAAATTAAATTAAATTAAATTAAATTAAATTAAATTAAATTAAAATGTGACTTGTTTCCTCAAACTAAAGATGTGCAGGTCACAGATAGTAAAAGCTTAGCTTGACACATCTTACCAGCAATTTAAAAAAATTATACACACACACACTCCTTTTCCTTGATCCAAATGTCTGCACTATTTGTTAAGAAGAAAATAACGGGCCGGGTGCGGTGACTCACGCCTGTAATCCCAGCACTTTGGGAGGCCAAGATGGGTGGATCACGGGGTCAGAAGATCAAGACCATCCTGGCTAACATGGTAAAACCCTGTCTATACTAAAAATACAAAAATTAGCCAGGTACGGTGGCGGGCGCCTGTAGTCCCAGCTACACGGGAGGTTGAGGCAGGAGAATGGCATGAACCCGGGAGGCAGAGCTTGCAGTGAGTGGAGATCACGCCACTGCACTCCAGCCTGGGCGACAGAGCGAGACTCCGTCTCAAAAAAAAAAAAAAAAAGAAGAAGAAGAAGAAGAAAATAACCAAAATTATTATAAATACATATATACATTTTAACTGCAAAAATATGAAGAGTGTAATGCATTACAAATAATTAGAATCATCAAGTCCACATGGATCTAAACAGTATTATATGTTCAGAAAACTGGTAAATGCATGTAAAGGAAGAGTAACCATCCACTGAAGTAGGTACTTTCATTATCAGCCTTTTACAGATGAGGAAACCAAAGCAGAGGCAGAAGTAACCTACCCAAAGATACACAGTAGGTAAGTGGCAGAGCTAGGGCTCAGACCCCAGCAGTTGGGCTCCGAAGCCACACGTATAATGACTATATTATAATGCTTTACTCCAGACAAGTGGTAAATAAAAGGATTTATTGAGCACCTACTATGTGCTGTGCACTGTGCTTGTTGTGGGGAGTGTAATATGGGACAGAAAAGTAGACACAGTTCCTGCCTCAGGAGAATCCTAGTCTTCCAACATTACCCAATCAGGAGTCCTACAAGGAGCTGTCAGAGCCTTTAGTGGGGTTTTTGTTCCAATTAGGAATGAAAGTCTTTGCTCTTTTTCTTTGAGACAAGGTCTTGCTCTGTTGCCCAGGCTGGAGTGCAGCAGTGCAATTATGGCTCACTATAGCCTCGACCTCCCGGGCTCAAGGGATCCTCTTGCCTCAGCCTCCTAAGGTAGCTGGGACACAGGTACACTCCACCACACCCTGCTAATTTTTAAGTTTTGTGTAGAGATGGGGTCTCACTATGTTGCCCATGCTAGCCTTGAACTCCTGGGCTCAAGAGATCCTCCCACCTCAGCCTCAAGTGCAGGGATTACAGGCAGGAGCTACCACACTGGCTGTTTGCTTTTTAGGGCTGCTCATACAGAGACCCATGAATGGGATGCCCTTCTTTGAGGATGACATTTTAAGGAGCATCTCATTGGCCCTAATTTGCACACTATTTGAAGTACACGCTCCTCTCAGTTCAAAATTGCCCTTTCGGGATCTCAGTGCACATATAGGACCTCCTCTCCATTTCTCCTGCGGTGCTTAGAAAATGCAAGCTACATTCCTCCTTTCAACAGCCCCAAACAGTACAGTATCCACTTAACCAGTTACAGGATGGAACCACCTCAGTGTATCAAGTCGATAACCTCAAGTAGATAAATTCTGAAAACCTTGGGAGTGATTAGCCTTAGAAGAATGTCAAGAATAAATTCATTTATTGATGAGGCCATAAAAATCATATACTCCATTAAAGGTTATTCATTTCTACAATGTTAGGACTATTTAATTCAGGATCAGAATTTCACAGGGCCTACAAAAACGGTTAAGACCTGGCTGGGCGGGGTGGCTCACGCCTGTAATCCTAGCACTTTGGGAGGCCGAGGTGGGCGGATCACTTGAGGTCAGGAGTTCGAAACCAGCCTGGCCAACATGGTGAAACTCCATCTCTAATAAAAATACAAAAAAATTAGCGGAGCGGGCACCTGTAATACTGGCTACTTGGGAGACTGAGGCAGGAGAATTGCCTGAACCCAGAAGGCAGAGGTTGCTGTGAACCGAGATCACACCACTGAACTCCAGCCTGGGCAACAGAGCGAGACTCCGTTTCAAAAAAAAAAAAATGTTTCAGACCTGAAAACAAAATATTTCTAATGTGTGAAAAGGAAATATCAATATCACACATAATAGATGTTTAATAAAGTATCTACAAAGCAGAAAACTATGTTCATAATCAACTGTATACATATACATATGTGTATATATATGTGTGTGTGTAAATATGATTTTGTGTGGGATGTGGTTGAAATCGAATCTATTATAGTATGTAGTAGAACATTCAGATATAAGAGCAACACGAGTTTGAAGAAAAGAAATTTGTGAAGAATAGTGAGGAAGTCTAAAATTTAACTGTATGTTGGATTAGGCTTCCGAAGAGCAACCCAAAGCAATTATTTTAACTTTCCTGCTCTTGGAATTTTTAAATGTTTCTTTTAATTAATTGTCTGAAGTGAGTGGCCCATTTTGCAGGGTAGTGTTCCCTTGAATTCATGCCCCAGGTATTTACTGAGTGCCTACACTGGTGAATGACGGTCACATTCCTCGTCAAGGCTTACGCCTTATCAACATCTTCAAAGCCCTGCTGGGTCTGCTCTGGCACCAGGAGGCAGAGACAAAATCAACAGTGTCTCCTTACCTGACTGTCTTTGGCAAGAGGCAACATGACTTTGCCTTCCCCAGGGAGGAATGTTGCCTGCGCCCAAGAGCGAATCCAGCCGGGTGAACCTGCTCACCTCTCAGCGCCCTCCCTCTGGTCTGAGTGATTCAGAGGGAGACCTGCCACATTAGTGCTCCTGACTGGGTTTGGTGAGCCTGAGAAACAGGCAGCTTGCCCTTTGATGTGTCTAGACACAGCGATGATTCAGAGGTCCCTCTCCGGAGTGCCCGTGAGGAGTGCTGGAAATGTCAGGAGGAAGAAGCCTGCCTTCCTGAGGTTCCTGCTGAGCAAAGCAGGCCCCAGGCTGGACATCAGTTCTCTCTAGCTACTCCCTCTCTTCCCCTGAAGGAACCAGATGATGAATCACCCGCTGGAAAGATCCAGTTCTTTCCTTCCTAATAAACAAAATACAACTTTCAAGCCTCATTGAAAAAGTAACCAGGCCTAGTGCCCTCTAACAACACCTGTTTACCTATTTATTTTGCCATGGCTCAGAAAAGATGCATGGTGTCCTGAGGAGGACTAAAGTGGTTTTCATATGTAACTCACCTCCCCAGGTTCCTTTAGGTGTTTTCTAGAGTAGAGGACCTGAGCCTGGGGAGTAAGGGAGGCAGAGAAGGTCTATGCATCCCTGAAAGGCGGTCAAAGCGTGCATGAACGTTCATCAGGGCAGGGATTTCAGCTGGGGATTCAAAGATCTGCTAGCTCTCCAGACTAACTGAGCTCAAAGTCTTGAATTTGTATGCAGGGCCAGGCAATGTTCTATACATTCATGTAATCCTCCTAACCAAGTTACAAATTGACACTACTATTTCCTCATCCCCGTCTTACCAACTCCACAGTAAGCTACCAGTAACCGTGGCATAGCCAGGAATCTGACCCAGGCACGCTGGCTTTAGCATTCATGCACCCAACCACTGTACTGCTTAAATAAAACACAGATAAAGTGACTTACTTATCTACATTTTAGTTATACCTAGTCTGAGTGAGAAGTCAGGAAGAAAAAGTAGCTTCGACCAAGAAGAAATGCAGATTTACCTGGGCTGTTTGTTGATCAATCCACTAGGACATTTGGCAAATTTTCCCGTGCTTACTATCTCGTGTCTTGGAGATGTCTATGTATATGTGTGTGTAGGGATGTGTGTGTGTGTGTGTGTGTGTGTATAATTTGTGACCCAAATTTTAGTAGGTGAAAAATCAGTTAGATTCTGATCCTCCATTATTTTATTATAATTTAGTTTCCTATTCTAAATAATTTGAAACATGATAACTATTTTAGTAATTTTGGGGAAGACAATGTCTGTTCAAGGACTTTTTTGATTAGCATTTTAAAGTAAACATGTTTGTTCACTAAATAGGGAAACCCATTGTCTGGAGAACTGGCTTTGTCGTAAATGATGGTCTTCACCAGAAACCGAAGTTCATGAGTTTGCGAGTCATCTCTGACTCGTTCTTCAGGTTTGCATTAAAATTCGGGAGAAAAGGTTTATAATCTAGCTGGGTGTTTTGCTGCTGTTTTTCTTGTTGTTTTGCATTAAAGATGCTCAAAATGAATTGAGAAATAAAATCAGCCGTGCATAAAACATGGGCTTAGCCTCCTGGTCAGTGTCATGGGCAGAGGCAGAAATGGTTCCGGTGGCTGACTTAGTTAGGGAAAGGAGTAGTACTTGGGCATTAAAGATTTACCAAATTGTATTTTTGCAATTCTATTTTTGGGGCTCTGCCAAGCAAAAAAAAAAGAAAAAAGAAAAAAAAAAGGTCCTGCAGCTCATGAACCTGGACTCTGAACATCCTCTCTTTAGTTTACTATAAAGAGAAAATTATTTAATGAAAAACAGTGAACCGTGCTGGGATGAAAGTTTAAGGTCTTTTAGTTAACAGCTTTCCTGTGGTTCCTGAATTTCTGGCTGAACAAGCATAAACTGGTGAATAATGAAGGCAACCAAAGTAAAATATAGGAAACCGAAGTAAAATACTAAAATATTGACTTCACTGAAGGTCCTTCTTGAGGACGAAGAGTTAAGAAAATGATCGCACTAAGGGTTCCTTACTTAAGTAAACACTTGACAGGAAGTGAGGTGAGAAATACCTTGTCAGAAAATGTGTGGGATGCTGGAAGATTCTTTAATGCAAGTCACAGACTGGCAGGTTCCCAGCCAAATGTGGACCTCACATGTGCTTTTTTGGCTTGCATGATGTGCTTTAAACTTTTGAATTTGTTGACAGCTTTTAAAAATTGAGGGATTGCATTCTCAAAGTTGATATTTTTCTCTTGCCTCCAAAAGTTAGATCTGTTGCCAGCCGGGTGCAATGGCTCATGCCTGTAATCCCAGCACTTTGGGAGGCCAAGGTGGATGGATCACCTGAAGTCCGGAGTTCGAGACCAGCCTGGCCAATATGGTGAAACCCCGTTTCTACTAAAAATACAAAAATTAGCTGGGCATGGTGGTGCACACTTGTATTCTCAGCTACTTAGGAGGCTGAGGCAGGAAAACCGTTTGAACCTACTAGATGAAGATAGAAGTAGCCAAGATAACATCAGTGTACTCCAGCCTGGGCGTCAGAGTGAGACTCTATCTCAAAAAAAAAAAAAAAAAGTTAGATCTGTCTATGGTGGGCCCACTTTCTGCTAAGAACAGTTGGCTACAGCTGGGTAACAAAGCCCCCTTTAAGCAGGCCAGACCTTGGCTGGTTTGCCTGTTTCCACCATTCTGTAGAACCTCTCACCTGGTCTATCTCACTCAAGCAAAGCTCTGGCTTTACCTCATACGCATTTAGAATTTTCACAAGTGCCGTGGCCATGGACCACTCATTTCTTCACTGCAGGCCTTATTTTATTCACTTCAAAAAAAATTTTTTTAAGTTGAAAACTAAAGATCTCTTTAGTTCTGTTCAGCTGTAAAATTCTCTAAGAGAAGCACTTTCCTACCCTTATGAAAAATCTTACTGGAAAAGGTGGAAAAAGAAGCTAACATTATTTTCCTCATGATTTCTGGGCCTAGAAATTTCTCTAGAGTACTATGATTTGCATGTCTGAATCTTTTGTTCTTTTATTTCATCCTCTTTTATTCTTTTCCATTAAAAAAAAAAAAATCAATCTGTTCCCTGCTCCATCCCTCACACATCTTTGTCTTTTCTTCCTGGTGACATCTTCAGTTTCCAGACTGACATTGCCAGTCATGATTTCCAGGACCCAACTGATTAAAAAATTCTTATTTTCTTATATGAGCTATATCACTAAATTAATATTCCAACCTGATCTGTAAGAACGTAGCCGCTATTGGACTGCAGATATATCTACAGATGCCACCAGGGCACCTACAAGACAGGAAGACACTGTCTAGACACTCGCCTTCTGTTCAGGGCAGGCCATGAACTGGTGACCACCTGGGCCTTGTCCAGTTTACAGGCATGTATCATTCAGCCCATTTTGTATTTTCAAAAATAGGAATCTATTACTAAGATTAAAAACATAAACGAGACATTTCACAAACAATCCAGATTCCTAACCACTATTTAAAATGGGAGATGTGTCTGACATGGGCCACATCCCCAGATGGCAAGAATTAGCCAAGCAGCTTCCCCTTGAGATGGGTCTGAGCTCTGCAGTCTGCCACAGGCCCCACCTGGCTTGTTTGCCCATATATACCATTTTTCTAGCTCCAGAAAGCACTGGAATCTGATCTGCAAGTTCCTGTTTGGGTTTGAAATGCCACTGTACTTAAACAATGAGATGCAAATCTAATTCACATTCAATACCCACATCCTGGTGGAAAAAGTGCGTTCTAGTACTATTCCCATTTTACAGATGATAAAATGAGATTTAGAGAAATGAAATCTGTTGCCCAAGGTACATGCCTAGCAAGTAGACCAGCCAAGGCATATCTGACCCCAAAGCCCATTTCCTTTACCAAATGTGGTGCTTTGTCCTTCTTCTCCCTCTCTTCCTCCCTTTTTTGTTACTTCTTTACTTCCTTCCTGCCTGCCTGCCTGCCTCTTTCCTTCCTTCCCTCCCCCCTCTTCTCTTCTCTTCTCTTCTTTTCTCCCTTCCCTTCCCTTCCCTTCTCTTCCCCTCCCCTCCCCTTCCCTCCCCTCTTCTTTCTTTCCCCTCCTTCCTTCTTTCCTTCCTCCCTCCCTCCCTCCCTTCTTCCTTCCTTTCCTTTCTTTCTTTCTTTTTTCCTTTCTTTCTTTCTTTCTTTCTTTCATATAGTGCTTGTAGAAACCAAATTGACTGAAAAGAATGTTTGGATTTGAATTCTTGGCTTGTCTAAAATTGGAACATTTGCCGGTTCGTCAATACTAAGCGCTCATTCTCTGACCTCCCTCCACTTCTTAGTAGTGGGCTGGAGCTGAACAACTGCTGTCCCCAGAGCACGGGCACAGCTTCCCAGGCTGCTAAAACTCCCATCATTTTCACACCTGACTCTCTTCAATCCCTCACGCTCCTGACAGCACCCACTGCCACCAAAGTTGACTTCTCCATTAGGAATAGTGTCGGGCCCCAGGACACTTTTAGGGGTCCACAAAAATGTTTTTATTTCAATTTATTTTAAAATCAGACGGAAAAAGAAATATAATAATGGTAATGAATATGTCATCATGAATCCAACCTGTATTTTTCTTTATGCCAATGCAGTCGTTACAAATAATTTCTTATTTGTTTTAATTGGAGGAAGTTTCAACGATGGAGTATGTCAATTACTTTTCACATTGAGGTTGAGAACACAGACCCTAGAGCCAGACTGCCTGGTTGGAAACCAGGCTCTGCATCCCCAACCGATGTGACCTTGGATAAGTTACTTAATCTCCTCATCTGTAAAATGAGGATAAAGTCATTGTCTCCTTTTAGACTTGTTCAAGGATTAGATGAGTTCATATATATGTAAAGCACTTAGAAGAGTAAATGCGACATACATGTTTAATCTTGTTAGCTACATTTTTATGGAATGAATGATTGTGTTACCACCTCCCCGACAATGTATATGTTGAAGCCCCAACCCTCAACGTGGTGGTATTTGAAGACGTGGCTGTTAGGAGGTAATTAGGGTTAGATGAAATTGTTAGGGTGAGGTCCTCGTGATGACATTAGTGCCCTGGTAAGAAAAGACACTATGTTCCCTTTTGCTCGCTTGCTCTCTCTCTCCCTGCCACATAGTGAGAAGACAGTCATCTGCCAGCCAGGAAGTTATCCATCACCAGACCCCAACCATGCTGGTATCCTGGTCTCACATTTCCAGTTTCCAGAACGGTGATAAAAATAAATGCCGATTGTTTCAGCCGCCCAATGGGCAGTATCTTGTTATGGCAACCCTAGCTAAGACACATGTCCAAACACAAAAAATGTTTTCTTCAGCTGTTAACATTTGATGACAACTGCCTAACACCTTTCTAACTCAGGGCTTTTCAGCCTTGACACTATAATATTATGGATCAGATTTTTGCTATTGTTGTGGGAGGCTGTCCTATGCATTGTGGAGTGTTTATCAGCCTCCCTGAACCCTGTCCACTAGATGACAGTAGCCTTTCTCAATGTGACACCAAAAAGGTCTCCAAACACTGACACACATCTTTTGCTGGGGTTGGGGGTGGAACTGTCCTTGTGGAGAAGCACTGAGCTAATGCATGTCAGTCCTGAACTATGCAGCCTCAGCAATCAACAGAGCTCAGTGCCTCTAGCATCTACTTACCTTTCACTCTCCAGGAGTCCAAAGAGGAGATTCACTCTGTACATTAGATTTTCTTTTGGGTTCCCACCTATTGGCAACAAGCATCTTCGCTGATATATATTTTAGTTGCGATGTCTATGGAGAAGCTTCCTGACTTTTTATACTGTCATTCTTCATTATTAAAAGCAAGTCTTCATTAAGGTCTTGCTTTAGAATTATACAAGGGTTAGGTTTTGTGTTTTCCCCTTGAGAAGCCCCTCCGAATTCCCACTGTCAGCAGAGTAACAGAACTGAGGGGATCGGGAAGATGAGTCAGAGTCCCCCCACACCCACCCACCCACCATTCCTCCCAACATCACTTGCAACACAAAGAGATCGCCCTAGTCCTTCTTTCCTTCCTTTTCCAGCTATATTGTGGTGTGACTGACAAATAGGAATATTGAAGGTGTGCCCCGTGCTGTTTTAACATATGTATGTGTTGAGAATGATTACCACAATCAATCTAATTCACACACTCATCACCTCACATAGTTACCCGTGTGTCGGGGGTGGGGGGGCCTTTCAAATGTGTCCTAAAAGATGACACCCAATGGCAAGGCAGGCATTCAAACCCCAGGCTGCCCTGTGTGTATCAAACCCTTGAGTGAGAGAAGCAGTAGTCCCAGAGGAAGTGGGCTGATTCATTCATTCAACCCTCAGGAGGTACTCTTAGAAAAAATAACCTCTATAAAAATTAGCCGGCCGTCGTGGTGCGCACCGGTAATCCCAGCTACTCAGGAGGCTGAGGCAGGAGAATGGCTTGAACCCAGGAGGCAGAGGTTGCAGTGAGCTGAGATCACGCCACTGCACTCCAGCCTGGGCAACAGAGCAAGACTCTGTCTTAAAAAATAAATAAATAAATAACCTAGAAGCAGTAGGTAGAGTGGTTAGAAGTTCAGCTCCCCCAGTCAGAGAGATGAACATGACACCTACTACCAATCTTCCAGTGGCTTCTCCATAAAATGGGAATGGTGTCATCTTTACCCAGAAGAATGGTTGTATGAGTTAAAGACAATTAGGCATGCAATGCCCTTTGCTCAGATCTTTGAATTTGGTTCATTATCATGATAAGAACAGCAATATTAATAAACGATATTTACTGAGCACTTTCTATGCACTAGACTCTGCTAACTGCTTTGCCTACATGCTGGCATTTAACTCTTACAACAGCCCCATGGTAACTGTTATTACCAGACTCATTTTATGTGGGTCAGAAACTGAGATTCAGAAATGTTAAGTAATTTTCTCCAGGTCACACAGCAATTAAGTGTTGGAGCCAGGATTTGAATCTAGTGTTTCATCCTAACCACACTATTTATTTACTTAATGTTAATGAAAACTTTATCAAGTGGATACTATTAGTGGGCCCCATTTTACGGATGAGGAAACTGAGGCACAGAAAAGTTATTTAACAGGTCACCTAGCAAGGTCAAAGTCAGGCATCCCTTGTCTGCTGCGCTGGGCACCAGATGCTATGCCAAGTCCTTGGTGTACAGTCCTATTTGACCTTTGCAAACATGGAGAAAGTGATTATCACCCACATTCTAAATCAGGACATCAAGACTTGAAGATGCACCATCAATTGCTCCTGGTTACACAGCATAATTGAGATTCAAATCCAGCTTTGGCTGGTCACAGAGCTTGTGCTTTAGCTGTTAACAAAACCCAGGGGCCTCCCACCCTGTTCCAGCGGTCAGGATCTCAAGCAGCCACTTCTCTCATTGTATTGTATTGTATTATTGTATTGTGTTGTATTGTACTGTATTGTATTGTATTTTTGAGACAGAGTCTTGCTCTGTCACCCAGGCTGGAGTGTAGTGGTGCCATCTTGGCTCCCTGCAACCTCTCCCTCCTCAGTTCAAGTGATTCTCCTGCCGCAGCCTCCCAAGTAGCTGGGATTACAGGCATGTGCCACCACAAATGGCTAATTTTTGTATTTTTAGCAGAGACACGGTTTCACCATGTTGGCTGGGCTGGTCTCCAACTTCTGGACTCAAGCAATTCTTCCCAAACTTTTGTCTCCCAAAGTGCTGGGATTACAGGCATGAGCCACCACGCCCGGCCTCTCCTTCTTTCATGTTTCCTTCCCCCATATATCCAAAAACTTAAGGTCTTTTAGGTCTAGCCTCAAGCTAGGACTAAACTTTAATCTCAGGAACTCAGTTAAAGGTCACAGCTCTCAAGCAGGGGAACTGTGTGTGTGTGGTGGGCGGGGGCGGGGTCTGCCAATGATTGCCAGCTGAACTTCATCACCTCCACGACTCACTGCTAAGTCATTTCATACACATGTTGCAAAATCGAACCCAGACATTTCTTATATCCCTCTTAGGCAAACAATTTAAACAATTAAAAAAAAAAAAAAACTTGCTTTCTTACCAAACATCTATAAAACTCGAAGAAAGAAATACCCATTTGAAAACAATTCCGTATGTTTAGGTGAGAATCACTGGTATTAGAATAGCTGAGTTGATCAGTTATTTTGATAAACGTGCCTTTAAAATTAATATTCTTACTTACCATTTGCAATAGCAAAGCCCAAGAAGCTCCAAGGTTGAGAAATACTTAAATCCAGTCTAATCCTCAGAATTTGTTCAGGGAAGCAGAACCAGGATGAGTGAGTTTGAAGAGGTTTTTTTGAGATTAGATTGTGTATGACTGTGGGAGCCGTTCCTGAAGTCAGCAGAACCGGCTGTTGAGAAGATGGGCTTGAAGTAGGAAGGCTAAAGAACAGCATGAAAGCTCTGTGATACACTGCAGCTGTGACTTTTCTCGTGGTCTCTGATCTCAACCACGCACGTGACCTGCATGAGCGGTGTAGCCTCCTCGCTACGCAGTTACACATCTGCCTGGACCAAGATTTGAAGACCAGAAGGAGTTGGTCAGCAGGGGCTTCAGGAGCCAGGAACGGAGCCACTGCCCAGCACCAAGGAGATGAGCCTGCTGACCCCCACAGCCTGCGGCAGCTGCGAACATGTTGGTTCCCTGCTGACCCCCAGATGCTTCAAACTGCCTGCTCCTCACTTCCCTCTTCTAAGTCACGTGCACATTTCTCTTGCTGGCAACTCCCAGCAGGGGATATAGAAGAACACAAATTCCGGGAAATGTGGTCCCACTTTAGCTAAATTGGCGTGGTGCAAATTCTCCCTCAGGAGATGGGTTTCCGTACTTGAACATTAATAATAATGGAAGCTAATGTATTGCATCATTCGTTCAGCCATCCATCCATCTATTTATTTGTTGAGCATCCCTTGTTGGGCATTGGAGAGGCACAGGGGAACAGAACAAGGTCACAGTTCCCATGGAGCCCCCTTCGTTTTTCTTCCAGATACTGGGTTTTCTGCTTTGAGATTCAGATGAGGCTTTGGCTGACCACAGAAACTGCGCCCTCCTCTGAGACAGAGCCTACTGGCCTCTCCCTGGTCCGGTGTTCTGGATCTCAAGAGGCCACTGCTCTCCCTCTCCCATGTCTCTTTTTCCCACACATCCCAAAACTTAGGATTTCAAATGGAATTAGATGCCTGACTTTGACCTTGGACCCAATCTTTCCCACCTCATCAATTTCTCTACAAAGTGGCCAAGCTGATACTTTTAAAACATGCATGATGCCTCTCCCTGCCCTCAATGCGCCAGTGGTTTCCCAAACTCCATACAAATATAAAAGCCAATGTCATTACCATTGAAAAAGGTCTGAAAAGCCTCCAGGGTCTGGCCCTGGCCCCACCTTGGTTCCCCCACTCCAACCCACTCTCCACTCCAACCCACTCTCCACTCCCCACTCCAGCCCACTCTCCACTCCAACCCACTCTCCACTCCCCACTCCTGCCCACTCCCCACTCCAACCCACTCTCCACTCCCCACTCCAGCCAACTTCCCACTCCAACCCACTCTCCACTCCCCACTCCAGCCCACTCTCCACTCCCCACTCCAGCCCACTCTCCACTCCAACCCACTCTCGACTCCCCACTCCAGCCCACTCTCCACTCCCCACTCCAGCCCACTCTCCACTCCAACCCACTCTCCACTCCCCACTCCAGCCAACTCCCCACTCCAACCCACTCTCCACTCCCCACTCCAGCCCGCTCTCCACTCCCCACTCCAGCCCACTCTCCACTCCAACCCACTCTCCACTCCCCACTCCAGCCCACTCCCCACTCCAACCCACTCTCCACTCCCCACTCCAGCCCACTCTCCACTCCCCACTCCAACCCACTCTCCACTCCCCACTCCTGCCCACTCTCCACTGCAACCCACTCTCCACTCCCCACTCCAGCCCACTCTCCACTCCAACCCACTCTCCACTCCCCACTCCAGCCCACTCTCCACTCCCCACTCCAGCCCACTCTCCACTCCCCACTCCAACCCACTCTCCACTCCCCACTCCAGCCCACTCTCCACTCCCCACTCCTGCCCACTCCTCACTCCAGGCCACTCCCCACACCAGCCCAGCCTCTTGCTTTTCCTTCACTGCACTAAGAGCTGCTGCCCCCAGCTCTGTGCCCACCGGGTGCCGCTGCCTGCAGCACTCTCCCACAAGAGTGTCACAGGGCTTATCCTTGCTTGCTTGCTTTCTCCACTCAACTGTCATTTCCTGAACGAGGTTTTCTCTGTTCCCTCTGTAGAATCCTTTAGGACATTCCTACTCGAGGCACTCAGAACTACTTGACTTGCTATATATTTGTTTGTTATCCTTGGTGCCCCCTATTGCAATGGGTACCCCAGGAGGGCAGAAACTTGGTTTTATGGATGGCAACTTTTCCCTACCTACCCCTGTCCCATTCCTTTGTATTATTTCCTTCACAGCACTTATCATAATCTGGAATTGACTCATTTATTCTGATCACTTACATTTACATGTTTCCTCCCTGTCTCTCCTCACTAGAACACAGGCTCTTGGAAATGGGAGAAGTTACCTGACCAATTCATCATGTGTCCTAAGGCAGAGCTGGCAGAGACCTGCCCTCTTAGAAAGGAGTAAAGAAGGGCGTTCCCAGAGAAAGACATACTCTAAGGCAACCCTTGTACCCAAGGAAACAATCACGGCAATAAACTTATTCCTGGGACTTGCATCTTGAAAGTTGCAAAGCCCCACCTAACCAAGCAACCAAAATACATATTGCCAATAAAGGGACTCACTGACACTATGCACCCCGGAATATGATGCCCCAAGAACACAACACTATTCCGGTAGTTTTTCTGTCCAAATATTTAACCTGAATCTAATCAGGAGGAAAGAACCAGAAAAACAAACACAAACGGGGGTCATCCTACGGAATGGCTGGCCTGCGCTCTTCAAAATTGTCAGTATCAGAAAAAACAAAGGAGGGCTAAGACACCATTCTAGAATAAAGAAGACTGAAGAGAACTAATACCATCTGTGACCCTGGATCCTAGATCAGATAATTAACTCCTTAAAATAGCATTTTGGGGGCAATTGAGCAATCGAGTCCAATTAGAATATGGACTCTACTGATGATAGCATTGTAGCAGTGTTAAATGTTTTTAATGTGATCAGCGCATGTGCTTATGTAAGAGAATACCCTTGCCCTTAGAAGATACATGCTGAAGTTTTTAGGAGTAAATGGGCATAATATCTGCCATTGATTCTCAAATGCTTTAGCAGAAAAAAATTATGTATATATTATATCATTATATATTACATATATTACATAATACACAGTACCTGTTATAAAGAGAGAAAGTCAATGTGGCAAAATGATAACAATTCGAAGGGTCTAGGTGAAAAGTAAAAAGGTATTTATATTGTTATTCTGCTAACTTTTATAGTTTGAAATTTTTAAATAAAAAGTTGAATTTTTTTTTCAAAGCATCATGCTATCTAGAAAACACGAAGAGCGTTTGTTTTAAAATGAGATGCATGAGGCCTGAGTCCCAAGCTAGAACCAGGGCTCACCTACCAACAGAAATAGACGGGTGGGTGTGAATGAGACTGAGGGCCAGAGGAAGCACAAACCCTCACAAGCACCGCCTCAGAGAGGAGGGGCCGTCGTGGGAGAAGCCCCTGGAGGAATAAAGCAAACTACTGGATAAACAGTAAATCCTTTAGGTGAATTCATAATCTTGCTACTTCCCCAACTCTTATGTGGCTTTGAAAATAGACTGCAGGTAACAGGGAAACCCAGCTACACAGGAGGGTTATAATGAATTTCTAAACACAAGGGCCTGGTGCCTAAAAACATCGATTCAGTTCACTCAGTGGATTTCCATAGCCACTTGCACAAGGTCTAAATTTCTCAGTCAGGTGGCAACCTGCCCCCTTTACTTTCTGTTCCAGGTTACAGCCTACTACTTCCATCTCATAGTCTAGGCCCCCACATCACACTAAACCTCTTCCAGTCCCTCCAAATCAGCTGTCCTCTTGTACCTCTGTCTAGAACAATATTCCCCAAACTGTCCTTGGGGAAGAACAAGCATTGGGACTTTTTGTTGGACTTAACTTCCAATCCATCCTGTACATGCATGTGATCTTGATACAGGACAAGGGTGCGGTTTGTGTCACATGTGATACCCTCATGAATTTAACATCACCCAACCAGGTCTACACCAAGTTCAGACAGTATAGATGTATCCACTGATGAATCCACTCATCACATGCCGGGGTGTCTTTACAATGTCAAATTGCCACATACAGTTTAAACACTGAAATTCTGTTTCTGAAACACTAAGAGTGTTTGTTTTAAAATGAGATGCAGGAGGCCTGAGTCCCAAGCTAGAGCCAGGGCTCACCTACCAACAGGAATAGACGGGTGGGTGCGAATGAGACTCGGGGCCAGAGGAGACACAAACCCTCACAAGCACAGCAAAGCACAGCCTTAGAGAGGAAGGCTGTCCTCTGTAGACCCTGTAGAGATGAGGTTTCACCATGTTGGCCAGGCTGGTCTTGAACTTCTGATCTCAGGTAATCTGCCCACCTCAGCATCCCAAAGTGCTGGGATTACAGGCGTGAGCCACCGCAGCCGGCCCACCTTTCTTTACTTACCTTTAGTCCGGTACTTCTCAGAGTGAGGTCTACAGAATAGCCTGCACCAGAATCCCTTGGGGTGCTTAGTGAAAACGTAGCTTCTGGGCCCCAGCATAAACACACTTTATCCAAATCCTGGGGAGTGCAGCCCAGTCATCTGAATTTTAATAACCTTTCCAAGGAATACTAAGACACACTGAGGTTTGATAACCCCTGCCCTATATGCTTAAGGCCTCCTCTATTTACCCACCACGACATCTGCCAGCCTTTTTTTTTTTTTTTTTTGTAGTTACTACATGACTTTATAGCTCCCCTGCTGCACCATAAACTCCACAGGGCCAGGGACTGTATCATCTTTTCTTCTGTGTCCCTGGAGCCTAGAGAACAGTGTTTTGCATTCCCACCAAGGGCATACGAATGTTTTTTTGATGACTGCTATCCCAACAGGTGTGAGGTGGATACCTCCTGGGTTTGATTTGAATTTCCCTGATGATTAGTGATGAATATCTTTCCACATACCTGTTGGCCATTTGCATGTCTTCTTTGGAGAAATATTTATTGAAGTATTAGCTCGTCTCTTAATCAGGTAATTCTTTTCTGGTATAAAGTTGTAGAAGTTATATATTTGGAAATTAACTCTTACTGGATATGTAACTTGCAAATCTTTTCTCCCATTCTGTAGGTTGCCTTTCACTCTATTATTCTTTCCTTTACTGTGCAGAAGATTTTTAGTTTGACCGAGTCCCACTTGTCTAATTTTGCTTCATAATAAAACGCAGCAATCCCACTTATGAGTATTTACCAAAAAGAATTAAATTCAGGATCTTGAAGAGGTATGTGCGCTACTGTGTTCACAGCAACGTTATTCACAGTTGCCAAGATGTGGAAACAACCTGAATATCCATCAAAGGATAAATGGATCAAGTAAATGTGATATATCTATATATTCCATTGTATGTGCTTACAGGTATAATTATATTCCATATACATAACACACACACAATGGAATATAATTCAGCCTTTAAAAAGAAGGAAATCCTGAAATATGTGACAACATGAATAAACCTTGAGAACATTATGTCAAGTGAAACAAGCCGGTCACAGAAGAACAAACACTGCATGTTTCCACTTATATGAGGTAGCTGAACAGTCAAACTCATAGAAATGAAGAATGAAATGGAGGTTAACAGGGTCTGGAAGGAGGAGGAAATGGGAGTTGTTAACCAACAAATATAAAATTTCAGTTATGCAAGTTAAGTAAGTCCTAGAGACCCATGTACAACACTGTGCCATAGAAAACAACACTATACTATACACTTACAAGTCTGTTAAGAGGGTAGATCTCGGCGGGGCACGGTGGCTCACGCCTGTAATCCCAGCACTTTGGGGGGCCAAGGCGGGAGGATCACGAGGTCAGGAGATCGAGACCATCCTGGCTAATATGGTGAAACCCCGTCTCTACTAAAAATACCAAAAAATTAGCCGGGCGTGGTGGCGGCACCTGTAGTCCCAGCTACTCGGGAGGCTGAGGCAGGAGAATGGCGTGAACCCAAGAGGCGGAGCTTGCAGTGAGCCGAGATAGCGCCACTGCACTCCAGCCTGGGCGACAGAGCGAGACTCCGTCTCAAAAAAAAAAAAAAAAAAGGAGGGTAGATCTCATATTACATGTTCTTATCAAAATAAAATAGAATAAAATAAAATAAACCAACCCAACACGAACCCATCTGGGAGGAAGGATTGTTTTATGTCTCCACCTGGCTTTTTGGGAATGTAAGTTCTTTAAGGAATACAAAAGCCCTTCCTGTCAAGTCATTTCACTGTTTAATTGTCATGGTTAGACATTTCATGGTGTGCTGAGTTGGGAACTTGTAAGACATTATATGCAAAGTTAGGTACTTCAGATTTAATGCGTCTATTTCATGACACGCTTTGTGTTATTCACATACACGCACCTGCACGGAGTCACCCTGCCGGATTTGCACCCGTTGACACTGATCTCATCTATGAACTGGATGCCTCACCCGCCCTCCTGGTCTGCCTTGGTTGAAGTCACACTTTAACCGGAAGGTCACAAACTCCCCAGCCTCTCTGAACCTTCCCTCAATAGGTCAGTCATAGCTCTGCCGGCACCGGACTTAAATTTTCTCTTTAAGTCCTATCTATGCTGTTGATTACTTGAGCAAGCAGCAGAAACACTGATAAACAGCAGGGAGGGATGCCGTTTTGTTCTCGCCAACCATCTCACCTCCTGGCCCTTCTCAACCCTCTCCGGGCCAGGGAGTGTGAATGAGTTGGCCATCATGAGAGCTCGTGGAGTTTACACAGACCAAGTGGAAGTCTGATTAAATAATTAACTCAACTCGGGCCCCAGCTTGCACCGTTTGACCTCTCATCTGAACCCAGCAGAAAACAAGGTGTAACACTCGGAACTGGAATCCCTAAGTCCAAAACCTCTTACAGAAAGTTTGTAGCAGAAAAAATGGTTGTTACCCCAAAAGGTACACTTAGACATAAGGTGCTAAGTGTGCTGAAACTATGAAACAGATGAAGACAAAAAGAGGAGAGAAGGCAACACAAGTAATGAAATGGGATTTCTTTATAATTATGAAACATTTCAAGCATACAAAAGCAGCCACCATCCAGCTTTGTCAAATCTTGACATTGGTCATTCATACCTTGACACTTTCAGAACAAATCGCATCCCAGATGCAGTTGAATTGCACAGCCTTCTTTTCAGCAAACTCATCTTCATTCCTCCTTATCCAGAAACAACAGCCACCCTGAATTCAAGAATTTGGTATTCATTATTTTAAGCTTGTATGATATTCTTGCAATAGATGAATATATTCGTGATCCGTTTGTGATATTGTTTGTAGATTTTATTCTGCATATATTTTCCTGTAATTTCCTTTTAACTCAATATTTTACTTTTATGATATTACCTTGCCAATACTTAGAGCTCTCATTCATTTTTTTAATCTAGTTGCTGAACCTTCGGTTTGTTTCCATTTTTCACTATCTCAAATCCTTCTGCCATAAACATTCCTGCCCAAGTCTCCTTGCATACATGTGTGAGTTCCTCCAGGATATTAATTACTAGGTTACAGGCATGCACAGCCTCCTCCTTACTAGATCTTGCCAATTGATTCTCTCTCCACGGTTTTTGCAACTTTAAATGCCCACCAGTACTCTATGAGAGTTCTCACTGTGGTACAATTCAGTATGATTTCATTCCAAATTTTTGGTTCACACGAAGTTCTTAATGAACAGCTTTATTTCATTGGGGAAAGAAAAACATAAAAGCTCTAGGTATTAACTTATGACTACATAATGTACATACTTTAAAAAGGCATAACACAATGAATTAATAGCTTAACATTTATACCTATCCCATATATACACAATTGCATTTATATTTTATATGAAAGCACTTACCTCTGAGATAGAATAACAGCTTCCTAAAACACGTCAATATAGTAGTAATAACAATAATTTTAAAATAATAGCTAGCAGATTTTGAGTATTGACTCTCTGCAGGCCACACTCTGCATTCCATAAATATAATAGCTTGCTTCATCCTCACAACAACCTTGTTATTTAGAAACTATTATTATTATTATTATTCATTATTATTCCAACTTTGTAGAAGAGCTAATAAAGCTTAAAGCAAATACGCCAGTTGGCCAGAGCCACACGGCCAGGAATTGATGAAGGCAGGATTTGGACCATCCTCCCCTAAGCTGTGTAACTTCAGAAAATCTGCTTTGTCTGCCTGTTTCCTTGCCTGGCTAATGGAGGAAATAGGACCTGTCTCATAGGGATGAAACTGAGGCTATAATGCAAGAAGAGCAGTTAGAACAGCAACAGCACATGGTAAGCACTTTAATAATTAGTGGCTTTCACTATTTTTCAGTTTAGTAATTCCATCGTTTAAAAATAATTTAAATAAAGATAATATTAAGATGAAAAGCAAAAATTGGAGACCTTTGCTGTCACAACTGTTTCGTGCCAAACGCTTCAAATATTTCTGGCTGCCATCTTGTCTCAACGTTTCCTAATCAGTGCAAGACTGTGCTTGCTTTGAGGTTGGCTTGTAACTGGCTTCACTAGTGACTCAGAACACCATGATCACTTTCTCCTTGATTCAAAATTAAATGCAATCCTTTCAAATCCAGAGACAAATGATCCAACTGAGTATGTATACCCAGTTCAAAGGCAAGAGAAATAACTGAATGACTGCGTATGTCTCCAGAGGTAACAGGTAAGTAGAATTTGCCTTATCAAAAATCCTAATTCAAAACAAGTAAAATGTTGTTACTGTCCTCCAAAGAACCAGCCGTTCTACATTACCTAGATATTAGAATCATAGAATTTCAGGTCAAGGGGAGCTTTTGAGATGATGGAAATAAAATGTTTCTAATGTGTCTTTCAAATTAGATCGGGAAACTCTACCATGCCCATTCCAGGAGAGCTAGCACATACACTGGCACATTAAAGGCTCTGAGAAGTCTAAGGATAATAACAATAATCTGTTTAATTTGCTTTGCAGTTATTTCCCTAATTGGATCACAGCATGCTTTAATTATTAATCCCCTACACCCATCCTTTGGAACCAATACCCCGCAGACCTCACCTTATCTAAAAAAGCCTCATTTTAACACATTAGCAGACTGAGGCCCAGAGGCCAGTGGGAAGATGGTGAGCAGAGTTCTTGGGTACGGAGTTTAGTACTTTCTTCATCATCCCACACATTTCCCTTTCTGGAAGAGAGCAGCTACCCACCCCCACTGCTCCACTGCCCAAAAAAATCAAGTCACATTTCTCACACAGCTCAGCATCCACGGTTACAGTCCATTGCTTTTTCCTCTTCTGTGCCACACCAGTGCAGCCATGGCTGTACACCATAGCCATGGCTATATATTCATTATAGCCATGAATACCTGCTAAGCACTGTACTTCAATCATTCATTTGATTCGTACAATCTGGTGGATATTATCCCCATTTTATACATGAGCTAACTGAACACTAACATACAAACCAGCAGAGCTGGCAACTGTCTCTTCCAAAACCGGCTCCTTCTGTGCATGGCAGGAAACTGACTTAGCCTGCCGATTAGGAAGGATCAGGACGGCTTATGATAGCTCCCTACAAAAATCAAAAAACTTCACAATTGCTTATTAGTTATTTTGCCAAGCAAAGAGAGTATCATCTCAATGTATAGGTGTGACACATGTCCAGAAACAGTAACTCAATTCCGAAGCTTGACAAAAGTGAAAGGCAAGCTTAGCTCTTGCTGAGAAATACCACTTTTCCAGCATGACAGGGACTATGGAAGCCACTTTATTACCACCTTCTAGGCCAGTTCTTAGCATTACATAATGATTTGATGTGCAACCATTATGTTCCAACTTGAGTTTGGTGTTAGCCTATATTCGTACCCTGGTACCACCATGTCCTAGCTGTGGGATGTTGGATGAGCTATAACACCTCCAAGACTCAGTTTTCTCAAAAAGAGCACTTGGCACAATGCTTGGCACATAACTGGCCTTCAATAAATGGTAGTTGTTTCTCCTTTGATGCACCTGGTGATCCTTGCTTCATCGTATTATCCTTTTGGTTTTGTTCTCAGTGCCCCTGCCTGCTGGCATTTCCCCCCAGCAGCTGGGCAGTCACAATGAGAATGCTTTTCCATCGTTATCAATCTAGACCAGTTACAGGCTGGAGCATTTCACCTTCTATGCCCCGGTGACCGCAGTGACCTGGAGAAAATGATTGCTCGAATATCCTCAGTGACCTTGCTTGGAGATGTGTCACATTCCCCACTGGAACACATGCATTATGGGGAAATCCTAGCAATGAACCTGCAGGAGGAAAACAGACTGTCAACTACTATCCAAAGGTCAAAAGAAAGCTCAGCGGTTGTCAAGTGCTGATCCTGTTTCTTTGGGAGTCTGGCACAGAAAGATAAATCTCATTTTTCATGATCATGAATGCTCCATGTTCTCATTCATATGTGGAAGCTAAAAAAAAAAAAAAAAAAATGACTTCATAAAAGCAGAGGACTATAATGTTTACCAGAGGCAGGGAACGGTGGGTAGAGTAGGGGCAGGAGGGAAAACCAAGGTGGGTAAACAGCTAGATAGGAGGAACAAGGTCTAATGCTCTATAGCACTATAGGGTAACTGTCATTAACAATTTACTATATCTTTTCAAATGACTAGAAAAGTGGACTCTGAATGTTCCCAGTGCAGAGAAATGATAACTCCTTGAGATGATGGATATGCTAATTATCCTGATTTGATCATTATAGATTGTATACATTTATCAAAATCTAGAACTCTAGCCTATAAATATGTACAATTATTGCGTCAATTAAAAAACTAATAAAAAAGATAAAAAAAGAGAAAGTAAACGTCACATTGTGAATTGTCTGATGAAAGCCACATGGCAAGGAACTGTGGGCGCCCCCTAGCGGTGGAAAGCGGTCTCTGGCGGAGAGTGAGCCGATAAAGGGGATTCTCAGTTCTATTGCTGCAAGGAAATGAATTCTGCCAACAACCAGTGGACTGGAAGGGACACTGAAACTCAGATCAGAGTGCAGTCCAGCCAGAGTGGATTTCAGCCTGGAGACCTTGAGCAGAAAACTCAGTTAACCCATACCCAGACTCCTGACCCACAAAAACTGTGGGATTATAAATGTGTGTTGTTTTAAAGCCGCCATGTTTGTTGTAATTTGTTCCACAGCAATTTACATCTAATGCGAGAGCTGTGGTTCCCTAACCAAATTCCCCTTTTTTTAAGAATACACATTTAATCAATTCATTCTGAAAAAGTTCATCCATTCCTACCCTTCACTGGCAATATTAAAAGGCCTAGGCCTTGTAAAGAATGAACAAAATCTATTTCATGATTCTCATTGCTGCTGCTCCACTCAATCGAGTGTTTTCCAAATTGCTTTCCCTGGAAAACTAGTTCTGCCAGAAAGCCATACGTCTTTTGAAAAGTCTAATGCTCAACAGACATTTTTTTTTAATCAAAGGTAGGTTCAACAAAATTAAGTCTGTTGATTCCAGGATTCCCAGGGCCTTTTATATGCTGGTATGTTCCATGTGAATTTCAAAGAGGAATAGAAAATACACAGTTTTTCACAAGCAGAGAGCAGCCAGGAAGGTACTGACCATTCTTGAAAAAGATGACACAGTTTTACGAAGCACAGTTTTGCGGGTGTATCTGCATTCCAGCACAACCTGATTTTGTTCAAGAAACTTGATTTGCTCCACTGACTCAAGTAAAGGAACCTGCCTGTAAGTAAGACTCCATTAGGAGCTGGAATACAAAGCTGGATGCAGGCAATTCAGTCAAGGGAGACAGACAGACATGAAGAGGCCACTTTGACTCAGCATGGGAAATGCTACCATGTGGGGTGGGGCAAGTCCCATATGTGTGACTGCAGGGGACAATCAAGCAAGACTTTACCTTATCTGCCCCACCCCCTTCCACCCTGCTGACCTCACCCACTGCATTTTTTTTTCTCCCCCCACTCACTGGTCATCTTGCTCTTTCTGGAACTTACCAAGCCTGCACACTCTCAGATCTTTGCACTCTTCACTGCCTTCTCCTAGAAGATTCTTCCTCTAAATATTCATATCATTTGTTTTCTCAGTTCATCGTGACCTCCAGACAAATGTCACCTCATCAAGGAGGTCTTCCCAGACCACCCCATTCAGTTCCAGATCCACACCTTCTTTCCTGCAGGGCCTTCTTACCCTGTAAGCTTCAGTATTTCCCCTGTACAATGGGGTGATTGGTATGGTTTGGGGATTAAATGATATGAGGTGTGGGAATAGGGCTTGACATACAAAAGCCCCCTTTCCTCTACGTATGCCTTTCCTTCACTCTGCACTTTGATCATATTCTTTCTTAAGCAAAATGACTCGATAAGCTGGGAAAGAGGAGTCCTGATTAACACGAAACCCTCTTCCTCTCCATTTCATCCTTGGCAAGTTCAATGAAAGTAACTGGTTTGAACAAGCTTTGAAAGAGGAATCAGGCTGGGCGCAGTGGCTCATGCCTGTAATCCCAGCACTTTGGGAAGCCGAGGCGAGAGGATCACTTAAGGTCAGGAGTTCGAGACCAGCCTGATCAACATGGGAAAACCCCATTTCTCCTAAAAATACAAAAATTGGCTGGGAATGGTGGTGCATGCCTGTAGTCCCAGCTATTTGGGAGGCTGAGACACGAAAATTGCTTGAATCCAGGAGACAGAGTTTGCAGTGAGCCGAGATTGTGCCACTGTACTCCAGCCTGGGGGACAGAGCAAGACTCCATCTCAGGAAATAAATGAACAAACAAACAAAAGCAGAATGAGATCAGTGATGCAGGGCTAAAGCTTTTTTGACTTTCAGAGCCACTAACAGGGTCAGTGCTGTGCAGCTCAGTCAGAATGCACACGTTGACTTTCTGTCAGTGCTTCTGACTATTAGAGAAATAGGCGCTTAGGATTGAGAGGACAGAGGCAGATGAAGCAGAGTCATGTGCCACATACCATTTCCAAGGACAGACCACACCTATGACTGTGGTCCCGTGAGATTATACTGGAATCAAAATATTCTTATTGCCTTGTGTTTACCATACCATAATTTTTATCATTATTTTAAAGTGTACTCCTTCTATCTATAAAAAACAAAATTTTTTTAACTGGCAAACAGCCTCAGGCAGGTCCTTCAGGAGGAATCCAGAGGAAGGCATAGTTACCATGGGCGATGACAGCTCCATGCGTGGTATTGTCCCTGAAGACTTCCGGTGGGAGCAGATGTGAACGTAGAAGACAGTGCGATATTGATGGTCCTGATCCTGTGTAGGCCTAGGCTAATGTGTGTGTGTCTTCATTTTTAATGAAAAGTCTTAAAAAGTAAAACAACAAAAATTTAATAGAAAAAAGCTTGTGTAATATATATGTAAAGAAAAAATATTTCATACAGCTGTGCAATGTGTTTGTGTTTTAAGTGTTACTGACAGTAGTTCTCTTTGCATTCCCCTTGTGGCCAAATGTGGCTACAACGTCCAAGAAGTGCATCCTCTCAAAAGCATCCCAAGCAGGCAGGAAGGAGAACCTTCTTCCTATGACAGTCAGGGAAGAAAATGTTTCCAGAAGCATCCAGCAGACTTTCCCATATGTCTCACTGGCCAGATTGGGCCACCTGCTCACCCCTAGACCAATGAACAGGATGTCTTCCTTTTGCCCCCCAAATTCATATTCTGCTCTTTAATACCCTATGTAGACTGGTAAAGCCTACCTGTAAAGATTTTAGGATTCCTGTATACCTGGATGGTCTCAGCCAATGGGGGGTGCCAGCTCAAGGTCTCAGGGAGAGAAGACAGTGATGGGGAGAGGGGAAGGAGCCCCCTGACTTCCTCCTGGCTTGACCTCAGGCTGGCTGAGGACTTTGACATAAGGTCAATGCTCCTGTCAAGGACTGCCCCGACTTGACTCTCTCCTAAATTCTCCTCTCTTGCTCCCTTAGGTCTAGAGTTGAAGGGATCCTTCTCACGGGGAAGGCGGCTGCTCAGCTGTTGTCTGTGGTTACTTCACTCTTCCTTGCATTACCACACATTCACATCCCTATAAACAGCCTATTTTCAGGAAACGCTCCTTAAGTCACCTTATTTTGACTGTGCCATCAGTTGTTTCTTGGGTCCCTGATTTGCCACTACCTATCATTGCGAAGTAGATCGCAAGTTAGACGAATCACGAAGTACAATCGCAATTTCATTCTCCTGGGGCAAGGGAAAGGGCCTACTGTTTCCCAGAACAGTGCTTGCTACTCACCTGAAACTTGGACCCCCATCTGAGTCTGTTACCAAGAAGAATTTGAACCCGTGGCTTGAGGAGGCAATAAACAATTTCCGCCACCATCTACAGCCATGGTTCTCTAGCTGTCATGTGTGTCAGAATCTTCTGGAAGCCTTGTTGAAGTTTCTAATGCAGAAGGTCTGGAGCGAGCCTGAGAATCTGTATTTCTAAGAGTTCCAAAGTGATGCTGCTGCTGGCGACGGACTGCACTCTGAGAACCGCTGACACATACTTTAGACTCTAAGTCATCCTGGTGAGACGGAGTTGTGGGAATAAACTATCCACAGGTGAAAAGAGCCAGAAGACAGGTAAGTAGAAAAAGAACAACAGACGACACGGGGAGAGGAGGATGTGGAGAAAGTGAAGATCTCAACTGGATTTCTCGGTGCTGTTCAAGGCCACCCTCTGTGCGAAGCTCCCAACTCAAAGGGTCCTTCCCTGCTCTTGGCACTCAGGTGGCGGCACAGGTGTCTCACACCATATGTTTAGCTGGCTGTCTCCAGTAGGCTTCAAGTAAGTTTTCTTTCGTTTTCTTTTCTTTTTTTTTTTTTTAGACAGGGTCTCACTGTGTCCCAGGCTGGAGTGCAGTGGCACGGTCTCCACTCACTGCAACCTCTGCCTTCCAGGCTCAAACGATCCTCCCACCTCATCCTCCTCAGTAGCTGGGACTACAGGCGCATGACTCTATGCTGGGTCAATCTCTGAATTTTTTGTAGAGACGAAGTTACGCCATGTTTCCCAGTCTGATCTCAAACTCCTGGGCTCAAATGATCTGCCCACCTCTGCCTCCCAAAGTGCTGGGATTACAGGTGAGCAAATTTTCTCAGGCTGGGAAATAGACGAGTCTTCTCCACTTTTCTACCTGAGCAGCCGGCACTGCGAGGGGTATGTACAATTGTCACTGAGAAAGGGAGCAGTGGAGATGGCAAAGGGAAAGAGAGAGGAGAATGAGAAAGGAAGAGAAGGAAAGAAAAAGAGAAAGAGATCATGCAGGAGAATCTCCAGGATCTGGTGACAATGCAAATTTCGATCCAGCCTGTTTGGTGTGTGGCCAGAGACCCTGCATTCTAGCATTCCCCCACAATGATGTGGAACCGCTGGTCCCTGGCCTGCACTGAGGTAGTGACGCTCACCAAACACCCTCTCTTTACCTGCTCACGTTTGCAGACAATACTAAGACCTCTGGCACAGTGGCTCTGTAACGCAAGCGCACCAGAACCACTGGAGAGTTATTGAAGACACAGATGACTGGGTGCATCCTTAGAGTTCCCAAGTCCATCCCGTGGGGTGGGACCAGATAGACTGCATTTCTGACAAGTCCCCCCAGGTGACGCAAATGATGCTGACATTTTGAGAACTGGTATACTAAATGGCAGGACCTTTTTCTTGCTATTTCTATAGCATTAAGTGACAGATATAGCCTCTATTGATTCCAGATGTTAATGGTTTTGGATGTTGATAAAAAAGAAAGCTATTTTTTTTTTCTCCCACAAAACCCCAGGCAAGAGGAACACCGGGCCCTGACCATCTAAAATATAATCCAACTTCACCACCTGCTGGTTACTTGAAGAAGTACATATAGTGGCTGAACATCCTGTTTGAAAACACCTCATTGCAAATTAATCTTGGCAAACATAGTGCGATGCGAGACACAAACCACCACTATTTTCATCTTCATTCCTCTAGGAAATAAATATGATTTGGGTAGTTACAAAATCAGTCCCCTGATTCACGGATAACTAACATTTGGTAATATTTCCAATGTGCCAGACGTCTGCCCTTCAACAATTGATGTACATGAACTCTATGGGAAACTGAAGTGCAGAGAATTTAAGTAACTTGCTTAAAGCCACACAGAAAAAGCGGTGGTGGCTGGGTGTGGTGGCTTGCACCTGTAATCCTAGCACTTTGGGAGGCTGAAGCAGGCAGATCACGAGGTCAGGAGTTTGAGGCCAGCCTGGCCAACATGGTGAAACCCCATCTCTACTAAAAATACCAAAAAAAAAAATTACCTGGGCATGGTGGTGGGCACTGTAATCTTAGCTACTCAGGAGGCTGAAGCAAGAGAATTGCTTGAACCCGGGAGTCGGAGGTTGCAGTGAGCCGAGATCTGCACTCCAGTTTGGGTGACAGAGCAGGACTCTATCTCAAAAGGAAAGAAAAAAGAAAAAAGGAAAAGAAGGAAGGAAAGGAAGGAAAGGAAGGAAGGAAGGAAGGAAGGAAGGAAGGCAGGCAGGCAGGCAGGCAGGCAGGAAGGGAGGGAAAGAAGTGGTGGAGACAAGATTTAAACCAGTTATTCTGCACCCAGAGTCCTACTCTAAATCCCCAGGCTAGGCTACTTCCTCCCAAAATAGCTAGAGAGAATATCCACTTAACAATTTTTGAATTAATTAGCTCATTCCTCCCAGAAACATAGCATTGGAATATACTTTAGATGCAAACTTGTCCACAGATTTATTTTATAAAGAAAAAGTCCGGGGTACAGAGAGGTGAAGTGACTTTCCCAAGGCCACACAGCAAGTTGGTGACAGAACAGCAAAGTCACCCAGACTCCTTTGAACACACCACACTTTCAGCAAAGTTTCCTAAGGGTTTGCAGGGCTCCAGCACTGGGCTGTGCCCTGTGACAAAAGGAGAACTGGGAATGTGCCCCTGCCCCTGGACAATTAGAGGTTCTGAAAATATTTGGGAGACTATGACTCTGGAAACAATGAGTTCACTCACTGAAAAAATATAAAGGCTCCTTCACATTTTCTTTCCCTCTTTTTTTTTTTTTTTTTTTTTTTAAGACGGGGTTTCACTCTTGTTGCCCAGGCTGGAGTGCAGTGGCACAATCTCAGCTCACTGCAACCTCTGCCTCCTGAGTTCAAGCAATTCTCCTGCCTCAGCCTCCTGAATAACTGAGATTACAGGTGCCCATCACCATGCCTGGCTAATTTTTTGTATTTTTGTAGAGACAGGGTTTCACCATGTTGGCTAGGCTGGTCTTGAACTCCTGACCTCAGGTGATCCACCCACCTCGGCCTCCCAAAGTGCTGGGATTACAGGCGTGAGCCACCGTGCCCAGCCTTCATGCTTTCTATTCCACCATTTAAAAAATATTTTCTAGTCATTCGAATAAGCTATTAAGATTTTTGACATGTACTACCTGGATTATTATTTACTCAATATTTTTTCTGTAACCCATTCATTTTGTTGTTATTAGTTCTTGCCCTAAAGTAATAATATTTGTCCATTGAAGTGTATGACATTACTTGATATATTTGTTGCTTGATTTATTCATTTAAATACATGGAATTCATTTGGGTAATGCCTAAAAGCATCTAGCTCTCCACAAGTGACATCCCCCCAACTTTGGGGAAAAGTGACCAGGTCTTCAGTTGCCCTACGACCTGTCTTCCTATCCTGGCAATGATGTCTGCAGGTTATATGAAGTGAGGAAGTGATAGTAACCCCACTTTTCAGATGGCACAACTGAGCTTACTAAATTTATGCTTAGTGTTCCATTATTGGAACGCTAAGCGTGTAGAAATTATTTATATCCTGCTTCTCAAGGTCATCATCGAGGTCTGATTTTTCAAAGTTAAAAAATTGCAACCTCAGGCATAAATGGGTTAACCTCATTGAACCCCTGCTTTACTATCTGAAAAGTGGGGTTAATATCACTTCCTATCTGATACACTTATTATTGGGATTGAACAAAATAATCCCGCATCAATATTTGCCAAGATACAGTACGCCAGGCAAGAATCCCATGAGAGCCTGCTATTATAGTGAGCTATTAGGATAACTCCTATGAAGCATTACATTGTATCTTTTTAAAATAAAAGACCATGAATCTCAAGGCTGGTCATCAATGTGGCACTTCATGATTTTCTGACAATGTCAGCCTTTCTTCAGAAGATGGGATTTTGTTACCCATTTCACAGCTAGACACACTGAGGCTTACTGGAACATCATCATAGTCCATTCCCTAAGGTGTTTGAGTAGCTCTACAGGAATGTGGCATTTTTAAATCTAATTATTGTAGATTTTCATCCTAATTTATTACCTAAATATGTGGGTGAGATTTATGCTGTTATGCATGTGAATTTTTTTCCTATATCAGGAACCAACCACCCATGAATTCTTAATGCTGCTTCCTAAGAAGGAAATGGACTCTACCCAATCGATGATGGCCTCCTTCATCATTCATGAAGGGCAGTTCTCTTTTCCCAAGAATAGATTGTTCATGTGGAGAAAACACTTAGAATTCAGAAATTCTTCCATTTATGCAGGAGGAGGAAATTGAATTTGACTGTATTCTTTGGCTTTTCTATACCATAGATATGAACATAAGGCAGCCCTCTGATTTCACGGAGGACTCAGTGACCCAGGGAGTTGACATAATTATACACAAACAGAAAGACAGGAATTATTAAAGCAGATTCAGATTCAAGCTACAAAGTCGACTCAATGGGAGGATTGTTGTTCTCTCCTCGAGGGAAGGTTGAATGAAAGTGGATGGTACCAGACAAAATCAGAAAAGTGCACTTCATTTTTTCCTCCCCACAGCCGGTTCTGCAGCGGCATTGCATACTTGGGAGCCAGCTGGGGGAAGAGGGAAACAATGCTGCTATTGAAAGGACGCTGTGTTTTGCACACATGCTTGCTTTAATAATATGCCTTGTGTTTCTGCTTGTACATATTATTTAATCTTCCCTGGTTATAAATGTCCCAGCAAATCAGCTAGTTTGCTTTGCAGTCTCAGCCCCCACTGAAACAGAAAGAAGTAAGCGCCTGATTAGGCTCTGCCCTATGGGGATTCTTAACCCTGGGTGCGCTCTGAGATCGGATGGGTGGACTTTAAAAAACGCAAAGTACCTGCTGTTCTTTTGTAACTCCTTTTTTGTTTCTATATGATTTAAAAGTTAGATTCATGAAACAATAATTATACATCATTGTTAACGGGCACACATGTACAAAGATACAATCTGTGACAATAACAACAGGGAGGGGGAGTGAATAGAGATGTGTAGGAGCTGACTGTTTTTATACTATGGAAACGAAGTTGGTATTATTCACTAGGGTTTGATAAGGATAAGAAGTTAATTGCAATCCCCAAGATAACCCCTAAGAAAATAAGGAAAACATATACCAAAAAGAAAATGAAAATGATATACTACAAAAACAATCAACTAAATACAAAATGAGGAACAAACAGCATACAAGATATACAGAAAACAAACAGCTAAATGGCTGAAGTAAGTTCTTCCTTGTCAGTAATTACTTTAAATGTAAATAAATCAAAAGCATAGATTGGCAGAATGGATTTTTTAAAATAGTTCAATATATTGAGACTCATTTTACTTTTATTTATTTATTTAGTTATTTAGTTATTTAGTTATTTATTAAGACGGAGTCTCGCTCTGTCGCCCGGACTGGAGTGCAATGGTGCGATCTCGGCTCACTGCATCCTCCACCTCCTGGGTTTAAGCAATTCTCCCGCCTCAGCCTCCTGAGTAGCTAGAATTACAGGTGCCTGTCACCACGCCTGGCTAACTTCTGTAATTTTTTTTCTCAGTAGATACCGGGTTTCGCCATGTTAGTTAGACTGTTCTTGAACTCCTGACCTCAAGTCATCTGCCTGCCTCAGCCTCCCAAAGTGCTGGAATTACAGGCGTGAGCCACTGCGCCTGGCCAAGACTCACTTTAGATCTAAAAATAGAAATAGGTTGGAATAAAACAATACAAAGTGCCCCTGCGCAGGCCCCAGTCCAGGTCTGCGCAGTTTTCATCCTCAGGACAGTGGCTCCAATGACTCCAACACGCAGCCAGAATTGAGAACCACTGAGCTCGAGGCAGGTGGATGGGCTTGAATGGTCGATGTAAAGTAATCGGGGAACTAGCTGGGTGTGAAGCACCCATCCTCAGAGGAGCACCGTGAGAGGCAGCAGGGCATCATGGTCAGTGCTCGGACATCAGAGAAGCCATTGGTTCAATTCCAGCTCTTACTCTGACGGGCTGGGCTTCTTCACATCTGTCTATAACCTCCAACTCTTTCCTGTTCTATAAATGGGGAATAACAAGAGCTCAATTGAATAACGATTCATAAAAGCCATATTATGGCTCACAATAAATTGTTTTAAATGGACCAGAATAGAATACAGGAGCATAGAATTGAATAGAATGTGTCACATGGAATAAATATAAGCAACTTTTTCAGATGTGTGTGTGTGTTTCCTATAAACAGGGTTCTCAGCAAAAGTGATTGTCTAAATTGTAACTTTCACCAAAAAGTTTGAAAGCCTCTGTTCTAGCCTGAAGAGTTGTTGTGAGGATTCAATGAGACAATGCTATGGTGCATGTCACAGATGAAGAACTAAATAGGTCAGATAAATAGACAGATAGGTAGATAGACAGACAGATAGATAGATAGATAGATAGATAGATAGATAGACAGACATAGACAGATATAGACATAGACAGACATAGATAGATACATACAGACATAGATGATAGAAATAGATGGTAGACAGACAATCTGTAGCATAACATGTCTAATTCAGCATACAGGGGAGAGAAACATCTGGATGACACTGTGACTGCCTCAGCTATGGTACCATTAGCAGTAGAATTGAAAAGGCTGCACTCCAAAGAGAATGTGATTTTCAAAGGGACTTGGGCCTTCAATTAGTACCTTAATTTAGTGGATAGGACTCTGCTCCCCAATATTGAGATTCAAATGGCGCCACATCTCTTCTTTTTTCTCTATCAAATGAATTTAGCTCCAAGACGTTACCAACTCAATTTCTGAGAATTTCCATCCTCATCTTGGTTGTGGAGTCTCTGCTTTTTCTATAATCGTACAATATCAGAAAATACTAATATTATAATAGCTATTATTGAGTAGGTTTAGTATTGCTAGGCACTGAACTAAGCACTTTAAACATACTCTATTGTTAATCGTATCTATGAGATAGATAAAGTTTCGACCCCCATTTTTGTTGGTTTGTTTCTGTTTTGTTTTCTTGAGACAGGGTCTCGCTCTGTGCCCAGCCTGGAGTGCAGCAGCTCACTCCAACCCCTGCCTCCCAGGCTCAAAGCATCCTCCCACCTCAGCCTCCTGAGTAGCTGAGACAACAGGTGCGCACCATCACGCCCAGCTAATTTTTGTATTTTTTGGTAGAGACAGAGTTTCGCCATGTTGCCCAGGTTGGTCTTGAGCTTCTGGGCTCAAGGGATCCACCCCTCTCAGCCTCCCAAAGTCCTAAGATTACAGGTGTGAGCCACCATGCCCAACCACAGTCCCCATTTTTACAAATAAGAAAACTGAGGGTTCAGAGTCCCCAGGGAGTGACTATACGGTTGCAGTCGTTGTTTCTGCCCATTATCTCTGCTCCTGACTGGCTCTTGCACCGTCTGCTGAACTCTGCTGCTTCAAGTCGTCTCAGAGACGCTTTTCACGGATGACCTTTCCCCTGACCGTAGAATGAGAGTCAGAGACTCACATTGCTGCCCCCAGAACCTCTGCACTCAGAAGCCAGATGCCACTACCATCCCACAGCTGCCCCCACCAGGAAGACTGAGGGCAAAGGTGGTGCTGGTATCTGCTACCCACAGAAAACAGCAATTCCCCAAAAGGAGTGTTGTCCTTTTCTTGGTACTAGGCATTGCCATTTGCCTACCAGGTTGGAATCACTTCCCCTTTCTCAGTCACCAGCCCATTTCCCTCCCTGACCCTCTACGCACCTCTGTCTCCCAAGAAAAGCCTGAATGTTGTCTTCTAAATGTTCAGAAAACGCTGTCTTTGATCTTGAGACAAAAAAGCTACGTCTCAGGGAAGGGCAAATGGTGAACACAGATAGCTTGATGAATTTCTTGAGGTATCTCTCATGGCTTCAAAACTCCTGCATTAAAGGCGTGTATTTCAATACATGTGTTTGCCATGGTAACAAATACATTGCAGCAGACACTGCTGGTTCCCCCATTTCTCTGCAAATAGACCCTGTTTATTTTTCCAGACAGTGATGGATCCATCCCTAGGGGGATAAGCCACACTTGCTTCAAGCCAATTTGTAGCTTCAAGCCAATTTGTAGCAACGTGTTAAAATGTGCCAGTGATTTGTCTGCAGGTGGGCAATTAACCCAATTGGCTCAGGTGTGGCCAATGAGGAACGGACAACTCTATGAGAGTTTCTTAGAAACATTTTCCTACATCAGAGAGCCATGCAAGGAAGAGGACCCTTTCCCTTCCCGTTCTGGACCCTGCCATGCCGGGATGTGACATTTAAATTAGTGACAACTGCGAGATTATGAGCCCAGGGACAAAAGCCAGTGCTCTGAAGATAATTCAATGGAAAGACGGGAAGATGTTCTTTCCTTGATGACATTGTTAAGCTACTGTATCACCTTTGGGCTGCTGAACTGTAGATTTCTTAAGACATAACTAAGTGAACTTACGGTCTAAACCACTGTTTGTTGGGCATTCTGCTACTTGCAGCCAAAAGTATTCCCTACAGACACACAATTCTTTCAGGCAAAGAAAAGAAATAAGTACTAGAAGAAAAAAATGGAACAAACAACGAGGCCATCGTGCGTGACCTAGCCGTGTCCTGCTCTTTTCTGCTTTCAATTATTTGCTTTTTCAAATCTGATCTTCAACAAGCTTAGTCCTCTGTTGCACCAAACCCCTATTGACTCCAATAGGGTTGGCTCCAGATTCAAGAGGCGGAAGAAGAGACCCAGAGCCAGCAATTGAGACGTGGGGTTTTGCTGGGGGCTTACGTACCAGGGCGAGTTCAGTGGCAGCAGACTGTACATGAGAACCGCGTGATCCAGTGGTGGTGGGCTGAGCAGAAGAACTGCAACAGCTTGCAAAAGACAAGCAGTTTATATAGCGTTTTCATGTAGCACCTTCCCCCTAACAGCCTTCACCTGGCAGCCATTCAACCCAACACTCAGGGCCTCAATCCCCTCTGTGGTCCGTGTTCCATGGGATGGCCCAGGGCTCAGATGTTCTTCATAGACAAGGAACAAATCTCTAGGCTGGCCACTTCCATATCCCCTATCTCGGAACACACATTGAGGTTCATCTGCCACACAGGGTCATTCTAACGGTATGCTTAAGTTATTGCTATCAGGTGTGTTCACCATATCCCCATCCAGACATCCTTTGGGTCTAAAGAGGTTGGATAACATGTTATTACCTATAAATGCAAAATCTTTGGATCCTTTTGTGTCTCCAGCAATACTTTTCAAAAAACTTTTCTGATTATTTTACAAGCATTCACTGTCTGCTTAGAATATTCCAGAGCAATTCCAGGACATTTAAGGGACCAAGATGCATGAGAGCTGTTCCCCGTCCTCAGGGCCTTACTGTCTGGAGGAGAGGCAGGCATGGAAAAAAATTGTTTCAAAGGTAACATGGCAAGTGAGAAAAATTCCACATGAGCAGAGAGGAGGGACATTCATACTCAAAGCCTTCTCAGTTTCCTCGGGGAATCTTCAGTATACCTCAGGTATAAAGCACAAATGGTCAGATGTAAAGGGCATGTCCCATTCTTGGTAATATTAAAAGATCAATGAAGAAAGTTTCCAAGGTGTCCCTGGAGCACAAGAGGGAAAGAAGAACAAGCAAAGTCTTTGGATGAAAGGAAAGAGATGTGGAAAATTCCAGAAGATTATCAAGGCTTGGGTTCCTCTTCTCCATTTTAGCAAATGACCACAGAGAAGAAGCATCTGTCACCCTTGAAAAATCCCCTAAGGGAAGACTGTTAAAAGCCTGTCTACAGGCTTGAATTGGGAACAAGGGAATGACATAGGACTACCAACCATAAATTATAAATAGAATCGTTCTAGATTCTTATGATTCCCCCCACTGAACAATTTCCTTGCTCACAAATACTTTGCAATTCTTTTATAATGGTTGGCCTTTGCTGATTTTATTTCCCCACAGAATGTAACTGAATTTTCACGGAAGCAACAACTCTCTTTATTTTTATCCTTACGGTTTACTGAATTAGGTATGACTTATTTCAGTTGCCATTAACAAGTACTACAGGCATAAGCAAGCATGGGATCAAACACAACTGAGTTACTAGGCCTTAAAATCAACAGACGGACAAAGAGGACCCAAGACCGTGGAATAGCCATCTCCCATTCACTGTCAGGGCTGTGAGCATCCTCGGGATGGAGTGGAGGAAAAGTCGATCCAGTAAACTTGTAAAGTGGAGGTGAATAATATGATCTATTTTCCTTCGGTCAATCATTCTGCTCTCTGGGCTTCACAATGTATTTCCTCACAAAAGATAGTGTTTTTTAGATTGCAATGCAGCATGACACGCTTGCTATTTCAGAAAATTTGCCCAACTTTAACTGGTACTTTGAATTGCTAGCTCAACAGTTGATCAATCCGATTGATCTTAATGGGACTAGCTTCTCCAGTGCCTCTGAATCCACACAGCTCATTGCCCTCACCTCCCCTGCTGCTCTGCTTCTGTGTGCCTCTCCTGGTCCACTTCCCACCCATCTCTGCTCTCTGCTTCCCCAGGCCAACATGTATGGATGATGGCAACACACAATTGATGTAGTGCTGTGTCCTTGGGCTTCTGGTTGGGTTTGGCTACTGGGGATCCCAGGTAGGAAATTCTAGGAAGGGACGAGAGTGAGGTGACCTCAGATTGGCAGCATCCTTAGACAGAAAATCCCTGTTCTGTTCTTAAAGCAGATAGCGGGCCAGGCACGGTGGCTCACGACTGTAATCCCAGCACTTTGGGAAGCCAAGGTGGATGGATCACGAGGTCAAGAGATCGAGACCATCCTGGCCAACATGGTGAAACCCCATCTCTACTAAAAATACAAAAATTAGCTGGGTGTGGTGGCACGCACCTGTGCTACTCAGAAGGCTGAGGCAGGAGAATGGTGAACCCAGGAAGCAGAGGTTGCAATGAGCCGAGATCACGCCACTGCACTCCAGCCTGGTGACAGAGAGAAGTCATCTCAAAAAAAAAAAAAAAAAGTGGATAGCTCTATCCCATGCTCTGTCTTTGGGGTCCACTGTTGCTACCCCTGGGTTCCAGGTTATCCTGTCCTGCTACGCCCCACTCGAAGCTTGGTAATTAATCTGTCAGGCAATGAATCTCAGTAGAATTATCCTCATATTCAAGTGTGTCATCTGCGTCATTTTGACCCTTGCTGATACACTGGATGGCTCTCAAGGATTTCATCTACTGATTACAATTCCACAGTCATAGAAGTAGAAACTCATGGGGAAGGACCCAGTGCCTGAAACACTTTCTTTTTAGTAATAGATATTGTCAAGGATCCAAAGCCACCCTTCAGAAAACAAACTTGGTGGCCAGGGTGTGGGATTGTTTGAGAAGCTCCCTACAACACATGCTCTCCGAACAGCTGTTCTGTTCTTGGCTTTCAAACAGGGCAGTGTCCTTTTATGAACGTTTACACACTGTAACCGAGACAAGAAAAAAATATATGATTCCCAGGAAATCGGCAGTCATAAATGTATCATCCTAGGGTGAGGTCCTAGCTTTCAAAAATCTTCTCTCCTCTTTTGGAAACCTAGAGTTGCGTCGAGAATGTGCTGATTGATAAGAGCAGTATACATTACAGTAAATTCGTGTGCCAGGCATCGATGAAGCACTCACTGTGGGCCAGGCATGACGTTGAATACGTCTCATGTTCTGCCTTACATCATCTTCACCAAAGCCCTGAGAGCAGCCATTGCTGGTCTTCTCGACAGAGGAAGAATTTGAGACTGAAGGGAATGAAGTGACTCACTGTCAATTTCACAGGCAGAAAATATCAAAGCCAGGATTCAAAGCCAGGTCTGTCTGATTCCAGGGCTGCCAGGTGTATACCAAGAGTGGGGCAGGCGACAGGGGCTTAAATGTTGTCTTTGTCACGTAGTGCTTGGGTCATCTTGGGCAGGTCACCAAACATTCAGGGCCCACGTTTATAAAATAAGGCCAATGGAACCTGTGGCCCAGAACCATTGTCAGTAGCAACCAAGGCCCCTTCTCCCGCCTGCAGGGATTCCTATCCCTGAGTGGACGCTGGAGGACATGCAGGAGAAGGGCAGGCCGCTGGGTTTCCCGGGGGACAGGGCTTTGCTTTCCTCTTGCAAATGTGATTTCATAATTCATTCTGGCCAACTCAGACCTTAAGTTGAACAATAATGACATAGAAGCAAAAAACCACCATATATTTTATGACAGCACCGTGCCAACAGCGTGCTGTGCATTATCTCATTTAAACCCCACGCCATCCTAAGAGGAAGGAACTATCATAGCCTCATTTTCACAGTGACTGGACTGTCAGAGAGGTTAATTAGCTTTCCCAAGGCTACACAGTGAGGAGGTGGCAGAGTTCACCTCAGAACCTAAATCTACCTGGCTCCTGCACCTTTGCTCTGAACCCATTTATGCCCGAGGTTGCAATTTTTTGAAGTGAAAAATCAGACCTTGGCAATGACCTTGAGCAGTAGGATATAAATAACTCCCACATGCTTAGTGTTCCAATAATGGAACACTAGGCATAAATGGATTTCACTACTCTAGACCTCTTTCCTATTTTTAAATTCTATTTAACAAACACTTCTATGCTTACTGTATGCCAGAAACTGTTCTGAACACTTCAAATATTAACTTGTGTAAAAATTCCATGAGGTAGGTGTATTATCGTGCCTACTATTACAGGTGGAGAAAACTGAGGCCCAGAGACTCTAAGTAACTTGCCCAAAGTCACACAGCCTTTCCAATTCCAAGCACACTTTTTCTTAAGTTTACAAACTAACCCAATGTCAGGCACTACAACATTTTAAGAGTGACAGGTTTGAATTGCCCACTGAATTACTATTCCAAATGATGAGTGCCAACACGCTATAAAGTTTTATCCTATGTAAAAATGTGAAGGAAACAGATATTGGTTTCCAATGTTTAGCGTCACCAGAAAAAGGCTGGGACGTACGATGACCCCCTTGAGGATGCTGAGAAGATGCAAAAAAGCAAACTCTGCGCTGGTTTAGCCTCAGACCTCCAAGAAAGCTTCCATAATATTTGCTGCAAGCAAAATAATTCTGCATTACAAGTCTGCCAGTGGGCAGCCTGGGCCAGGAGAAATGAACTGGAGAAAAGCCCAGTCTCTTGTTCAATAGGGGTATGGTGAATATGCTGTGTTGACGACTAAAGGTTAATTGCTCTGAGTAATACTGTGGCATTTGGGCCTGGTACCAAACAATCTGGGACAATATTGACCTAGATTCAGCCAACATCTCAATGCAAACACAAATGAAAATCCAAGTCTGTAGGTAGGGAGAGCCCAGGCAAGGTTCTGAATTCAGGAAGCCCAATCAGGAATGAGACGATCCCTTCAGAACCCAAAATGTAGAGTTTATATATTCCAGCACTGTTCCATTACAAACACTATGGATGCTCGGCCTTTGCACATGTGGCTCTCTGTGTTGAAATCAACTTTCTCCTCCCTGCCAGACCTCTGACTTTCATCTGACCAATGCCACCTTTTTATTCAACTCTCAATTTATAAGACGTTTCTTTCAGAAAGTCTTATTCTCCACCTTAGACTGAGATAGTGCGTCTCATTCTTGGCCTCATATTCCCCCTTTATTTCCTGCTGTTTGCACATTCTTTTCACTTTATACACACTTCTCTCCCTGTTAGTCTGTAGCCCAGATAGAAAATGTACTCTTTTTATCTTTGTATCCTTTTATAATCTTAGCACTTAATGCAGGGCCTGGCACGTGGTGTGTGCTTAATAAATGTTTGGAGAACAAAAAGAATGGATGGATGGATGGATGGATGGATGGATGGATGGATGGATGGATGATTGGATGGATGGTAAAATAGATGGATGGATGACTGAATGGATAATTGGATGCATGAATGGATAGATGAATGGATAAAATGATGGTAGGTTGGATGGATGGATGATTGGATGAATGGATAGATGGACGAGTAGATGGATGAATGGATGAAAAGATGGTAGGGTGGATAGATGGATGAATGGATGAAAAGATGGTAGGGTGGATAGATGGATGACTGGATGGACGGATGGGTAGATGGATGGATGGGTGGATGGATGGGTGGATGGATGGATGGATGGATGGATGAATGGAGAGAGGAATGGATACATGGAGAAAGGGATGGAAGGAGGGTGGAAAGATGGACCAGTGACTTGTTGGGTGAATGGTTAGTTTCATACCTGAATGGATGGGTTAGTAGGTAAGTGAATGAATGGCTGAGTGGATGGTGTAAGGGATCGATAGGTGAATGGCTGGATGCTTCTAGAAGGCAGCTGATAAAGGAGTGACAGGACCTTTCATCTTCTGTAATTCAAAGAAACCTAATCTTTTTCAGCTATAATTGGTCCATAAAATTCTGTACATCTGTCACTGGAGAAGGAGGCCCACACCAAATTTTCCCTTACTCAGAATGAAAGTTGTTTTATTTCTGGACTCTTGCCCTCCTTCAAGATGGTGTAGTTACTAAGTAAATATATTTCCTCTGGATAAAAATTGAGTTCCATGTAAATCACATTTGTGATTGATTCTAAGACTCTGGAACCATATCTCCCCTTGTTCCTAAGGAAAAAATAGCACTTCTCTGGAGTTTTTTATCCATGTTCTCTGACAGGAGAATCATTTGTTTCTTAAGTTGTGGTAGCTTGAGGCTTGACGGGTGAAATCAAATCAACTTTGGTGGTTGATCTGAAGGATAAATAACCTCAAGCTATTAGAAGTAATGTCCGAACTTCATTTGAATTTCAACTGTATCATTTACTAGTTGTGAGGTTTGGCTAAGTTTCTTAACTTCACTAAGTCTTATTTTCATCATCTGTAAAAGGGGAACTAGGATTTATTGAAATGTAGTATAAAAGAATGGTTCGAAAACTTGTGTCAGGATACAAGAAAAATAGCATGGTGTAGTAATTGCTCAATCAATGTGAGGCTGGTATAGTAGCTGGTTGGTGGAGTAACGCAAGTAGTAATAAAAATATTTTCAATGCAGTTAATAAATGAATAACAGTACATGCAGATAGTGTTTCACAAGTTATGAAATGCTTACCAGTGGTGATAGAAAAGTTTGCACTGGGCATGAAATGAACTTTAAATACTATTCAGTCACCAACTGAGAAGGTGAGGAAGTTATTCCATTTGCCATTTTCTTTCAATTATCAGCTAATGCCTCTGGCTGTATCAAAGAGAAAGCCTTAGTTTGATGCTAGAATTTCCTTTTGTTTTTTCTTTTGAGATGGAGTCTCACCCCTGTCACCCAGGCTGGAGTGCAGTGGCGCGATCTCAGCTCACCGCAACCTCCACCTCCCAGATTCAAGCGATTCTCCCGCCTCAGTCTCCCAAGTAGCTGGAATTACAGGCGTGTGCCACCATGCCTGGCTAATTTTTTGTATCTTTAGTAGAGATGAGGTTTCACCATGTTGGCCAGGCTGGTCTCGAACTCCTGACCTCATGATCCACCCACCTTGGCCTCCCAAAGTGCTGGGATTACAGGCATGAGCCACTGCGCCCAGCGATGCTAGAATTCCTTTAACATACATTTAACAGAGTGAGCTGGCCTTGGGTGTGGATCTCAGGCAGGCAACAGAGTCTAGCTAGAAAGTAAGATCTTTCTTTACATTTTTTCAGGTTTATTTTTTAATGTTACATTTTATTTGGGGGACATAATACTAATTTTTCACTTACGGTAGTCATATTCAGTCTCTATTTTAGATACTTTAAATGAAATCGTGAGTCAATTTGAAGAAAATATGTTTTCGTTTATATGGCACGAGGAATGAGAACAAAAAGCTTCGGTGTATAACTAAAGATTGGGAAGCCCTGCAATAGGAGAGAAGAAAACACAGATATGGCAAAACTGATCACGTTTACATCCACCTGTGAAAAACTTGTGTTTTTTTTTTTTCCTGAGTTTCTGTTTCAGTCCCTCAGAGCAGTGTATGTTATTGCTTCAGAGATGGCTTCTCATTTTCTCAGCTATAGTTCTCCAGAGAAGCGAGGATAACCCAGATGTCTAAACACTATGTGAAGTGAGCTGGAAAATCTCCTTCTCCCAGGGGAAAGACAAACACTTAAGCTCGGCTTCAAACTTCTACCTCAGGCGCAACAGGAAAATCAATGGACACCACTTAGCAGCGTGGTCAGGGCTCACAAACTCACGTGTCTGCAGGGGGCAGGAAGACTCAGGAAGTATGTTTGTTCGAAGTGGGAATTAATCGTATATATATATTTAAACAGAGTCTCGCTTTGTTGCCTAGGCTGGAGTGCAATGGTGCAATCATGGCTCGCTGCAGCCTCGACCTCCCGGGTTCATGCAATCCTCCAGCCTCAGCCTCCCGGGTAGCTGGAACCACAGGCACACACCACCATGCCTGGCTAAATTTTTTTTTCAATATTTAGAGATGGGGGTCTTCCTATGTTGTGTGATATATACCAGGGTGTAAACTCTCCAGCTAAGAGCACAGTATGTATTGGATGAAAAAATTATACTTGTTTTCAACACAGACATACTTTGTATTTTAAGCATATGCAACTATGTTTATATTAAATTTTAAAATTATGTTACATTAAATGCATCAAATATCTACGAAGTATATGTGACTTTTCATTTACAAGGACGCTTTTGCATTCTTATGAAGACATGGGATCTCCTATCGTGTTCTTTTTTCATACTTTTTGTAGAAATAGTTCATGGTTCTTATAAATTTGCTTCAAGAAAAATGGCAGCACGAGGGTGAGGATAAATAGGCAATGGATGTGGGGCCAGCAGGGAGGGAGTGACAGAAACCAAGATAAACTAAGAAACAAGTGTCCCTTTGCAAAGGCTACCAATGCCTAGACCCAGTAATTGTGATGTGACAATATTGCCAAACCTTTTAATTGTTAAAGGAGAGATTAGAACTTTAAATTTATTTATTTATTTATTTGAGATGGGGTCTCGCTCTGTCGCCCAGGCTGGAGTGCAGTGGTGCAATCTCGGTTTACTGCAAGCTCCGCCTCCCAGGTTCACGCCATTCTCCTGCCTCAGCCTCCCGAGTAGCTGGGACTACAGGCGCCCGCCACCACGCCCGGCTAATTTTTTATATTTTTAGTAGAGACGGGGTTTCACCGTGTTAGCCAGGATGGTCTCAATCTCCTGACCTCGTGATCTGCCCACCTCAGCCTCCCAAAGTGCTAGGATTACAGGTATGAGCCACTGCGCCTGGCCAGAACTTTAAATTTTTATATAAAGTTTCCTGATTTTTAAGTGTTGGCAATTGGCCGGGTATGGTGGCTCATGCCTGTAGTCCCAGCATTTCAGAAGGCATAGGTGGGAGACTCACTGGAGCCCAGGAGTTCAAGATCAGCCTGGGCAACATAGGGGGACCCCATCTCTACAAAAAATGAAAAAAAAAAAAAAAATCCAGGTGTAGTGGTGCACACATGCAGTCTCAGCTATCTGGAAGGCTGAAGTGGGAGGATGACTTGAGCCCAGGAGGTCCAGACTGCAGTGAGCCATGATGGTGTGGGTGACAGAGTGAGACCTTATCTTAAAAAAAAAAAAAAGTTGGCAATTAATCCTCACTTGGAAAAAACACACTTCCCTCTAGCAACATCATAGAAGACTTGTCACAAAGCTCCTGCCCCCAGCCCCTTTCTTTTATCTCTGACTTGGTGGAGTGGGGAAAACTGATCCGCAAGGAGGCTGAGTGCTAGAAGATGAAAGGAACTGGGTGTCAAGAATCAATGGCTTTGGCAGTTGACAAGAGATAAAGACAAATGTTCAGTCAACATGAGACCACACTTTTAATGTCACAGACATGAAGGAAATGAAAATTACAACAGCAATCTTAATGAGACACCTTTTTAAAATTGAGCAAATACAAAATAATTTAACTGTTAACACCCAATTTTAACGTGGGTACAAAGAAACCATCCCCTTCGCACGTTTGTTCATCCATTCATCCATCCATTCACCCATCCACGGAAGTGCCAAGTATAATTCTGAGTTATAGAGACCCAGCCTGGCCTCACGGAAGCCCATCCAGTTGAACAGGAATTTGGCCATATGTATCAAATGCCTCTGAAACATGACTACCCTTTGATCCAATACTTTAACATCTGGAAAACGCTTCTAAGGGAACAGGCTAGGAAATCTGTCATGTTTATAATAGCAGAAGGTGTCAAACACTTAAATGCCCAATGTAGCCAGGGAGTTAATTCATCTAAGGTACTTAAAGCCCCCAACCCCTGTTTTAAATTTATTTGTGACATCTATAATGGAAAAACAGTTTCTGCTTTCAAGACAGTATTTCAGAATGAGTAATATAGGTATGATATTGATATGGAAGGAAAGAAATACCAAAAGAGGGTATTTCTTAGTGACAGGATTATAGATTATTATTTTAAATTTTATCCTCTGTGTGTTTTATAATAAATTTGCGATGAAAAAACAAAAAGCAATTTTCAAATGTTTGTTCTCAGAACACTTTGCACTATTAAAAATTATATAAGATCTCAAAGAATTTTTATGTGGGTTGAGCTATAACTATTTACCACATTAAAAATTAAAATTAAGAATTTTAAAAATTAGTATAATTTCATCTCAAAGAAATAAATCCCTTCTATTTTAACACAAACAACATGTTTATGAAAAATGATTTTTTTCTAAAAATTTTCAACAGAACTGTTTTGTTCCAAAACACAAGGCAAAAATAATGATAGTTTTACATTTTTGCAACTCTCTTTACTATCTGCCTGAATAGAAGACAGCTGGATTCTCGTGTCTGCTTCTGCATTCAATCTGTTGCCATATGTTGTTTTGGTTAAAGCATACAAAGCAACTCCAGCCTCTTGCAGGTCTGTAGCTGGAAAAGGGAGAAGTATTTGAACAGCCTTTTTGGGTAATTGCAGGCAGTTTCTACACCACCACCAAAACCTGGCGAGTGATAGTTGCTCAAAGTTTGTTGCAGTGTGGAATCTGAAACCTACCATTGAACTTCTTTTTTGTTTTTTTGGTTTTTTGTTTTATTTTAAATGGAGTCTTGCTCAGTCACACAGGCTGGAGTGCAGTGGTATGGTCTCGACTCACTGCAACTTCCACCTCCCAGGTTCAGGTAATTCTCCTGCCTCAGCCTCCTGAGTAGCTGAGATTACAGGCATGAGCCACCACATCCAGCTAATTTTTGTATTTTTAGTAGAAACGGGGTTTCACCATGTTGGCCAGGCTGGTCTCGAACTCCTGACCTCAGGTAATCTGCCCACCTTGGCCTCCCAAAGTGCTGGCATGGCATGAGCCACCGCTCCTGGCCTGAACTTCTTATCTGTGCCTGTGAGAGGATGAGAGTGAAAAAGCTTAGTATTATGATGAAGACGGTTTGACCTCATAAATCCCCTGGAAGGTTCAGGGATTCCTGGGCCACCCTTTGAGAATCACTGTCTCAAAGTGTGTGTCGCTCTCAGAGGCAGCCCTAGGACAGCTGGAGTGATGGCTTCACTTTGCATATGTTTGGATGATCTTTCAAATTGTTGATTTCATTTTTCCACTGCACATTTCAATTAAAAAAAAATAAACTTTCCTGAGGCCATTGTCATAGATTGGTTGTGTAGGAAGCAGACTCTGAGATGGAGATTGGCCTATGGAGTTCATATTTCCTGCCTCCTATTCTGTTTACCACAAGAAGAAAAAAACCCACAAGAAGTTACATGATAGGGAAAAATTATTAGCACTTCATAATACTATATTTTCAATTCTATTTGAAGAAATATTTACAGATGCTTCTGATTTAAAACAAGTTTCTGACTAAAGAGTTCCTGCCGTAGAATCCATGGACAACATTGTAATATCTATACAATTTCATTTTACCTTACATTTTTCATAATGATATCTTGAAACAAGGCAGAAAAATGGCAGAAAATATATTCCCTTCCTCAGCCCCCTCCATGAATAGAGAGTTTACCAGGGACTCCTGTAACTCCCCCACCCCTGGCATTGGTGTTATCTCTCTGTGGATTCTGACTCAGCGTGGGGTTGGGTGAACTTCACCATGAAGCCAGTGCTGGACCCAGGTCTCACAAAATCAGATGTTAGATTAGGTGACTCTCACCCTGTCTGAGCTCCAGTCATTTGATGTGTCCCCAAATCTAGACTAGGACCCATGAGGTCAAGATCTCCTTCCTCTGTCATTCAGGAGCTCCTGGGTCCCTTTCTTTCCAAACCCAGAACCGAAAGTGACTGGGATTCTATCTTCAAAAAGTGTTAGAAGCATAAAAGTGAGCCACCTCTAATTAAAAAAAAAAAAAAAAAAGTCTGGTAACAGCACTTTGGGAGGGTGAGGCAGGTGCATCACAAGATCAGGAGTTTGAGACCAGCCTGGCCAAGATGGTGAAACCCCATCTCTACTAAAAGTACAAAAATTAGCCTGGGGCAATGGTGGGCGCCTGTAATCTCAGCTACTCGGGAGACTGAGGCAGGAGAATCGCTTGAACCCAGGAGGTAGAGGTTGTGGTGAGCCAAGATTGTGCCACTGCACTCTAGCCTGGACGACAGAGCAAGACTCCGTCTCAAAAAAAATTAAAAAAAAAAAAAAAAAAGACCTATTAAGACTGTTCTAAGTGTTTTGCATATATTAACTAATTTAACCCTCACAACAATGACACGTGGTAGATTCTATGGTGTTCCCCGTTTTACAGAAAGATTAAGTCTGGCTACATGTTTACCTGGCTGTCCATGGTGGAAATCTCATGAACTGTTCCTCTCTCCCCTGAGCACACCTTATCAGTTCTGCTTCCAAATTATGTCTTTATTGTTTCCTCTGTTCCCCAATTCCTCTTTCTTACTTTCTCCTCCCCTCCTACCAGGGTCACACGTCATTGTAGTTGCCTGTTGACTTGACTGTATCCCTCTCTTTGAGGACATGGACTGTGCCCAGTTACCTACTGAGCCCGGCTAATAGCAGGTGCTCCAGGAACATCTATGGAATGAATTCACTGTAACTCAGTTGCCCATGGAGTAGACACTGTCGGTGGCCATCAGCTATTTCCCATTCCCAGTTATCTGCTAAAAGATAAAACCCTGTTTTTGCTTCTTTGGCAATATGTTCACCCCGGAGAGAAATCATATTTGTTTAAATTAGTGACCTTTAACCCCGACTTACACTTTAGGATTGCCTAAATTATTAAAACTACCTATCCTCCCGCCCCACCTTCAAAGATGAGGATTTAGATTTCTTAAAGCTCCCTGATTGATATTAACATACAGCCAGTGCTGAAAGCCATGGGTCTAAGCCTGAGGTAGCAAATGATGACCCATAGGCCAGATACAATTGCCACCTGTTTTTGTAAATGAAGTTTTATTGGAACATAGCTACACCCATTTGTTTATGCACGGTCTATGGATGTTATTGCTCTACAATGGCAGTGTTAAATAGTTGAAATGAAGATCATATATCCCACAAAACCTAAAATATTTATTATCTATTTCTACTTAAGTTTTATATATGGTGCAAGCTATTAGTCAAAGTTCTTTTTATTTTCTTTTTCTTTTTTACAAATGGATGACCAGCTGCTCCACTACCTTGTGCTGAAAGACAATCTTTTCTCCATTGGGTTACCTTTGTAACGTGGTCAAAAATAAATTGACGGTGTATGTGTAGGTCTGTTTCTCTCTATTCCAGGGATTGGCAACTATAGCTTTTGGACAAAACCTGGACCACTACCTGCTTGCTTGTTTGTGTGGGTGTTTTTTTTTTTTAATTTAACGTGTTTATTTTATTTTTTAAATAATGTTTAAACTATTTTAAAGATTACTACATATTAGAAAAAACTAAAACTACAAAATTTGCATGCAAAAAGTTCAAACTAGATGAAAGAGTACACAGGAAAATTCTCCCTCCCATCCCCACCCAGTTCATCCAGTTCTCCTCCCTGTAAGCAACCAACTATTACCAGTCTCCTTGATGACTGTCTAAGTCGCTACAGGAATATAAGCCTTTAAAAACTTTTTATTCAACCATGATATCCACATAGAATTTTTTAAAACTGTGTGTGTTGAGAAACACATAACATTAAATTTACCATCTTAACCATTTAAGTGTACAGTCCAGTAGTGTTAGGTACATTCACATTGTTGTACAACCATCACCACCATCCATCTCTAGAATTCTTTCTTTCTTGCAAAACTGAAGCTCTATCCCGATTAAACGACTCCCCATTCTCCCCTCCCCCCAGCTCCTGGCAACCACCATTCTACTTCCTGTCTCTATGAGTCTGAATACTCCAGTTACCTCATATAAGTGGAATTATACAGTACTTGTCTTTTTGTGATTGATTGGTTTATGTCACTTAGAATAATGTTCCCAAGGTTAATCCATGTCGTAGCATGTGTCAGAATGGTCTTCCTTTTTAAGACTAAATAATATTCTGTTGTATGGAGAGGCCACATTTTGCTTCTCTCTCCATCTGTGACGAGCACTTGGGTTGTTTCTAACTTTAGGCTATTGTGAATATTCCTTCTTTCAATTCTTTTGAGTGCATGCCCCAAAATGAAATTGCTAGGTCATATGGTAATTCTAGTTTTAATTTTTGTGGGGAACCTCTATACTATTTTCCATAGAGTCTGCACCATTTTATATGTCCCAGTAGTCCACAAGGGTTCCAGTATCTCCACATCCTCACCAACACTTTTCTGGTTGTGGTCGTTTGTGTGTTTTGGTTTTTTGCTAGTAGATAACCTTAGTGGGTAGGAGGTGATATACAGAATGTATTTTAATTACAAAAATTAAATCATATTTACATATTTAAAACTTCAAACAACACCAAAGTTTATAAAATTGAAATAGCAGGTCCCCTCCCCTCTCTTCCCCACCTGATACACCCTCAGTCTCTCCCCAGATGGAAGCACTGTTAATAGTTAGAGATTTTGAAATTGTATTGTCATTTTTTTTTTTTTTTTTTTTTTTTTTTCCTTGAGACAGAGGCTCACTCTGCTGGCCAGGCTGGAGTGCAGTGGCATGATCTCGGCTCACTGCAACCTCTGCCTCCCGGGCTCAAGCAATTATCTTGCCTCAGCCTTCTGAGTAGCTGGGATTACAGGCGTGTGCCACTACACCTGGCTAATTTGTATATTTTTAGTAGAGACAGGGTTTCACCATATTGGCCAGGCTGGTCTCGAACTCTTGACCTCAGGTAATCTGCCCGCCTCTGCTGGGATTACAGGTGTGAGCCACCGTGCTCTGCCTGTATTGTTATTCTTGAGCTCAGAAAACTCAGATTATTGTTGCACTCCTTCTACTCTTCCCTCCTTACACTCACTTCCATTGCCTACTTCCCTGACAAGAACCTTAGTAGGTAAATATTATTATCCCCATTTTGCAGCTGAAGAATTTGAGGCTCAGTGAGAAGTAGGTTACTTAAGGACACAAGGCAAAGCCAAGAGTTCAAATCCAGGTGAGTGGGGCTGACTCCAAGTTCAATGTTCTTTCCACAGCTTTCTCCCTCTGGCTTCTGTCCAGACTCTTAGAGTTTAGTTGTTATGTCACCACCTGTATTTTTTTAAATAAAGTTTTATTGAAACACAGCTGCATCCATTTAAACTTTTCCTTTGACTGCTTTCACCTACAATGACAGAATTGTAGTGTGAAACAGAGACCATGTGGCCCACAAAGCCTAAAATATTTGCTATCTGGATCTTTCCAGAAAACGTTTGTTGACTCCTGACCTAAGTCTATTACAGCAATCCTACTACCCTTTGCAGGGACTGGTTTGCAGATGGGAGTGGTGAGATCCAGTTCTGACAAGTGAGGCATGAAGAGAAGTCGATTACTCTGTCTGAGGCCTTCTCAAAAGCTTTTTCTCCCAAAAGGAAAAAAAAATATTCTATTTTTTCTTTCCTTTCCTTTTTTTTTTTTTTTTCAACAACATCTGGGAAGGAAAGGTGTTTTGTGTCTATCCCTGCTCCGTACAGCTGAAGTTAGGAGGAGACTGGTGTCTAGAGCTGAGGTGGTCTTCTTGATTTGATGAGATGAATACCTGAGTCTGGCAGAGGAGAAAATCAGAAAGAACCTGAGTTGCAAAGACACTGTTGAGCAGCTGCACCAGCCCCGGAAGCACCTTCCTGTGGATTTCCTGTTAATGAAACCGGAAATGCTCTTTTGGTCTAAGCTGCTGTCCGTCATGTTTCCTGCTACTTGTGGCTAAATGCATCCTCTCTGGCTTGCCTGCCACCATGCCCTTCCCTCTATCCCATCCTCAGCAATGTCCCCAACTTAGGGATGCCAGATTTAGCAAACACAAATACAGCACATCCAGTTAAATTTGAATTTCAAGAGTATTTGAATTTCAACAATAATGAATAATTGTTTTTGTATAAGTATGTCCAATATTGTACAGGAAACATACTTATGCTATGTTTATGCAGTATTTGAGACATACTTAGAGTAAAAAAATTATTGTTGTATCTGAAATTCAAATGTAACTGGACTTCTTGTATTTTTTATTGTGATAGAATATAAGGAACATAAAATTTATCTTTTGAACCATTTTGAATATACATTTTAGTGATATTAGGCACATTCTAAATACTGTGCAACTATCACTATTATCCATTTCCAGAACTTTTTCATCTTCCCAAACTAAACTCTGTACCCATTAAACAATAAGTTCCCATTCCCCTTCTGTCAGCCCCTGACAACCAATTCTATTTTCTTTCTCTATGAACTTAACTCTTCTCATTTAAGTGGAATTATACAATATTTTTCTTTTTCTGTCTGACTCCTTTCACTTAGCATAGTGTCTTCAGGGTTCATCCACGCTATAGCTGTGTCATAATTTCATTATTTTATCAAGCAACACTACCCCAAATTCCTCACAGTGTCAGTATATTTAGTGACCCTTCAGGATAAAGCCCAGACCCCTAGCATGATAACCAAGCTCTTTCCCTGGCCACATTCATAGCCTTATTCTCAATAAAAATAATGCTAAGTATTGCAATAATATCCTATAGTCCAGCCACTGGGCACCTGCTGATCCCAGAGTTTATGATGTATTTCCCTGCCTCTTTTCTCTCTCTCTGGAATTTCTGTCATCCACAATCCACGTCTCTTTTCCTTGCCAATTTTCAGCTTTCCAGAGGCAGTACACTCCCTACAAAGTGGCTACCAAACTTTCACCCATCCTTCTACCCCAGTGGTTCTCAACAGGGGAGGTTTTGCCCCCTAGGAGTCATTTGGCAATGTCCACAGACATCTTTTCTTATGGCAACTGGAGACATGCTCCTGGGACCTACGGGTAGAGACCAGGGATGCTCCAAACACCCTACGATGCACAGGACAGCCCCTACAGCACTGAAAATCCAGCCCCACACGGCAGTAGTGCAGAGGTGGGGAGACCTTGCTCTGCCTCCACCACCACCCTTGGCTTCTTCCTTTCTATATTACTTTTTTTATACTTCAATAATACTAATAATGATGAAAAACAGCAGCTACCTTCTGCTGCTGTACATCACAAGTTAGGTACCAGGCTGTGTGCTAGACATTTCCCATACATTAAATGTCCCATCCCTATTTGGCAGTGAGAAAACGGTTCCAGGGAGTTTAAGGAATTTGCCCACATTCACATGTGGCATAGCTGAAGCAGAACTGAGATCTAAACCTAGACTGATATGGCAGATACCATATTGTATTCAACATGCCATGAGCCTTTGAGGCAACATTGACGTTGTGCTGGCATTCAGGTAGGCACTTAGGCTACAAATATAAATAAGACACAATTTTTGCAATCCAAGAAGGGTGCCCCGAGGTCAAGAGATCAAGACCATCTTGGCCAATATGATGCAACCCCGTCTCTACTAAAAATACAAAAATCAGCTGGGCGTGGTGGTATATGCCTGTAATCCCAGCTGCTCGGGAGGCTGAGGCAGGAGAATTGCTTGAACCCGGGAGGCAGAGGTTACAGTGAGCCAAGATCACGCCACTGCACTCCAGCCTGGTGACAGAGCGAGACTCCATCTCAAAAAAAAAGAGGAGTGCCCTACAGTGGTGACAAAAGTTAATCTCTCTGAGTATATGGCTGCATCATGGTCGTACACATCTCTGTAGACTCAACGATAGCCAATTACAGTAATAACAGGTATTTCTGGTTGAGCCCTTAGTGTTTGTCAGCATCTGGGCTTGGTGTTTTCATTCCTCATTCCATTTTATCTTCAAAACAATCCTCAGGAGAGATGTAATTGTTTCTATTTTAGAGTAAGGAGATTTTGCACAACTTGATTTTGCACATGCTTGATTTTGCACAACACAGAAATATGAGCCAGAGTTCAAACTGGGGTGTAATTCCAAGGCCCTGCCCTTAACCACTCTGCTCATCACTGGTCCACTCACAGAGGTCAGTAAACAGCATATCATGATGGAGAACATGGTTTGAATTAGGAGAAATGGCAGGTGTGGTCTTTGCTGATGACAGCAGTAAATCCCCACTCTATATCCAGGGGCAGGGATAGAGGTGAATACAAAACTGTGTTCTGTGTATTGCATGATATTCTCATACTTCAACAAGATTAGGAGGATTAGACTCTGTCCATGCACTACACGGGATGCATTCTCCATAAGAAAGCATCCAATGTAGTTCTCAAAGTGTTGCGTAAGTTTTAAAATATGACCTAAAGAATCAGAGATTTCAAACAGAGAAGCATAGTCAAGTAATCTGCATTCAATGCAGTTTGCATGCGGTTTCTAGATTATTTGTGAGTTTTGTTACGATTTTTTATTTTCCTTTAATTATATTGATATGTTTATGCATGTGTGTGCATATATATTACATATGCATGTGTTAATTTAGTTGTTAAGAGTGCAGGTCCTGAGGTCAGATGCTATATGTTTAAATCGCAACCCTATCCTTAGTGACTGTGTCATTTTATTAAGCACACTGTGTGTCAGGCACTGTGCTAAACATTTTCTGTGAATTATCTCATTTAATTCCTACACCAACTCTATAACTTTGGTGCTGCCAATAGAACCATTTTTAGATCATAAAACCAAAGCACAGAAAGGGCAAACACCTCCCCAAGGTTACACAGTGAATCAACTGTGAAACCAAAATTTCTTCTCAGGCTGAGTGATACCAGACCCTGGGTTCCTAACCAAAACTGACCCTGAGTTCAGCCTTGAGAGATCTGCCCCCATGGCTTAGGTTAGCATAAGACATTGGTCTTCACTGAACCTGTTTCCTCCTCACGCAAATAGATACTTCTTATGTCACAGGATTATGGTGAGGAGCATATCAGATAAAGCACAAGAAAGTGATCTGAAAAATGCCAAGTGATGGGTGGCATACAAAAAGACAAAGGTGCGTGTCAGATTTCCTGTGTCAGCTGGAGCAGGGTGGGCATCCCAACTGGCAGGAGACCAGCTGCCACTGACATGTCACGGGTACATGACCACACTATAACGTCTGGGTCATGCCTTCCTCTGGTTCAGTGATCAAAAACCCAGTGAACACGGCTTAGCATGAGTGAGAAGCCTGTGTGGAGGACAGAATATATGCAGGGAGGCAGGGGCAGGTCTGGAAAGGGTCCTGGGGAGTTTTCCGATTTCAGTTTTCCAATGACTCTTTTCGATTCAACAACCAGCTCCATCCTGATTTTCAGAAAAGCAGTTTGATAACAGGAGATGACAGCCACGTGTGCTTGTCAATATTTGAAGAGGGGTGGAGATCGTAAAGAGAGAAGATTAAGAGGCAAACCAAGTCGGGGGTGTGATGGTGAGCACCACCTGAAGTCTGTGTAGCAAGGAGAAACTTTACCCTTAGTGAACTCCCTACTTTGTCGACACCGGGAAGTAAATTCTTCCACCAAGAAGTCTGCACTTTTGAAGACTTGTTGCTACCTCCACCCAGGATCCTCAGCTTGGTTTATTGCTCTGTGGTTGCCATCTTGAAAATCTTAACACAGCTGACCCTTGAACATCACGGGGATTAGGGGCGTCAATCCTGTGCAGTTGAAAATACAAGTATAACTTTTGACTTTGCAGAAACTTAACTACTCATAGACTACTGTTGACCAGAATCCTTACAAATAACATAAACATGTTTTCTACGTTATATGTATTAACACATGTTTTCTATGTTATATGTGTTACATTTGCATACTGTATTCTTACAATAAAGTAAGCTAGAGAAAAGAAAATGTTATTAAGAACATTAAATTCTAAGATTATAAGCTCACACCTATAATCCCAGCACTTTGGGAGACTGAGGCGGGCGGATCACTTGAGGTCAGGAGTTCCAGACCAGCCTGGCCAACATGGAGAAACCCCACCTCTACCAAAAATGCAAAAATTAACCAGGCAAGGTGGTGCACGCCTGTAGTCCCAGCTACTTGGGAGGCTGAGGCAAGAGAATTGCTTGAACCCAGGAGGCAGAGGTTGCAGTGAGCTGAGATAGCACCACTGCACTCCAGTCTGGGTGACAGAGCAAGACTCCATCTCAAACAAACAAAAAAAAAAGAGCAAGTCCAATCAGCCAGGAGTTGCAGAGTACCTACTCTATCATAGAGGGATTCCCATCCTCGTTTTGCAGGGTGCTAGGAGTTGGAGATACAAGAATAGATGCAAAATAATCACAAAGGAGCACACAGCCGAGGGGGCTGACAGAGACTTATGCAAGCACAGTAGCTTGCTCGTAATCCCACAGCAGATCAGTAAGAATCAAGATCTGAGCCCTTGTTTGTCTCAACCCAAGGCCAGAGCCCAAGCTCCTAAGCCTCCAGGCTTGAGTCAGTACTTAGTGTGTGCATGGCAGCTGATTAATAATTGGGTTTACGGCCGGGCGCGGTGGCTCAAGCCTGTAATCCCAGCACTTTGGGAGGCCGAGACGGGCGGATCACGAGGTCGGGAGATCGAGACCATCCTGGCTAACACGGTGAAACCCCGTCTCTACTAAAAAAAATACAAAAAACTAGCCGGGCGAGGTGGCGGGCGCCTGTAGTCCCAGCTACTCGGGAGGCTGAGGCAGGAGAATGGCGTGAACCCGGGAGGCGGAGCTTGCAGTGAGCTGAGATCCGGCCACTGCACTCCAGCCTGGGCGACAGAGCGAGACTCCGTCTCAAAAAAAAAAAAAAAAAAAAAAAAAAAAATGGCCGGGCGCGGTGGCTCAAGCCTGTAATCCCAGCACTTTGGGAGGCCGAGGTGGGTGGATCACGAGGTCAGGAGATCGAGACTATCCTGGCTAACATGGTGAAACCCCGTCTCTACTAAAAATACAAAAAACTAGCCGGGCGAGGTGGCGGGCGCCTGTAGTCTCAGCTACTTGGGAGGCTGAGGCGGGAGAATGGCGTGAACCCGGGAGGCGGAGTTTGCAGTGAGCCGAGATCACGCCACTGCACTCCAGCCTGGGAGACACAGCGAGACTCCGTCTCAAAAAAAAAAAAAATAAAATAAAATAATTGGGTTTACTATATTCCAGATTGACATGTACAGTGCTGAGCTGGAATTGAGTTTACAGCCCTAATTATGGTGTGCCTGGTTGTGTATTCAGCATTTATTTAAATAGTATTTTTTTTTTTTTCTTAAATGGTGATTTCTGAAAGAGGCCTTTCCCAGCTTTATTTCTCTCTCTTAGCTGCCTTGGCTTTTCTTTTATAATAAGGATCACACCCTGTAATTCTATGTTTATATTTACAGGATTGTATGTTCAATGACATGGAGCGCAAGAAGGGTAGAGACCCACCATCTTTTACTCATCTCTCTAAACTCAGGCTTACATATAGCCTGATGCTCGACAAGTATTCGTGATAGGGGTTAAGCTGAGTATATTGTTGAATAGAACCACAATAATTATTGCTTTGCAATTCTCTTGAATGTCTTTTCCAGAGCACCAAGTAGTGTAACTTACCATATTTCCTTTCTTGCATTGGCTGTTAGGAAGCTCAAAGTCATATCTGCAAACCCTTCATAGCAAGTCTGTAAATCAACATGCGCATTTATTTTCAATCCTGTTCTCATTTGATGTTCCAAATTTTGTTCTTCTATTTTCTTTTGTTACATGCTATTTCATGCTCTCATAATCTATTGTATATGTCCTTGCAAGACACTCTAAACTTGAATTAAATAAATTGCATAGTCTGTCGAATTTCTGGCCTGCAAAGAAAAAGCATGCCCTTTCCAACACCATGGTATGTCTCCAGAGCAGTAAACCACCCTGAGGTTACCTGATTTCTGGTGTCCAAACCCCTTTGGGAGTAAGGTTTACACAACTAGGGGTAGTCGAGTGGATGAGAAGCTATTTCCTTCCAATTAGGTGGTTAGGTGGTGGTGGAGGTGGTGTTCTGAAGTAAATGAAGGTAAAAGGCAGACAGAACTGCAAAATCTCACAGAACGTGTTTTCCCTGCTCTGACCATGACCTACGGTTACTGGGGAAGGAAACTGCCTACCCAGGTCAACCCAGCAGCCTCAGTGGGTGAGGGGCACTGGGTAGAATACTTGGGGTTCCAGGGAGGCATTAATGCCAGAGGAGTCAGGTGCTCAGTTTTTATTGGAGTTGGGAGGGCAGCCCCACATCAGGAAGAGAACCTGTTTCTGCAGGACGATCGGCGGAGAAGGGAGGACTCCACCCAGGCTTGTGTTTGCCCTGCTCTGTGTATTCAGCCAGCAGGCTCTGCACAAGGAAGCAAAGTGCAAGGAGCCGGGCTCCACCAACAGCTTGGCACTGGACAGCACGCACTGGAGACCCAGGACCCTGTGCAGGAGCAGCTCCAGGGGACACCAGGGGACTGAAGATACTCCCACAGGGGCTCAGCAGGTAACTGCTTTCAGATCCTTTAGGCATGGCTGGAGAGTTTGCTGTTAGTGGTAGACGGTGTCATCTAGAGGCCAGGGGTCAGAGAGGGTCAAGTTTGATCCCAGCTCTGCCTTCTGTTCACTGTGTGGCCTTGGATGTGTGTAAGCCTCAGTTTCGCTATCTGTGTAATGAACCCAAAGATGGCACTCATCTCAAAGTTCTTAGCTTTACAAGGAGCAAATGACAATGTGGTCAGTGTCAGGCACATAGCCACGTAAATGCTCCTATTTGGTGGAACCATTATTGAGGGTCTTTTCAAGCACAGGACTTGGGGAGAAGTCAGTGGATGGAGGGATAGGCTGTGTGATTTGGGGATCCATCAGGGCAAGAATCCCCCACAGCTGAGTGGAATCTGAGCCTTCACCTTAGGCATTGCCTAAATAAGTAGGGAGATAGGAAAAAGGACTTGTGGACTGCCTTTTGTGAATCTTATTTCACTCTCAAGACCACCCTGTGAGAGAGCTGCTGATTCAAATCCCGGCTGCAGGACCTCTGATGTTTACATGTCCCTCTGAACCAGTTTCCTGCCTGGAAGAGTCATTGCGATTAGAATGCGGGTGCGCTGGAGCCACACGGCCAGATACCAGCCCCAGCTCCACCCCGGGCTGGCTGGGTGCCCTGGAGCAGGTTCCCTCAGCCCTCTGGGCCTCAGTTTCCTCATCTGTAAAATGAACCTAATAACAGTACTGAGATCAAAGGGCTGAGAGGACTACTGCACGTAAATACCTATGCAGTTAGTAACTCTTAGCTGTGGTTCTTGTTTTTGCTGTTACCATCATCTCCGTTTTACAACTAGGAACATGAGGCTGGGTGAAGAGGGACCTGGACCTGGTTCCAAGGTCTCATGAAAAGGACGCTGTGGAACTGGAGTCCAGTCGGGCCTGGGATGAGGGTGCAGCCAGTGAGACTGTCACCTTGGGCAGGAAATTTAAGGGATGCCCAAAAACTCTGTCATGGAGATAAATGGTATGTTAACACAATGTTTTTGTGTTTTTTTGTTTAGTTTTGTTTTGTTTTTTTTGAGACGGAGTCTCGCTCTGTCGCCCAGGCTGGAGTGCAGCAGCGCGATCTCCGCTCACTGCAAGCTCCGCCGCCTCCTGGGTTCACGCCATTCTCCTGCCTCAGCCTCCCTAGAAGCTGGGACTACAGGTGCCCGCCACCACGCCCGGCTAATTTTTTTTGTATTTTCAGTAGAGACGGGGTTTCACCATGTTGGCCAGAATGGTCTCGATCTCCTGACCTCGTGATCCACCCGCCTCGGCCTCCCAAAGTGCTGGGATTATAGGCGTGAGCCACCGCGCCCGGCCCACACAACATTTTTAGAAGTCAGAATTAGTGGCAAGACACCCATGATGAACAAACTACCAACATGTTAGGGAAAGATAAGATCAGGAACAGAGTTAATTTTGATTTTCATAAATTTCATGTTAAAATACTATTCATCTCCATGACTGAGCTTTTCGGCGTCCCTTACATTGCTCCCCCCAAATCCAGGGTCTGATCCACCTCAGCCTTGTGGGGATCCTGAGCCGATCGCAGCGGCTTCAGGTCCTGGGCGTATATACTCAGGGTCTGCAGAGGGCGCTTCCTCCTGAATAAAGACGACAGACGGGGCGGGGCATGCTAAAGTAGCTTTTCATTTAAGCCAGGGTCGGGGAACAAACCAATGTCCCAAATCATAGAAGATTCTTTTTTTCCAAAGAGTTCTGGAACGTAGAAGGGTTTTGATTTTAGGAAAAAGGCATGGACTTTGGGAAAAGCAACGGGCCCGTTAAAGCCCATGGGTTCTGCCTGCTTTACCATGACCAGAAACGTGGAGGGAGAGGAACTGAAAAAGGCTTCGGGTTGGGGGCAGGGGGACCTTTGCACCATGCAGGCCCATCTGTCCTGCTCGAGTATTAGATGTGAGTTGATTGTCTGTGTGTCTGCAGCTTCTCTTCAAGCCAAGTGCCCTGCCATGAAGCAGTTCAGGATTTAAGTGCCTGAGTCACATAGACCCAGGTTCAAACCCCAGGTGTGCCTCTCTGTAGCTTTCTGACTGCTATTCTTGGGCAGGTAGGACTAGCAAGGTGCCTACTCTCGTGGAGGTGCCATTCGTGAGAGGAGGGGATGCATTGCTCAGCCTTGGTTTCTTTGTCTGTGCAATCAGGGAATAATGGGATTTATTCTGCCAGTGAGCACCTGGGAGATAAAATGCAGGGAGGCGCTCACTCTCTGCTGTCGATTCTGCACTGGAGATGGTTGCCCTCCTACATTTTGTGCCCTGCTATGCTCACCCTGGTGCTGCCTGGCACATAGTAAGCCTCCAATTAACATTACCTGCGATTATCATGCATTTAAAAATGTTTGGTGGCCGGGCGCAGTGGCTCATGCCTGTAATCCCAGCACTTTGGGAGGCCGAGGCAGGCGGATCACAAGGTCAGGAGATCGAGACCATCCTGGCTAACACGGTGAAACCCCGTCTCTACTAAAAACACAAAAAATTAGCCGGGCGCAGTGGCGGGCGCCTGTAGTCCCAGCTACTCAGGAGGCTGAGGCAGGAGAATGGCATGATCCCGGGAGGCGGAGCTTGCAGTGAGCCGAGATGGCGCCACTGCACTCCAGCCAGGGGGACAGAGCGAGACTCCGTCTCAAAAAAAAAAAAAAAAAATTGTTTGGTGCAATAATAAGACTATGAGAGTGAGCTCTAAGATTTTTGGGATTACCACCCATTTGTGCAAACATAATTAAGTACTCCAAGAGCAAAACATCAATCACCAAGCAGCCCTAAACACCCAAGGTAATTTCGATAAAGGCACCGCTGCCCCCGGACCCACAAAGTCCCATACCAGGAATCAGGGCTTGAGCAGTACAGTGAGGACTGGATTTCAGTCGCCTGTGTCCCCTTGTGCAGGAGGCAACCTGTAGCACTGTACATGGCACTCCTGATAATAGCTACCGTGTTCCTAGCACCGTGCGGGCACACACAAGGAGCTGCAGGACTGTGGGGCAGGCAAAGCGGGTCTGTTCTTTCCTCCTGCAAGGTCTTTACTGACCTTGGGGGCAGAGGGCTGGTTCTGCTGGGTGTGCCAGCCTCGCCATGTCGGCATCACCTTCAGCTGAGCGATGAGGAGGGCCCCTGGGTTACCTACATTCCATTGCATTGATCGAAGGTGTTGCTTGTTTACTTGGTGACTAATTCTGTCACCATTCCACCCTTCAAAACCACCTCCCCTTCCATTTAACAGTCATCTAGCTGCCTGCTGGCGATGACATTTCAGAAGTGCTTTCTCCAGGCCAGCTTTCATGGGGTTTGGCGTTTGGCCTGTTTCCAGGAGGAGGGCCTACTGTTAATCTGTAACTACAAGGAGGCGACATGGAACATCTATCACTGCGTAGAAGAGGAGGGATTTGAGGGCAGCCTCCGTGAGGCCAATTCACTCATGGATCAGAACACAGAGCTAACTCAATTATAACAATAATAAGCTAAATGAATAACATTAGCAATAACTAACATTTACTTACCTGAGTACTGCCAAGCCCTGGTGCTATATCCTTACAGTGATTATCAATGACTCTTCAATTATTCAATCCTCACTTTATTTTATTTATTTATTTATTTATTGAGACAGAGTCTTGTTCTGTTGCTCAGGCTGGAATGCAGTGGTGCGATCTCAGCTCACTGCAACCTCCGCCTCCCGGGTTCAAGCGATTCTCCTGCCTCAGTCTCCCGAATAGCTGGGATTACAGGCATTATGCCTCCACATCTGGCTAATTTTTGTATTTTTAGCAGAGACAGAGTTGCGCCATGTTGGCCAGGATTGTCTCGAACTCCTGACCTCAAGTGATCCACCCACCTCAGCCTCCCAAAGTGCTGGGATTACAGGCATGAGCCACAGCGCCCAGCCTAATCCTCACTTTAGATTGTACCATATATATTCCTTGCCTAGTTATAATTTTCTCATTTCAAGAATGAATATACAAGAAATATTTTATATTCCATGTTCTATTGTATTACATATAAATAGTTCATAAAATTATAACATCACTTATACAGCAGAAGAGATAGTATAAAGTATAGAAAGTAAAAAGTTAAGAGTCTAAACTCTCGACTTGAGTTTGCGAGGTTTAAGTCCTGATTCTCCCACTTACTAGAAGGTGCTCTGTATTAGTCAGCTTGGGCTGCGGTAACCAAAATACCATAGACTAGGTGGCTTAAACAACAGTCATTTGTTTTCTTATAGTTCTGGAGGTTGGAAGTCCAAGATCAAGGTTCTGGCTGATGCATTCTTGGTGAGACCATTCTTCCTGGCTAGCCAACAGCTGCCTTCTTGCTGTGTCCTCACACCGTTGAGAGAAAGAGAAAGTGCTCTTTGATGTCTCTTTTTATAATGACACTAATTCTATCAGATGAAGGTCCACCCTTTGATTTCATTTAGCCTTGATTCCTTAGAGGCCATATGTCCAAGTGCAGTCATATTGCACGTTAGGGTTTCAACACGAATCCAACACGAATCCATAGCATGATCTTAAGTGAGGAGCTTGAGTACCCTGGGCTCAGGTTCTGCATCTGTAAAATGGGGACAATAAAGATGCCTGCCTCATAGGGCTCTGATGAGGATGTAGAGTTAACATAGAGACGCGTTCAGAGCAATGCCTGGCATAAGGTAGGCACTACAGAAATGTTAGCTATTATTACTGCTAATGTATGGCCCATTTTATTTACTGCTTATACAAACAGCTTATCTCTATTCCTCAACTGCTGAGCACCAGCCACCCAGTTATACAACACATGGGCCACACCCTTCTAATCTTCACAGGAGCTCCATGCAAGGAATCTATTATGGTCCTTCCTCCCACCCCTCCCTTCTCAGACAAGGAGCCCGGGCTTATGCACATGGCCAGTGTGAGCCAGAGGGGAGCCCACGCAGAGGGCTTGCGCTATTTCACCACCACAGATGAATTTGCTCACGTGCTTTTCAGAAATGCAGATCCCTAGGTGACACCTGGCTATCAACATGAGGAGAAAATCCCCAAGTCCGGGTGCTAGACCAGGGTCTCTCAATACCAGCACAAGCGACCCTCAGCAAAGCAGGCAATTCTTCACTGGGGGAAGGGGGCGGTCCTGGGCATTGCAGCACCATCCCCAGCCTCTACCCACCGGACGCCAGTGCACGCCCCCCAAAGCTGAACCGTGACAATCAAAACTGCATGCAGGCATTTCCAAATGCCCCTTGGGGGCAGAAATCGCTCCTGGCTCCAGAAACACTGTGCTCCACTTACTGTGAGGGAGAAACAAAGAACAGCACATTTCCAAAGAGAAAGCGTTTAGCAAAGCAATGGAAGTCATCAAGGAATAGGACAAGAGCCAAAATACGAAATATAGATATACAGTCCTGGAAAATTGGGACCAAAATAAAATACCCTAGACATTGTAAATATGGCATCTATTTCTATAGTGTGTGTGTGTGAGAGATAGATAAATTAGATGATAGATAGATAGATAGATAGATAGATAGATAAATAGATAGATAGATACTTATCATAAAGTTGAAATACTGTCAGTCGAACCATCATGAGTTGAGTTTGGGACATGTATATCACTAACACCTACTAGGTGCGTGCCCTGCCAGGCACTTTCCCATCACCTTGACCCCTCCCCACGGTACCATGATGTATCAGGACGTGCCTCAACCTCTGTGCTCCGGTTTCTCATCAGACAACTGGGAAAATAAAAGTACCTAACCCGGAGGGTTGCTGGGAGGACCAAGAGAAGCAAATATATGCAAATCAGAACTGCTCAGCACAGAGAAAACACTCCAAATTGTGTTTATTATTGTCACCATTATGAATACTGTCATTTTCCACCAGAAAGATACGTTCAGAGGGGTCAAGTGCTTTGCCCAAAGCCCCATGATGGTGGGATTTTACAGAGGCCTGTCTCACTGCAGAGCTCTTGTTCTCAAGAGGAGAGAGGGGAGCCCCAGAGATGCAGGAGGGCATGACCGCTCGACTCGGGCAGCCTCTGCGGGGCATGCGGGCTTGCTTCTGAACAACCAGCTGCAAAGCCTGCCCCGCCCGCCAGTTCTGGAGGAAGGGAAACTGGAGACCCAGGACAGTTCTCTTGATTTGCAAGCGGACAAAACAGTGCGCCAGCAAAGCAGTGCCCCTAGAAAGGTTATGAGTGTATTCAGATGCCTGGGTGATGGTGGTCTGTGGACCCCGAAGCCTGAGCTGTTCCTCAGTCTGAGAATCCCTGGGCCTGGTTGTCTAGGTCAGGGTAGGCAGCAGCCAGGAGAGTTCTGACCCCAGGAGACACTCATTCTCTCACCCCAGAAATATCCAGAACAGGGGCTCTCAGCCATGGAAACCACCTAGAGATCTCGAAAGTACCCCGACGCCCGGCCCCACCCCAGAGAATCTGCTGTCCTCGGTCTGGCTGGGGCCTGGGCATGGAGATCTCAGAACTCTGCAGGAGGTTCTCACGTGCAGCCCTGTCTGGGAACTCTGGGGACGGGCCCCCAGGACACAGGCAGGAGGCGGGGAAGTGGAGGGGCTTTCTCATCTGATCCCCCACAATCAACCCCCAGTGCCAAAGTGCCAAACCCTCAAACACAAGTCTAATTTCAAAAGCAACACCCCTCCACCCACCAGTATGTTTAATGTCGAATAAAGTCATAAAGACAAAACACTCATATAATCAGTTCATGAAAGAAAGGGCATTTTAACACCCCATTCAAACTTTTTCTTTTTCAAAAATGAAAGCTAGCTCTTTCGCTTGTATGTTTATCGTGAAAAACTCTATCTGATTTATTTTTCTCTTTTTGGGAAATGGGAGAAAACTATTACAGACAAAAATTACTGTCTGAACTGCCTTGAGCCTCAGTTTTCCCATCTATTAAATGGGGATTTTAAAAAAAGTCTCCATGTAAGTCATTCTGGTTTGCCCAGGATTTTCCAGTTTTAACATAAAGAGTCCCGTGTCCTAGAACATCCTCATTCCTGGAAAAGCCTTGAAGATGGTTTTACCATCACAGTGTTTTTCATACTGTGAGAATCACTGGGGCATTTGCTAAAAATACAAATTCCAGGGCCCCAACTTGACTTTTTGGTGAGAGGATCACGGGATTCAGAAATGTTGCCGGATTCCTCAATAGAGTCTCACTACCAGGCACCTGTGGGAGAAACGGGCTTCAAAGAGCAAAGATCATATCGGGGAGAGTCCTATTCATGCTAACACTTGCACAATGCTCGTTATGTGCCAGACCCTGTTCAGGGCACTTTGCTTCTATTCACTGGTTTGATTCTCATACCAGCCCCTTGAGATGGAGGCTGTAATTATCCCGATTTTTACAGATGAGGAAACTGAGGCCCAGCGAGGCTCAGTAATGCTCGGAGATTCCAAACTCCAGAGCCCACATTCCCATCCTGTGTGCTGCACTGGTGTCTACACAGAGCTTCAGCGCTGGGTTGGCACACCGCAAGCTCTGCATACAAGTCATATATGGTATCATTATTACGAGTTCCAGGACCTTGGGGGCACTGGCACTGAAAGACTTGCCATCTTCTTGCCAACTGTTAACAGAAGACTTCATTGCAAAACATCAAAATGCTTCTTTCAGTCCTCCCAGTTGTTTGGACCTAGTCCTGTAGTCTGAATAAATTCACTTCTGCTAATATTGACGTCAGCCAACAGATGGCAGTAACCTTTTGCTTTTGTCCCACCCAGATAAATCCTGTTCCTTAAAAGGTTGACGGACAGGCAGGAGCAATTTAGCAACACATGCATTGTAACTGCTAGTGGAAAGTGACAATATCTGAATCCAGGTTATCACTGAAAAAGACATGCGATTAGATTTTCCTTCTTTCAGTCCCCTTCACCTTGAAGTGGCCGAGAGGCTACTTAGGATGTGCAATGATCAGAATAATGCAACCCCAACTCTGTGAGAAGAAAAAGCTTCTCTCCTACTTCCATACACCATGCATCTTCCAGCTCCAAGATTTTTCATAACCTCCAGCGTTGATTCAAAGTAGCTCTGTTAGGATTGAATTTACATTAAATAGGAAGAGCTTTAAAATAAAGTTTGTAAACCTACTGTCAAAATAATTTTAAAACTTGTTAAAAGCTGAATTTAGATAGATACTTTGTGTATATATATTCTCGCATGTGCATTTATGACCATGTTTTTGTGTATCCTTGACCAAGATATTTAACCTGCATGCCTCAGTTTCTACACCAGCAAAATTGAAATAACAATACTTCTGCCTTGTTGAATTGCTGCAAAGAGCAAATTAGTTTTACTGCAAATAAAGCTCCTAGAACAGTTTCTCAACAGATGGTAAGCGCTCACCAAATGTTGTTATTGTTATTACTCTATCATTTCTATGATTTTTTAGAGTTGTCGTCATTGTTTTTATACATAGTAGGTTCAAATCCCGGTAAACTTTCTGTAAAGAGTCAGATAGTAAATATTTTAGGCTTTGCAGGCCATAGGTCTCTGTTGCAAGTACTCAGCCCCATCATTATAGCATGAAACCCATCACAGACAATATATAAATAAAAGGGCATGGCTATCTTCCAGCAAAACTTTATTTATGGATGCTGAGATTTGACTTTCATATAATTTTCATGTGTCACATTCTATGATTCTTCTTTTTTTTCCAACCATTTATAAATTTAAAACTCATTTTTAGCTCACTGGCCTACTGAAACAGGCAGTGAGCTGAATCTGGCTGTTCTTTGCCAACCCTGGTCTTGAGGATTCAATGTTATTGTCCCATTAACAGACAGAAGCGATGATCTGATGCAAGTGTTTGAGTCATGGATCTTTATAAATAGAAAAGAGTACAAAACAACAAGTGTCCTATATGTTTTAGCAGTGCTCAGCTTTATCATGTGGTATGATCAGAAGACATACAAAATCCCCAGATTTGGTTATGTATTAAATTCCTGCAAGAGAACACATGGTGAGATCCACGACCTTTTGTTTGGCCTCCTCAATATCCAATTGCTCAACGCATCTACTACCAGGGAGTATAAACTCACACCAAAGGCGAGAGATCCACAAGAATCCTGGTGATTCATTGGCTCCTTTCAGCCAGAAATCAAAAGTCCTAATTTTTATTCCAAGAGCCAATGGAGCAGATAAGCCAGAAGCTAGGTCTTTGGAGATGGGCTACATTGGAATTATGTGTGCAAGAGAACTTTAGGTGGCAAGACAGCAGGTCTTTGGAGGGGCTGCAAGGGTTCTCGTGTAGGGATCGGATATATTAGGAGTCAGTTCCTCACTGGATGTTTGTCCTTGGTGAGTCTTGGGAGGCTCCATTCCACCTTTTTAAGGAAAGCTAGTAATATGCAGAACATTCCGGTGGTTAGGAGCACAGCCAGACCGTGTTTGAAACTTGCTCATTAACTGGGTGACCTTTGGAAAATAATTTAAGCCCCTTGAGTTTCGGCTTCCTCATATGAAGAATGAAATAAGGATGCCTCTATCACACAGGAACGCTATAGGACTACATGAGACAATACAGGTGAAGCACTCAGAAATTAGAGCTTGGAATTGAGAACATGCTGAGTAATGATTTCCTGTTATCATCATCATTATAACAAAGCTCTTCAGAGGTTTGGTGATGATGTGGTTGTGTACCTAGGTCTGTGCCTCATATGTGAGAGATGTTATCCATGGTTATTCCCTCCATTGACTAATAATAATTGAGCTCCCAATAAATGCAAACACACTGCTAAGATTAGGAGATACAAAATTGGGTGAAGGTAGACACTGCCTTTGACCTCAGGGTGCTTACCATTTCTTTTGGAAGGGAGACATAAATACTCAGCTTTGCCCTTCACCTATGGGACCATAACCACATTAATGGTCATTTCAGAACTATCCTACCCAGCATTGCCACAACCTGCCATCTCCCATATGATCCCATCTCACGTGATGTTATTAATTACTTTTATTCGACGGGGCGCAGTGGCTCACGCCTGTAATCCCAGCACTTCGGGAGGCCAAGGCGGGTGGATCACATGAGGTCAGGCATTCGAGACCAGCCCAGCCAACATGGTGAAACCCCGTCTCTACTAAAAATACAAAAAAAACATTGCCGGGTGTTGTGCCACGCACCTGTTATCCCAGCTACTCAGGAGGCTGAGGCAGGAGAATCGTTGAAACCCAGGAGGCAGAGGTTGCAGTGAGCTGAGATTGAACCACTGCACTCCAGCCTGTGCGACAGAGAGAGACTCCATCTCAAAAAAAAATTACTTTTATTCACAACTTAGAACCCTATGCGTTTTTGTTTAATAAGCACATATGTTTTGCTTAACATGAGCTAGACATTGTTCTAACCAGGTCACAAGCATTAACTCATTGGGTCCTTATAGCAGTCTTATGAGGCACAGTGAGGCTAATTAACTCTCCCAAGCACACACAGCCACAAGGGGCAGAGAGAGGATTCATGCCCAGACAGTTTTGCTCTAGAGTCTGTGCTCATAACCACTGTGCCATGCTGCCTTGAACTATCAGAAATGACCTCATTTGTGGATTTATTGTTCATATGTTAACTCTCTCCCTGTGTACCATATTTCAGCTCTGTGAAGTCAGAGGGCCTTGCGTGTTTAATTCACAGCTGTAACCCTAGTGCCTCGCATAGCTGTGCTCAATAGACAAGTCATACGCTGCATAATGATACCTTAGTCAATAATGGACCACATACACTTAGTGGTCGCATGAGATTATAGTATTACGTATTTACTGTACTTTTTCTGTTTCAATATGTTTAGGTGCACAAATACTTCCCAGTGTGTCACAGTTTCCCCAAGTGTTCAATGTAGTCGCACACTGTGCAGGTTAGTGGCCTAGGAACAATAGGCTATACCATACAGCCTAGGTGTGTAGTAGGCTATACCATCTATGATGTTCACACAACCATCATATCGTCTAACGATGCATTTCTCAGAACATTTCCTCCCCCTTGAGTGACACATGACCATATGTGTTAAATCAATGAAAGCATGACGATATACCCAAGTAAGTATATAATTACAAACCCTGCTAAATGCTATGAAAAAAAAAAAAAAGGCAGTAGTGTAAAAGGTTTTAATAGGGGAATTAATTTAGTTTGAGAATCAGAAAAAGCTAAAAATTATTATTTCAATTACCCTCATTCTAAAATCTTAATAGCTGTGACTCTAGCTAAGAGAGAAAAAAATGCTATCTACACTGAATACACTTTTCATAATGATAAATATTTTCCCCTATCAGTGAAATGCAACTGAAAATTATGACTGCATTTAACTTTAATTCTTTTGAATAGATGAGTCCAAAATCTCATTTCTATTCCCCAAAATAAATATAAGCAATGATACAGTTGAGCTGTGTCTCTACGCAAACTCTTTTTTTTTTTTTTTTTTTTTTTGAGACAGAGTCTCTGCCGCCTGGGCTGGAGTGCAGTGGCCGGATCTCAGCTCACTGCAAGCTCCGCCTCCCGGGTTCACGCCATTCTCCTGCCTCAGCCTCCCGAGTAGCTGGGACTACAGGCGCCCGCCACCTCGCCCGGCTAGTTTTTTTTGTATTTTTTAGTAGAGACGGGGTTTCACTGTGTTAGCCAGGATGGTCTCGATCTCCTGACCTCGTGATCCGCCCGTCTCGGCCTCCCAAAGTGCTGGGATTACAGGCTTGAGCCATCTACGCAAACTCTTATCTTGAATTGTAATCCTCATAATCCCCACGTCAAGGGTGGAACCAGGTGGAGATAACTGGATCATTGGGGCAGTTTCCTCCATGCTGTTCTCGTGATACTGAGTGAGTCTCACGAGATCTGATGATTTTATAAGCGTCTGGCATTTCCCCAGCTCGCACGCATTCTCCTGGTACCCTGTGAAGAGGTGCCCTCTGCCATGATTGTAAGTTTCCTGAGGCCTCCCCAGCCATGCAGAACCATGAGTCAATTCAACCTCTTTTCTTTTTTTTTTTTTTTTTTTGAGACGGAGTCTCGCTCTGCCGCCCAGGCTGGAGTGCAGTGGCCGGATCTCAGCTCACTGCAAGCTCCACCTCCCGGGTTCCCGCCATTCTCCTGCCTCAGCCTCCCCAGTAGCTGGGACTACAGGCGCCCGCCACCTCGCCCGGCTAGTTTTTTGTATTTTTTTTAGTAGAGACGGGGTTTCACCATGTTAGCCAGGATGGTCTCGATCTCCCGACCTCGTGATCCGCCCGTCTCGGCCTCCCAAAGTGCTGGGATTACAGGCTTGAGCCACCGCGCCCGGCCTCAACCTCTTTTCTTTATAAATTACCCAGTCTCGGGTATTTCTTCATAGCAGTGTGAGAACGGACTAATACAAGCAATTTGTTCTGATCTCAGCTGATGATAATACAGCCATGGGCAACTTGCCAGGCCTCTGCAGCTTCGTATCGCATGTAGTTTCGTTTGGTTTTGATTTCTTTCTCTCTTCCTCTCCATTATAGGAGCAATGGGTAACCAAATGAGCGTTCCCCAAAGAGTTGAAGACCAAGAGAATGAACCAGAAGCAGAGATTTACAAGGTAGTGTAGTAACCATTAAAGGGGCATCAGCAGGAAAAAAAAAAAAAAAAAAAAAAAAAAGAACTTCCTGTATTTGACAAGTGTGTTGACTAAAAAGTCCTGGCTGCTGATTGATTGTGTCTGTGTGTGCAAGACAGTGGAGTGAGGATAACCTAAAAGGTGTCAGAATCCGCATATTAAACTCGTGCTCCACCCCTGACTTGACAAGTGTCCATTTGAGCCTGGGGTGCCCTCCGTGCGAGGGGTCAGAGCTTCCTGTGAGGGTGGGATAACCTGAGCTGAGGCACCATTGTGTGCTCTCATAATAACTGGAGTCCACTCTTGGAGTGAGTTATTTTGGTTCTCCGAGGTGTGATAGAAAGCTGGGGAGCTTCTAGAAACACAGCCTTTAAGTTAAGTTTAATTTTTGTGAGACATCCTTGTATCTTCGAGGTTCTTCCTTGAGTTCTGATTTTGCCCCCCAAGATTTGTCTCACAATGTCACGTGGTCTGTTTCAGGACAACGCGTCTGCTCAGAACGGGGTTCCGGTGGTGATGTCGACCCACACAGTTCAGCACTTCGAGGAAGGTCGGTGGGAAGGGCACTCTGGGAAGGGCAGCTATCCTCTCATGGGGAAGGAGGGTCTGCAGGTGCTGTTTATGGTGGAAAAAAAAAAAATGAGAGGGTTGAAGCCGCAGGTTCACTTTGAAAACACTTGCATTTGTTCCTTGGGCTACCATGCACGGGTGGCTTACACAACAGAAATGTATTGTCTCACAGTGCTGAAGGCCAAAAGTTCAAAATAAAGTTCTCAGCAGCAGTGGTTCCTTCTGAGGATCATCAGGGAGAACATGTTCCATGCCACTCTCATCGGCTTGTGGATGGCCATCTTCTCCCTGCATCTTCATGCCATCTTCCCTCTATGCACATCTAAATTTCCCCTTCATCATATGAAAACAGTCATGCTGGATTAGGGCCGACTCTAATAACCTCATCTTAACTTGATCATCTGCAAAGATTCTGTTTCCAAATAAGGCCACATTCACAGGGGGTTAGGACTTCAGCAACTTTTGGGGCGATATGATTCAGCCATAACAATGGATCTCTTCTGAGCTTCTGACAGCTGGGGGAGACTGAGGAGTTACAGCAGATAAGATAAAAGCAATAGAGTGAAAACATGAAGATTGGCAGGCCTAGGTTGCAATCCCTGCCCTGCAGATGACTGGCCGTGTGACCTGGCACAAGACATCCGCTTTTCTCAGCCTCAGTTTTCTCATCTGTAAAATGAGGATAAAAGTACCTACCTCAGAGAATTGCTATGAGGATTAAAGGAGGTTGTTTATTAAACATTTAACTTGGTCCCCAGCGATATTTCATATATTCCTTTCCCCAAAATGTGCACAGCCTCTGCCATTATCAGCACTTATGAATTCCTCTGAAACTGGTAAATTATACAAGACAGCAGAGTTTTGTCCACATGAGGGCAGTGTTAAAACTGAGGCATATATTTATCTATTTGAGTTTATCCTGGAGTATAAGACTATATATTCAATGCTTTCAGAGTGGTCAGGTTCTACTATGTGACAGATACATATAAATTATATAAGAAGAGCTAGTACAGCCCAGTAGTTGAGGGTAAGAACTCTGCAATCAGACTGCTGGCTTTGCCACCTACTAGCTGTGTGACCTTGAGCAAGTTACATAACCTCTCTGAACCTCTGGCTCCTCATCCATACAGCGGAAGTAATAACAGTACCTATAGCATAAGCATCTGATATAACAAAAGCACATTCTACAGTGCCTGACAGATAATAAGTGCTTCTATCATTATCATATTATGGTTATGGGTGTTTTCATTCACATATAAGATTGTGCGCTTCGGTTTCCTTTCCTGAGTAATGAAGGAGGTATATTATAGCATTGGTTCCAAAGGTTTTAGAATTTCCTGGGGAATGTATTAAAATTTCCGTGCCCTAGTCTCATCCCATAGCTGCTATTCAGAACACTCTAAGGTTGGGGACTGAGAATCTGAACTATTAGGGGCTCTGTAGAAGGTTCTTTTTAAAAAAATTTCATAGCTTTAGGGTAAAAGTGGTTTTTGGTTACATGGATGTGATTATATAGTGGCAAAGTCTGGGCTTTTAATGTACCTGTTACCCCAGTAGTGTACATTGTACCCAATAGGTAATTTTCAACCCTCATTCTACTCCCACCCTCCCTTCTTTGGAGTCTCCAATGTCCATTATACTACCCTATGACCCTGAATACACATAGCTTAGCTCCCACTTGTAAGTGAGAACATGCAGCATTTGGTTTCTGTTCTTAAGTTGCTTCACTTAGAATAATGGCCTCCATTTCCATCCAAGTTGCTTCAAAAGACATTATTTTGTTATTTTTATGGCTGAGTAGTATTCCATGGGGGGTGTGTGTGTATATTTTATATATATATAATATATATAACATATATATAATATATATAACATATATATTATATATAACATATATATTATATATAACATATATATTATATATATAATATATATAACATATATATAACTTATATATATTATATATATAAGTTATATATATTATATATGTTATATATTATATATATAAGTTATATATATTATATATATAATATATATAAGTTATATATATATTATATATATATATATAAAAAAAATCAACACATCCCTCACCATACATAGCTACTTTTTTGTTTTTGTTGTAGGGTGTGGTGAGGACCCTTACGATATACTCTTAGCAAATTTCAAGTGAGCAAAACAGTATTATTAACTTATATTTACCATGCAACTTATTCATCTTATGAGTGAAAGTATGTACCCTTTGACCAAAATTTTCCCTGGACCTCAGCCCCTGGTAATCACCATTTACTCTCTGCTTCTATGAATTCAACTTTTTTAGATTCCACATGTAAGTGAGATCATATAGTATTTGCCTTTCTGTGTCTAGCTCCTTTCACTTATCATAAAGTCCTCCAGGTTCAAGTTGCAAATGCCAATATTTCCTTCTTTTGTATGACTGAATATTCCATTGTGTGTGTGTATATTTATACACATGTATATGTGTGTGTCCATATATATATTTTATTTATCCATTCATCCACTGATGGACACATAGGTCGTTCCCATATCTTGGCTATTGTGAATAATGCTGCAATGAACTTGGGGCTACAGCTACCCTGCCTTCATTTTTTTAGATATATACCCAGAGGTGGATTGCTGAATCATATGGTAGTTGATATGGTTTTGCTCTGTGTCCCCACCCAAATCTCATTTTTTTTTTTTTTTTTTTTTTTTTTTTTTGAGACGGAGTCTCGCTCTGTCGCCCAGGCTGGAGTGCAGTGGCCGGATCTCAGCTCACTGCAAGCTCCGCCTCCCGGGTTCACGCCATTCTCCGGCCTCAGCCTCCCGAGTAGCTGGGACTACAGGCGCCCGCCACCTCGCCCGGCTAGTTTTTTGTATTTCTTAATAGAGACGGGGTTTCACCGTGTTAGCCAGGATGGTTTCGATCTCCTGACCTCGTGATCCGCCCGTCTCGGCCTCCCAAAGTGCTGGGATTACAGGCTTGAGCCACCGCGCCCGGCCCCAAATCTCATTTTTAATTGCACTCCCATAATTCCTATGTGTTGTGGGAGGGACCCAGTGGGAGATAATTTGAATCATGGGGGCAGTTTCCCCCATACTGTTCTCATGGTAGTGAATAAGTCTCATGAGATCGGATGGTTTTATCAGGGGCTTCCACTTTTGCATCTTCCTCATTTTCTCTTGCCACCGCCATGTAAGAAGTGCCTTTCACCTCCCACCATGATTCTGAGGCCTCCCCAGTCATGTGGATCTGTAAGTCCAATTCAACCTGTTTTTCTTCCCAGTCTCGGATATGTCTTTATCAGCAGTGTGAAAACAGACTGATATAGTAGTTTTATTTTTTAACTTTCTTAGGAACATCCATACTATTTCCCATAATGACTATGCCAGTTTACATTCTCATTTTGGCCCAATTTTTAATCGGGTTGTTTTCAATTATCCTCTTATATTTAATATGGAGTGCAAGGGCAGGGAATGAATAGGGAAAAATTGTTGGGATTGAGAAAGCCTGTCTCTCTACCCTTCTGTCTATCCTCCGTCTCACTCTCTCTTTTCTTTCCTCTCTCACCTGTAATATATTTATGTTTTATATATGTGTGTATATATATGCATGTGTATTAACATATATGAGCTATACATATGCATAGGTATAGCTCATATATGTGTATATCTCACATATGTATATGCACATATTTGAGATATACATATATGTATGCATATTTCATATATACGTATGTATATCACAAAGATGTTCCCGAAAAGAGGGACACAGGTAAGAGAAACCGAGGACAACAGTCTGAAATAGCAGTTGCTGTGTGAACACCTACACATGACAAGGGAAAAGAAACACACATTTACGAGTCATGGGTTATTTGTACCTCGCCCTCATACCTGGCAGTCTTGCTTTCAACATCCTCAGCTACCACTGGAGAATTTGTAAAGAGTCCCAGTTAATCCCAAGGTAGCAATTTTGCCTGTTATTCATTTACATCTTCAACCTGTGCAACTTGCTTTAGAGTGATTACCCCTTTTAAGCTTATTATTGTCCTCATGCTGTTTTCCTAAGATTATTAGCTAAGTTATAATTTTCAGTGCAGTTTTAAGGAGTATAAAAGTGGAATTCTGAGTGATCTTTTTTTTATCTTTCAGAGAGAATTCTTTGACCATGTCTTTTGATGCACATTTCTATTGATCTCTGTTGGTGTATACATATATGTATATAGATATAGAAAAGTCATTGGAAAAATATGTAAATAGAAATCTAGGTGACTGTTGGGTTTCTTTTTATCTATACTTTTCCTATTTAAAAAAATTGCAATTAAAACAGTTCATTGGTGATACAGTTTGGTTGTGTCCCCACCCAAATCTCATCTTGAACTGTAGCTCCCATAATCCCCACGTGTCATGGGAGGGACACAGTGGGAGGTAATTGAATCATAGGGGCGTGTTTTTCCCATGCTGTTCTCATGATAGTGAATAAGTCTCACAAGATTTGATGGTTTTATAAATGGGAGTTCTTCTGCATATGCTCCCTTGCCTGCTGCCATGTAAGATATCCCTTTGCTCTTCCTTTGTCATCTGCCATGATTGTGAGATCTCCCCAGCCATATGGAGCTGTGAGTCCACTAAACCTCTTTCCTTTATAAATCTTGGGTATGTCTTCATTAATAGCATGAGAACAGACTAATACAATTGGCATCCAATAATATTTGCTATGAAGGCTTATTTAGAAGCAGCAATGGTACAGTGGCTAACCAAACAGCCAAAGAGGCTGGGATGCTACATTTGAATCATGGCTCCAATAAGTGAACTTGGGCAGGTTTCTGAACTTCTTTGTTCTGTCATCTGTAAAATGGGAATTATAATAATGATAAGAGCAAGCTTCTAAGTTGTTGTATGGTTTAAATAAGTTGATACTCTTAAACTCTCAGAACAGTGTCTGGCATGTGGTAAATACATTAGGAAAGTTATTCTGTCTTAGATTTAATGTCAATTGACTTAAAGACTGCCATTGCTGTTTGAAGTTAACTATTATTTCTGCCTAACATATCTTTTGGAACTTTAAAATCAAAAGTTAAAACTAGTCTTTCCGATATCCCTTATGCTTTGTAAGTCTTTTATTTGTCTTTAGATACAATGTGAGAGATATCAATCAGGGAAAATACCTCTTTTAAACTAAAACATGAAATTACATTCTGTACCCTCCTAGAAAGAAATGTATCGTGTAGAGTGCTTTTTCTTAGAGCAAGCCATCATGGGAATTTGATATCAAACATTAAGTAATACAATCCACGTGGATTAGAGATCTTTCTTGAAAGCTTGGGATTATTGTTCATCTTAAGTAATGATATATTGAAAAATCAAAATGTCTCAGTTTTTGCTTATGTTCTATTTCTAGCTTAACTCACCAATTTTAGATGTTATTTGAGTGTCCCGTTTTGAAGTAGGTTGTCAACAATATTAAAGCAGCATACCATGTGATTTACCTGCAATGCCACTAAGACCAACATATTTGCTTGCAAACTTTGGGTGAGAGGCTTATGTGCTTGTTCTGCCAAAATACAATTGTTTAAATTAGTATCTTCAATTTGTCTCTATCCTTTTCAAATAGTTTTTTTGTTTGAATCAAAAAATATCTGGATAATTATTTGTATTAGAGCAAAATATCTATCATTAGAAAAACGGTTAATCCAATTAGGGTATATCCATACAATGGTCTCGTGATCTGTTTGTGCTGCTGTAAGAAAACACCATAGACCGGGTAATTTATAAAGAGTAGAAATTTATTTCTCTTAGTTCTAAAGGCTGGGAAGTCCAAGATCAAAGCACCAGCAGGTTCAGTGTCTGGTGAGGGCCCTGTTCTATACTTCCAATATGGCACCTTGTTGCTGTGCCCACCAGAGTGGAGGAATGCTGTGTCCTCATACAGCAGAAGCAACAGAAGAGCATGAAAGGGACTAGCTAGTTCCCTCAGGTCCTTTTATAAAGTCTATAATTCCATTTATGTGGTCTTTGCCCTCTAAACTTAATCACCTCCTTAAGGCCCCACCTCTTAATATGATCACATGGTAATTAAGTTTCAACATATGAATTTTGGGGGACACATTCAGGCTATAGCAGATGGTATACTCCTTAGCAATAAATAAGAAGGAACTACCGATCAATGCAACAGCATGGATGAATCTCAAAATTATTATACTGAGAAAAAGAAGCCAGACACAAAAGGCAACATACTATATGATTCCATGTATATAACATTCTAGAAAGGGCACAAATGTAGTGATAGAAAGTAGATCAGTGGTTGCCAGGGGCTGGGGCTGGTTGAGGCAGTCACTGCAGAGGGACATCAGGAAACTTTGGAATGATGGAGAAGCTTTATATCTTCATCATGATGGAGGTTGCATGACTGCATATTTTGTCAAAATGCACTGAATTGTGCTATTAAAGTTGGTGGATTTTATTGTATGTAAATTATACTTCAATCAGATAAATCTGATTTTTGTAAATGCTGTTAAGGTACAATGAAGTTTTTTAAAAATCAGCATAGTTGGCCAAGCGCAGTGGGTCACGCCTGTAATCCCAGCACTTTGGGAGGCCAAGACAGGTGGATCACCTGAGGTCGGGAGTTCGAGACCAGCCTGGTCAACATGGGGAAACCCCATCTCTACTAAAAATGCAAAAAGTAGCTGGGCGTGGTGACACACGTCTGTAATCCCAGATACTCAGGGGGCTGAGGAATGAGAATCTTTCTTGAACCTGGGGAGGCGGATGTTGCAGTGAGCTGAGATCGTGCCACTACACTCCAGAGTAAAAGACAGAGAGAGAATCCATCTCAACAACAACAACAAAAAAATCAGCATAGTCAAAAGCAGCTCACATCAACTAAAGAAAAAAAATAAATTCAATAAAGAATGGGGGAAAAGGTCACTTGCTATGTTAAAAGGGTGTCTTCTGCTCAACCAGTTCCTTTACTTCCTCTGAATTCATCACTGGGGGCAGGAGGAGTCTGCACAAAAGAAAGTAATGTGATGGGGAGGTGTTTTGTGAAGAGATGACACCTCTTAGCTATTCTGTCAGCCCATTCCTCCCATATACTGCCCAGGAGAGGGAGACCTCAGGAGACTGTCACCTGATACCTATTGACCTCCCCCTAGTAAGTGTGGTATGTGAATTTATTGCATCTCATTGAATCAGACAACTTCAAGTAGGACCACACCTCGCAGTTGAGCACATCACCTTCCTGTGGCGTGCAGAGATCCCCGGTTTTGTTCACATGCAAACTTTGGTGGATTGTGAAGGAGAAACTCAATCTCCCATGTCTCAGAGATCAGGCAGTTAGAAAGGACAGAACATTTAGTCCCACACGCCACTGTCAGGCCGGACCAAATTAATCATCCTAGAAAGAGAATACTCTGTTCCATTTAGTGAAACTTTACCACGGACGTGCCACAACCCCTATTAATATGCAACAATCACTTTCCCACCAGTAAGAAAGGAGAATGACGGCTGCTCCTTACCTTTTTCACTCAAAAGCTAAAAAGAGAAGAGAAAGCCTAAGCCTAGAGATTCTGGGAAGGAAATACCTAAAAAGGCTTTTTACCACCTTAAGAATATAGTTGTTTTCTATTTGTTTCTTTGCAAAAGACCCCCCTGAAGAGACAGATGGCCAGTATTAGCATAAAACCAAGCTCTGTGAGAGCACAGCTAATGCTGCTGTGATATAATTAACGTTTTGTTCTTCAATAACAAAAACATAGTTTTTAAAGGCACATATGTTTTCAAGGGGGATCCCAGAGTCATCTTCTCACTCAAGCAGAGCTGAGGTGTTGGGGAGGGATGCAAGAGGAGGCAGAGTGTGGACGGCCAGGGCAAAGAAGGCAAGTGGGCAAGTGGGGATGACACGCTGGCCTCACAGGTGACATCCAGGACTAGACAAGGTAATGCATTAAGAGCTAAGTGAATCCTATTCATGAAATTGTAATATCACTGACGTGTATCTGTGTATCTGTGTACTATATCTGTGCTCTGTACATAAAAGGAATCAGTTTTGTTCATCCTCCCCCACAGAACCAATTTTCGCCCCCTCGGGATAAATACCATCCCCACTGAGACTGCATACACTAGGGAGAGCAACTTATGAGATTTCTTCGTATATGAGACCACAGAGTATCATAGCTAAGAGTCCAGCACACGGCACGGTGCCCCTCCTCCCATCAAATGCTCACGTCTAATCTTCAGCACCTATGAGTATGTGACCTTACATGGCAAAAGGACTTTGCAGATGTAACTAAGGAATGTGAGATGATGATATTATCCTGGATTATCCAGGTGGACTCAATGTGATCATAAGGGTCTTCATAAGAGGGAGGTAGAAGGGTTGGAGTAGGAAAAGGTGTGATTATGGGAGCAGATGTCACAGACAGAGAGAGACTTAAAGATGCTACACTGCTGGCCTGGAAGCTGGAGGATGCAGCCACAAGCCAAGGAATGTAGGTGACCTCTGGATATTAGAGAAGAGAAGGAAATAGATTCTCCCCTACAGCCTCTAGACGCTGACCCATTTTTGACCTACAACCTTCAGAAGCATAATATATTTGTGCTGGGGCATTTGGGGTAATTTGTTACAGCAATCGGAAATGGAACTATATCCTCTCAAGCATAGGACTCTAACAGACCCGGGCATAGGTTTTGGCTCTGCCACTCACTAGCTGTACAACCTTGGCAAGGAAGTTGTATTCTGAGTCTTATCTGTAAAATTGGAATAATAGTATGAACTTTGTAGGGGAGCTCTAAAAACAGCAGCTGGCACAAGATAAATGTGCTGAAATAAAGGATTCTGGGCAAAACCAAAAGTAGAGGCTATTGGGGTGGGTGCAGTGGTTCCAGCCTAAAATCCCAGCACTTTGGGAGGCTGAAGTGGGAGGATTGCTTGAGTCCAAGACTTTGAGTTCAGCCTGGGCAACAGAGAGACCCCATCTCTATTTAAAAAAAAAAAAAAAAAAGTAGAGGCTATTCTCATACTTATTCTTTACCGTTGGCTTTCCCTGACATATCACCTGATCAGATTTTCCCACCTGCATGTTATTTTTGCCTAAAACTTCATAGATCTTTGGAGAAATAAAAATGCTGATTTTTGCCCTTCTTTGATTCCTTTCTAGCAAATTTGTGACATTAGTTCTCAGACTTCACTGCTGATGTATGTCAGAGACTAAGACATGCCTTCTCTGCCAGGACACATCATTTTCCAGAAACAGAAGGAATGTTTGACCTGGATAAGAGGTTTCTAAAATTAGTGTCTTCCTTTTTGCTCCTAGTCATTGTTCCTAAAAAGAATTGACTAATTTTGCTTTTAAAAAAAAAAAAAAAAAAAAGATGTTAAGTGGAATCATTTTATTGGATTGAAAATTCTAACTTGAGCAAAGTGCTCCTGCCAATAACATAATGAGTGAGAAGAGAAGCATTTGCCAATATCAATGCCTGGGCAAAGTGCAATGGGAGACCCAATGCCAAAAAGCATAGCTCCCTGATGTAGTAAAAAATACAGGCAACAGCACTTGTCTGGAAGGGAGCAAATACATGTGTTCTCCTAGTGTCCACTATTTCCCTCCAATTGGTCTTATTTTTTATCTGTTTCTAAACTCAGGTAAAAGTCCCTGAGAGCAGGGTGCTTGCCATCCTTTTTTGTTATGAGGGTCCCAGAGCTCAGCACAAGGCCTGAGATACACTAAAGACTTAGAAATGGTTGATGAATGAACAGTGGCATATTAAGCCAGTGGAAGCAGAGGAACAAAATAATAAGGCCGAAGGGCAAGTTCCCAGACTCTGCTGCACTCAGCTTCAAGGAATGCAACGCTGGCTAAGTAAATATCACTTTTAATTTGAGCAAGAAGTCTGGAGGTGGCAGTTCTAAATTTGGTGCAGCAGTCTGACAGCCTCATCAAAACACCAAGTACATGAGCCAATTGTGTCACTCCTTCTCACAAGATGGCTGTCGCAGAACCAAACATCACATCTCTACATCATGGGATCCAAAAGCAGGAGAGGAAAGGCCAAACTTTGCCACCATTTTTTTTTTCTCCTTGTATTATGAGAGGAAGGAGGATCTTTCCGCAAAGCCTCTGCCCCCATGTAGGCATCCTCTTATTGGCCAGAGCTATATCACATGGCCCATACCAGCTGCATGGGATGCAGGGAATCAAGCATCTCCCTGAGATGCAGGCGAATAATAATAATAATACATGGTTGGGGCTGGAGAGGATTGGCTATTGGGCAGGCCACAAGCAGTGTCTGCCAGAGGTGATTCCAAAGAATTATTAGAATTGAGCAAAGGAATGTACTTCATATCCTTACTCTGGCCTTTCAAAAGACGTTAAGGAGATCTAACTCACGTCCTAAACACCACTTTTCTCTCTCCTCCTACCACATTGCTATGTGTCTCTCACTCAAAAGGCTCCCTATCCTCAACTCTCCACCTTGAATCTCTGCAAGACACCCCATCCTCATGAGGCAGGGGAATAGGGTCTGGAGGCAGGGAAGCTAAGGACTTCCTAGAACTAAGTCATGCAGAAAACCCTCAACTTTCTATGCCCGACTGTGGGCGTAACTCCACTTCAGCTGTGGCAGGAAATATCCTCTTCATTTGCATAGGGTGTACACCAAGTAAATAACTTTGTAACTTTACTTCATCCTCTTCATTTACATAGAGCATACACCAAGTAACCAATGGGAAACTGCTAGAGGGTATTTAAACTCCAGAAAATTCTGTAACCAGCACTCTTAAGCCACTTGCTCGAACCTGCTCCCACTCTGTGGAGTGTACTTTCATTTCTATAAATCTGTGCTTTCATTGCTTTGTGCATTTTGTCCAATTTTTTTTGTTCAAAACACCAAGAACCTGGACGACTCTCCACTGATAACACTCACAGGCACTCTCCTCTCTTCTTTCCCTCCATTGCACTGTATCACCACTCAGTCTAAAGTAATAACAGAGAGTTCTGAACACTGGCTCTCCCCGATGGCCCAACAGCTCTTTGTGCCTCTGTCTTCCTTGGGAGACAAGAGCCCAGCAAGAGCCCTGGGGAAATCTCATCCTTCCCAAACTCAGTGCTTTTTCTCACCAAAAAGCCTAGTGGAGAATTCCTGTTAGATAAAATTGTCTTCCCTATTGCATTATTGTGGTTGATAGTCTCCGAAGATGCACACACACACACAACCCACCACCCAATAAGCCATGCTTCCTGGTATTCACACCCCTGTGTAGTTCCCTCTGGGCTGGTCCTATATAACCAACAGTATGTAGTAGAAGGTATGACACAGGACTTTCAAGAAGCCTTTTAAGAAGACTTGGAGTTTCTGCCTTGTCTCTTGCAACACTAGCTCTGGGAAAGGCTAGACACAATGTCAGAAGTTCTACCCTGAGATTGCCACGCTGTGAGATAGCCCAAGCTAGTCACATGAAGAAGCCATGAGGCAAGAGAGAGGTGCCCAGCCAGTCCCCAAATATTCCAGCCATCCCAGTCCAGGAACAAGAACTGTGGGTAAAGAAAACATCACGGGCATTTCAGCTAATAGATGCCGTATGAGGAAGGACCATGGAAACCAGCCCATAGCCGGAACTAAAGCTCCAGACATATGTCCGTGTGTGAGCCGTCCTAGCCATCTTCATCCTTTCAAGGCACCCCAGCTGTGGCTCCATCATAGAGCAAAGATAAGCTGATCCTATCGTCTCTGCCTGAATTCTTTTTTTTTTTTTTTTTTGAGACAGAATCTCACTCTGTCACCCTGGCTGGAGTACAGTGGCACGATCTTGGCTTGCTGCAACCTCCATCTCCCAGATTCAAGTGATTCTCCTGCCTCAGTCTCTCGAGTAGCTGGGATTACAAGCACGTGCCACCATGCCTGGCTAATTTTTGTATTTTTAGTAGAGACAGGTTTTCACCATGTTGGCCAGGCTGCTCTGGAACTACTTAACTTCAGGTGATCTGCCCACCTCAGCCTCCCAAGGTGCTGGAATTACAGGCATGAGCCACTGCACCTGGTGTCTGCCTGAATTCTTTTTTTTTGTTTTTTTGTTTTTCTGTGTTTTTTGAGATCGAGTCTCACACTGTCCACTGGGCTGGAATGCAGTGGCATGATCTTGGCTCACTGCAACTTCCACCTGCCAGCTTCAAGCGATTTTCCTGTCTCAGCCTCCCAAGTAGCTGGGATTACAGGCACCCGCCACCACGCCCAGCTAATTTTTTGTATTTTTAGTAGAGACAGGGTTCCACTATGTTGGCCAGGCTGGTCTGAAACTCCTGACCTCGTGATCCGCCCGCCTCAGTCTCCCAAAGTGCTGGGATTACAGGCATGAGCCACCGTGCCCGGCCCTGAATTCTTAATGCATGAAATCATGAGCTAATAAAATGGTGGTTAAGTCATTCATTTTGGGGATGCTTGTTACACAGCCATAGATAACTGAAATAACTATTAGTATGCATTTTAATTCTTTGTATTTTATTTTTACATGCATATATACTTACATAAATACTAATTAATATATATGAAGAAATGCAATAATATTTTCTGTTATTGTTGTTTTGGTGAAACCTTTCTTTTTCTTTTTCTTATTGGCTCCTTCCTCATCTCGCATCTTCCCTACCCCCTCCAAGGACACCCAAGCTAACAACCTAATATTTCTTCTTTCATATTTTTCTCTTTGTTCTATACTTTGTAAAAGACAAATCTGAGACACAATAAAATTTCGAAGAGTTTATCTGAATAGAGGCAATTCATTAATTTGAGAAAACAAAACCAAAAGGGTTTAGTGTTTTGATGACAAAGCATCACATGCAAGAATGTAGGGAAAATCCCGAAGTATAATATAACATTTTTTTGATTTGTTACAATTACACAGTTGCCTTGTTTGATCGTCTCATTGGAAAGTGCCCAGTTATAGAATTTTAAATTTGTTGACTGTTTCTGATTGGTTGAGCTCAAGTTCTGTTTTTCTTTAGCATAGGCATTTACAAGAAACAGTTCGAGTTGTTTTGCTTAGGTTTGCAAATCAAGCAAGGTTTAGGTCACTTATGTGGTCTAACAGGCTTTGTCCGCTCAGGGATTCTTCAGGTCTGGTCTTTATTTTAATTTATTTTAACAATCCCTATACAGACATTTTCCAGCACGTCCATTAATAGTGTTATTTTTTCATTGTAATAATCTTCCCCATCTCACTTAACAATATGTGGAAATCCGTCCAGATTCAACTGGTATAACTTTAATCCATTTTTTTAAAGCTACAATGTACTTCAAGGTATAGACATACTATAATTCATTCAGCCATTATGCTAATATTGGGCATTCAGTTTTTTTCTTATTTTTCTCTGACAGTTTTTACCTGGGCGTAAATTTTTTTTGTTTTGTTTGTTTGTTTGTTGTTTTTGTTTTTGTTTTAGATGAGGTCTTGCTCTGTCACCCAGCTGGAGTGCAGTGGCATGATGATGGCTCACTGCAGCCTTGACCTCCAGGGCTCAAGGAATCCTCTTGCCTCAGCCTCCTGTGTAACTGGGATCACAGGCACACACCACCACACCTGGATAATTTTTTAATTTTTTTGTAAATTATTTTCTGTAAATTATTTTTCTGTTATCCAGGCTGGTCTCAAACTCCTGGGCTCAAGTGACCCTCCCTCTTTGGCCTCCCACATTGCTAGGATTAGAGGCGTGAGTCACAGCACTCCGCTGGCGTAAGTATTTTTAAACTCCTAATGTTTATCCAATATTGAAAGTCATTTGGAATATGCTTAGAAAATTTCTTTTTTTCTTTTTCTTTTTTTTTTTTTTTTTGTTTTTGAGACAGAGTCTCCTTCTGCCGCCCAAGCTGGAGTGCAGTGGTGCAATCTCAGCTCACTGCAACCTCCACCTCCCGGGTTCAAGCGATTCTCATGCCTCAGCCTCCCTGGTAGCTGAGATTACAGGCACGCGCCACCGCGTCTGGCTAATTTTTGTATTTTTAGTAGAGATAGGGTTTCACTATGTTGGCCAGGCTGGTCTCAAACTCCTGACCTCAGGTAATCCACCAACACTGGCCTTCCAAAGTGCTGGGATTATAGGCATGAGCCACCACGCCCAGGCGGAAAATTTCTTATTCACATTTTTCAGAAATAAAACATTGACATTTCTGTTTTAAATTTTTAAGGATTTTTTTGTACTTCCCGTGACTGATACTGTGGACACAACTTACTGTTTCATGGCTCATACAGTCTGATTTTATTAACTGCCATGCAACTGCTGCTTGAGTAATACACAACTTTCTCTTTGCCTCTTCGGACCGAGAAGAAGACGAGGCAGCACACTTGGGATTGAAAGGTAAAAACATTGGCAACGTTTCAGGATCACTTGTCTCTGTCTTGGAGAATAGACCAAGAGAGAGAGGAGAGACCAAGAGACAACATGGAAAAAAAAACATGAAAAGAGAAACAGCATTGACAAATAACAGCTGCACTCAGTTCTCTTCCTCAAGGTGCATTTTAACCAGATCCTGAAATCGAATAAACACACCTACAATTCTAATCCTAGAGTGGACATTTTTTTAAAAATCTGCTTTTCGTATCCTTTTACCACACCAAAAAGAACTTAACGAACAATATTCATTTAACAAAAATAAAAATAATCAGCGAGACCAAAGAAATGGTAAGGTGCCCTCCAAGTTTCTGGACGCTTATCAATGAAAGCACATACTGTATCAGTGGGTAGGATCTGTTACATGCAAAGCGTACCTCAAAGAGCAAATGTTTCTGGGAACAAGAACTGAAAAATGTAAGCAGAGCCTGCCTCCATGTGTGGGTAAAATAGCAGAGCCCAATAACAGTGATTCTCGGAGTTGCCCCTGGGCCAGCAGCATCACATCACCTGGGAACCTGCTAGATGTGCAGTTTCTGCAGCTGGAGCCCAGACCTCCTGAGTCAGAAACATCCCGTCCCTGGGGGGTGGGGCCCAGCTATCTGTTCCCACAACACCTCCCGGGTATTCTTTCGCTGGCTCAAGTCTGAGGACCATGTAAGAACTGGCTCAAGGCTCTGAGTGAAATGGAGTTTGCAGGGAACTGGAAAGTCTCCTTGTTTACCGGGCTCCACGCAGCTTCGAGGATGGCTGCCCTGGGAAACCCTTAGCCAGTAATAAGATATTTCTCTGACAGCCTGATTTTAGGACTTTCAAATGAAATTTCCCAATTCAAAAAAATATAAACACTGTGTTGGCCAAACAATCAGCAGACCTCATAGTTGGCAACCTCCGATAGTGTGAAGCTTATTTTTTTCCCTACTTCAAATCCCTCAAAAAAGATGGCTATAAAAAAATCATCATCATCATCATCAAGCTATCAATCGGTTACATTGAAATCCTGTAACCGATTTCAGCTGTGCTTGCAGATTTCTGGGCTCACCAGGCACCGTGCCCATCACAATGTGCTTCCCGCGTGTATTTTCCACAGAGAGGGACAGTGGTAGGATGTTGCCAGTGGCTGGTCCTCTTTGCAGCTTTCTGTCACGTAGTCTTAAGCCAGTAAGTTGGCTACGTGGTTAATTCATGAGTCCTCTTAAAAATTCCTTCTGAGAGTTACATCAACTCCAGGTGATGTAAAAGGAAAAGCTGGATTTTCTGAATTTGCCAAGCAGAGGCTCAGACTCTGCAATATGGAGATGTCCCCAAGGCCATGATACTCGCTCAGCAAGCAGGGCCCACCCGGCCTATCAACCCCTCCAGTCAAAGCTGATGCTCATTAGTGAGAAGCCGCCTCGCTGCTGGGCCAGCCCCAGGCAAATCGGGAAATAGGTCAAACGTTCAGTCCACTTTGAATCCCACCTCTCGTAGTTCCCTGCTTTCATTTTTTCTTTTCATTATTTCTTCATTTCTTAATGGCACGGATGGGGTAGATGCATATACATAGTAAACATTCTGAGTGACATACATAATAAGATAAGGCAGAGAAAAAATCCCCACCCTAACTCTGATGGCTCCCCAAACCCCATCCCAAATTTCCTTCCTTAGAGGTAAATACTCTACAGTTTCTTGTATCCAGAGGTATCCCAAGCATGTCTATTTATACATTCTCTCCTCAACCTCTTGACACCATTTTTTAAAAATGGAAACATACTGTACATGCTTTTGGATACAGTTTTTTTTTCTTACTAAAATTTCTTGGGGAATTTTAATGCCTGTGGAGTATTTTATTGTAGGGACATGTGATTATTTTTTTTTTTTTTAACTTTTATTTAGGTTCAGAGTACATGTGCAGGTTTGTTATATAGGTAAACTTGCATCATGGGGGTTTGTTGTACAGATTATTATGTCACCCAGGTACTAAGCCTAGTACCCAATAGTTATTTTTTCTGATCGACTTCCTCCTCCACCCTCAAGTAGGCTCTGTGTCGGTCGTTCCCCTCTTTGTGTCCATGTGTCCTTAAGGACACATGATAATTTATTGAACTGGGTTTCTACTAATAAGTGTTTGGGTCATTTCCAGTTTTTCTTTTTTTTTTTTTTTTTTTTGAGACGGAGTCTCGCTCTGTCGCCCAGGCTGGAGTGCAGTGGCCGGATCTCAGTTCACTGCAAGCTCCGCCTCCCGGGTTTACGCCATTCTCCTGCCTCAGCCTCTCGAGTAGCTGGGACTTCAGGCGCCCACAACCTCGCCCGGCTAGTTTTTTGTATTTTTTTTTAGTAGAGACGGGGTTTCACCGTATTAGCCAGGATGGTCTCAATCGCCTGACCTCGTGATCCGCCCGTCTCGGCCTTCCAAAGTGCTGAGATTACGAGCTTGAGCCACCGCGCCCGGCCCATTTCCAGTTTTTTGCTACAACTACAGTAGTCTAGCAAATAGTTCCATACATAAGCCTTTTTACCCCTATGCAATTATATTTCTAGGATAACATTCTAGAAGTGGAAGTTAGACTCACAGTGTTTGTGAAATTTTAAGTATTAATAGATATTACTGAGCTATTCCCCAAAGAGGTGGCCAAATTACACTCCCACCCACGATCTATACAGCGGCTTTTTTTTTTTTTTTTTTTTTTTTTTTTGAGACAGAGTCTCACTCTGTTGCCCGGGTTAGAGTGTAGTGGCCTAATCTCGGCTCACTGCAACCTCTGCCTCCCAGGTTCAAGTGATTCTCCTGCCACAGCCTCCCAAGTAGCTGGGATTACAGGCACCCACCACTACGCCCAGCTAATTTTTTGTTTTTTTGTTGTTTTGCTTTTTAGTAGAGACGGGGTTTCACCATGTTGGCGAGGCTGGTCTTGAACTCCTGACCTTGTGATTTGCCCACCTCGGCCTCCCAAAATGCTGGGATTACAGGCGTAAGCCACCGCACCCGGCCGCAGCTGCTCTTTTTTTATGCTCTTTCCATTGGGGCCCTCAAATGTCTCCTTTTTAACCAATTTGGCAGGGGGAAAGCCAAGTGTCATAATTTTATCGTGCTTTTATTTTACTACTTATGAGGCCAAACATCTTTTCTTCTGCTGAAAAGCTGGCTGCACGTCTTTTCCTATGAACTCTTAACTCCTTTTTGTTGTCTATTTCCTACCCCCACCCCTTGGTGCTGTGTTGCTGTTTATTTATCTAATTCTTCTTTTTACAAACGGAGGTACAATTCACCTACCGTAAACTTCACCTTTTAGGGTGACAATTCAGTGATTTTAAGGATATTTGCACCATGCGTGCAACTGTTCCACGTCTCATTCCAGAACATCGTCATCACTCCAAAAGGAAACTCCCTACCCTTTAGAGGTTAGTTTTTTCCCTATTCCCAACCACTGGCAACCACTAGTCTGTTTTCTGCCTCGATGGATTTGCCTCTTCTAGACACTTTATAAAAGTGGACTCATACAATATTTTGCTTTTTGTGTCTGGCGTCTTTCACTTAGCATCATGCTTCCAAGTATAAAGCATGATATAACATGGATCAGTGCTTTGTTTCTTCTTATGGTTGGTTAATACTCTATTGTATGCAAATGCTAGATTTCCTTTTTCCAATCGATGGATATTTGGGTTGTTTCCACTTTTCAGCTGTTATGAAAATGCTGCTATGGACATTTGTGTACAAGTTTTTGTGTGGACATATGTTTTCATTTTCTTGCTTACCTAGGAATGGAATTGCTGGGTCTTAGGGTAACTCCATGTTTAACTTTTCCAGGAACTGTTAAACTGCTTTCCAAAGCAGCTGTACCATGTCACGTTCCCGCCAGCAATGCGTGAGCGTTCCGATGTTTCCACATCTTCCCTAACGCTGGTTATTGTCTGTCTCATTATGGCCATCCTCGTGGGTGTGAAGACAGATCAGGCTGTGGCTTCGACTGCACTTCCCTAATGAGATGATGCTAGGCATCTTTTTACGAGTTCCTTGGCCATTTGTGTATCTGCTCCGAAGAAAGCAGTATTGTCCTGATTTGGCTACTTTGCTGCACCCTGAGCCTCTTGTCTCTGTTTCCTGTGTAATTTTTCCAGAGTCTCAAAGTAATAATAGTCACCCTTTGGCAATCTTCTGTGTCCTGAACTCAACCTGCCCCTCAACCCCATCTCCACAGCTGACCCGTGGTGTCCTAACAACGGAAGCCACTGATGGAATAATAGACCACATCCCCTGGTAAGCTGCTTACCACTTAAAAGGTGCTTGAGACACTCATTGCTGCTGGAAATGTGAACCTCTAGAGCCTTTTTAAGAAAAGAATATGGCAGTGTCTGTTTTTAAAAATTAATTGCATATTGATTTGTGTGTAACACTTCTACATCTGTGCCTCTATTCTATAGAAATATAGCACCAGTTTAGGATTTTTGGACATGAAAATTTATTCCAGCCATAGTGGAAATGGAAAAAACGATGTGGAAACTACCAGGCTATTCATTGATTAGGCAATGGTTTGAATATCTTTTGGTATATCCATACTAAGGAATATTGTGCACCTACTTTAGAAGATAAGATGGATTTGGAGCTACTGACTATGAGGACCAAGTATAATGTACAAAAGTAATCAGAAAATATGTCTATTGTGATCAATTTCTATAAAAACAACAATGACAGATACAGTCCCTGTTTATGTGTATCTGGGATGCTTACACATGTTTGCGTGAGTATAAACAAAGTTCAATATGCTACATCAGGTTGCAGATGTTATTTATCTGACAATGAGGGTGGAGGATAGAGACAGGAAAAACAAAGGGTTCAACAAAACACAGATTAAATGTACATTATTATCAGATTTACAAAAAAAAAAAAAAGCAAAAGACCAAATTAAACATCTGATGTGTCTTTAAATAAAAATATTGGCTCGTGTTGGAGCAAAGGCTGGTTTTGCATTTGAATGAACTTTGCGTATTCCAGAGTTTGTAGCACAGGAATGACAGGAAATACATGACCAAAGAAAAGAGTGGAAATGGTGAGTGTCACCCTCAGTCCTGCCCCACAGTATCCGATCATCACTGCCGCTTTTAGAGGATGCTTTCTGAAGAGCACGGGAGTAGCAGTACCTTTGCCTGCATTCCATTTGAATCCAGCATTTCTATCACTAAATGTCCAGACATGTTGTATAAAGCTGATAGTTAAGAATTCTACCACGATGTTCCAAAATCCCATCCTTTTATTTATGCTAGAATTTCTTGGCAAAGACATTCTGGCTTTTTAATGTACAGATGAAAACATGAAATGCGATCATTCAGTGAAAGTTTCAAATCTAACATCTTCCTCCAAGCCATAAGTATCTGCCACATGTACCCTGACTTTAAGACCTTTAAAACAACAAATGCATTTGCACAACATAGAAAGCCACAGCTGTTCGAAGTGTGATTTGACTCTTGCAGTATGACCATTAAAGGGTCATTTTTGCATCAGTTTTTGAGGTCTTCATGAAGTTTTGAGTTTTCCCAAAGGCCTACCATAGTCCTTTGATATTCTAATGCAACTCTCTTTTGAAGAACTTACTGTGTTGTGTCGTCCACTTTTGCGTCTTCCGTGATCTGTTTTAACTTTGCCAGATGCTTGTCCAACCACAGTCATGTGTGTGATCTGAGCAGCTCACCAGTGTTACAAGACTCTATAAACCCCTGCATTTTTTGCAAGATTTGCAATTTCCCTTTGCAATCAGTGTGTGTATGTCCACTTTATCCTGAATCCTGACAGATCAGGCTATTGATGCATAGGACGGTGTTGCTTGCATAGGAAGAGATGATTGGGTGGTGAATAATGTTCATACATGGACACTTTGTAAATAAAATCGTAATGTCAGTTTCTGCTTTCCTCTTTAAGCTGAAGGCTTGGAGGATTTGGATAATGTATTGTCAGAGAAAAGGAATTCCATCCAGCACAACATCAGTCTCTTCTCGGAGACTCAGTTTCCCGACCTGTTCACTGGCATGCCCTACTACGGTTACAATCATGGTCCTTTGCGGAGTGTTTTCTAGGCTGTGCCTCAAGCTCTGTACTTGCTGCTTCACCCACGTTACCTGGCTTAATCCTATTGTCTAGCACTATGGGAGACACTGGAATGCAGCTGTAAGCAGAGAAGACCAAGTCCGGGTCCACCTGGGGCTTCAGGTAGTGGAGAGGAAACAAGTGAAGAAGAAATTAATGGGATTATTTTAGAGAGTGATGAATCCTCTGTGGAGTCTAGAGAATAAACGGTGTGAGCAGGAGGGGTTACTTCAGATGGAGGAGTCAGGGAAGGCCTGACATGACCTAAGCTTGAATGATAAGAAGGTAACCATAGGAAGATCTTAGTGAAAATATTTCCAGCTTGAAAGAATAACTAGTGGTGAGGGCTGCAGGTGGAAAATGCTGGTATGTTGAGAGGTGTGAGGAAAAACAGCACAAGCTGGAGTTCTGGAGGGTGTGGCCCATGGTAGAGAGTTTGGATTTTTGTTTTAATTTTGTGAGGCCCTTCTTTGGATGATTTTATGCAGATGAATGACATAATCTAATTTTTATTTAAAACCCACAATATATAGATATCAATGTTTCCCAGATGTGGTAAAACAGAGGGTTTTTTCCCCCTCTTGTGCATAATTTTTTCTTGGGTATCCACTAATTCTATTAACTAAACTTTGTCTGCTTTGTTCATCTTCCCTTCCTTCTGTTTCTTCTTTCTCTTCTGTTCTTGCTTTGGATACCACATGTTGTTGGGAGTTTGAACTTTGGAATCAGGCAAACGTGGGTTCAAATACTAAATCTACCAGTCATTAGCTGGACAAAGTTAGAAAACTGACTTGAGTTTTCAGAGCCTCAGTTTCCCGACCTGTAAAATGGGAGTGATGATAGTACCTAACTTGTAGATTTGCTGTTATACTTAAATAAAATGTTTCTTGTTATAGACATTTATCCAAATAAATAAATAAAATGTTATACATAAATACAATGCCTCTTGTTACATACATTTATCCTAATGCTAGGAAACAATCCATGAATGTTAGCTATTGTTTTTACAGCTTGATATCATCAGGCTTTGTGTCCCACCCAAATCTCATCTTGAATTTAATCCCCATAATCCCCACGTGTCAAGGGAGAGACCAGGTGGAGGTGATAGGATCATGGGGGCAGTGTCCTCCATGCTGTTCTCATGAAAGTGAGTGAGTTCTCACAAGATCTGATGGTTTCATAAGGCGCTCTTCCCCCTTCATTTGGCACTTCTTCTTGCTGCCTTGTGAAGAAAGTTCCTTGCTCCCCCTTTGACTTCCACCATGATTGTAAGTTTCCTGAGGCCTCCCCAGCCATGCTAAACTGTGAGTCAATTAAACCTCTTCCTTTATACATTACCCAGTCTTGGGCAGTTCTTTATAGCAGGATGGAAATAGACTAGTACACAGCTGTAGCAAGTGAAAGTTTTAGCTTTGGCACATGAAAAAAAAAGATAATTCTTCCTAAGAAGTTTTGACTATTGTAATACAAACGTGTGTATGCATGTATGTTTAAATATATAACTAGAACTCTGATGAAGCAGCTTGTTTTGACTAGAATATTTGGTACTTTGAAAATTATAAACATTTCTGAAACTTGCTTGGCCCGGATACTTATGCTTCTTACAATAAATTGATTTATATCACTACTGTTTTTAAAAGTCTTCCTAGAAAAATCAAGTTTGTAAATTAAACTATTGGAATAATTCCTTTCCTTATGGCTTACATTTAAAAATACAAAATAGTAATTATATTAGTAATATATTAGTATAACAAAAATGACTACTGTTTACCAAACACCTATCATCTACCAGTCTGCAGTAAGCACTGTCTGGGCAATATTTCATTTAATCCTCAGAATCACCCTCTGAAGAAGGCACTGTTATTTTCATGCCCATTTGTAAGAAAACTGAGGCACAGAGACAGGAGACAACTTTCCTGGGTTATCCATTTAAAGAGTGAGCAGTTTAGAGCCAAAGCCAGGTTCCTCTGATCCACAATCCAAGTTCTTAACAATTACACAAGGATGGCACTGGAAGTAAGTTTTTAATCACATATACAGATAAAATGACTGTCTTTTAAAAAACATGCAGCACAAAGTATTTTTCTACACTAAGAAAATCAAAAATTTCAACTCTACCTTCTAAATATTTTGGAGCTGCTATTGTCATTCTTACTTGATTTCTTTTAAATTTTCCTTAAATTCTTTGATGTTTTTAAAAATGAAAAGTAACATCTCTTTGGTATGTCATCTTTTTGCATTTTTTTAACTTTTAAGTTCAGGGGTACACGGGCAGGTTTGTTATATAGGTAAATTTGTGTCATGGGGGTTTGTTATACAGATTATTTCATCACCCAGGTATCAAGCCTGGGTGATGAAATAGGTATTATTAATACCTGGGTTATGAAATAATATCTATTAGTTATTTATTTTTCCTGATCCTCTCCCTCCTCCCACCCGCCACCCTCCGATGGACCCCAGTGTGTGTTTCTCCCCCTGTGTGGCCATATGTTCTTATCATTTAGCTCCCATTTATAAGTGAGAACATGCAGTATTTGATTTTCTTTTTCTGCATTACTTTGCTAAGGATAATGGCCTCCAGCTCCATTCATGTTCCTGCAAAGGACATGATCTTGTTCTTTTTTATGGCTACATAGTATTCCATGGTGTACATGTACCACATTTTCTTCAACCAGGTTATCATTGGTGGGTATTTAGGTTGATTCCATGTCTTTGCTATTGTAAATAGTGCTGCAATGAACATATGCATGCATGTATCTTTATAAAAGAATGATTTCTATTTTTTGGGTATGTACCCAGTAATGGAATTGCTGGGTGGAATGGTATTTCTATCTTTAGGTCTTTGAGGAATTGCCACACTGTCTTCCACAATGGTTGAACTAATTTACACTCCCATCAACAGTGTATAAGCATTCCTTTCACTCCACTACCTCACCAGCATCTTATTTTTTGACTTTTTAATAGTATCATTCTGACTGGTATTAGATGGTATCTCATTGTGGTTTTTGATTTGCATTTCTCTGATGATTAGTAATATTGAGCTTTTTTTCATATGCTTGTTGATTACCTGTATGCCTTCTTTTAAAAAATGTCTGTTCATGTCCTTTGCCCACTTTTTTATAGGGTTGTTTAGTTTTTCCTTGTAAATTTAAGTTACTTACAGATGCTGGATATTAGACCTTTATCGGATGCCTAGTTTGCAAACATTTTCTTCCATTCTGTAGGTTGCCTGTATACTCGGTTGATAGTTTCTTTTGCTGTGCAGAAGGTCTTTCATTTAATTAGGTCCCATTTGCCAATAATTGCTTTTGTTGCAATTGTTTTTGATGTCTTTGTCATGAACTCTTTGTCCATGCCTATGTCCTCAATGGTATTGTCCAGGTTGTCTTCCAGGGTTTTTATAGTTCTGGGTTTTACAGTCAAGTCTTTAATTCATCTTGAGTTGATTTTTGTATATGTTGTAAGAAAGGGGTCCAGTTTTAATCTGTGTACGGCTAGCCGGTTATCCCAGCACTTTTTATTGAATAGGAAATCTTTTCCCCATTGCATGTTTTTGTCAGGTTTGTTGAAGATTAGATAGTTGTAGGTGTGTGGTCTTATTTCTGGGTTCTCTATTCTGTTCCATTGGTCTATGTGTCTGTTTTTGTACCAGTATTATGTTGTTTTGGTTACCGTATCCTTGTAGTATAGTTTGAAGTCAGGTAGCATGATGCCTTCAGCTTTATCCTTTTTGTTTAGGATTGCCTTGGTAGTAATTCAGGCTCTTTTTTGGGTTCCATATGAATTTTAAAATAGTTTTCTCTGGTTCCGTGAAGAATCTCAACAGTAGTTTAATAGGGATAGCATTGAATCTATAAATTGCTTTGGGCAATATGGCCATTTTAATGATACTGATTTTTCCTATCAATGAGCATGGAATGTTTTTCCATTTGTTTGTGTCATCTCTAATTAGCAGTGGTTCATTATTCTCCTTGTAGAGATCTTTCAGCTCCCTAGTTAGCTATATTCCTAGGTATTTTATTTTTTTTGTGGTGATTGTGAATGGGAGTTCATTCCTGATTTGGCTCCTGGCTTGACGGTTGTTGATGCATGGGAATGCCAGTAATTTTTGCACATTGATTTTGTATCCTGAGACTTTGCTGAAGTTGTTTATCAGCTTAAGAAGCTTTGGGGCTGAGACTATGGGGTTTTCTAGATATAGGATCATGTAGTCTGCAAACAACAATAGTTTGACGTCCTCTCTTCCTATTTGGATGCCCTTTATTTATTTCTCTTGCCTGATTGCCCTGGCCCAGACTTCCAATACTATGTTGAATAGGAGTGGTGAGAGAGGTCATCCTTGTCTTGTGCCAGTCTTCAAAGAAAATGCTTCCAGCTTTTGCCCATTCAGTATGATGTTAGCTGTGGGTTTGTCATACATGGCTCTTATTATTTTGAGGTATGTTCCTTCAATACCTAGTTGATTGAGAGTTTCTAACGTAAATGGATGCCTAATTTTATTGAAAATCTTTTCTACATCTGTTGAGATAATCATATAGTTGTTGTCTTTAGTTCTGTTTCTGTGATGAATCACATTTATTGATTTGCATATGTTAAACCAACCTTGCATCCCAGGGATAAAGCCTACTTGATCATGGTGGATAAGCTTTTTGGTGTGCTGCTGGATTCAGTTTGCCAGTATTTTGTTGAGGATTTTTGCATTGAAGTTCATCAAGGATACTGGCCTGAAGCTTTTGTTGTTGTATCTCTGCCAGGTTTTGATATCAGGATGATGCTGGCCTCATCAAATGAGTTAGGAAGGTCTCCTTCCTACTCAATTTTTTGGAATAATTTCAGTAGGAATTGTACCAGCTCTTCTTTGTACAACTGGTAGAATTTACCTGTGACTCCTTCTGGTACTGGATTTTTTTATGGTTGGTAGTCTATTCCAGATACCTGGATGTAAGGAATTTATTCTCTTTCAAAGCAACATATTGGTACTTTAAAATAAAAAAGGCTGTCCATGGAAAGTACTTTGTGTTTTTCAAAGACTTTTTCTCTGACTATAACACTCTTACTTACCACTAACTCCTTTGCTTTCCAGCCAGTGGGTAAGGAAGAGAGGAATTAAAAGGAAGGAAATAAGTTGGTGCTCTTGGCAGTTTGAAAAGCCCTTCCCTGTTTTGAATCTTAGCATTTCCCTTTTTGTCAACCATTCTCTCTTCCCCTGGCATGGACCATTCCCACAATTCATTTATACTCACTCTGACACTTCAGCCTTACTTGCTAACTTTATACCCTGATGCATCCACCTATCACTTACTTATTCTTCCTCTTTTTTTCTTCTTTAGTATAGTATTTGCCATCATTACGAATTCCTGAATCACAGAAAAAAAGGTTAAGAAGAGCTAGAAGATCAATGTGCTGACAGGGTGATTTCCTTCAGGTTCAGGTTTATGAGAAACCCCTAACATTCATCCCTTGGCTTGCCCCAGACGATTTCTTCCCTGTCCTTCAATGCTTAATCCAGCTCACTCTTCCCCCTTTTTTATTTGTTCTTTAGTCTAGACACTGCGAGACACTAGAGTTTGGCAAAAATAATTGCTAATGGAGGCACGTGTGTGTGTGTGTGTATGTATTTCTCACTACATATTAATGAGCAATATGAATAGATCAAAGAAATCTCAATTCTTCCCTTTCTTTTTCTGTCTTCCTGCAAACAGATATTGAAAAGTGTCTGACTACAGATGTATCAAGCAAAATGCAACGTTGTCAAAGGCATGTGAGAAACCTGAAAAGATAGCACAGTATCTGTCAATTATAAAGCACCTATTATGGAAAAGGCATTGTGCCAGATCCTGTGCATGACTTTTCTTCTTTAAGCATTACAACAGCCTTGCAGGAGACTATCAATATTCCCATTTTACAAATGAAGAGATTCAAAGATTTTTGGTGATTTACCCATTATCACACAGCCTATCAGTAGAGAATCTTCATCTTTAACTGGGATCCCAACATTCTTGGTGTTCTTTTTTTCCTGAATATTACACTCATTTATAATAGGGTCCTAGAAAAGAAGGACCCTTTTATCGTTAATTTAGGTCAAGGCAGAGGTCAAAGGAGAAAGGGTGGATGTTGGAAACAGTGCCCTTCCCTGGAAGGGTTGGCGCCTATACCCACAGACACAGTCTTGGCCAGATAACGCTACCCCTTTAATTCCACACTAGCCTGATGTCTAATTTGCCTTCTTGTGTAGACATCTGCTCTTCCAGCCTTTCAAAGAGAAACCTTCTGAGTACTGTATTTTAAAAATATTCCCATATTCTTAACAGTCTATGCTAATACAAGTCCTTGGTAAGACAGAGAGAGCATGAACTTAGAAGTCAGATTTCTGCCTGAAGCCAGACTCTGCTGCTTACTAGCTTACTGGGCAGCCAGGGGAGGGTATACTAACCTCTCTGACTGTCAGTTTTCTCACTCATGAATAATGATAATAACTAATGTTTGTGATATTTATTAAGCACTTAATATATTCCAGACACTGTTGTACTTGCTTTAAGACTATTAACTCATGTAATCTTTGTACAAAATTACGAGGTAGATTCATTATCCGTCTCCATTTACCAGAAAGTTGAGGTACAGAAAGTTAGATAACCTGGATTCAAACAGACATTTCGGCTCAGTGCTTCTGAAACGTGATTTTGTCCTCCAGGGGACGTTTAGCAATGCCTAGAGATATTTTTGGTTGTCATGATTGGGACATGTGACTGGCATCTAGTGGGCAGAGGCCAGGGACGCTGCTAATCAGCCTGTGATGCACAGGACGAACCTTCATATCAAAGAATAATCTGGTTTCAAATGTGAGTAGCGGTGAGGTTGAGAAACCTTGTTCTAGCTCCAGAACCCAAGCTCCTAATTGCTGTACTGCCTCCCGGTTGACATCGTGACAATATGCTGCTCACAGAGTTCTTACGAAGATAAAAGAAGATTAATTAACATTGACTGTCACTCATTCCACACCTGGCAGCTAGTGACTTTCCATTAAGTAGCTTTCCCTCCTCACCAACCTTGCCTTCTCCTCTCCCAAGAAAAGCAGGGTCCAGGGAGATCTGGAGAGCTAACTTCTACCTTTCAGAATGACCAGAGAACAACACAGTTCCAGTTTGCAGTATGGCTTTTGTATAAAAAATGTCTGGAGTCCGTTATTAGTGCCTGAATTTCCCAGCTTGGCTGAATAACCGCTGTTTATGTTTATGTTTACAGTCGACTTGGGAATAAGTGTCAAGACGGATAATGTGGCCACTTCTTCCCCCGAGACAATGGAGATAAGTGCTGTTGCGGATGCCAACGGAAAGAATCTTGGGAAAGAGGCCAAACCCGAGGCACCAGCTGCTAAATCTCGTTTTTTCTTGATGCTCTCTCGGCCTGTACCAGGACGTACCGGAGACCAAGCCACAGATTCATCCCTTGGATCAGTGAAGCTTGATGTCAGCTCCAATAAAGCTCCAGCAAACAAAGACCCAAGTGAGAGCTGGACACTTCCGGTGGCAGCTGGACCAGGGCAGGACACAGATAAAACCCCAGGGCACGCCCCGGCCCAAGACAAGGTCCTCTCTGCCGCCGGGGATCCCACACTTCTCCCACCTGAGGCAGGGAGAGCAGGAGGAGAAGCTCCCTCCAAGCCCAAGGACTCCAGCTTTTTTGAGAAATTCTTCAAGCTGGACAAGGGACAGGAAAACGTGCCAGGTGACAGCCAGCAGGAAGCCAAGAGGGCAGAGCATCAAGACAAGGTGGACGAGGTTCCTGGATTATCAAGGCAGTCCGATGATGTCCCTGCAGGGAAGGTAAGTGTGCCAAGGTGTATCCACTTGGTTCTGAACACATGCTCGGGGGCACTGATGGGATAAGACCACTGCACATATGCAGTCAGTCACCCTGGGCCTAGGCAAGGTAGCAAGCTGTTGACCCCTCTAGAACAAATAGCACATTGTAGCAGAGTGTCACCCCGATGTTTCTCTGGGTAGAAACATCTGTATGAAGAACAATAACAGCTGTGGCATCTGTTTTATGTAAAAGAAAAGAGGAGGTGAGTTACATGCAGATGAATTTGTCCATCCATTTTTCAAAGGCGGAAGTAGACGGGTTGCATTTACGATCAATAGATTCTGGACGGAAAGGCATTAGTGGAATAAAAATGGTTCCTAAAAGATGCTACCTAGTCTCTGTAGTCTGTTGACATGCAGACTTTTGTTGGAACACATTTCCTTTCTTACTCTTAATGGCCTGAATTGATATTAACTATCTTTTGCACTATGGTATGTGTTTGAATAAAGAGATTTTACAGCTCTGGGCAGACTCTTTAATGTACTAATTCTTTTCCAACAAAGAGGAGCATAATACCTTTGTAAAAATTAGGGGGATTTTTTGTTTGTTTGTTTTGGAGTTTTTGTTTGTTTGTTTTGGTTTTCAAAGAAGGTATGTCACTTTTTTCCCTGAGCAAACAAAGGCAAGCTCTTTTTGACACTAAAAAGAGCATTTGCTTTTAACCTTGAGAGAGCTTGTTTGTATTCAAGGCAGGAAAAGAACTCCTTAAAACAAGAAGGAAGTAAAATTTGATACATTATAGGTTTAGGGCGTGCATTTCCTTGGTTAACAGACTTTTAAAATAACAATTTTTTCAAAACTTGGGAATAAAGTTAAGTGCCACTAGCAGACTTTAGAGCCAGGAAAAAATTGGACGAACTCCGAATATGTTTGTCTTAATAACAATGCAACTTTGCACTTCCGAAGTGCTAATAATTACACTTGCTGTCATTTATCGAAAATGTTCAATGTGCCAGGCTCTACTCTAAGCACTGTATGTAAATTATTTTCCTTAATGAAGATGAGTATCATGTTAATCTGTGGTTTTAATGCATCCAGGGTGCTGTGAAGAATTACATTATGAAGACTGGGCACCACTGAACACTCTGGAGGGTTAGAATTGGGAAAAGATAGTCGGGATCATGTGTTTTAGGCTCTTACTGTCAGCATTCTTATGGTTTCTATACATTTTGACTCAGAGCTTATTTCCAACATGTCTTTCAGAGTTTAAAAATTTTCCCTTCAAACACGCACTTTCCAGTTCGAAAAGCCAGTTGAACAGCTTGCCATGTAATGTAAAGTGAGTCTCCAAATGCATCCAGGCATCTGCTCCTTACTGAGTGTGACACTGGGCCAGGCACAGGTGAGGCACAGGGATCACAGTGGAGAGTGAGACACAGAGGCTCCGCCCTGGTGGAGCTCACTGTTCGGTGAGAGAAGTGAATAAAGAAACCTGCAATTGCAATGCAAGATGCCAAGTGCTGTGCTGTTGGAGCAGAGAGTGGGGGAAATGCCAGACGCCAGGAGAACTGGGCTCCATGGCGCAGGGAACATTCCATCAAATGCATGAACCGGGACCTGAAAGTTAACGTGTACAGAGGCGGTAAACTGGTCATCAATATTCCTGCATAAGGGAAAAACTGCTTATTACTTGTGCCTGAGTGGGGAAACCATTCTCATTATTGGTCATAGACTTCTAAAGCCATTTGAGGTTGTGATTTTTTAACAGTCATGTGTTTCTTTTGCTTGGGCATCCAAAGCCTATCCATTGGCTGAGTTAGGAGAAGATTGAGTTATTTATGGAAAGACAATGAAGGAATGTGTTTTACTCATCTTTGCACAGGTGTCCAGTGATTCATCCAAATCCCCATCTTAATTAAGTAAACCAGTTCAGCATAGGATAGCCAGCCCTCCAATGTACTCAGCCATAAAACCTCAACACACTCAATCTATTTCTAGTCTAAGAAAAGCGAGGAAAAGTTTTGGAGTTGTGATTTATTAACTCAGCTTTCTTTATTGAAAAAGAACTCTTAGGGACAGAACCTCAATTTGAGTGGAATGTGTTCCAAAATGAGATTTGAGTCAGAAAATGGGAGCTTGTGTTGGGAACATGGCAGGTATCTAATATAGCAAAGCCCTTGTGTAATATTTTCAAGTTACAATGATCTCTCAGAAGACCCAAGAATTGTAACTGTCTTCCTTTCTGAATAAGTGAATTCGCTCCCTCAGATTCACCAATGAAGTCTGAATCTGATTTTGTTACATTACAAATTTCCATTTTTTTCAGTGATATTGAAATTTGAAACACTGAGTGCCCACTTTGTACCATGTACATATAAAACACAGAAAAGTTATGAAATAGCCATTTCTCCCTCAGCCTGTGAACTTGTGGATATCCAGATGCATATGCCTGCGAAGATTTTTAACAACAACAACAAAACAGCCTTCTGATTGTCAAGGTTTCTTATCTGACTCCCGGCTGCATAGTTCTGTATTTAGCGGGAAAAAAAGCAATTGTTCTATAAATGTAATGAGACAATCCAACCCTCAGAAAGTAACATGAATAAAACTTCTCAATCAGTGGCTTTCTTGGTGGGAGTACCACATTGTGCATGGATGGACGTCAGTGTATTGATTCAGAATTCTTAGGGTGAATTATGCCTTGGGCTCAGCCGCGTCCACTGCCCCCCTCCAGAAGCCCTTCCCCCCACTCTTATGGCTTGCTCCCTGCTGGATTGGAATTCCAACCACAAACCCACAGAGCTGTGAATTAGGAGAAAGATGCCACCATTTCATCCTGGGGGAAACACACAAATCTTCTGTGTTTTCAGATCGACAATCTTATTTTTGTGCCTTATAAAACTACATTCAGGGCATAGCATAATTAAAACAAGGCAAGAATTCATGAACAAATGAAGCATTTACTACATAGGCCAAAGAAAAGATAAATTATATGCCTGAAAGGTTTCACTGAGCTGTGATTCACACAAACCAATGTGTTGGCAAGGATGAGGTTTTTTTTCCCTCTCCCCACAACAACTGAACCAGAGCTGTAAGATATGCATTTAAAAGATTCATCACACACAAAAAATAATCACATAATGCAAACTTGACTTTTATTGGTTAAAAATAAAACCCACCAAATTTCTGTTATCAACACAGTACTTCCAGAGTTGTATTTGTGTTGAGTGGGGGTGTGGGGTGCTTAAAGTGTTGCCAGGCAGAGTTTCATAAGATTGAAGAATATCTTTTTTCTTTTAAAAAATGTAATTAAATCCTACAGGCATTACTTTAGCACCAGCCTTGTGCAAGGCATTTGAAAAATAAATCATGTTTCTAGACTTTCAAGGAGTGTATAATCTAGTAAGAGACATAATATTTTAAGAGACATTGTGATAAGTGCATCAGTCCTCAGGTTGGCTCAGGCTACTAATAATAAGAACAATATTCTGTGCTTTCACTTCCCTTCTTTTTTCTCTTGAACACACTCCATTCAGGCTCTTGTCACAGCCGCCATGATGTTGCAAATTCCCCACCATCACCCTGGTTGCCAAATCCTATAGATCTCTGTCTTTGTCCTAGTAGATCTGACCTGCAAGTTGAATCTGACACAGTGAGTGGGTGGGCCACACCTCACTGCTTGAAACAGCATCCTTCCACCTCCCTAGCTACTTTTCCTTCATCTCCTTTGCAGGATCTCACCCTGTAAATGTTGGACTTCTCCAGGGTTCACTTCTTGGATATCTCTAACTACGCTTATTTCCTTGAAGGTTTCCCTCAGTCCCAAAGGTTTAAATACTGCTATGGGTTGGCAAGTTCCACATTTACATCTCTAGCCTGGATCCATCCCTGAAGTCCAGACATGAGTCTCAGCTGCCTCCTCTTCCATGTGTCTGCTTGAATTTCTACATCCCCACTTGGCTGCTCACTGAGTATCTAAACTCTAATGTGTCCAAAATGGAACTCTTCATTCATCACCTAACAACAATAAAAACAAAATGCCCACCGGTTTCATTCACAGGGTTGTCCCTCTCAGGGCATGACAACTTCATCCTGCCTCTACTGTTTAGTGGTAGAATTGGAATTCAAGAACCAAGGTCTCCAGAGTCCTTTTCTACATGGCATTTAGTGTGAATTAAACGTAAGCATCATAGTCAGGTAGCCTAGGTTTCCTCTCTACCTCTGTCACCTACTGGCTGTTTGACCTGGAGCAAGCTACTTCACCTCCTGAGCCTCAGTTTCCTCATCTGTAAAATGGGGATAATAATAGTATCTAGCACATTTTCACATTGTTCATGCTTTTAGAGATTAAATGAAATAGGCCATATAAAGTACTTAGCACAAATTGCATTTTGAAAAAAAAAAGAGTAATTAGCTATTACTAGTATTGTGGGTTTTCTCCCTACTACCTCATATTTTATTTTTATATTTTGCCTTTCCCTTCCATAGTCCTCAACCCAAACTCACAGAGATAGCACAGTTGACTCTAATTTAAGAGTTGTATAACCAAAGGCACAAATCCTAACTTGGGTGAGAAGAGTATAAAAGTTGAAAAATTATTTTTGAAACACTAGAAATGTTAGTGTCCATGCCCATAAGCCTCGGTTTCTTTGTCTGACATTTAAGGTTCTCCACAATCTTTCCTCTGCCTATTTTCCAACTGCATTTTCCACCCTTCCCTTAAATTTCTCTAGTCAATATGGCCAACACCTGACCTGTGCAAACGCCATTTTCTCCGCCTTTGTCTCTTTCTCTCTCTGTTTATCAAACATTGACTTGATATTCAGCGCCAGGTTCTCCATGAAGCTAACCAGATATCTCCACTCTTGGATGATTTCGGACAGCATGAATCCCTCTCACATTTTACGTCAAATTCTGTGATTAAATCATTTTGAAGAAATCAGCTCATTAAGCCATCAAACCTGACCAGGGAATTCCTGTATTTTCAACCGTTTTACAGACAAAGAAGTCAACAGTTCAGAGAAACCAAATCACTCCTGACGCACAGCTAAAAATTGGCACAGCCAAATTGTCCATCTCCAAAGCCCATAGTCTTAGATAGTCAACGTTTCTATTTTTGCCAATTATTGAAACTTGTTCAATGAAGTTGTAACTTGAAGCAATGAAATTCAAAGATATTAGCATATGCAAAGTTGTAAATACCTAAAATCCCAAGTGAAAAATAAAAACAAAAAGAATTACCCAATTTCAACATTAGAAGGCCAAGTGAATTATTAATTGTTTCTTATTTTGTGTTGTTTCTGCCTTATGTCCACAAGGCCATGCCTTTTCAACTGGTAAAGAGAACTAGCCACCCAAAAGACTTTGTCAGTGCAAAGGGAAAATCCATCTGACATTATGCAAGTTTTGGAGTAAACAAGGTCCTCAGCTATACCACTGGGATTTTGATGCATTTAGCAGTAAGAAATGCTTAATATGAGATGTTTGCTGTGGCAGAGATGATGTGGAAGTGTTAGGAGCCTGGGTGACCTGGGTATGAGTCCAGACTCTACCACTTAATAGCTGTGTGGTTGCGCTAAATGACAATAATTGCCCCATTTTTAAATAATTCATTATTTCTAGGCTGTGTAGTAAGCATTTTGCATACATTTTCTGCTTTTATTCTTAAAACAACCCAACAAAGTAGGTATTTCTATTGCCATTGAACAGAGGAGAGAACTTGGGGAGAACTTAAGTTACCTGTGTAAGGTCACAAAGCTAATTAGTGGGAGAAGTGGAACAAAGAGCCATCTGTCACCTAAGCCTGTTATACTCAATCATTTCAAAACCTGTGTTTTCATCCACAAAAGGAAGCTACTACCTGCCCTAGGGATTTTTGTAAAGTTAGAAGATAATATAGGCCATCAGTAGTAGTAATGCTAAATAAAACGGTATATTTTCTAAATTGTTACAAACTTAGAAATGAATAATTATGAAATAGATCAAATGGCTTTTCAGAGTGATGGAGTTTGAATAGTGTATCATTTAGGGGTTGGTAATATATCATTTTTACTTTGGCTGCAGGAAACACACACACACACAACACTCAATTAATTAGTGGTTCACTTAACAAGGAGAATGTACTATTTCTTGCATGTAATAAGAACCCTAGAGGTAGGGGAGTTCAGGTTGCTTCAACATCTTCGCAGCCCCCACTAAACCGCCTCAGTCTTACTCTGCTGGTATCCTCCATTATTGCTTAGTCCCTAGGCTTAGTCCCTTGTGGTTTTAACATGATTCCAAGTATGCAGAAATACCTCTCTTTATTGTGCTTCATAGATGCTGCATTTTTACAAATTAAAGGTTTGTGACAAGCCTGCATCAAGCAAGTCTATCAGCACCATTTTTCCAATGGCCTGTGTTCACTTTGTGTCTTTGTGTCAGCATTTTAGAAATAAAGTTTTTGTTTTAATTTTTATTTTAAGTTCTGGGGTACACATGCAGGGCATACAGGAGCCCCTAGGTGACCTGCATGTGTACCCCAGAATTTAAAATAAATGTGTGCTGTGGTGGTTTGCTGCACCTATCAACTCACCACCTAGGTATTAAGCCCAGCATGCATTAGCTATTTATCCCATAACCCCCTGACAGGCCCCAGTGTGTGTTGTTCCCCTTCCTGTGTCCATCTGTTCTCATTGTTCAGCTCCTGCTTATAAGTGAGAACATGCGGCGTTTGGTTTTCTGTTCCTGCGTTAGTTTGCCAAGGATAATGACTTTCAGCTCCATCCACATCCCACAAAGGACATGATTTTGTTCCTTTTTATGGATGCATAGTATTCCATTGCAGTACTACTCACAATAGCAAAAACATGGAATCAATCCAAATGCCCATCAACAATAGACTGGATAAAGAAAATGTGGTACATATACACCATGAGATAAGGCATTTTTAAATTAAAGTATGTACATTTTTTTTTAGACATAATGCTATTGCACACTTAATAGACTCCCGGATAGTGGAGAACTTTTATGTGCACCGGGAAACCGAAAAATGTGTGTGACTCTATTGTGATAGTCACTCTATTGCAGTGACCTGGAATTGGACCTGTAATATTTTTCGATGTATGTGTCATAATGTCCTATAAATAAGAAAGGAGTTTCCTAAAATTTATCCTTAGATCCCTTTGGTGAAACTGAGTCACGTGTCTGTGTTGAAGTGCAAATAGCTATCAGCTAGCATTTTCAGTTTTTTCAGCAGAAAGAAGGTTCTTCCAGCAAAGTTAACATGCCACAGATAGAAACCAGATTTATCTTCTCTACCTAACATTGTCTGGAAATCATTAAGTGAATGGAGCAAGTAGAAGCTGCTACAGTATCCACCTATGGTAATTCATCTGAGTGTATTCATTACATTAGTTTTGCAATTTAACTGTGACCCCATAGTAAGAACTAGACTTTACAACTTGAGCTGATATACATGCGCATACGTGAAACAAAGAATTCATGAAGTAATACTATTCCTGCAGCCAGTAACCCCTGCAGGGATTTTTGTATTGTTTTCTATTCTGTTTGATTTGTTTACTGCTGGTTTTGACCCACTAAATTATTTTCCAATCTACTAATGATCACAGTCTGAAATTTGGAGAACGCTATTCTGCTATCTGACCGCTTTGACACATTGAGACAGTTATCTTAAGGTACATGGCCGTTTTTTATGCAACTGAGTATTCCCAATGCCTGGCATAATGACTGGCACATGTTGGCATCCAATAATGTGTGTTAAATGAACTTGACAAGAATAAGGGTGGTACACGTCATGTGTCAACTTTTCAAAGAGTGTTAGGATGTATTATTGCAATGTCATTATCTGGTCTGCCTAAACAACTTGAAACAGTCGTTTCAAAATATACACGGTGTATATGATTACACTTAAACTTTAGAATCATAGTACAATAGATTTGTACTATTTACTTCATATTTTAAATTTGGTCTTTAACATATCATGGCGTTAATCAGTGGAAATATCTAGTAAATTTTTTTTGCAATTAATTTGTAAAACAAGTTTTGAGTTATCATTCCCTCTGGTGTCGTCCCATCCGATTCGCTCCCTCAAAAATTATAACGGCTATAACTTATCAAGTTTACTAAGTCACGGAAAGGTAAAGTAACTTGTACAAAATCATAGTGCTAGAAAGTGGCAGGTTGGAAATTGGTCACCATTGCCCACACACGTACCCACTGTGCCTATAGGTTCAAAGAGATGGAACACTTTAAAACTTTTGAAACATCTTATATCTTTCAAAATTTCTAAAACTTGTATTAGTCAGGGTTCTCCAAAGGGACAGAACTAACAGGATAGAGGTATATATTAAAGGGAGTTTATTAAGGAGAATTGCCTCACATTATCACAAGGTAAAATCACACTGTAGGCCGTCTGCAAGCTGAGGAAGGTAGGAAGCCAGTAGTGGCTGAAGTCCAAAAGCCTCGAAAGTAGGTAGGCCGACAGTGCAGCCGTCAGTCTGTGGCCAAAGGCCCAAGAGCCCCTGGCAAACCACTGGTGTAAGTCCAAAAGTCCAAAGGCCGAAGAACCTGGAGTCTAATATCCAAGAGCAGGAATCATCCAGCACAGGAGAAAGATGAAGGCTGGAAGACTCAGCAGACCAGCTTAGCCCACCTTCTTCCACCTGCTTTGTTCTAGCCATGCTGCCAGCCGATTGGAAGGTGCCCACCCACATCAAGGGTGGGTCTTCTTCTCCCAGTCCGCTGACTCAAATGTTAATCTCCTCTGGCAACACCCTCATAGACACACCCAGAAACAATACTTTATCAGCCCTCTAGGCATCCTTCAATCCAATCAAGTTGACACCTAATGTTAACCAGCACACTAGTACTTCCCAAGTTGGTCTGTGGAACATTAGTCCAATAAGATGGGCCTATAAATAGGGCTCCGCTATGGAATAATTTCAGAAAATCTATTTGCTTTATAGTCTCTAGTGAAGATTCGCAATGGACATCAGCCTTCTAAAGGTTCTGAGAAGTCCTGCAGCAAGCATGCCTGTTTCACTTTGTTTAACCAAATGTTTCTCAAACTTAATCATCCATGTAACTGTTGGGCCTCTAACAAGGTGGCTCAATTTTCCAAGGAACGGTTCTTCTAGAGAATGTTGAGCTAGCCATTTAGACCAGAAGTTGTATGATGTTGGCTGTGGGTTTGAAGAAGTAAAATAAAATAAAAAACATAAACCAGAAATTGAAAACTAGCCACCTGTAGAATGCCTCTAGCCACAGATACGTCTTACTTGGCCTATATAGTGTTTTAAATAATATTTTAATTCATTAATTATATTTTTGAACTGACAAAGTTGATGATATTTTAAAGCAATGATATGTCAATACAATTCTATATTTCAGACTTCCCCACAATGGGTAGTTTTGCCCTATATTTGCAGACAGAATGTGAGTTGTGACTGTCCCTTAAGATGGGGCACCCACTCTCCAGTTTACCAAATGATTCCCAATAGCGCAGCCATGTAGGTTGTCCTTCGTCATAACACTTGCTTTGGTATTTTTCTTGGGTACAGTTGAGAATCAAGTAAATACACCCATCATGGACCACTTTACTTCCTTCATCCTTCATAGCACTTATAATTTGAAGCTGCTTAGATGACCATCTGTCATTCCAGCCTGAGAGTCTATCAGGCAGCCAGTGTTGGGCAATATATAAAAGGGGTGGATACTTTCATTGATTCATGCAACAAATATGAGTATTTTCTTTGTGCCAGGGATGATTTTAGGTTCCACAGCAGGTAGAACAGTGTACTTCATGGGAGCTTTCCTTCTAGTGGAGAGACCAGCAATTTAAAAAAGAAAGAAAATTAACAAGCAAACACTTCCAGAGTTTAGAAAGAACTCTGAGTGAAATAAACAGAGTTTTGAGATAGAAAGTGGAGAGAAGAGTGAAAATTACAACTGGGTGAGGAACAGAAACAGAGAAGTGTTTAAACAGTCAGTGAATAGGACGCGCCTTTTTCTTTCTTTCTTTGCACAGGCCAAACAATTCTTAGAAAGTCTGCAGCCTAATTCTGGCGCATTCAAAACTGTTTTCTCACTTCGGGGAAGTGTTTGTTAAACAGATGACGAATGTGTTCTAGGCTGTGGATTATGAGTTTTTTGTATTTCAAGGCAGGTTTTCTGGTGTGGTTTTTTGTTTGTTTGTTTGTTTGTTTCCATAACATTGGGTACTTTTCCTTTAGTAAATGTGAAATGCTGTTACCAGTCTGGAAGATTGTGCGTGTTAGGAACTAATCATGGAACAAAAGAATCTTCCACAAATCCCTTTTGCCCAATGTGGCTTACCTTCACTCACTCTGCCTGCAGCAGTATTTTCCCATTTTAAATCATACATATTGTCCAGGCGTGGTGGCTCATGCCTATAATCCCAGCACTTTGGGAGGCTGAGGCAGGAGGATCGCTTGAGACCAGGAGTTCAAGACCAGCCTGGCCAACATAGTGAAACTCCATCTCTACTAAAAACACAAAAATTAGCCAGGCATGGTGGTACACGCCTATAATCTCAGCTACTCAGGAAGCTGAGACATGAGAATCCCTTGAACCTGGGAGATGGAGGTTGCAGTGAGCTGAGATTACACCACTGCACTCCAGCCTGGGCAACAGAGCGAGACTCCATCTCAAAAAAATAAGAAAAAGAAATGACACATAAGTGGACTCTACTTAAGAGTGTGCCAACTCATGTGTCCTTAGGAATATCCCCAAAGCAAAACCTACTGCCCAAAGGGAAACAAGAGAAGAACATTTTATTGCTTAATTCTCTACCCACATTTTACTTGCCATTGGAACTCAAGTTGACAGATTCACTTACCCCTCCAGCAGAGGAGTTGCTGAGGGAGAAAACAGAAAATGCACACTAGCTTTATATGGGAAGCAAGTGTGTGTCGCTCTCTTAGATAGATTTCTCTCCACCCTCCACCTATGTCAGCAACAGACAATGGTTTATTTAATCTTACAAATGTAACATCTCCACATCAGTTAATAACTATGGATTAATGATGATGTACCATGCTAAGGCCCTGGGCTACACTTCTGCTGCCCCCATGTGAGATGAGCCTTAAATATCCTGAGGTTATGTCCACAGGGTAGTAAAACAGGTAGTGATGTTTTGATTTACAGTAAAGAGTATCACACTGGATAATTGGTGCAACCTAGCTTGGTTCAATTAGTATAAGCAGCTAAAATTAACATTGCCTCTCTCTTCCCCAAAAGAGGAAGAAAAATGGCTAAGTGGAACATTTTTATATCTGTGTTATCCAGACTAAATTCCCATCTCAGAAAAGATGCCAGAGGACAATGGAGATCTAGATTTCTTGGTTTTATATTTTCGTGTTATTTTATTTCCCTCTGAACTCTTAGATAATTTCTTGATCAACTACCTGGACCACTAAGAAGCTTGTTTCCACCATGGCACTTTGGCATATGCAATTTTAAAGTCTTCAAACACACATGCTTTCTGAATGAGCAAATCTGCATTTAATAATTTATTGATTGATAGATCAGTAGGGTGACTGTAGTTTATTGTACATTTCAAACTAGCTAAAATAGAATAAGTCAAATGCTTTTAGCATAAAGAGAAGACAAATATTTGAAGTGATGAATTCAAGTACACTAATTTGATCTTTACAAATTATATGAATGTATTAAATTATCACACGTACCCCAAAATTATGTACATCCATTATGCATTAATAAAAAATGTTTTAAAAGAATGTATTGAGAACACAATCAATATTTTATTCATGGGGCTATAAAATTTTTCCAGTATTGTATATAAGAAAAAAAGCTGAAATGAACCAATAGGTCTTCTATATTGATTGTGATACACCCTTACACTAGACACCATAAACAAGGGTGACATAGAAATAGAATTGGTCAGGTGAAGAAAGCCATAATATAATGTTAAATGAGAAAAGCAGATTTCGAAATAGCATACAGAAGAATCTCCTTTGGGTAAAAATGATCTCTGCCTGCTTGTGCCATAGATCTGTCATTCCCCCCAAAGAGTAGCGTGGAATAAATAATTGCAAATTGTTGACAGCAGTTGACTTTCGGTAATAGAATAATTGATGCATTTTGTTTTACTCTTTGTTCATCTGTATTTTCTCTTTTTTATAAAAGGAGCACTGTAGTGAACCACCAATCTAAGTAAAAGTAAGAAAATATCACTATCTAGGTAATTTCTTGATTTCTCCCCTAGGCTGCATTAAGAGGCTGACGATTCCTGAGCTGTGTTAGTTAGAAATTGCCGCAGGCTGCTAGCAACAGTTCAACAAGAGGTTATTTTTGTCTAACAATAATTTCCAAACTATGCCACCCAGAGCTTATGTGACAATTGATTGTTCAGAAAGAATAACAACTTTTTAAATATACTTATAGCTAATGTGTAATAATCTCCAGTAGGAAATCAGAGAGAGAAATTTTGTCCTAACTGGGCAGATTTGAAGCCCTTTCGTAACTGGATTTCCTGTGGTTGTGCCGTCGGTGTTCTTTCCCTGTGTTTGCCATGGGCTTGAAAGATGTGAATGCATTATTTAAAAAACTACTCAATGAATTTTTATCAGTTGATGTAAATTGGGTAGGAGTAGTGGAAAAAATAAAAGTACAGAATTACCTACATTAATATATATTTATATACAGTGTAGGTATAGTGCATATACCTACATTTATATATATACACATATATACACACACATACACACACACACACACACACACAGTGACTTTGAGCGCTGTAGTAAAACAAACTTTAAAAAAAAAAGTTTGGGCATCTTGGCTCATGCCTGTAATCCCAACACTTTGGGAGGCCAAGGTGGGTGGATCACCTGAGGTCAGGAGTTTGAGACCAACCTGGCCAACATGGTGAAACCCCGTCTCTGCTAAAAATACAAAAATTAGCCGGGCGTGGTGGCACATGCTGTAATCCCAGCTACTCAGGAGGCTGAAGCAGGAGCATCACTTGAACCTGGGAGGCTGAGGTTGCAGTGAGATGAGATTGCACCATTGCACTCCAGCCTCGGCAACATCTCAAAAAAAAAAAAAAAATCATAGTCTGCTTAGGAAATTCTGAGATTCTGCAAAATATCTTTAGTATTGGTCTTCACATTCCTTCCTGCTTGCATATTAATTTGCTTTCCTTTCTAGGCAAACTGGGGGACAAATTCTATCTTCAAAAATTAATCAAACCCTATTTTTCTTCCTGAATCTGACAATGGCTACATGCAGGTGTTTTCAGAAGAAGAAAAATGGCTCCATGACGGTCCAAAGACCACTGTTGCCCAGCAAATCGAACCCTCTGTGCTTGTGTGATGTTCTCTGGGGAGAGGAAGCAGAGCCTTCCCTTTTATCCCAGGCAGCACGGGGCTCAAATTGCTAACAGATGGAAAGGAGTGGAGTCACGAGTTTCTGTATTGTTCAACATTTTTCAGACAAATTTTTTTGTGTTCACCTGTACTTTCGGTACTGATTCGTAGTATTAAGACTCGGAGTAAAATCGGTGCTGCCCAGTGAGGAAATCTAGATGGAGCAGAGGCATCACAAATCATTCCAGACAAGGCTTTTTAAGCCTTACCTTATATTTTCACTTTAACAATGTAGATCTTGCTTAAAGGAGTCAGAAGTCCAGCTGACAATACACAGTTGAAAGAAAGTGCCAGAAGTTCCATATGGGCCTTATTATAGACAATCAAATTATGACAAGGCGGCATTATTCTTCAACATGACAAATTGTAATCACTTTAGTAGTGTTCCTGTCTGTTTGCTCTTTGAAGCCAACAAAAAAGAAAATATATATAAACTTCTCACACAGAGGTGAAAAACAAGCCAACACCACGGACACCTGTTTGCTTAAAGACAGTTTCCAGGTATTTCCTGGAGAATGTTTCTGTTTCCATATAATGTTGTTTGCTGAGAATGATTTGGAGGCCTGGTGAGAATGGCAGCAGCACCTACAAATGACATGTTTAAAGCACAGGCCACATGCTGGTGGCCTGAAGGCTGGACTCTCATCCCAGCTGGGCTTAGTTTGGCCCTTTTGATGTTTCCAAATTTTTTTAGTTATTCATGCGTATTTTGCTTTAGTCTTCATTTTAAAATGTAACATGTTCACTCTGTTCAAAACAAAAAAATTATAAAATGCCACCCAGTAGATAATTACTGTTTGTATTTTTTAACGTATCTTTCTAGGGTTTCTTTGAGCATGTATAAGCAATAAAAAGTGTATCTTTTTAGGGTGTCTTTGAGCATATATAAGAAATAAAACATAAATTCTTATTCTTTCTTTTTTACACAAACAGTAACATAATATGCACTCCGTTCTATTCTACTCTTGTTTTCAGTTAACAATACTTTCTGTGTCCGTAGGGAGCTTCCTCACTTGTAACGCCTGCAGAGTATTCTGTTGAATGGTTGTACCATGAGTTATTTAACCAGGACCCCATTAATGCCCTTTGGCTGGCTTCCAGACTTTCGCTATTAACCTCACTGCAATGAATAACCTTGTACATTTGCAATTTCACACGTGTGAGTTTAGGTTTATCCTCTACATCAACTCTTAGAGATGGAAATACTGGGTAAAAGAATATATTCTTTTTTACAGTTTTGGTACATAATGCCACATTGCCCTCCATCAGGATTGAATTAGTTTATACTTGTAATAGCAACACACGACTGCCTTCTTCACACAAGCTTGGCCAATGAATGTTTTTGTAAACATTTGGATTTTTTACTTTTCAATCTTTCTTTTCATGACTTCTGGATTTCTAGTCATACACACAAAAGCCTTCTCAATCCAAAATGAAAAGATGTTCTCCATGTTTCCTTGTAGTATTTTTAATCTATTTGGATTTTATTCTGGCAGAGGGTTGAGTTGTGACACCAAGTTAATTTTTTTCCAGATGGCTGCTCTGTTTTTCCTACATCTTTTATTTAAAAGTTCTTCACTTCAATAGACTTTAGGTATCATCTTTAGCATATACTGAATTCCTCTATGTATTTGGAATTTTACCACCTTGTTATCATCAGCCATACAATATATGTATGTAAGCCTGATGCTAACATATGTTGTATGGTTGATGGTAACATATGTTGTATGGCTGATGGTTACAAAGTAGAAAAATATACAGCAGAGAAAAGGAATAAAGTGGCAGGAACTTAAAATAGGAAAGGCCTTGGTGAGAAGATAATATTTGAGTAAACATCTGAAGGAAAGGAGATAGAATCAGTGCAGCATGGCACTGAAAAGCCTTTGGCCTCTGAAATCAGCTGGGCCTGGGGTCAAATCCTAACTCTACTTTATGACCTTAGGCAAGTTATTTATTCTTTCTGTGCATTAATTTATTCATCTATATAATTGGAATTACAAATAGTGCATACTTCATGGGATCATTGTAAAAATTAAATGGGATCTTTTTAACAAACTTAGCACTTGGCCTGACACATAAAGGCTGATCATTTTTATTGTTGTCATAGCCACTTTTTTTCTCATTACACACTCCTTAAATAATTCATGGCTGCAAAATATTCCATCACATTGTTACAGGTGAATTTCACATGTTAAAACCACGTGCTAATTTATTTAACTGCAGATCCCAAAAGTTCGACTTTTTAAGTGGTTCTTCATTGTTACTCTTCCAGAACTATCCTATAAAGCTTTTTTTTTTTAACTTGGAAATTATTGCGGATTCACATGCAGTTGTAAGAAATAGAACAGTTATCCCTTTATCCAGTGTCACTGAATGGTAACATCTTCAGACCTATAGTGCACTATCACAACCAGGATATTGACAATGATGCAATCAAATAGAGAACATTTTCATCCCCACAAGGATACTGCACACTGACTGTTACAGGCGCATCCACTTCCCTCTCACCCCCATCCCTTTCTTAACTCCTGGCAACCACTAGTCTGTTCTCCATTCCTGTAGCTTTATTATTTCAAGAATCCTATCTAAATAGTATCATACAGTGGGTACCGTTTTTCAGATAGGATTTTTTTCCCCTTCAACGTAAATCCCTGGAAATTAATCCAGATCACTGCGTGTCTTGGTAGATATTGGTCCTTTTCTTCCTTTTTGACTGCCAAGTAGTATCCCCTGCTGTGGATGTACCAGTTTGATGTGTGGTTGTTCCAACTTTGAGGCTATTGTGAATAACTTGGCTATAAACATTAATGTATAAGTTTTTGTATGAATGTAATTATTCATTTCTCTAGGAGAAATGACCAGAAGTGCAATCACTATAGTTGCATGTTTCATTGATTGATTGATTGATTGATTGATTGATTGAGATTGGATCTTGCTCTGTTGCCCAGGCAAGTGCAGTGGTGCCATCTTGGCTCAACAACCCAGGCTCAAGTGATCCTCCCGTCTCAGCCCCCAGAGTAGCTGGGATTACAGACACTTGCCACCAAGCCCTGCCTGCATGTTTAATTATTTAAGAAACTGTCAAACTGTTTTCTATTCTGCCTGTATCACTTTACATTTCTACCAGCAATGTAAAGTGATTACATTGTAAAGTGAGTAATCGAGTTTCATGCACCCTTCCTGGCATTTAATAGTCACTATTTTTTTGCTTTTACCACCTTGATGGGTGCATAGTGATATCTCATTATGGTTTTAATTTGCATTTTTCTAATAGTTAATGAGATTGAACATCTTTCATGTGCTTATTTGCCATCTGTATATCCTCTACAATGAAATACCCCCTCAGGTCTTTTGCCCATTTTCTAATTGGATTGTTTTATTTGTTTTTAATGTTGAGTTTGAGGTTTTTTCTCTTAAGTGTATTCTAAATACTAGTCTCTCGTCAGATATGTGGTTTGCAAATATTTTCTTCCACTCTCTGGTTTCCTTTTTCATCTTTTTAACAGGATCTTTTACAGGGCAAAATTTTTTAATTTTGATGAATTCCAATTTATTATATTTTCTTTTTATGGATTTTGCTTTTGGTCTTTGGTCTTTTATGGATTGCAGGTCTCAGAAATTTTGTCTTTTTTTTTTTCCCTAAAAGTTTTATATTTGACATTTTATGTTTAAGTCCATGATCTATTTTGAGATAACTTTTATATAAGATCTGAGACTTAAATTGAGGTTCTTTCTTTTCCTCTATAGATGTCAAATTGCTTTAGCACAATTTGTTGAAAAGACTATCTTTATTCTATAGAATTGCTTTTACACCTTTGTCAAAAGTCATTTGGGCATACTTGTGTGGGTCTTTTCTGGCTTCTGTATTCTGTTTGTTCTATATGTCTATGTCTCCACCAATACCATACCACCTTGCTTACTGTAGCTATATAACAAGGCTTATGATCAGATAGACTGATTCATCAATTTATTTTTTAAAAATTTAATTATTCTAATTCCTTTGTCTTTCCATATAAATGTTAGAATAACCTAGTCTGTCTCTACAAAATGTCTTGCTACAAGTGCTAGAATTTTGATAGGAATTGCGTTAAACCTGTATATCAATTTGGAGCAGATTGACATCTTTACTATGTGAGTCTTCCAATCCATGAACATTGTATGTCTCTCCATTTATTTAGGTCTCCTATATTTCTTTCATTAGCATTATATAGCTTTCAACATACAAGTTTTGCACATGTATTGTTAGATGTAAACCTTAGTATTTCATTTTTATATGATTATTATGGTATTGTATCTTTAATTTCAGTGCCCATGGGTTCATTCCTAGTATATAGAAATCTAGATCATTTTTGCATGTTTATCTTGTATTCTTCAGCCTTGCTGAACTCAGTTATTAATTCTAGGTGTTATTCTGCTGATTCCTTAAGATTTTCTAATTTTGAAAATAATGAAATTGTCTAATTTTGCCATCTTCTAATGGGGACAGTTTTATTTCTTCCTTTTCAGTGTGTATTCCCTATAATTATTTTCTTGCCTGAATATATTTCCTAGAACTTCCACTACTACGTAGAACACAAATAATGAGAGCTGACATCCTTGTCTTTCTCCTAATCTTAGGAGAAATGCATTCAGTCTTTCAGATTAAGGATAATGTTAGTTCTCAAATTTTATTTTGTTTTGTATTTATTTTTATTTTATTTTGTAGTCTTTATCAAGTTGAGGAAGCACCCTCTGTTACTGTCTTCTTCAGAGTTTTTATCATGAATGGAGGATTGAATTTTGTTGAATACTTTTTCTGCATTCACTGTTGTGATCATATGACCTTTCTTCTTTAGTCTGTCACTATTGTGGAGAACATCAATTAATTTTCAAATATTAATCAAGCTTGCAAACCTATAGTAAATCCCATTTGGTTATGATGTATACTTCTTTTCACATATTTCTGAAATCTACCTGCTAATATTTTGTTAAGAGTGTTTGCATTTATACTCATGAGGTATATTGATCTGTAGGGTATTTTTCCTTTTTTTTTTTTTTTTGTGCCATCTTTATCATTTCTGGTATCAAGTTTTTGGTAACTAGCTTTATAAAATAAATTAGTAAGCATTCCCTCTTCTGTTTTCTAGAAGAGTTCATGTAGAATTGGTGTAATTCTTCTTTAAACATTTTGTAGAATTCTCCAGTGAAATCTTCTGGGCCTGACTTCTTTCCTGGAAGTTTTTAAATTATGAATTCAATTTTCTTAATAGTTATATGGAAATTTAAATCATTTCTATTATATTGGGTCAGTTATAACAGTTTGTGTTTTTTGAGCAAATGTTCCATTTTGCCTGTTATCAAATTTATGTGGGTAGCATTGGTTATAGCATTCTCCTATCCAGTTTCGTACCTGATGCTGGGAATTTGGATCCTGACTCTCTTGCTCTCTCTTTTTTGTTGTCTGTTGTCTCTACTAATAGAGGTTTTTGCTGCTGCTTCTCTCTGTCTCTCCCATTATGCTGTTGATTTCACTCCCTGGGCTTTTGGTTTTCATTATTATACCTTTCAATTCTAACATTTCCATTTTAGTCATTTTTATATCTTCTATTTCTTTGCTAGGGCTTTCTAGTTTTTCATTTGTTTCAAGCATTGTTACAATTGTTAATTGAAGCATTTTGTTGTGGCTACTTTAAAATCTTTGTCAGAAGCCGGGCACAGTGGCTCACACCTGTAATCCCAGCACTTTGGGAGGCCAAGGCGGGCAGATCACTTGAGTTTAGGAATTCGAGACCAGCCTGGCCAACACAGTGAAACCCCCATCTCTACTAAAAACGCAAAAATTAGCTGGGCGTGGTGGTGCACACCTGTTATACCAGTTGTTCAGGAGGCTGAGGCAGGGGAGTCACTTGAATCTGGGAGGTGGAGGCTGCCCTGAGCCAAGATTGTGGCACTACACTCCAGCCTGGGTGACAGAGCAAGACTCCACCTCAAAAAAAAAAAAAAAAAAAAAAAAAAATTATTTGTCAGATAATTCTAGCATCTCTGTCATCTCATCTCCATGTTGACATCTATTGATTGCCTTGTTTTTATTATGTTTGAAGCCTTCTTAGTTCTTGGTATGACAAATTATCTTCGACTGAAATCTGACCATTTTTGTATTATAAGACTGCATCGGCCGGGCGCGGTGGCTCACGCCTATAATCCCAGCACTTTGGGAGGCCGAGGCGGGCGGATCACCAGGTCAGGAGATCGAGACCACGGTGAAACCCCGTCTCTACTAAAAATACAAAAAACTAGCCGGGCGAGGTGGCGGGCGCCTGTAGTCCCAGCTACTCAGGAGGCTGAGGCAGGAGAATGGCGTGAACCCGGGAGGCGGAGCTTGCAGTGAGCCGAGATCGCGCCACTGCACTCCAGCCTGGGCGACAGAGCGAGACTCCGTCTCAAAAAAAAAAAAAAAAAAAAAAAAGACTGCATCTTGCTTAAACTTTCTATTTTAGCTGGCTGTCCCTAACGCCATTCCAGCAGTACTGGGGCTGCTACCTCATTACTGTCAGGTTCCTCAACAGCCTTCATTGTGGGGGGAGGGGGTGCACTGGGTGGAGGCGGGAGTTCGTTCTGCTCACATGACCTCCACTGATACCACAGTGGAGATCTCATTACCACGGGCTGACGCTAACTCCACTGGGTCTCTTCTCACACTACCCCAGTGCGGAGAGGGAGGAACACCTCATTACTGCTGGGTGGGTTTGGAAGTCCAGGTTCCCCACGTGGTCCCCACAGACACCATGGTGGAGAGGGCTTATTACCAACTGGTGAGGATGAGAATCCCAGCTCCCTACTTAGCCTCATAGATGCCATCTTGGCAGGGGTATTGGGATAGCCTATTGCAGTCTTGTGAAGGTGGAAGTCTACACTCCCCACTTGGTTTTCTCTGGCATGGGAGATGGTGAGACCACAGAATGTCTTGTGGTATTCGGCTGGAGTAGTATGGTCATTGTCTAACAGTTTTCTATCTTGCTAGATTGCCCTTTCCTAGTCCTTTAGTCAGAGAGAGTAGGCTTTCGGGAAGGATTTGTGTATGTGTCAGAGCCTACAGGTGCTTCCAGGTTGCTAACATCTTCGACTCCAAGTCTGGGGTACATGAGGCAAAAAGAAAACCCAAGGAATTTACCATCATGTTGTTCCTCGGGTCCTCAGCTGGTCTGCCTTCTCTTCTCCGCCTTTCAGAGTCCTTTTATGTATGTTTTCTATATAATGTCCAGGGTTCTTCATTGTCCTTGGTGAGAGGAACAGGAGAAAGTGTGTGCGCCCCATCTTCCCAGAAGCAGAAGTCTTATGTTCTTTTTTAATGTCAACCTAAGAAGAAAACAAATTTCAAAGTAAGGGCTTAAGTTCAAGCTGAGAATTCCACCTGGAAAGGCCATAAAACTCTTACTCAGGAAGAGCCACAGGCAACCCTTCTCCTTGCCCCGGGACAGCAGATCTTGCTCTTCCACAGCTGCTCTCTGTCCAAGGCAGGAGACATTACTGCAGTTGGGAAATCAGGGAAGCAGAGAGGCTAGAGAAGATGTCATGGGGCAATGCAGAAAGGCCAGGGGCTCCTGTGTTGCTGGAGTTCTTTTGAACCGTGTCCACTCCAGTAGGGTTCTTTCTCCAGGTTACAGAAGTACTCACAGCTTTCTTCCTCATTCAGAGGACATCCATTGTGGCAGATCCTGATGGCTACCTAGATCCATGGGAAGATCCTGATGGCCACCTAGATCCATGGGGTCCACTTGATATGTTAGTAATTCCCATTCGCTTCAGCTGACATCACTATATTCCATTTTGTTTTGAGAAAGTTCAATAGATATTCCCTGTGTGTCTAGCCATGGAACCACAAAAAAGAATCATTGCCTTGCAGCCCTTTAGGAAACCCAATCCGGGCAGAAGCTGGGGGCAACCTAGACATAGCCCCTTTTATTTTCTGTGATGAGCACTGGGGAGCATGTGGGCTGTGAGGCCGGAGTAGCTCAGACCAGTGGACCCAGGCTGGGGGTCAGAAGAGCTGCCTGCTCACCTCCACGCCAGCTGCAGAGAACCCTGCCTACTGTCTAAGTAGCCAGCAGCCCATCACCTCACCCTCCATGGCCTTGCCTTTTTCTTTTCTCCTTAGCCGCCCTCACCGCCTGAGTCATCTGTGAGATGTATTCGTTTATCTGTATTTTTGTCCACTTGGTTTTTTCCCTTATGAGAATTTCAGCTCCCCAAGGACAGAGGCTGTGTCAGTCTCATTCACAGCTGTACCCTCACTGCCTCCATCAGTGGGAAGCACACAGTAGATATTTGATCAAAAACTTCTCTCCTAATCCTTCATGACACCATAGGCAGATCCCCAAACTTGCTATGATTCAAAAGTCCTGTTTGATCTAACTTTTTTTTTTTTTTTTTTTGAGATGGAGTCTCACTCTGTCGCCCAGGCTGTACTGCAGTGGTGCGATCTTGGCTCTCTGCAACCTCCAGCTCTTGGGTTCAAATGATTCTCCTATCTCAGCCTCCCAGTAGCTGGGATTACAGGCATGCACCACCACGCCTAGCTAATTTTTGTATTTTTAAGAGAGGCGGGGTTTCGCCATGTTGGCCAGGCTGGTCTCGAACCCCTGACCCCACGTGATCTGCCTGCCTTGGTCTCCCAAAGTGCTAGGATTTACAGGCATGAGCCACCATGCCCAGCCCAATCCAACTTTAAAACTTTAATCTCACATTCATTATAACATTCATCCCATTCCTGCTAGAATCAAGCTCTGCCTTGACCCGTGGCCTGAGGTCCTTGCAGTCTGGAAGAAGGGGTACTTGCTTTTTTTCCTCTCCTCTCCCCCAACTCATGTGTGTGAGTTTAGGGAGGAGGAGTTAAGGGAAAAGGGCTCTAGGCTTTTTGCCTTGCAGGTGCCATTGTTCTCTCCGACTCTGACTCTCTGTATTTTCTCTGTTGTGGGCATCCACACGATGTCTCTCTTTAGGGAATAGGTGGGGACTTCTCCACTTCCAAACTTGGTGATGGAACCCTCGGCTGCTTCTGCTGCTGTTGAGCCCCTTTGCCCTGCGCCCACCCTCCTGGTGAGATGAAGTGAGGCTGCCTGAGCCCAAACACCTTCCAAGGCACCTATTCCTTAAATGTCAGTCAACACTTCCTCAGTCTGACTTCAAATTGTCGTTATAACCATCTTGCTTTTCATAACCCCCATACCTCTGCTGAACTGAATAACCTGCCCCCAAACCCTCCCCAAACCCATCCCCACCTCATCTTTTTCCGCGTTTCTCACATGCCTTCCTCCATATCCGCTTGACAGCAATTTCTCCATCACCACCCCGCATTCCTCCCTGTTTCTGCGAGTCTCCTTGCAAGCTATGCTCCGTGGCCTTGGGCAAATGCTGCTTCATCTTCGAGTCTCCCTCTCCCTTCCAGTTCAGTCACTCTTGACCTTGGTGCACACTGGAATCACCTGGGGAGGTCTAAAAATATTGGCATCTGAGCCTCACCTCCAAAAGGACTAATGTAATTGGTTGGCATGGAATCTGGGTATTGGCATTTGTTTAAAAAGCTGCTCAGGTGATTCTAAAATCCAGCCGTGCTGAGACCCAGTGGGCTGATTAAACTAACTTGTCTTTTTTTTTCTTGAGACAGGGACTTGCTCTGTCACCCAGGCTGGAGTTCAATGGCACAATCATGGCTCACTGCAGCCTTGACCTCCCTGGCTGAAGCAATTCTCCTGCCTCAGCCTCCCAAGTAGCTAGGACCACAGGTGCATGCCACCACGCCTGGCTAATTTCTGTTTTGTTTTGTTTTGTTTTTGTTTTGTTTCGTAGAAACAAGGTCTCACTATGTTGCCCAGGCTGGTCTTGAACTCCTGTGTTCAAGCAGTCCTCCTGCATTGACCTCCCAAATTGCTAGGATTACAGATGTGAGCCACTATGCTTAGCCTCACTTGTCTTTTTATCAGAGAACTTGTCCCTATCTACTGACCTTTATCCACCATAAGACTCCAAGCATCTAGGAGAGAGGACAGTGTCAGATTCATTTTTGTAAGTCTCACAGCTCACCACAGTGCTCAGTAATTAAATTAAACACAATAATAATAGCTAACCATTACTGGATGCTTCCTGTGTGCTGCACATTCTCGTGAGTCCTTTATATGGATTATCCCATTTACTCCCTCAACAACCCTAAAAGGCAGGTGCTACTCATCACCCCACTTTTACAAAGGAGCAAATTGTAACCTAGAGTTAGGGAAAGTGCAGTACTGCAGAGGTGGAGATGACAGAGCAGGGATAGGGCCTGGGTAGCTGGCCTCTGCACAGCTTGTATGTAGTCACACTGAGGGTTAGGATTTGGGGAGACACAAACTTTCAGTCCACAATACACAGTGAAAGAATAACTTCAGAGCCCATGCTAACGCTGTGTGGCCTCTGCACAGCTTGTATGTAATGTAACTACCCCCACGTAGTTACTGAGTGAGGATGCATTCATGAATGGCGCTCCTGGGCAACACCTTACTTAGGCCTGTGGGGAATTTCTCAGTCTAGATTTATGTCTTGTGCCACTTTCATAATGACTCATCTTCAAGACACCTGTTCAGTTATTCATGTAATAGCTTTATTTAAAGTTTTACTTTATACTGACTGAACTTCACCTAAGCAAAAATATCCATAATATCAAAAGGTTGATGCTAGACTTATTTTTCTAGTGCACAATTCTTAGTTCAGGCTGCTATCAAAGTACCATAGACTGGATGGCTTATAAACAACAGAAATTGATTTCTCACAGTTTTGGAGGCTATGAGTCTGAAACCAAGGTGCCAGCATGGTTGGGTTCTGGTGAGGACCCTCTTCTGGGTTGCAGACGGCCAACTTCTCATTGCCTCCTGGAGTGATGGAAAGAGGACTAGAACACTTACTGGGGTCTCTTTTATAAGAGCACTAATCCTACTCATGAGGGCTCCACCCCCATAGCCTAGTCACCTCCCCCAAGGCCCCTACCTCCTAATACCATCACATCAGAAGTTAGGATTTCAACACATGAATTTTGGGGAGACACAAACTTTCAGTCCATAATACACATTAAAAGAATAACTATGTGTGTGTGCACATACCACCTAAAAAAAAATCGCCTCCCCCATACGTATATCAACACTCCTCTGCTATAAACAGAATTTGCAACCATCCTTCTAATCAACCAGCTTAACCACTTGGATCCCAATTATACCTCGGAGTTCGTTTTTAAAAGTTCAACTCATATTAGAACCTGTTTTTTAAAAGTACATCTCTTCCAAAGCAAAACACTTTTCTCCTGGAATTAACAAAGAAAACCTAACAAGACTGTTAAGGCCGTGGCTTTTATTTGCTTTTAGTTTTATGAAGCTTCAGCTGTTTATGAGGCATTTCACAAGAAGTATGCTTCCATTTAGAAAGAGTCCTGGGGCTGAATGAAACCCTTGTAGAATACGTGTATTATTGTTACTTTTAAAATACTCACCAAAATGTGTTTCTTGTATTTTTGTAGCCATTTCACAAAAGCCCCATTTTTAACGCAAATTATTCCAACCTGGCCTTTGGTGTTAGGCTGGTCTAAGTGCGTAATCTAAGTGCCAACTGAGTGATGAGAACCATGGTATAGAAATTCAGAGAAGGGGACAGATTCCATGGGTGGCATGACCCAGAAAAACGTCAGTGGGAGAAGGTAGACTTGATTCCAATCATGCAGAATGCATTTGAAGAGGGAAGACAGAAGCTGGAATAGAGAGCCCAGTGTACAAAGGCATAGGGAAAAGAATTTATTTGTTCCATATCCTTTCATCCTTTAACAAATGTTTCTCATGAATATACTCTGTGTCAGGATCTTTGCAAATTGTATGGCGTTCTTATTGCTTTTTTTTTTTTGGTCTGTTTGGCTAACATTTATTAGACACTTCTATACTAGGCATTATGCTAAGGAATTTACATGCATTGTTTCTTATGGAAACTCACAACAAATTATACCAGGCAAGGTTTATTATTAATCCTGTGTTCCATGGGAAGACCATATCTCAGAGAGGCTAAGAGCCCAGCTGGGGTTCCTCAACCTGTGAGTGGAGCTGAGAGGTGAATATGGAGTCTTTGTCAGGCACTGGGACTTTTATCAACCACTTGATCCTGTTGTGAAAGAGACACACACAGTGCCTGTCCTCAGATGCCCAGTTGAGCAGGTGATACTGGCAATTAATCAATTATGATTCAGTATGATGGGTACTGATGAGAGGGGAATTATGAAAACAAATAGCATTAAGAGATAAAGAGCTTAAATTCTTGTTTGCAAAATTACTCAGTTGAATACCAGTCTGTGGGAAAAGAAAGAGAGAGATTGATCATTGACATTCATTCTTCCCTTCATTTATTCATTTATAAATAATGTTCATAATCGTTATCACAAATTAATATAAAAAGATCTGCTACACCCCTAGAACAAGATTTATTATTAATTTTAGGTGACAAAGTTCATATTTCAAATACGCTTATTAATTTCAAACTTAGGGAGCTCACTTCTTTTCGGACCTGATTTGATCCTCATTGCTGTTCACATGCTAATGTAGCTCAAGATTCATGAATCACCAAAAATGACCTCACCTGTAGCCAGCTACAGGGAAGTCAACACCGTCTACTATTAACAGAGTAGAAGCCTTCAACTAAGGGAGAGTTACAGGAACTGGCCTTGCCCTCTTGCCTAAACAGAAGAAAACCTGGACAAAAAACACCAAACAATAATTTTTAAGACTGTTTTAAGATATCAGGCAACAAGGATAGGTGTTCTCTGAGAGACAGGACATAAGAGATGATCCCTATGTCTGCTCCTGCCTGCTGCCTTGAGAGAGTTTCCAGCCCACAGCCTAGGGGGCAGGAACTGAGGCAGAGTGCAGCAGGCTCCTTGAGCACATGGTGGCCAGAGTTCATAGACAAAGCATCAAAGGAGACAGAGAGAATGTAGAGCAAACTCCAAGGGTCTGTCAAAGGGCCTCACAGAGTACGAGGCAGAGAGCTGACCAACATGTTCATGTGAGGAAACTAGCAAAGACTGGAGGGGAAAAAAAAACACACCGGAAAGGCATTTCCACAGGGCCAGAGAGAGTGCCTTCTCTCACCAGCCAGGCTAGAAAACCTCATTATTAATAAGGCACTGGGTAGAGTAGTCACATGGTCTTTCCTCATTAGCGAGAAAAGATTAGCTTCCTAGACTAGAAACGATTTTGGTCCTGCCTAATGTAACTGCCAAAGGGTTATTTTTGCCCACTGCCCAGACAGAGCCAATTTATCAAGAAAGGGAAATGGCAATGGAGAGAGTTTAATACACTTAGAGCCAACTAAATGTGAGATTAGAGTTTTATTTTTACTCAAATCAACCTCCCCCCGGAATTCAGAGGCTAGAGTTTTTTGTTTGTTTGTTTTTGGTTTTTTATTATTATTATACTTTAAGTTCTAGGGTACATGTGCATAACGTGCAGGTTTGTTACATATGTATACTTGTGCCATGTTGGTGTGCTGCACCCATCAACTCGTCAGCACCCAAGGCTAGAGTTTTTTTAAAGTCAGTTTGGCAGGCAGAGAGCTAAGGCATGGAGGATGCTGATTAGTTGATTGGGGGCAGAATCACAGGACATCAGAGATGTCCTCTTGTACCGAGTCAGTTCCTGGGTGGGGGCCGCAAGTCCAGATGAGCCAGACCAAAATGCAGGGTCTGAAGAACATCTCAAATACCAATCTTAGGTTAAAGCAATAATGTTTTCCGTATGACAATTGGGGAGGTTAAGAATCTTGTGACCTCTGGCTGTATGACTCCTGAGCCATAATTTCTAATGTTGTGTCTAATTTGCTAGTTTTACGAAGGTGGACTGGTCCTCAAGAAAAAAAGGGGCTTGTTTGGGGAAGGGACTGTTATCCTCTTTGTTTCAAAGTTAAACTATAACTAAATTCCTCCCAAAGTTAGTGTGGCCTACCCCCAGGGATGAAGAAGGGCAGCTTGGAAGTTAAAGGCAAGATGGTGTTGGTTAGGTGAGATCTCTTTCACAGTCACAATTTTTTCGCTCATAGTTTTTGCAAAGTCAGTTTCACGAACGAATCTTAAAAGCCAGAACTAAGAGGATCAAACTGATTTTAAGTATTTTAACTATCTCCAAAAACACAGTTCAAAAATATTTATAGGAACAAAAATGCCCAGCCACCCAAACAGGTAAGATTCACAATGTCTGACATGCAAACAAAAATTACCAGGAAAGCAAAGAGGCAGGAAAATGTAACTCATGATGTGAAGAGAAATCAATCAAAACCTACCCAGAACTGACACAGGTGTTAGAATTGGCAAAAAATAAAAAGCAATAAAAAGAATTAGCATAAACGTGTCTCATATGTTTGGAAAGTTAAGTAGAGACATAGAAGATATATTTTTAAAATCCAAATCAAATTTCTAGAGATAAAAACTACAGTGTGTGAGGTGAAAAATACACTAGATGACATTAACAATGGATTAGACAATGCAGAAAATAAAATTTGTGAGTTTAAATACACAGCAATAGAAACTATCCAAAATGAATCATGGGGCAGTGGGTGAAAAGGAAGAGGGCTTTTTTAAAAAGAAGAAAGAAAGGAACATCAATGAGCTACAGGATAACCCCGAGTAGGCTAGTAGGCAGGTAATTGGAGTCCATGAAAGGAGAGAAAAAGAAAGAAGAAAAGATATTTGAAGACATATGGCTAAAAATTGATGATTGATAGTCTCACTTGGATTGAATCATTTGTTCATTCATTCATTAGTAATTATTGAGACTGTACCATGTGCACAAGTGTAGGTGCTGAGGAACCATAAGGGAGAAAAAGAACCTTCTTTGGGTTATATTCCAGTGAGCGGAGAGGAACAAAACACAAAATGAGTAAGTGAGAGTTTTAATATAATTCTCAGTCTTGCCACTGAGAGCCAGATAATTCTTCACCCTGTGCACTGCAGGAATTTTAGCAGCATGCCTGGCATCTATCCTCTAGATACCAGTAGTAGCTCACCCACCCACTACTCGTGACAATCAAAAAAAAATGTCTCCAGATGTTACCAAATGTCCCTGGGGAGAAGAGGAGCCAGTAATATATTAGAAGTGAAATATACTAGTAAAAAAAATAAAGCAATTAGCAGCATCAGATATGCTGAGATATATTATAGCAACTTAAAGTAAAGTGGTAAAGAAAGACCTCGATAAAAACATGGCCATTGGCCTGGGCACCCAGCCCAATGGCCTGTAATTACATGACTGTAATCATAGCACTTTGGGAGGGCAAGGTGGGTGGATTACCTGAGGTCAGGAGTTTGAGACCAGCCTGGCCAACATGGTGAAACCCCATCTCTACTAAAAATACAAAAATTAGACAGGCATGATGGCACACACAGTAATCCCAGCTACTCGAGAGGCTGAGGCAGGAGAATTGCTTGAGCCGGGGAGACGGAGGTTGCAGTGGGCCGAGATCGCACCACTGCACTCCAGCCTGGGTGACAGAGTGAGACTGTCTAAAAAAAAAAAAAAAAGTGACAATTGAAAAAAACTTGAAGGAAGTAAGGTCGCATGCTCCAGGCAGGCAGAAGCTCATCCCAGATGTAAAAGTCCTGAGGCAAGAGCCTACCTGACGTGTTCAAAGAAGAGTAAGCAGGTCACTGGGGTTACAAAAGAGTGACCCGGGGGAAAATAAAACAAAAAAAAAAGGGCAGAAAAGCAACGAGAATGGAATGGAAGAGGGGTACTTCTCCAGGAATGAGCAGGAGGGTCCTGTTATCACAAGGAGTAAGGAATGCTGCTTAGGCAAAAACAAGTTAATGCTTACACTTGCCAACCGTGTGGCCTTGGACATGATGTTTAAACCTCTTTGGGGCCGGGCGCGGTGGCTCAAGCCTGTAATCCCAGCACTTTGGGAGGCCAAGACGGGCGGATCACTAGGTCAGGAGATCGAGACCATCCTGGCGAACACGGTGAAACCCCGTCTCTACTAAAAAATACAAAAAACTAGCCGGGCGAGGCGGCGGGCGCCTGTAGTCCCAGCTACTGGGGAGGCTGAGGCAGGAGAATGGCGTAGACCCGGGAGGCGGAGCTTGCAGTGAGCTGAGATCCGGCCACTGCACTCCAGCCCGGGCGACAGAGACAGACTCCGTCTCAAAAAAAAAATAAAAATAAAATAAAATAAACCTCTTTGGGCCTCAGTTGTCTCATCTGTAAGATGCCTCGCACAATCTTGGCAAAGATTAGATAAGACAGATTTGTGAAGGCGCCTCATAACTGTAAAGCTCTACAAGCATAAACAAGCATTGTTGAAGACGTAAGGGTGACATGTTTAAACAAGTTACAAGTGCAGTACTTTTTGGGAGAGTTAAGTTATGAAGGATTTTTATGGGTGGAATTTATGGATTTAGTCTATATTTATATACACTCCCAATGAGGATCTTGGTTCTCCACCACCTGGATTTAATTTATATGATGTCACATTTTACTGCACATACTATATAAGTTTAGCAAAGTTGACACTCATGGCCAAATAATCTATAGCATTTTAAGATGTTCAGTTCTGACAGGTCTGAGTTATAATCCCCAGATTGGCCTCTCTCAAGCTGTGTGACCTTAGACAAGTAACCTAAACTCTCTGAGCCTCATTTCATGGTTTGAAACTGTTAATTGTAATATTTGTCTCAGAAGATTGTTGTAAAGATTAAGTGACATATGTTTAATACATTTATTTGTACAGTGGTTTGCATGCTGTAATTGTAAAATATTTGACATATTGACATTATATATTATTATATAATAAATAATGATATACTAAGATTAAGTGACCTTGTTCAAATTATACTAACTTAGGAAAGAGAAACCACTGGTGTACATGTAGTGCTTAATAAATAGTTGATGTAATTTGTACATTTGTCCCCACCTAAATCTCATGTTGAACTGCAATCCCCTATGCTGGAGGTTTGGCCTGGTAAAATACCACAGGGGTGGATCCATCATGAATGGCTTGGGCCATCTCCTTGGTGGTAAGTGAGCTCTTGCTCTGAGTTCACATGCGATCCAGTCATTTGAAAGTTTATGGCACCGCCCCCTCCACTCTTTCTCTCTTGCTCCTGCTCTGACCCTGTGCTGTGCCTGCTCCCACTTCTCCTTCTGCCATGATTGTAAGCTTCCTGAGGCCTCCCAGAAGCCAAGCAGATGCCAGCCCCATGCTTTCTGTAAAGGCTGAAGAACTGTGAGCCAATTAAACCTCTTTTCTTTATAAATTACCCAGAATCTTTATAGCAATGCAAAAACGACCTAGTACAATCATCCATTAAAATGAGTTGAATAGTATCTCAGTGGTTGAGATAGTCAACCCATATCAGTTTATACTGCTGGTCCAGACCCTGCCAACCCCAGAGGAGAAAGTATAAAATCCAGGGTCTAAATGCAGTGCTACCACATCCCACTCTACACTACTGGGAGAAGCGGTCAAAATAGAAATAGCAAGTCTTCTGTGGGCTTCTGCCAGCTCACACACTGGGAATGGTTAGAAATTGCTTTTGAGGAAACAGAAGTGTCTCCTTCCATTCTCCTGTAAGTAAAGAAACTGGCAGCATGGGGGCAGGGAGATGGTGTGGAGAAGGCGGAACCCACCGCCCGGGGATGAAAGGAAGGACTACATGGGGATGAAAGGGAGAGCAAAGAGTAAAGAGGAAGCTCAACCAGCAGGTGAGGGTCAAGTCCGCCTCCCTCACTCCACCCATCTCCAGACCAAGCTCCCCACTGCCAGGCCATGACCACATGCACCGACCTGCCTGGCCTGGACACGTTTTAGGTCTCACCTGTCCCCACCACCGGTGCATCAAACAGCTTCTCAGACCCACCGAACTACCTGCAGGACCTCTCTGTTGAAATCTTCTTATTTTTGGCAAAAATATTAATCAAGTTTATATAATTTGCATACCTCTTGACCCAAAAATTTCACTTTTGATAATTTACCCAAAGAAAATATAGACACACATGAGTATTTAAAAATAAAAGTGTGAGATGCCTACTTTACTACTGCTTGTAATACTCTAGATGTACAACTATACACACTGTGAATGTCCATCAATAAGGATATTAGACAATAAACAATGTGATAACCAAGCTATGGAATAAATGTCACCTGAGTCGTAAAGAATGATGCAGGTTTAGCTGTGTTGCAATGGGAAGTTTCTGTACTACTTTTTCACGTGAGAATTTATGCTGGTACAGATAGCGCTATTCTATGTTTGTAAAATTTTCATAAATGATGCATATTTACTGAACGCCTTCTGTGGGCCTCGCTGTCCTTGGTACTTGAGAAAAGCACTGAGTGAAGTAGATATTATCCCTGTCTTTGTCGAGTTTATAGTCTAATGGGAATATAAGAAAAAGCACAAATACTGAGAAGTAAACAGAACTGCTGATACAGCAAAGATTTTTAAAAGGGCAAGGGACTCTGGTGGAGACGATGGCGGTGGGAGGACAGCCTTAGATGAAGGTTTAGGGATGATCTCCCCAAAGAGATGACACTTATGACCTTAAGGATGGATGGAAATTACCTATGGGCAGACAGAGGAGCAGAATGTTTCAAACAGAGAGCCAGAAGTTTGGAAATAGCCTGTGGTATGTTTGAAAAACTCAAAGAAAGCGGGCCAGAAAATGGAGTGAAGGAGCACATGGCACAGAGAGGACAGAGACCAAGGCAGGGGCAGGCCATGTTAGACATTGGAGATCCTGCGTCAGAGTTTGGGTTGACTCCAAGAGCTGTCAGAAGCTACTGGAGCGTGGTAAGGAGTGGGAAGATGGGATCAGTTGAGTAAAGAACGTATTGGGAGGGTCAGGAGCCCAAGCAGAGACAGGGCCGGGGCTGTTGCAGTCATAAGGTGGAGAGGTGGTAGCTTCCTGTCCTGGGGCCCTGAGAGTGGAGATGGTGAAAGGAAGACAGATTCAGAACGCATCCTACCCTCCTGAGAGACGTCGGGGAGAAAATCATTTCCCCTGTCACACCCCTCTCACCAATGAACCTCAGATCTCAAAAGCAAAGTAGTTATTTCAAAACACCAGTACTTTTTCTTTTTTCTTTTTTTTTTTTTAAGTTGATATCACTCACCTCTGTGGAAATTGTGGGAAACCAAATAACACCATCTCTGGGGATAATGTACACATCATTAGATAAGGAGACTACAAAGATGGAAAATATCAATACCTTACACAACTTCTTTGCAGAATTGGAAGAAAAGGTTTTTTGTTTGAAATGCAACATGCACTGCTGTGTTTGTTACCCTTTGGCTCCAAACAATGTCCCTCCGACCAACAGCAAATGCTGAATATGTTAGAAAGAGGGGGAGGGAAGGAAGAGTGACTCTTATAATCTCATGATTGTTCTGTACACCCGTGGGCAGAAGAAGTATGACTGGAATTAGTGGGTAAGAGAGAAAGGGGTGTGAAGCAAATGTATGACTTTGAGAGTTCACATTCATCAAGTGGCAACTGTGAAAACTTTTGCTCCTAGGACATAGTTGACGGCAAGGAAAAAGAAGGACAAGAAGTTGGAACTGTGAATTGCTCTGTCCCTAGGGACCCAGAAGGACTGGAGACTGCAAAGGGTGACTCCCAGACAGCAGCTATAGCAGAGAATAATAATTCCATCATGAGTTTCTTTAAAACTCTGGTAAGCAGTTTTCTCCTCTTTTCCCCTCAACTCGAATGCTCAAAATTTTGTTAATTCTAAGAATAATGCACATTTGAATGTTCCTGTACTGAATGGATTATCATGGTGCGGTTGGAGCACGGGAGGGAACAGGGACAAGATGTGCTTCATAAGGAAGCTGTGTTAAATCAGGCTTTTAGCGAGAGAGCCCCTGAAATTGGGAACCATGGTATAAGCAGTGGATGCCCAAATCATGTAATATGGACTGTGTTGCAATAGAATTCTATTGCAATTGAATGTCTTATGGTCCTTGATCATAAAAATAATTGAAAAATATCTCCCTGTGTCATAGACCTCAAAGCAGTTTTGCCACTCAAATGGCAAATAAAATACTGTAGAAATCACTCAAAGAAAAAAAAAAAAAAAAAAAACTCTGAATGAATGAATGCATAGTGAAGCAGACCATCCCAAATGTGTTTGGGCATTTCCAAATATCAAGACTAACCTCAAAAGAAAAGACAGTGAATGTCAACAGAATGTGCCACAAACACCAGAGGGTTGCACATGTGTTTGGAGTAATGGTAGAATTTATGGAAAGTCTGTGGTCTTCCAGGAGACAGTTTTGAGTGTGGTCAAACTCTTGGTAAACGTATAAGATCAAATGTATCTCATTCTAAGATATTAATTTTGTTAACTTTTGTATTACCCGGCAGTCCTGAGATTTCTATTGAACTAAAAGTACTTCTCATTTTGTTCTTGACTTGTATGGTGAACTGGACCACCCTAAAGAATTATTTATCTGTGAAATAAAAATCACTCTAAAGAGCAATGATTTCTAATATTTGGCTTTCTCAAACTTTTAAGGTTTCACCTAACAAAGCTGAAACAAAAAAGGACCCGGAAGACACGGTAGGTAGTCTGAAGTGTGTATGTATATGTTTGAGTTTGCACATAGAACTGGATTTGAATTTGTGTCTGCTTGCTTGTTTTTTGAATATGTGTGTGTGTATCATATTATATCTATATATGTGACTAGCAATTTAATAGTGCTGTTAGATTGTCTTTAAAATATTTTATTTATGTTAATGGCAGTTTAATTAAAATTTTACTGGAAGGCGTGAAAGATGTGCCAACTCTGGCTAAAGAATATCACAATACCAATTTCTTATATAGCGTAAGAACAGAATACTAGTAATTATATCATCATCTTAGTCTTTTCAGTTGTGTGTAGAGGGACCCAGGGAATATAGTAAAACACAGTCCGTCTAAAGTAGAAGAAAGCTTTTCAGTAGGACATGGACTCTAAAAAAATAAAGTAGAAGAAAGTTACTATATTTTTGTCTTTTAAAAAATATGTTATTTTTCAATGTAATTTGAAAAATAAATCTTTACTGCAAAGGCAGCAGTTTGGTGAAATAAAATAGCTTCCATGGGACACTTGCCAAACGGATGGCCATGCAGAGGCATTAGGACACACTACAGAGCCTAGATTCTTCACTGTCATACAAGAAATTCAGCCAAGTCCCCTCAAAATGCATTTGGTTTGAAATAACATCTTCCTAGAGATGTTCTCCCTTTACACTTGACAAGGCCCGTTACCTCTAGTGGAATACACGGTTTAAGTTTCACGGGAACCATGAGGGAAGTTTAACTTGGTGACAGATAAGTGTCTTGGGTCCTTTTTCTGATATTGGAAAGTGCTTTGAAAAACAGTGGGATCAGATACATGGCCTGGTTTACCCCCTACATCTGCTACCCATATGTGAAGGAGTTGGCTGTGAAAAGAGGATCCTAGATTTTGTCTCGAAAGACCTGCATTTCAGCTCCAGTTCTGCTACTTGATAGTGGTACAGTCTTAATCTATCTGAACCCAAGTTTCCATGTCTATAAAATTGGGACAAAAAAATTCTTTCTCCTGGACCCCAGCATCGAAAGAAGGTGTGGCAGTGCCTTGCAAACTACAGAGCTCTGATTAAATGTAGCAATCCCTATTTCCATGAGCCCAGCCAAGACTGGTTGGATGACATGACTATATTTGTATTGTATTTATTGGTTCCTCGAGAATTTTCTTCTTCCATTGAAAAAAAAATATGTATCTGAAGCATCTACATGCATTTTCCTATAAAATTATTCATTTGCTATGAGGTCATAGGGTCAAGTCAATGAATGGTTGGGGCAAAATGTATTTCTTTTGGTTCTATGTCTTGCATTGTTTCAAGCCACATAGTGTAAAAGGATCTAAACAGTGGGGTATGGGGGGAGTGTGTGTGTGGCTTCCCACGTGACCTGATGCACTCATTCTCTTTAGCTGGTCATGCACCAAGACTCCTCCCTGACCCAGAATGTGGTCAAAGCTGAATGTACCTACCTGATAAAATCTCACCATCCTGCCCAGGAAGCCGTGGGGTCATGTTAGTGGAGCTGGGTCTCAAAAGAGGGTTTTGTGAACGTAGGTTGTGCATGACACCCACAAACAGATGTGTTTTCTACAAACCTGGTTCTCATACCTTGCAATTTTGATATCTTTTCTACTGAAGTTCTTGGATTCATGCTTTTGAAGTCTGTGTCATTTTCAGCCCACTACCTTCCCTATACAAAAGGCCCTGACATTTGTAACTTGAGTCAACAATCTTGAGTGGTTGTAGCCAGGCTATTTTGGTTTCAATCTCCCTCTACTTCGCCTCAGTGGATTGGTTCACAGTACACATTTTCTTTGCCTGGGGGATCTACCCAACTAGAATTGAACTGAAATTTTTGCAGGTGCTATTGCTTCCATAAAGTTTCTAAAAGTGAATCAAAGGGGATCGATTTGAGACTAAAAGACGTTCAGTAGCAGTATTTGCTTTGACACCAGGATGAAAAATAAATATTTTGTCTGCAGGTATTTTTTACTTTACCGTGTAGTAATAGCATTTAGATATCTACAACTATCGAGTAGAGACTGCATCATCTTGTCCTGTTATTTGTCTTCAGCAAATGGAGATACAGAGTTTTGTTTTGTTCTGTCTTGCTTTGAGGTGTGTTCATCTGGGTCATTTAAATAGGTCACTGTTGAAAATCATTGTGTATCTAAAATTGACTGTGAATATGGAAGTTTAAAAAAGGTAAACATTTACACGGTGTTTGGTGGTTAGGAAAGGGGATGATGTACCAACAGTTAATTGTCACAGTGTATGAATGCACTTTAAAACAACAGAAAAGAAAAAGAATTTTGTTCAAAAACAAAGCTCTGAGGTTGTGACTGCTGTTGCCCCAAAGGCATCGAAAGCAGAAAGTGTCTGTGATGGACAAGCTGGTCAGAAGACATCTGAGATCCAGGCTAGAGGCGCCAAGAAAAAGCACGTGGATAGCCCCAGGCTAGGACTTGCCTTTAGAAAATTCTTTAGGCATAAGGTCTGTATCTTGTTAAAGTAGGAGGAAAAACAAGAACTCTGGTCTTCACAAGACATGTGCCATTCTGAGCCCACCCAGCTCCTCTCCAGTAAAAACAGAGCCTTGGGTGCTGAGGATCATTAAAAGAGAATTAAAGATGATATGAATTAAACTTCAGTGATTTTTAAGTCCCCGTAGTCAAACATTTCAAACAGGTATCTTCCTAGTGTGGACCAGGGTTCTGGAACTATCCTTCTAACCCAGTATTTCCCAAATGTCAATCACTTGTATACCACCTTCCCCATTTTTGTTAGATGTACTATTATTTGATATTGTTACATTGAAATTGACCTATTTTCTATTTAAATCTATCTTTAAAAGAAACCTTATGTCATATATAGAAAATCAGAATAATTTTTCGTAAAAGGAAGGTAAGCATTAATATGGCTAATTAAAAAGACATTACATTCTAGCTACCTCATTTGTGTTAAGCTCTGAATCTGATGCTCTTTCTAGCTTTATTAAAAGGTGATTCATTGGCCAATGTTAGAAAAATGTTAAAGACGTACCATCACCAGACTGAGACTTTCTCCAGAATGTTAGTATAAGGATTAAATGAGAGTTGGAAAAAGAGAAGTATTTTCACTATTTGAATACTATTTAATATCATATTTCTGCACAATCTATAATATTCTCTGATCCACCAATGGTATGCTTCCTACATTTTGGGAAATACTCTTCTAATCTCAAGTAACAATGTTATCTTTCTGTGGTCTGTTTCATCTAATTCCAATATTAACTAAGCTTACACTGAACCCAAATAAAAGCCCAGGCGGAAAAAAGCAATGAATGAAGGCAGAGCACGTTTTAACTCCATGTCCTTGGGAAGCTGGACAACGCTGAAGTCAGTTTGGGAAGTATTACGCTTCCAGTGTCTAAGAAGACGCCAGTGTTTGTCTGAAACCATCAGTTTAAAGGATCCCTGAATTGGGTTAGCATGCATGAAAATTTGTTTAAAATATCAGCCATTTTCCACCAAGTCGAATGCGTGTATTAAAAAAACATCCCTACCTGGATGTCACACAGTCCCAGGATTGTATATGCAAATAAGCACTCCATAGAAAGTTCTCACAGCTGAATCTGTATTTGCATAAGCAGACTATGTTATGAAGCCACATTTCAATTTCCATACAGGAGAATTTTGTTCTGTAAAGAGAAAAGAATGGGGAGTGATAAATCTTGCAAGGGGGGAGGGGAGATTAAAATGTGCTCCAATATCACATGGGAAATAACTTAGTAACTGCTGGTGAAACGTGTCATAGATCTCATATGAAAGAATAGTTTGACTCCTACTTGGAGCTTTTGTAAGTAAGGGGCCTTGAAAGTTTAAGAAGTATATGACATTTCCCCACATCTGCATTTCATGATGACATTCACTTCACGCACTACAAAATTTTACATCTGCAGTATCTCTTGCCACCCATAAAGGGACCACCCAAATTCAATGTTATCATTCCTAGGGCTTCCAAAAACCATTGGCCTCCCATCTTGTCACTGAGATAGATAGGGAAAAGACAGGATTCTGGAATAGCGGGAAGATGTAGAGGGAACAGCCTTCTGGGATTCTGTAACACAGACACAAGGACCTCAGGGTTTTGCCTTGAGTGGCATTCAGTGTATTTTTTTATGTAAGTGTAAATCCAAGTAAGGGACACCTCCCAAATGTTCTGAATTCTCATTTTCGCAGCAGTTTGTTAGAGCTCATTGCCTTTTACCTCTGCACCTGAGACAGTTTATTTCTTTTTCTCTTTTGATTATTTCTGTTGTCTCTAAAGATAGGAAAATAGAGCCTTTAAATAACCAGCCAGATTCTCTCAGTGACGTTATCATGATTTTAGGCGGTGTGATACTCTCCATTTCCCCCTGAGTTTGTCACCTGGAACAGAAAATGGGAAATTCAAGCAAATTAAAGGATAAAACCATTTTGCTATTAAAAAAAAAAAGTTACCAATTCTGATTAATCCTGGGGGTTTATTTCTCTACATCTCTATGATCCTTCTTATAAAAAGAATTTTCTCAGTTCAAAAAGTGGGGAAGTCTGAAATCAGTAAATGAAATACATTCAGTGTCAGCTTTTGCTGAATTGGAACCATTTTTCTTGGCCTAATGGCATGTGATGTCTCAGAATCAAGCTTTTTCATGTGGCCACCACTGTTTGGTGACAACTTTAGACACAAAACAGAGCATTGCTTTAGAATGCTTTTGCCAGGCCCCAAAATGCTCCCCTCCCTCCTCAGGTTTTCCCCATGCCTACCCTTTCTGTAAGGCAGCTGAAGTATTCCAAGCAGCATGCGTGATTCATAAGCTCTACCATTCATTCATTGTTTTTGGTTCTTGGTGTAGTGTTTACTAACATCTCCTCTCTCCCACACCCAATGTGGAAACAAGATGAAAATTTATTAAGAAGGTAAGGTCATTTGATATACAATCTCCAAATTGAATCCACTAGAATTTCATAGGTAGGGCCACCAGGTAAAATACAGAGGACTCAGTTAAATTCAAATTGTTGACAAACAAGGAATAACTTTTTAATTTAAATATAAGTATGTCCCATGCAATATTTGGGACATACTTATGCTAGAAAATTATTCTTGCTGATCTGAAATTAATATTTAATGGAGTATTTTATATTCTTATTCTCATGTGCTAAATCTGGCAACCCTACTCATGAGATTGCCTCCGAAAACACAATTAAAATTTTTGTAGTCTCCTCTGTAATGCAAACAAAGAATATCCAGTTGGTTGATGCTGGCAGAACTCCATCTGGGAGGCTTCTTTGGGAAGGGAGGAGAGTGGTGGGCAGCAATGAAAAGACTAATGGTGTTCTGACTGGTACTCTACAACCCAGTGAGGAAGGGGTGGGTGGCTGGAAATATGACATGGCAGGATCTTGTGTGGGTGTCTCTCTCTGGTCCCTGTCATAGACTGTAATTATTAATTGAATGATTGTCTGTTTCATGCCAGAAGGTAGGCCTGATGGGAATTCGGGATGTAATCATGGCCAAGACTTTCTTGGTCTTGGAATATGATGATGACCAAGACTCTAGCAAAAGAGATACATATTCAACAAACAGCTACACAAATAAATTAGAATTATATTATTACTATAACTATAGTACGGTCGTGCCCTTGTAATGTTTTTTCAGGGGTTTCTGGATATCCTCCCAATGCAAAAAGAAAACAAATTGGTCATTTCCCTATGAAACTGATCAGAATAGATGTGTTTCCGAATCTTTATCTCAGTATCATCCCCCACCATGATGCTTTCTCGGACTATTTTTTACCCTAATCACCCTTCCCTCCACGAAATTTTAATGTAACGAATATTCTTTATACCTGTTAATGCACTGTAATTCTTTAGGGGAGCCACAGACCATGTTAATATCTAATTGGGCATAACCCTTCTCCCAAGAACAAAGGCAATTATTATTTTTTGTTATATATTGCCCTTGTCGAGAATGGTGGTATAGATTTCCTTCCCTGATGGGTGGAATAGCCCAGGGAGCAGGAAATCTTGATTCACTGGAAACAATGTCGTATGGAGTCACTATTAATGCTTGGGTTTGGGGATCAGACTCCCTGGATTCAATTGTCAGCTCTGCCCCCTCGTTAGTGTAACCGTGGGCAAGTTACTTAGCCACCAAGCAACTAAATTTCCTTGTCTGTGAAACTGACATAAAAATTAGTGTCTTCCTGTAAGTTGCAGCATTTGATAGTACCATTAGAAAATTATAGTTAACAGTAATTTATTGCATATTTCAAAATAGCTAGAAGAGAAGAATTGTAAGTTTCCAACACAAAGAAAGGATAAAAGTTTGAGGTGATGGAAATTCCAGTTACCCTGGTTTAATCATTGCACTTTGTATACAGGTACCAAAATATCACATGTGACCCCCGAAAATATGTACAACTATTGTTCATCAATTTTAAAATAGAAAAAGTAATAGTTCCTTCCTCATAGGACTTTTGTCAGGACATTCAGGTGCTTAAAACAGTCTGTCACTGTTACCTTTTATTCTTGTCATCAAATAAAAGTTTAAAGTTGGAAATTATGTCTTCAAGATGCAACGATGGTAGGCAGAGAGAGAAAGGGTGGTGGCTGAGTGGTGAAAACGGCCAAGTATGCAATGCATTAAGTAAACTGGAGCTGTCGCAGGGAACAGGGAAATTCTGGCACTCCAGGACCTGGAGGCCTTGTTTTTTGTAACCTCTATGTGACTCTGGGTAAGTGGGCTAAATGCACATCAAAGGGAACCCTTGAGCCAGAAAAATAACACAGCATTTAGAAAAGGTACAAAGCCAAGCCACAGAAGTTACACCAAAATAGCATGGGACCATGAAGCCTCCCTTCTAATGACTTTGGCAGGATTGATGATTAGCTTAAAGCAACCAGAGCCCTTTCTTAGAGATGGGGATGAGGTCAGCCCCAACCCCCGGATTCTTCGTCTAAAATGGACCACTGGGCATATGGAGATTCTCCCAGGAAAGCAGAAGGGGAGAGGTTGTTGTTGGAGAAGTAGCCACGCTTGGCCACTCTTTGCTCTGATGCTTGCTGAAGGATCGTAGGGCAGTTGTTCCCTGTGCATGAAAAACTCTCCTCTTCCCTTCTCTGGTTAATTTTCAGTCACCTTTCAGATCAAAGCACAGCCATCCTGTTCTCAGTAAAGCCTTCCCTGATTTTCATGAGTGGATCAAACTCTTTGATTTAGCTTTTTATGGGATTGAGAGGAATAACCTCAAATCCCCTCCCCACTCAGTAGCACTTATTACAGTTGAAATTTTACATTTGTTGGTGGAATTATTTACTGTCATCTTCTCCCTGAAGACATGTAACCCCAACACTTAGAATATATCATGGCTCAGAGAAGACACTCAAAGTGGCTTTTAAATGAATTAATGAATAATAGTTTCTCTTATTTTCTAAAATAGAAAACAAGCTACTTAGCATGTGTGTGTTAGGAGGAGGGGTACTTACCCTTTAACCAGTCCCCTTTAATTTAATTACCGTGTAGAGCTAAAATAGCACCAGGTGCTCAAGACCATTTGGGACATTTGTAATGCAGAATTTTATGAACTCAGCCATTTTGACTTCACTGTCTATGAAAGGCAAAGGTTATTTTAAATTCCAACATTTTGCCATTTTGTATACTTTTAAATGGAACTGGAGCTATTCCAGTATCAACTATCACAAAATTCATTTCCAGACATTAGTTCTTTATCTTAACCTGAACTTAGAATCTGCTCAATGGATGACTCCTTCTTGGTATTAAAAAATTCAGCAAAGAAGATGTTGTGTCTTGCATCAAATAGTAAAGTTCATGTTATTTGCAGACATCCTTTGGGGAAGCAATGCGCTGCCTTGGAAGAGCTCTAGACAGGAGCCAGAAGTTCAGACTTGAGGCCAGGTTGTGCCCTTGTTCAGCATTGGGCAGATCATTGGCCTCAGTTTCTCCATCCATGAAAATTCATGCATTGGACCAGATGGGCTTTAAGACTCTTTCCAGGATCAAAAAATACTATCAAACTTTCTGAATTTGTCCATATTCTATTTTTTTTTTTTTTTTTTTTTTTTTTTTTTTTTTTTTTTTTTTGAGATGGTGTCTTATTCTGTTGCCTAGGCTGGAGTACAGTGGCACGATCATGGCTCACTGCAGCCTCCTGGGCTCAAGCAATCCTCCTGCCTCGGCCTCCAAGTAGCTGGGACCACAGGTGCAAGCCACCATGCCCAGCTCATTTTTTATTATTTGTAGAGATAGGGTTTCACCATGTTGCCCTGGCTGGTCTTGAACTCCTGACCTCAAGAAATCCTCCCACATCGGCCTCCCAAAGTGCTGGGATTACAAGTGTTGGGCCACCACACCTGGCCCATACCCCATTTTTATTGCAATACATTTTTTCTTTTAGTCAGAAAATTTAGTCAAGGATATTACATCCCTGGGAATTTAAAGGGATTGAGTCACAAGTATCCGGAGCAAAAAAATCATAAAATGAAGATGTTTAGGATCAAGAGGTTAGGTCAGATTAACCTGATGTTAAAATTATGAGTACCAATATTCACTCATGTCAAGATAGATTCTGACTATAATTCTCCCAACTCTTCCTTTATCTCATGACTCAGTGGGTGGCAGAGTGTAGAAATTAACACCCCCTTGCTGAAGAAATCAGGTGTCCTGGAATTGGACTTCAGGGCAGCTGCTCAGAGAGAGACAGAAAGAGAGAAGGGAGACAAGGACAGAGGAAGAGAGAGAAAGACAGAGGGATGGAGGGGGAGGAAGGGAAGAAGGGAAGGAAGAGAGAGGAAGAGAGGAAATAAAGACCGAATGGATAACATTTGAAGAAGTTTTAATTGTGGAGTGTAGGGGCTGCACCTAAAAGTGAAGAAGCAGGTTTTGTGGACACTCTTCCAATTCAAAACCCTTTCACCAAGTTCCAGTCTAGTTGTCTTTTACTAACTTTATAGCCTAACTCAGTCATCCCCAAAGTGGAGTGTGGAGAAAAATTTCAGAAGTTCTATATTTATTTTAACTCTTCTTTAATTTCTAATTTTGATTAGTAAAATGATACATGTTTATAATATATACATAAATAAGTATGCATGTATTGAAGGTGGAAATTCAAAATGTTTTTACTAATGGGAACTTGATTGAAACCATTTGGAGACCAGTGGCCTAAATCAGAACTCCATATTCTAACAGCAAAGGGCGTCTTACCACCACCTTGATTCCTAATGAGTTACTTACATAAACATAATTAATAATGCTTCTATGTTTCTTTTTTGAAAGAAAAAATCTTAACTTTTTCCAAGATTTTAACACAAGTCCACATTCACAGTAAAAAAATTTTTAAATACAGAAAAATATAAAGGAGAAAATTAACATTATGTATAACCTCAGTCCGTGTTTATTAAAAAGAGATCTTCCATTTTTAAAATTTTGAGACCATTTTGAATGTTTTCCTTTCATTTTTTTAACTCTTTAGGGTGCTGAAAAGTCACCCACCACTTCAGCTGACCTTAAGTCAGACAAAGCCAACTTTACATCCCAGGAGACCCAAGGGGCAGTTAAGAATCCCAAAGGATGTAACCCATCAGGGCACACACAGTCCACGACAACCCCTGAAACTGCAAAGGAAGGCATCAAGGAGAAATCAGGCCCCACCTCTCTGCCTCTGGGCAAACTGTTTTGGAAAAAGGTAAGTCTAATTTTCAAGCTTTAGAGAGTCGTCAGGGTGGGGATGACTCGAGAAATTCTTTCTGTTGGGCTAACTGTTGTCCTCAACAATGTATGGAAGGTATTTTTTCTTCTTCTTCAAAATGTCTCGACTTGCCATTGAGTTGAAGCCTTCTAACGTGTTCCCAGAAAGAATGAAATGCCTGTCATGTTATAAACATGTGTTTCGTGGGGAAGAAGAGGAAATGAACAAGTAGAATTTTTCATTCTTTGAGTGACTTCATTTCATGACAGAGGGTTGTGGTATTTCATGATTTCATTTTCATTCTGAAATGGTTTAAAATTCTGGCTTCAGCCGGGCACAGTGGCTCACCCCTGTAATTCCAGCACTTTGGGAGGCCAAGGCGGGCGGATCACGAGGTCGGGAGATCGAGACCATCCTGGTTAACCCGGTGAAACCCTGTCTCTACTAAAAATACAAAAAATTAGCCCGGCGTGGTGGCCGGCGCCTGTAGTCCCAGCTGCTTGGGAGGCTGAGGCAGGAGAATGGGGTGAACCTGGGAGGCAGAGGTTGCAGTGAGCCGAGATCGTGCCGCTGCACTCCAGCCTGAGTGACTGAGCGAGACTCCATCTCAAAAAAACAAAAAACAAAAAACAAAAAAACCTGGCTTCTTCGTGGTCTCTTTGAGCACTCTTACTCTGGCAAGATGAGCCACCTAGGGGCTCTCTGTCTTCACTCCTCCCCAGTCAGGCAGAATCATTCATTATCAGCCACTAGGTCTCCACTCTCCTTTTAGAAACCTAGGGGGTGTCCATCAGTTCACCACTAGGCTAGGCACACACTGTGCTCTATGACAGGAAAAGTCAAACCACTGTCCGATTTTGTTCCCGTCTGAGGTCTGAGTGGTGCAAGGACAGGGGGATTAGGGCTGAGTTATTCTAGATCTATTCCTCAATTATCATTGCTGAGCAAGCCCCAGCTGCTACACATGTGCAGAGCTTGTGTCTGTTTTAAATTTGGCCAAAAGATGAGCAAGAAGTTGGAGATGAGGGTGTGGGTGGAATTCGTAGAGTTGGAAAAATCTAACTTCAGAATTTCATCAAAACATCTATTGCGCTTGGCACACCACGCAAAGCAGATGATGAATGCAGATGTCACTGTGGTGTCAGCTTTACTCTCTCGTCCAGAATCCAGCTGGATGCAGGGCCTGTTCCCTGTTTGCTTCCTGTCATACAGAAACCTTCCTTCTAGGTTCTTCCCAGAACACAATCTTCAATATTTCATAAAAACTTTGGATGATGTCAGCTGACACATTCTGTTGTAATCGTTTTTCTTCATCACCCACCATTACTTATCTGAAAATATCTTTTACCAGCAATATAATAGAAGAAACAATTTCCAAGTGAGTTATATGTGTATTTGGGAGACAAGAGAGAAGACTTAAGTGGCCCATATTTGAATAATTTTAGTTAAATAATTATCACGTATTCATATGCATATTCAAGGTGCCTTAGGAAAAATAGAGTTAGCACATTAAATTTGAGATTAACATATGTTTTGCTCAAGGTTAAATAAGCATATGTTGTTGAAAAAGGAATCTAATAAAAAGGATAGTGTTATATCAATAATCGTTCTGATAGTAGATAAATAATGGTAAATTTGGGTCCTCCAAGACGCAGACACCAAGACAGAATTGACATGCAAGAGATTTATTGGAGGAAGATATCGGTGAAGAAGTAAGAGTGGCAGGGCTAGGTACAGAGAGCCTTCAGACTACAGAGAGTTCTGACCATCTAGGAAGAAAGAGAGAGAAGGAAGGAGGAATGGGTGGAGAAAGCCTCAAACTGAGGGTGGTTCTAAGAAAGTCCTGACCAAGCCAGTGGAGAATCGTAGAGTACAGATTGCGTGTTCTGGGAGGCCCACACTGGACCGGAATGAATGGCTCAGTCAGTACTCCTGTCGTGCCCAGTCATTGGTAAGAGCCCCCAGGGAGAGGAGTGGATGCTAAAGCCTTGACAGGTGGGGCTGTCCTTCTTGCAGGAATCTGAACAGCACGTTTCCATGGCTGCTACAGATGATACGATATGGCAAAAACCACACAGGTAGCGTGCCAGTGGCTGAAGTTTGAGGAACACTGATGTAAGAGCTAAAAGTTTGAAATCAGACAGATCTGATTTTGAGACTCAGTTCGTCTCTATGAGCTTTCGTTTCCTCACTTGTAATATGCAAATGATAACAGTACCTATGTCAAACAAATGAAGTAAGGATTCAGTGAAATAATGATGGTAAAACCTCCAACACTGGACCTAGTACAAAAGTGCCCATTGAACAGTGTTACCTCTCATCTATTTCCTCTGTGCTCGGGAGGGTTGAAGAACTAACCGTGCCGGCCTGTTTATCTTTCTGTACTGTCCGGTTTGAGAAAGCTGCTAAACTATTGCCTCAAGTGCTTATTTAATGTTTGGAATCTACAAGAGATACAATGGTTCTTCTCTGAAGTTCAAGCTATTCCTTTGAAAAACAATGTCAGGACAACTTGACATTCATCTCCCTAATGATAGAACTTCATTATTTCAGTCTCACTGTCTTTTGCGCCACTATTTAGCTTTATTTATTTAGTATATCATTAAAAATATGAAGTTAAAAGAAATCAAAAACCAAATCCCCTGTCTCTCCTTCTTGCGCCTGATCAGAAGAAAAGGCTCTACAAGGAAGTTTTACTTATTCAACAATATTTTAATTACTTCATTTGTGCTAAGTCGTTTTGTGCTAAATAGTTTGTGCTAAACACTAGGCATTGAAAAAGCAGCAGTAAACAAGTGTCTGTCCTTTCCTAGCTTATATTCTTGTAAGAAAGCGTATATTCTAGTAGAAAACAAAATGAGGACCTTTGTTTTCTTTAAATTACAAAGACTATGATTATAAATTCACCCTTGTAAATTTTTGAAGAGTTTTGAAAAATGCAAAGGGAAATTCTAGGAAATTCTTACATTTTCTTATATTTTCACTGATAACTAACCTAACCTCTCTTTCTTCTCTCATTTTTAGTTGAAAAGCTTTCAAACATATTGATTTTCAAGTTTATAAGCCTGTAGTTATGGACGGCAGAAACGAATTTTTCCCAAAACAGGCTATGGATATGAACGTATAAGTTGTTTTGATTTATAGTCTTTATTGCTAGAGTAGTTATTATTATAAAATTTAAAAAATACCTTTAAGGAAACCAATTTCAAATTATGTTGTATTTTCCAAAAACATGTTTAAAATGCAGTTAACTGGAGTAAATATGCCCTTTATTGTTCTGAGTAAACTGGGTTCTCACTTGCCCTGTGATACAAATAACAGGTTAAATGTGAGATCCAGGCATGGCTCAAAGAACTGACTCAGAGAGGATGCTATAATACATCAGTCATAAGTTATTTACACTATTTGAGTTTCTTTTCCTCATTTGTTGAATAAGAGGATTGGGATACATAATGTTGATAATTCTTGTGTATGACAAGGCTTACATAACAGAATCAGAAAGGTTGAACTATGTATCCTTGGACAAATTGCTTGACCACTCAAAGACCCTCCTTTCTAATCTATAAAATAAGGACTATGTTTTTCTCACAGTATTGTTATAAGAAACCAATAATTGTACATATAAAGCACCTAATATACAGTATGTGCTCAATGAATGATGTCCTCATTTCTTCAAGTATGAACAATCAGTGGTCATGACTAACTATGCACGTGTGGCTTCTGGTGTTAACACCACCCTAAGTACAAAACAAGTATAAAATTCATTTGCTATCATCAAAAGATTTGAAATCCATTTGGAGGACCATGATACACACACACACACACACACACGTATTTGTAATTAATAATTGATATATTTGGAATATCTTCAAAATAGCCCTTTTCTGCTTTCCTTTGGGGGAGACAAAGAGTGGGGTGGGAAGAGAATGTGCACTCTGAAGCCACAGAGACATTATCAGGTCTCAGTTCTGACAGTTACTGACTGAATTTTAGCGGAGCACTTAAACTCTTGAGCCTCAGTTTCTTCAGTTGTAAAATTGGCCAATGATACCTATCTTTCATGTTTATTGGGAGGAATGAGAAAGAAAGAAAAGAAAGAAAAGAGAAAGAAAGAAAGAAAGAAAGAAAGAAAGAAAGAAAGAAAGAAAGAAAGAAAGAAAGAAAGAAAGAAAGAAAGAAAGAAAGAAAGAAAGAAAGAAAGAAAGAGAAAGAAAGAAAGAAAGAAAGAAAGAGGGAGGGAGGGAGGGAGGGAGGGAGGGAGGGAGGGAGGGAAGGAAGGAAGGAAGGAAGGAAGGAAAGAAAGAAGGAAAAGAACACCAAAAGACTGATACTCAGTGAATTATAACCCCATTCTGAAACAATGAAATTTGCAATTTAGTGTTACTCTCTGGAGTACAGGTAACAAATGCTATGGTTGTTTAGAAAAGGGAGTAATCAGTGTACGTCAAAACAGACTTAAGAACTTAAAAAAATGTATCTGAATCTTTTGGGTGATTTGTTTCAAATACAGATTTTAGCACCTTCCCATTGGGGATTCTGGTTGAGAAAATGTGGGCATATGTCTGGACAATTATGGAAGCACTTGAAAGATGGGCTGACCAATCTGGGCTTAATAGAAAATGTCTTAGGGCTACTGTGAGCTTAATGAACTCAGAAGAGCTGTCACATGATCAAAATGATGCTTTTAGAAGACTCACTAGGAACAGGGCAAATGCTGGCTTAAGTGTTACCATATGAAAGTCTTTTAAAGAAACCTTAAGAATTGAATTTGCTCTTTAAAGGAGAAGCAACTCTGTTATTCTAGTTTCTATGGATAAGCTATCTGCTGTTTAGCTCCCCTATTCTTAGCAATATAAATGTCCATACAGGAGCCTGTAGATTTCAGACTAGACTTTTTTATTGTCACCGTTAATGAGGCTGGACCTCAACTGTGGATCATCCACCACAACGTACTCATTGGCAGTAGAAAATAATGAACTGAAAAATGATGCTCCTGGTTCCTTAGCTCACAGGCTTCCTGTTATATAGAGAACATACAGAAAGAAGGGAGAAGTTGCCTTCATTTGTCTTTATGTATGAGCATGGAAACAATGCCCAATACAAATACAGGTTAAATGTGAGATCCAGGCTTGGCTCAAAGAGCGAACTCAGAGGATGCTATAATACATCAGTCAGCTTTCAAGGAGAGTAGAGACACACCTGAAGCCCCAAAGGCAGGTGTGATGTTCGAGTAAGAGCAAAGGTTTAATAGATGTTCCAGTAGAGACCTAGAAATTAAAGGAGATTGGTTTCCATTTTGAATACTAGCTTGGAATACACCATAAAGCACTGAACCCACTGCCTGACAATAATAGCCTAAGAGTGGCCCTACAATGTGGGTTGTCATCATTATTATCTTTATTAGCATTACTATTTTTTTCAACTCTGTGCAATTGCATCTAATGCATGCTACTAAGCTGGAGGAATGCAAGCCAACAAAGAATATTTATTAAGAAACACAACACATTGCAAGGAGCTGTCTTTGGAAAGGCCTCTGGAATCTGGCCTCGGCCCTGTTTATTCAAAATTTTTATCAGTTAACTTGGACAACGACCAAGTCAAAAGAACATTTATCAAGTTTACAAGCTGGGTGGGTTCACTAATGTAGTCCAAAATATAAACAATATGAATCTCAAAATAATGGCACAATGGGCTGAAGTTAGTATGACCTAGAATATTTGGTTTTCAAAGATCAACATGCCACTATGTTATGGTACGTGGGCCATCAAGATTTTAACTAAGACCCACATTGTCCCCTACTCCATTCCAACTTTGGAACCTAATATAACCTATTAGTTAGCAGTGTTAAAAATGTCTGTTTATAAGGGGTTCAGTAGCAAACATACATCTGGCCCAAGCCGGCTTAAGAACATTTCAAAAGCGATATAGAATTACTCAAGAAAATTCCTAAATAGGTCTAGTAGATCTAGCCAATGTCACTGCTTCCCAGCATTTATAAAAATCGCTACTGTTAATTGAAAATATACCATGTGCAGGTACCGTGCTAAGTGCTTTACATAAACAAAATAAATATCAGCAATTTTCGTAGAATGCTGAGCATAAATGAATCCATGCCCACACAAATCCCATCCAGATAGTTCCAGGGATCCAAGATAGGTGATCATGAATCAGCCTGGGCTGCCATATGTCCCTTCTGGGTGGTCACCCCCAAGCCACACCACTGCCACCACCGCAGCCACCAAGGAGATGATCCGTGCCAATTTATCCCACTCGTCACTGCTGCTGGGACTCCCAAGCCCACCGGAGTTCACCTGTCTCTTGCAAGGCAACAGGCAGAAAACGTTTTCCTTCCATGTTAAGCTCAGCGCTGAAAGGAGAATCCCGCTGCAGCTGCTTGGGCCCCAGAGTGACCCCATTTGGCAAGACCCACCGTCGGCATCCATACAGCCCCTTTTCTCTCCAGTCCACACCCAATTCAAGAGTAGCTGAGCTGGACTGGGTTGTGCTACCAGTCACCAGCACCCTACCCAGAACCACTATTTCCCACAAGCCCTGGAGGTTGCTGATTCTGGAGTTCCCATTGCTCCTGGTAAATTCTCTTTCTAGGGTCCATTTCTTGAAACCTTTATTTTTGCTCCACTTCAATGCATTCTGGCTTATAGAAAAGTCTATAAACCACTGTACCCTAATTCCAGACATGGTTCAAGTTGTTCCTGCCCCTCCCCCATACGCATACCTTCCAGGATCTCCAACTCCCGTGTAAATGAGAGTCTTCATGTAAGTACCAAGAGGAACCATGTGGGTTTGACTCCAGCCACCAGGCTTCAGTGAGTCGCAGCTGTGCTTCAGCCGTGATTTTCCCTCCACAGGCTTTATTTTATTTTTCCTTAAAACAACGCCATGATCGGTAGATAGTCTAACAGTCAGCCTTTGAGTTAAGTGAACTGAGGTGCAGAGAAGTGTGATTAATTTGCCCAAGATTGCATTGCTGAAACACTGAATTTGTACCTGATTCCTTAGTGTATGGTGCTCTAGACTTGGATTCTGAGCAGATTTTCTTTTACATGTATCAAACGCTAAAAGGGGGATCAGAACCTGTCCTCTTATTATCCATTTTTGAATTCTTATATTAACTGGATATTTTGACAACTGCTAACAGAAGGCTACACTTGTAGGCCAGTGTGCAAATGTACAAAAATAGTTCAAAATTACTTAGAATGTCTCTTGGACACAATCTGAGAAGCATTGAATCATTTACATAGTGCATTTATCTCCTGTTTTCATTCTGCTCCAATTCTCCTGGTGACATTAAGAATCTCTTCTTGGCCGGGCATGGTGGCTCATGCGTGTAATCCCAGCACTTTGAGAGGCCAAGTTGGGCAGATCACAAGGTCAGCAGATCAAGATCATCCTGGCTAACACGGGGAAACCCCGTTTCCACAAATTTAATACAAAAAATTAGCCGGGCGTGGTGGCAGGCGCCTGTAGTCCCAGCTACTCGGGAGGCTGAGGCAGGAGAATGGTGTGAACCTGGGAGGCAGGGCTTGCAGTGAGCCAAGATTGTGCCACTGTACTCCAGCCTGGGTGACAGAGCAAGACTCTGTCTCAAAAAAAAAAAAAAAAAAAAAAAAAAAAAAGACGTCTCTTCTTAATATTCACAGGCATTTATTACTGTACAAACACCTGCTGATCTCTTTTTTAAAGACTTAAAAACAATTAGAACTTAATGCATGTTTTTTATTTATTGTACTTTTTAATACGTACTACTACTTATAGCAAGGATGTTGATATGACATTTACTGTAATGATAAGGCATTTCTTTTAAAATATATTTAACTTTAAAAAGTAAAATACATTTAAGTAAAAAATATTAAGTAAAAATGTATTTAAGTAAAAAGAGGGTCAGTTTAAAGAAAAACATCAACTAAATAGAGGTGGTACATGGTCAGGTCAAGAATTAGAACATGGTATGAAAATCACTGAAGTCTGAGAGATGCTCAACTAAATTAGTTCCCAAAAGTAGTGCTTTGCCAAATAGCCAGACTTTAAAAATATAAAATAGCAATTCCTTTTGAAACAGACAATATTTATAATGCCAGATTTAAAACATCAGAAATATGTGGAGATCTGAAACCATAATGAAGATTTTAAAAATCTGTTCAGAAGCAGCCACTTATATTCCTCACTATCACCTACATTGGTAATGGAATCTATACCAAGTTACCAGTTGCTTCTGAAATATAGTGAGCAATGAACAGCCAGAAACTTTCTAGACACGGGCAATCAAAGATAAAAACTAGTCTTGTTGCAATAAACTGGGACAGGAAAAAGGGTGTGAAAACCTAGAAGTACTGTTCTTAAATAATGGAAGAGTTTTCTCGGTCTAATATAAACAGTATAATGATTCCTGAAACTTTTGTGGGCTGACCTTAGGTCTGGCTTTAAAGATACCATTTGGTTCATTACCTGTTCATAGTATTAACTAGTGTCTGACTAACCTCAGAGAAAAGGGGTGCAGTTTCAAGAAAGTATCTGATTTGGTTTGGCTGTGTCCCCACCCAAATCTCATCTCAAATTGTGATCCCCATAATCCCCAGGTGTCAAAGGAGGGACCTGATAGGAGGTGATTGGATCATGGGGGGAGCTTCCCCCATGCTGTTCTCTTGATAGCGAGTGAATTTTCATAAGATATGATGGCTTAATAAGGGGCTCTTCTCCCTTCACTCTCTCTTGCCTGCCACCATGTAAGATGTGCCTGTTTCCCCTTCCACCATGATTGTAAGTTTCCTGAGGCCTCCCCAGCCATGTGGAACTGTGAATCTATTAAACCTCTTTCCTTTATAAATTACCCAGTCTCAGGTAGTATCTTTATAGCAGTGTAAAAACAGATTAATACAGTAACACTACTGCTAATTTCTTCTGAACACACTGCAATTTCCTGATAATCAGAAGCTTCCAGAAATTCAACAATCTCTTTTAGGAACATTTTTGTGCCCAGAGAAACTTCACTATGGGAAGAAGATAACTAGAAATAAATTATGCAATCTGAAGATCTCATCTAGAGAGACAATAAGTCTGTATGTGAAGAAAGAAGTTCACACAATTGCCAAAAAAATGTGTTTCTGACCCTTGAAGTCATCATAGCAGGGGAAAATTTGGTTTTTAGATGTAAAATAAATGCATTAGAAACATTTCTACCACTTTCTGGTTCTAGTTTAACTGGAACAAGTGGCTTCACCTCTCTGAACCTCTATTTCTTACTCTGTAAGTGATCACAATACTTACCATTTTGGGGTGCTTTGAGTGAGATAATATATAATGCAAGATGCCTAGTGCAGAAGATATATTTGTAAATATTACTTCCTGTCTTCCCCTCCCCTGGATGTCTTAAAGAAAAAAAATAGGACTTAGTAACAAAATGGATATAGACAGAGTTCTTAACTTGTAATCCAAGAGGAGAGACACAGAAGGTCTATGAATCCTGAAATTATTTGCAAAGTATATTGTTTATGTGCATTTCTCTGGGAGGAGAGTCCAGATCTATGAAATGAGTCTCAAAGTGGTCTGTAACATCCACACCCGTCCGTCCAGAAGTTTAAGAACCACCAAAAGAAAGATACAAAAATGAACTCCAAAGTTGGCTGATAGAATAATTGTGACTTTGAACTTTGACAGAATCGGGGTAACTCCTATCCCACTTGGGGCAGGACTGCATATGCCAGAATTACTCCAGGGAGTATAATGGTGTTTGAATGTAGATAAGTAGGACTGCAGCAATCTAGCCTTCCACAGACATGTTTTAGTCAAATTGAATTTTGACTTGATGAACTTGGCCTAGACTGAGGCCTGATGAAAGCAGCGGCCCCTGCTGCTGGCCCCTGTGCTATGGTCAGGATAGGGCTTGGACCTTGCCTATTGTATTATAAAGCCTGCTTGCTCAAAAGGGCCACTGAATGAGTTTCTCTGGACTTATTACCAGAATTTTCCTGAGCAGCTTCTTTGTTTTTACCTAACAGTGACTCTGTATTGAATGATTAATTGCATTTCTCTCTTTTCATCAGCTACTAGAAAATATAAAGACAAGTACGTTGCTTACCTACAGCAGTTAGCATTTTCTTGCTTACCTACAGCAGTTAGCATGTTCTGTGACAACACTTCTGCTTGCTCCATTTGTATCATGGCTGCATCCGTGTTTTAATTTTCTCTTGGTTGCATTTTAAAATACATAACTATATATATATACATATATATATACATATATACTGTTTTCATTTTTGTAAGTCTCCTTCAAGTCCTTTTTAGAATGAGGTGTACATAGGCAATTCAGTGTCCCCAAATGCACCACAAGACTGTGAGCCCAACTAACCCTTTGCTTTTATGTAACAATTTTGTTTTTGTAACCTTTTAACTCTCACTTTTGTTTTTATCTTCCTTTAGTCAGTTAAAGAGGACTCAGTCCCCACAGGTGCAGAGGAGAATGTAAGTTACACATTGCACAGCAGAATCATTCCATTCTCATCTTCCGCCATGTTGGACAATTGGGCATTTTCAGCTCTGGGATCCTGTGTTCTTGCATGCTGCCAGTGTGATTTGTTTGTTGTAGACTCTTTCACCCCATATGTGATTAGGGACGCATGGAGGATAACATTGGATGAATTTTTGTAACTCTCATTGAATCAGTGCAAAATAAGTGCAAAATCAGGGCACGAATTTTTATAATTGTTATCAGTAGGGGATGAAAGAGTCTACTACACGTAAGAACAGCTTTGTGCTTCCTTGAGGGATAATGATGCTCCGCCTGCTGCTTCATTCCACCTTGACTGCTCGTTCACTCTTATTTCCATGGTAATCCAGTTTCTTACTAATTCTGGGCGGTACCCAGGACAGGGAGTTGCATCAGGCATGAGAATATCTTGCAGCAATAGACGCTGAGAATGTCAGTCTCAGGTTAAGACAGCTGACTCCACAGGTCTACCTCTGAGATAGAGACGTTGAGCCTCACTGTTTTCCTGGCTTTTAATCTTCTAGAGGAATCGTCAAAATTTTCAAGACAGTACATTCATCCCTGAAAGGGATGGTGCTATGTAAAGCACCACAAAAACGTAGCTTCCAGGGAGATTAATAAATTGACCTCATGAGTTTCAGACCCAAAACAACAGCTGTCTGCCCTGAAAGAAGTACAGTCTTTGGGAAATTTTTATAAGTAGGGATAAGTGAATTCACAGCTCCTTAAGATAGAAACCGGACATTATTGTTTTGCCAAAGCAAAACTGTTCTGGGTGTCCCTTATTTACTTGCCACAAATAGGGAGTGTGTTTTTATTTTTATTTAGTTATGGGAACTGAACAGATGTTGAACATCCAAACACGTTCCTGAAATGTTGTCTGTGATGTGGAATAAAAATTAGAATGGCTATGTTATGATTTTTGTTGGAAGAAAAATCTTGAAATTGTGTCCAGAGTTGGTTCCTTCCATTGGGTTCTTGGTCTCGCTGACTTCAAGAAAGAAGCCACAGACCTTCACAGTGAGTGTTACAGCTCTTAAAGGTGGCACAGACCCAAAGAGTGAGCAGCAGCAAGATTTATTGTGAAGAGCAAAAGAACAAAGCTTCCACAGCATGGAAGGGGACCCAAGTGGGTTGTTGCTACTGGCTAGGGTGGCCAGCTTTTACTTCCTTATTTGACCCCACCCACATCCTGCTGATTGGTTCATTTTACAGACCGCTGATTGGTCCATTTTACAGAGTGCTGATTGGTGTGTTTACAAACCTTTAGCTAGACACAGAACACTGATTGGTGCATTTTTACAGAGTGCTGATTAGTGCATTTACAATCCTTTAGCTAGACACAGAGCACTGATTGGTGCATTTTTACAGAGTGCTGATTAGTGCATTTACAATCCTTTTGCTAGACAGAGTGCTGATTGGTGCATTTACAATCCTTTAGCTAGACACAGAGCACTGATTGGTGCATTTTTACAGAGTGCTGATTGGTGCGTTTACAATCCCCTAGCAAGACAGAAAAGTTCTCCAAGTCCCCACTTGACCCAGGAAGTCCAGCTGGCTTCACCTCTCAAAATCTGTTTGTTAGTTTTGCTGCCCTTCCTTCCTTCCTTCCTTCCTTCCTTCCTTCCTTCCTTCCTTCCTTCCTTCCTTCCTTCCTTCCTTTCTTGAGCCAATCTTAGTAGCTCAGCAAAGCTAAGGTCTCTCATCATTCCAGAAAGTTCTCATGAATTACTATTTTATAGAAAGTCAAAGTTTGTATTCCAGCAACCTACAAGAAGGAACTCCACAAGACTTCTTCCCATGAACTTTAAGTTTAAAAGCTGCCAGTAAAATCTGTAGCATCTGTTAGCTTTGAGGTTCTGACTTTTCTAAAGAAAAACTTTTTGGATATTTGTGTGCAGTTGCTTGTTTAGGGAACCCTGTGTTTCCCACAGCTCAGATGCTACAATGCAGAGTTGATCTCTAACAGGCAAACAGAAGATATTCCATTTTCTAGTGTGAAATTTTAAATAGAAATATAAACAGGAATTAAAAGTTAAATTATTGACACCAAACAATAACACAAAAACTGATGATAAGGACATAAAATAAGGCAAAATATTTGTTAAATAAAATAAACAAGCATTATAAAAATTGCCTTAAATGACTTAACACTACAAGTGACATTTTGATTTTTAAGGCTCAATATTTCATCCTCTTTTTTTTGTTTGTGTGTTTGTTTGTTTGTTAGTTTGTTTGTTTTCTTGAGACAGAATTTTGCTCTTTTCACCCAGGCTGGAGTGCAGTGGTGCAATCTCAGCTCACTGCAACCTCTGGCCCCCCAGGTTTGAGTGATTCTCCTGCCTCAGCCTCCCAAGTAGCTGGGATTACAGGCAGGTGCCACCACACCTGGCAAATTTTTGTATTTTTAGTAGACACAGGGTTTCACCATCTTGGCCAGGCTGGTCTCCAACTCCTGATCTGAAGTGATCTGCCCATCTTGGCCTCCCAAAGTGCTGGGATTACAGGCGTGAGCCACCACTCCCAGCATCAATATTTCATCTTTTGACAGCCTATCACTTGGAGGGAATGAGGATGATGGTTGTGACGTTGATCTCATCATCTTCAGGCCATACCACCTCGTGAGCCTCAGTTTACTCCTCTGTTAAATGGCAATAATAATATCACCTACACTTTAGGGTTCTTGTGGAAATTAAATGAGATAATATCTATAGCATGCTTACTTCAGTGCCTGAAATGTAGGAGGAACTCAATAATTTTAGGGATCAGCAAACTATAGCTCATGGGCCAAATACAGCCCACAAGCTAAAAATGATGTTTACATTCTAGAATGGTTGATAAAAATTAAAAGAAGAATATTTTATGATGTGAATTCAAAGTTCAAATTCAGTGTCCAGAAATAAAGTTTTATTAGAACACAGACATGCTCATTCCTTTACATATCATCTATGGCTGCTTTACTGCTAGGTAGCAGAGTTGAGTAGTTTCAACAGAGACACTGATTGGCAGGGCCTTTGCAGGAAAAGTTTGCCACCTTCTGCAGTAATTGTTAGCAAATTAGCAAATAGGAGACAACATAGTAAGTGAGCATGTCCCAGTAATCAGTGATTTTATTTCCTAGTGAAATTATACAGCTCACAGCTGACTCCGTGTCCATGTGGATTGAAGGAATATGTAAAACAGAGTTAGATTTAATTTCCACCTCCCAAATAAGAGAGAAAGCATTAGTCAAAACAATGTGTTGTACTCTACAACTTCACAACAGGACAATTGGATGTGATTAACCATATTACAAGAGTGCTTTAAATAGCGACTTCTGGCTAAAATGTGGTTGAATTTATTCTTTAAAATTTCTCCCACCTACACCTTTCTGGAACTAATCTATCAACTGATGCAAGGCCCACTTGTATTAAAAAAAAAAAAAAAAAAAAAAAGAAAGAAAAAAAAGACAGAGTGATGTCAACATTTCTCAAAGTTTTTCACAGAAAGAAAAATAAGGATTTTTGAAGCCTATGGAAGTTTAGTGCTTTTCCTAGAATGTGCTTCTGGTCCTATCAGAAATAAATCTTTTTTAACTCTTGAAATGATAGAATCTATCAGTTGTAGTAAAAAAAAAAAAAAAAAGAAAAAAAAATGTTTTGCTCATTGGTTGAGTTAATGTTCTAATGAAAAAAAAAATTCTTTCCTTCCAATAACCTGCAAGACCATGGAAACAGGTACTTCTGTTGCTTATCCCTCTTAATAAGTAACCTCTCAGTTGCAAGTGAAAGAAAACCCAGTTCAACCTGGATTAGAAAGAAAGTGGCATTTACTGGCTCTCATCACTAGAAAGTTAAATTGGTTTCAAATAAAGTTTAATTCAGGGCTATCCCTGGGTTCAGCCTTCTTGGCCTGGCTACATTTTCAGCTTTCCAACATCACATCACTCAGTCCAAAGTAAATGAGCTATTTGTCAAGTAGCAACCCTACATGTCCTGGAAATTTGTTCTGTTTCACTGACTGAAATGCATTCACATGCTGTATTCGTCAGCTTTTGCCAGGTTATGTTGCAGTAACAACCAAGTCCCAAATTTCAGTGCTTCTGAATAGCAAAGAAGTTGTTTGTTTTTTTTCCTTTTCTCACTCGTGCTACAAGCCCGCTAGCAGTTGGCTTTGGCTAACCCATTTGGCCTCTTAATGCTGAGGTCAGTAGGGAAGCAACAGTGCCTTCAAAAAGGAGATGCAGTTCTTGTTGCAGAGAGAAAATGGTGGCATGGGTGAATCACGCAATGGATCCTAAAGCTTCTGCTCAGCCATGGTATATGTCATATCTACCCATGTTCCATTCACTAAAGCAAGTCACACATCAATGGGCACAGGTGTGTAATTCATTTGCAGGAAGATAGGGTAAATAATTAGAGAAATAATACAATTTGCCGCATGCTGTCATTTCTAAACCAACACAGTCAAAGAGCTTGATCATGTTGATTGGTTTAGACCTTTTCAATTGGCTTCATTCAAACTACATAGTCTTGAAGTTAGGGAAGATTGCTCTCCCAAGGCAAAATTACAATGTGTAAGCAGCTGAGAGAGAATAGTTACTGAGTAGAAAAAAAAAAAATCTGTAGGAGGTCTTTGTAATCAATCACATTAAAAATCCAGTCAAAATAATATTTAAAATATTCTAAAATAAAAACCTTTAATGTTAATATGATGTTGTGCATGAAGTTTAGATGGAGGAAATCTATTTTGCCATGAATCAGTTTCCAAAAGCCACAGCTCTAGTAAAAACTGTATAACCAAATTTCAAGAGTAAGTGTAGTATAACATTTGAGGCAGAAAGGGAGACTCTTCACTGAAATGTATATTGTCAATATTAGATGTACCAGCCATCTTCATGCTCTGTCTACCATATCCTCTACAGAAATCAAGCAGGCAGGATTTAATTCTAAAATGTAGCACACATCTGACTTTAATTATGTCCATTCATGATTTCCAAAATTAAAATGTGCAGATGCGGTCATATATTCTAAATAGGAAACAACTTTTTCCAAAGCCCTGGCCTGGGAGAAATTTGGAAAATTATCCAAATAAAAATTGAATTCTTATGTCTGTATATGCAAATCAGATCTTTACTTAGCCAAGATTGTTCTGGATTTCCACACTGGATGTCAGTGGATTTTCCTTGGCTACTAAAAGCCAACTTCTTGGCCTGCCTTCAAAGGCAGTGGAAGTCTCCAGAAGTACTGTATTTTTTTACCTGCTGAAATACTTATGTTCTGGAGAATGGACTTGTGGCCTAGGATTTATGGGTTGATACCTCTCAACATTTGCAAAGGCTCAGCAAGGGAACCACTGGCATCTAAATAGAATTGATTTACAGAGTTATTGCCATACAATCTGATCATTTTATTTATGAGTAATTTTTCCTCCAGTTCTTTGCACACAAAGAAAGAACTCATTGCCTCAAAGACAGAATACTTCTGAACCCAAACTCCATTCCTTATCTACTTAAGAGCTATTTTCTATTTCTCTACTCTTCTACCCTTAGTTTTAGGCAAAGTTGCCAACTTTATATCCCCAAAGTATTTGATCCTGATTAGTCTAAGTTAGTGATCTCATTTCCTTCACTAATAAGTGGCCTGGGGGTAAGTGGCTTCGCTCTGACCTGTGAAATTTAGGTACCCTGAGGTAGGAGATGAAAATGCAGATGTTTATTTTTTGCAAGTCTTTGGCTGTGACCTTCCTTCCTTCTCAGAATATTGGATTGAGGATGTGATATCTGGAATTGTCACAGCTATTTTTATAACCACGAGGTAACAAATAAAATGATGAAAATCTAGCACGCCAAGAATAGTAGAGCCAAGAACAGAAAGAGTCAAAGTTCTTAGAGATATTGTGGAGCCACCGAAGCAACCCCAGAACTTCTTGTTCCATGTTTTCATTGGTTAAGCCACTATTAGATACGTTCAGTTGCCACAGAAAATGCCATCCTCATTGTAATGCCTATTTATCTGTGGTGAGACTTTGGCCAAGTCATTCAATTATTCACTCTTTATCTATAGAATAGGGATAATGTTACATTTCCTAAGCTGTCAAACTACTTCCTGATGCCATTTATAAAAGAATATTAAACACCCTGTACAACACCAGGCATAGTAAGAAGTAGCTATAAATATAATCATCTCTAAATAATGGATATGTGCATGGTGCATAATCCAGATAATTCATGCTCATAGAGTAAATAGCTCTAACATTAACACAAATAACAACCACTAGCATTAACTGAGCACATGGTGCTAAGAACTTGACATGTATTGCCTGATTTAAGATGCAGACAACTTTCTGATGTGTATACGATCCCACTGATAACAGAGAAGACGAAAGCACAGAGCTGTTGAGCACTGAGCTTAGATTAGCACACCCATAAGGGGTACAGATGTGATTTAGAGCCCAGCAAGTTGTTCTGGAGCTTGTCCTCTATGACCACGAGTTAGACTGCCTACATTTCAGCCTCACCTGAAGAAGCTTGTGGCTCACACTTATTTTTCAGAAATGCAATTGAATTAGTTCAAAATGTGGAAATCCATGTCCATGCTCTATTACCATTCTCAGTCTCTGATATGGCTCCAGTCTCCACCTCGTTTCCTAAAGATAGATTGGGATCCAAAACCAGCAGCCCCGCAGCAGGCCATTCCTCACAAATAGGTTTTGTTTGGCCAAGCCAGCGTTCTTAATCATTTAACGTCTTTAGATGGGACAGTTTGACTTTACTTTGTCATCATCCCTATCACTCCTTTTTGTCTTATGTCTGGTCCATCAGTGCCGATATTCTCTGCCTTACCTCCTGAGGACTTTTGAGTTTATAACCCCCCAACTTCCATTTTTGTTTACAGAAAAGAAAATACTAGAAATTGTGTCAATAGCTTAAGAAAATTAATTTAGCTTAAGCAATGTGATTTCGTTGCCAAATGCTGGGGTGTTCCGCATGCTGATTTGTTGATGGGCAACTCCCTGAATCAAATGACAATACAGAGACTAAGGGTTCTTCTCGATTTGGAAAATTCGGGTCATTTGCAAACCAATGGTTTGTTCTATATGATGGGAAAGAAAATGGTTCTCAGCAGACCATATTTTTGGAAATAACTGAGTCCCCTTCCCCTACCCCCTGACACCAAGAAAAGGCTCCGAGAAAGCCGGGGGTCTGGCTCAGCAAAGACAAGTGGGAAGACACCTGACTCTATGGCACTTTCCAGGGAGCAGCAGGTGAAAACCATGCAGTTTAAAGGGCAGATAGTAAATATTTCAGGCTTCATAGGCCGTTTGTGGTCTCCACCCCACACATTTTATCTTTTAAAATATTTCTTCCAACGCTTTAAATGCGTAAAATCCATCAGGCATGGTCGCGTGTGCTGATAGTCTCAGCTACTTAGGAGGCCGAGGTGGGAGGATCCCTTGAGCCCAGGAGTTGAAAGCCAGCCTGGGCAACGTAGCGCGTCTTCATTTCTTAAATAAGTAAATAAAATTAAAAGGCAAAGACCATCCTTAGCCCAGGAGCCATACAGAGGCAGTCACTGAGCTAGATCTGGTAGTATTTTGCCAGCCCCTGCCTCAGGAAACGAAGGAAATAATAAAAGCCTCTCCTGGCCAATTTGCTCTGTCCTGTTGCAGGGAGCAACACAAATGCAGAAACTGTCCCAGATGTGACTGGGGCCCTGTACAAATGGAGTGAGGCACTGCAAAAGAACACAAGTTGAGAGCAGAGTATGGTAGATGGGCCCTTCCATCCAAGCCGCCACAGACACTCAGAGGCAGGGGACATCGAGCTCACTAGGTACCATGGCCAGGGCCGTGAACAACTTAGCCATCATTTTCTTGCCAAGTTCGTTTTTCTTCTGAAAGCATAAACTTCAATTAAGTGAAATTGCAAGTGACTGTTCTGGGGAAAAATTAGATGTCACTTAATGAGGAAGCGGATTAAACGGAGTGGTTTTTACACTCTCCTTTCTACAAAGAGGACAGATTCTTCACAGTTGCAGGGGAACTGGAAAGAGAACTGGAAGCTGTCATGGTTACCGTCTCTAAGGTTGGACTCTTAAGAAAATGATTATTCCTGGTTTCTACACAGGCCAAGTGTAATTCACCTCGGTGGCAGATTAAAGAGGTGGGTTTACTAGAATAGAATGGGTATTGGGCATGCTCCAAAGGACAGTCCCCAAAAAGAACCTCCTATCTCTTCTTCCCCTTGGGGAAGGGATATTGCCACTACCGTGTCAATGTGGCAGCTGCTTGGAAATTGGTGCATTGTACAACATAAGCATTACTTCTCCAAGAGGTGCCTGTGTAGAAATGGTCATAGATTCAAAACTGTAGCTACTACATGGACAGGGGGGCAACAAGGACCCCACTTTGTAAAACGTGTTTTGGGGGAATGTTTTGTTTTTCATTTTCTTATTACCTGGCAAAATAATCCAGGTGGTGTGTGAATCACCAGTAGAGATTATAAAGTCCAAGGAAGTAGAATCAGCCTTACAAACAGTGGACCTCAACGAAGGAGATGCTACACCCGAACCCACAGAAGCGAAACTCAAAAGAGAAGAAAGCAAACCAAGAACCTCTCTGATGACGTTTCTCAGACAAATGGTAAGCCCCTTACTTCCAGTATAGGAAACCTAAAGTACCTAGAGTGGCTTCTGGGAACAATGGGCTCATGCCACAGGTAGTAGGAGACATAATTGTAGACAGTATGTATGGAATATGATTGGAATATGAATTGTGTAGTGAGAAAATTCCCTTTTTTCCTTCTGATTCAATCATACAGAAAGTCTCCGTTTGTTGCTAATATTCTTTAACCCTTTAATGCCTGCTAACTCTTTTTAACAAAAAAAGAGCTGCCCTTGGGTTCGAATTTTTTTTTAATTTCAATAGTTGTGGACATACAAGTGGTTTGGGGTTACATGGATTAGTTCTTTAGTGGTGATTTCTGAGACTTTAGTGCACCTGTCACCCGAGCAGTATGCACTATAGCCAGTATGCAGTCTTTTATCCCTCACCCCTCTCCCAACCTTCTCCCCTGAGTCCCCCAAAGTCCATTATATCATTTTTATGCCTTTGTATCCTCATAGCTTAGCCCCCACTTATAAGTGACAACATACAGTATTCGGTTTTCCATTCCTGAGTTACTTCACTTAGAATAATGGCCTCCAGCTCCATCCAAGTTGCTGCAAAAGACATTATTTCATTCCTTTTTCTGGCTCAGTAGTATTCCATGGTGTACATATGCCACATTTTCTTTATCCACTCATTGGTTGATAGGCACTTAGGTTGGTTCCATATCTTTGCAATTGTGAATTGTGCTGCTATAAACATGTGTGTACAGGTGTCTTTTTCAGATAATGACTTATTTTCCTTTGGGTAGATACCCAGTAGTGGGATTGCTGGATCAAAGAGTGAATATACGTTTAGTTTTTTAAGGAATCTCCACACTGTTTCCCATAGTGGTTGTGCCAGTTCACATTCCCACCAACACTGTAAAAGTGTTCCCTTTTCACCACATCCACACCAACATCTATTTTTTTTTTCAGCTTTTTAATTGCGGTTGGGTCCAAATTTTGGCATACAATAGCATCTAACTAGAAGTTACTATTATTGCTTACTTTTATTTATTTTTAAAGTTTCCTTCTGTTGGTGGTCAATGATACTGCTTTTCTCATTATGGTAATGATATGAGGTTTTCTTTGAAATGCATTTGTTTACATAAAGAATATCAGGTATTTTAAGGATTATGTATTAAATAGTCCAAGTTATATAAAGATGTGGCAAAAATTCTGAAGGTGACATGTGAGTGACACAAATTTGGACAAAACTAGCTTACAGATAAACTAAATAGGAAATGGCAACATAATATTCCAATAGTGAAATATGTAACTTAGTTGATGAATTAGCCATGCTTTTAATTTGTGTAGAATAGAAAGAATGTGATAGATACATTTTACTATTTACAACAAGCCATGCACATTAAATGTCTAAACAGCCAGGAGCTTAAATAATATAATGCAACAAAACCTAAATCAGTTGGAGAACAAAAAACAAAAAATGCATGTAAAAGGTCATTAGTTTAATTCTCTTTTAATGAAAAACAAGAATTTCATTATAGTGTGCCTTTATTTTCAGGAGTATTTGGAGTTTAATCCTTTGAGAAAGCAACTCTCTAATTTCACAGGCTCAACCTGTTAAGGAATTCTTTCTAGCCTACAAAACAAAACAAAACCCTTGCCAATGCGAACTGAGGCATATTAGAAATAATTGTGTTAGAAATTGTTGACAGGAATCATTTTCTTTTCTTGTTATATTCTCATGGAGTAAAAAGTGTAGAATCAGTTGTGGGTGGCCCATATGGCCAAAACCCCATCTATCTCATTGGCCATTTGATCTGAAGTTTGGCAGTGAAAATGGAGATTAAGACCTGAGTTTTTTTAAACCAATTTTTACATGATGCCAGGAAAGAAAAGAACATTTGGTCTGTTTCTGGCAACTCATCTAACTTACAAATGGGATCCCCAAATAACTCATCATAATATTGACAGCGATCAGCTTTTCCATTTCTGGATGGAATTGAGAGATACCGAAAAAAAAAAAAAAAAAAAGCAAATACAATGAAGGTCTCTTCCAAGTAACCAACACGAAGCTCCTTCATTTAAAACAGGGAAAAGGACAAGAAACTCCAAAGAAAGCGTGAGAAGAAAAAAAAGAAAAAACAAAAAAGACCTCTAAACCACTCACAGCATCCATCTAAAACAAATTGTTAAATTCTAATGAGGTCTTATATTGCTTAAATGTATCCCCCAGAGCTATCTTTTAGATGCTGTTTGGGAAAATTTTGGGGGAGTAGAAAATGTGTAAGTCTAAATTCTGAGGGAAACAAATTGAGAAGAAAAGCGTCCTTTGGAATCAATTCGCCATAGGATAGGGAAGAAGGTAGATGAGGACACTCTTTTCCCCAGCAATCCCCTTTGGATTCTTAGAATTGGGTCTCATGATGTCCATTGTTCTTATTACCAGTTGCCCATGAAAAGGCCTGGGAACATGAACATTATCTTTGCAAAGTTTAAATACTGATTGTTGGAATTTCCTTTAAAATTCCACGTACTCTAAGTATTTTTTTTTCTTTTTCTGTTTTGCTTTCATTAAAACACTATATATTATATTGTGATTAATTCAAATAAACAGATGATGAGTTTTCCAGCTTACTAAAATCCCTACCACTCCCTATTGTCACACCCAGTCTAGCTCACTCATTTATGTTACCGGCTCTTTCCCTGTGGGTATTTGGGTTTGCAACCCCTGACAGAGAACCATCTCATTCTTTAGAACAACTTATTTGAATCATACTGTCTGGATTTATCATACTTAGATTAACTATTGCTCAATGGATGGACATTTGGTATGTTTTCAACTTTTTGCATTTCATTCATTCACTTCTTCAACAAATAATTATTGAGTGTTCATTATATTCAGGCACAAGGGATACAACAGTGAGCGTAAACAGGTGTGGTCTGTTTCCCCGTGGAGAAGAAAATAGACATTTATTTTTAACTCTATCCTCATATTCAGTGAGCACACACCAAGTGTCTTACCCACGTTATCTCAATTGCTTCGCAAGCCTGTATGAAGATCCTTATACACCTACTTTTATGCACATGTGTTAACGTCCCCATTGCGGAGATTTCTGGAAGTTGACTCTAGCAATTATTTTTAGGAAATACTTTTTGGTAACATGTCCATGGCTTCCAAACTGATTCAAAGTCTTTGGATTTATGCAGGAAAGAAAAAACCTGCCCACAGTTTGAAAATAGAGACAACATCTGGCCCATCACTAAGGGTTTTTTGAGGTTGCGGGGGGAGGGGTGGGTTGAGCCAAATAAATAAACATTTCAAACAAATTTTGGATATTGTTAGCAAAATATCGGTTTGTTTAAATAATTGTCTTAATGGAAGAGAAAACTCAATAGAATAACCTATGCTTTGTATTCAGTTTCACCATTCACCAAATCATTGATTTTCTACTTTCTATCCTTCGCATTTCTCCCCCCTTTTTTTTTTCTTTTTGAAACAGTCTCACTTTGTCACCCAGGTTGGAGTGCGGTGGCACAGTCTCTGCTCACTGCAACCTCTACCTCCTGAGTTCAAGCAAGTCTCATGTCTCAGCCTCCCGAGTAGCTGGGATTACAAGCGTATGCCAACACACCTGGCTAATTTTGTGTTTTTAGTAGAGACAGGGTTTCACCATATTGGCCAGGCTGGTCTCAAACTCCTGACCTCAGGTGATCCACCCGCCTCGGGCTCCCAAAGTGCTAGTATTACAGGCATGAACCACGGCGCCCAGCTGGAGATCTTTTTCTTTCTAGAAATTTACTGCTCATAAAAATAAAAACAGGAAAAAAAAATCATTTTTAAAATAACTATATTTTAGGGAAAGGAAAACAGAATCATATAAGTCCTAACAGGGTATTCAACACATAGAGACGTAGCACTTCACAAAAATTCTGCGGGCTCCTGCAGGATTTTAAATAATTGCGAGGAATATCGAAGACATCTGTCATGCCCTAAATAGGAAAAGATTCTTATACATATTAATTCAGCTGTATGTCAAGAAATTGAATATTTGAAGTGCTGGTGTATTTTTATAAAGTGAGGGGGTAGAATATTGCATTCATGTGTCCACAAAGCAGGTAGGCAGATGAAACCAGAAAGATGGTAGATAGAAATATCTAGATACAGATTTATACTTCGTCAATATTAATAACACCTTACACATGAGCGTGCTTTCCTCCTCCAAACTATTTTCACCTACATTACTTCATTTACTCCTCCTCATATCTTTCTTTGGACCATTAGATTTGTAAGAAAATCTTTGTTGGAATAATGTTCTCGGGCTTAGAGAAATACTATGACCTTTAATAATGGGTAAATTAAAAGTCCAAATGAGGAGGCAGCCATAAAATCAGAGGGTTTTATTTTTTTAATTAATTACATTCAATCCAGTAAGTGTAACAAAACCTGTTGAAATGTACTATTGGAGGTGGAAAGAGGGTGGTCTGTGATGGTAGTTACAAAACAGAAAACCAAAAGTCTTCAATCTGAAATTCTTCCCTGAGCTTTAAAACATTAATACTGATTTGCTCTTTAAGGAAAGATTTCTGAAGGAAGCATTAATTTGGCCAATTCCTGTCCCTACAAATGACTTGTATCCCTTTCTACCCTAAAAGGGTCACTGTAGTCATTCAGTACTTTTCAGTTACCGGTAGTAATAACAATGAGAGCTACCGTTTATTTACTGTGTGCTAGGCACTTTGCACACAGTATCTCATTTATTAATAGAGAACTCCAGGAAACAAGCGCTCTGTCTTTCCCATGGTGGACATGAGGATACAGAGACTCGTGAGTATTTACGGGATTTTTCCACGGTCTCAGAGCTGGTAAGCGGGAGAGCCAGAATTCCAACTAGTTTTTTTGTTTTGTTGTCATTTTGTTATTCTAAAACTCACCCTTTGACTCATGTGTAATTGCTGCTTCCTGTGCTTCTGCAGCTGATATTCTCAGAAAGGATATGAAGGTAGAACAACCACATGCTCCATTTTTGTGATTTCTTTAGTAGTGCGTTCTGTGGAAATACCATTTTGATGCATTGAGCTGTTGCACTTACCTAAAATGACAATAAGGCAAAGGAGAAGAAGATTAATATATGGCTTACTTAAAGCTTGCACATAGATTTTCTAAATACATTTGTCGCTAAAACAAAACCATGGCTGGGGAGTTTTCCTGACTAGTCCAATTCCATTTCAAGTGAGCATCTTGGTAAAATACTAGACTCACATCCATTACCTTTGTTGATCCTAGAAATTTCCAGTAGATGCCGTTCCTTGGATTTGTTTTCTGGTAAACAGTATTGCAGATATACTCACCATATATTAAATTTTCAACCCAATTATTTTTCTTTAAAATGTCAATTGCGTTTGAATTATATTGCCATCAAAATACATTAACATTCCTTTCAAAGAAATGTGAACTGACCACCAAACATTTTTGCTAGATTTTTGAATAGCTAAGTGATATACATTGGAGATGGTTCAAACATTCCTCAGAGTATCAAGCTATAGGAATGCATGACACGATGAAAGAAATAAAAAATGATTTCATTAATATACAAGGCGTGGATGCCACAAGTAGCTTCCATCTCAACACTGCAGGCTGAAAGCCCTGAGATGCTTCACCTTTGACTCTCATGAATAAAAATTAACTCCATGAAGAAAGTTGCTCAGTATCACACTGGAAAATCTCTGAAATTACTTCATGGTCTTTAAACTGTTCTTCAAAGTATTAAATAGTCTCTGGAAGAATTTTAGTCTCTTTAAACAGTAACTTTGCTATTTTTGACAGCTGGAAAAAATAAGCTTCTATGTTTATGGTTCCTTCGAATAGAGTTCAACATGAATTATTCTGATTTGTCTCTGCAAAGAAAAAAAGAAAGATGGATAGAAGAAAAGGAGGGAAGTGAGGGAGAGAGGACAGGAGGAAGGAAGGAAGGAAGGAAGGAAGGAAGGAAGGAAGGAAGGAAGGAAGGAAGGAAGGAAGGAAGGAAGGAAGGAAACAGTTGTTATTAATAATAACTGCTGCTACAGAAGTGACTTCAGATGGACTTAATAAGATTCTAAGTCTAAACCCAAACTTCAGTCACCTTTGCATACATACAGCTTTATATGCCTCAGAATAAGCAATAAAGAAAAATCGCTGAAAAATTTGAGATACTCTCTCTCTCTTCTTATTTTTTCTTTTTAAGAAGTTGAACTTCATTGCAGTAATCTCCCTGACAGCCTGGAGGTCTGTTTTCATGATGTCAGCTGAGATCAGCTGCTGTCAACACAGCCTTCTGATTCAATCCCAATTCTTCTCCAAGGGCTCTCAAAGAAATGGGGGGAAAGAAAGCAAATTGAAACCTTAAATTGGCAGAGTCCCTAATGAATGCCAAATTGAAACAACTAATGGGAAGTTTAGAATTCCTCTCTCCTAGGGGGCAAGTGAGAGAACTTTATTCTCTAGAAAGTGGTGGAGTGGTCATGCATGACTCTTCACGTCCATTCAGTGTTTGCCTAAAAAGCCATTTTGTGCATTTGTTTGTTTTTTTGCTGCTCAGCATTCCCCAGAGGTTGACAGATGTGATCCAAAGCCATAGTATAAAGGCCACTTGGGAATGCGCTTGAGTAGGAAGGGCTGTTACGACACAGCCTGAATTTGGAGGCTGAGTTAAATCCCTATGTGTCCAAAGCTTTGGGTGTGATGGGAAGGCTGACAGAGCTGATTGTGAGGAGGGAAGAAATAACCAAGAGTTCATTTCTTTTTCTAAGCCTTCTCAAGCAAGACTGGCCTTTGTAGAACAAGGCACAGGACACGGAGGAAGGAAAAGCCCACTTTCCATGTAGATAGATCTAAATTTTGTGGAGAGGACAGTCCGATGTTTGTTTGCCATTGGGTTGAAAATCTCAGTGAAACCCGCAACAATGATGTTCCTCAGTACACGGAACTTCCAGACACCGCCTCTTTCACACTAAACAGTATATTAAAAAGAGTACAGCCCTTCTGAAATTCCAGTGCTTTGGGAGGCCAAGGCTGGAGGATCACTTGAGCTCAGGAGCTTGAGGCCAGCCTGGGCAACATAGTGACACTCCATCTCTGCAAAAAAAATTTTTTAAAATAACTGGGCCAGGCACAGTGGCTCATGCCTGTAATCCTAACGTTTTGGGAGGCCAAGGCAGGTGGATCACGTGAGGTCAGGAGTTTGAGACAAGCCTGGCCAACATGGTGAAACCCTGTCTCTACTAAAAATACAAAAATTAGCTGGGCATGGTGGCAGGCGCCTGTAGTCCCAACTATTCAAGAGGCTGAAGCAGGAGAATTACTTGAACCTGGGAGGCAGAGGCTGCAGTGAGCCAAGATCATGCCACTGCACTCCAGCTTGAGCAACAGAGTGAGACTCTCTCAAAAAAAAATAATAATAATAATAGCTGGACATGGTGGTGTACACCTGCAGTCCTATCTATCTGGGAGGCTGAGGCAGGAGGATTGCTTGACCATGGAGGTTGAGGCTGCTGTTAATGGTGATTATGCCACTGTACTCCAGCCTGGGTGACAGAGTGGGACCTTGTCTCTTAAAAATAATAATAATAGCAAAAATAAAGAAAAGCACAGTTGACTCCTGATGAGGGGACATCCCATAAACATCCACATTTGAGTTTGGTCATCTTCCGTCTTATCCAAGCTTTTGTCATTTTGTTTAACATTCAGCAATTTCATACAGTGAATGCTCAGTAAATGTTTATTGACTGAGTGGTGCCTCCTGCCTTCTAGGGGCAGTATCAGGAGGTGGTTTAGAGTCTGGAATATAGTCATTGCCTGCTGTCCAATACTGGCACTCAAACCTGCTAGTTCCATGGTGATGCTAGCATCTTTGAGCTTCCATTTCCTTGTCTGAAAAATAAAGTAATTCCTCATCTTAAGGTTCTGACATAATGAATAAATGAAATAATGCAAGTTATTATCTCATTTAGCACAATGCCCAGCACTTAGTAAGCACTCCACTAAAAATTATCCTTCATAAATAACAGTTTGTATTATCTCTAATGTGAACACCATAGCTCAGATAACAAAGATACATAATATTAATCAGTCCGAAAGTATTTGAGTGCCTTCAATGGACAGTCAAGGCCATAAATAACAGTGGAATCTGGAGTCTTCCTCTTTGCCCCACATTGCTGAAACCCTGCTTTCTACACTCCTCCCATAGCTGGGAAGAGGAGACATTAAGCAGTGATCAAATATGTGGGAATTAGACCTGAGTCAATGTTGTTGATAAGAATTGACATTTTATTACCAGATTTTTAAGGTATCAAGCACTAAGCAAAGGATATTACTAAATGCACGGTTAAAACCACAGACCTCAGCATGAGTCTGAACTTGTATATGGCCAACTTGCTGAGCGCAGTGGTGCTCAAACTCAAACAATCCTTAGCGCCACCTGGAGAGCTTATTAAAATGCAGATCGTTGAGCCTCCACCCCTGAAAGCTTCTGATTCATTAAGCTCCAGAGTGGGTCTCCAGAATTTGCCTTTCTAGCAAGTTCCCAGGTGATGCTGAAGCTGCTGGTCCTGGAATCACACTTCTAGAACCATTAGCCTAGAGTGTGGAGTTTAAGGAGTCAAGGCCAACCCCATTTATCCCTGTCACTGGTGTTGCTGGCTATAGGGGGTGCTAAAGGGTAGAAAATGAAATACTCAGCCGGGCACGGTGGCTCAAGCCTGTAATCCCAGCACTTTGGGAGGCTGAGACGGGAGGATCACAAGGTCAGGAGATCGAGACCATCCTGGCTAACACGGTGAAACCCCGTCTCTACTAAAAAATACAAAAAACTAGCCGGGCGAGGTGGCGGGCGCCTGTGGTCCCAGCTACTCCGGAGGCTGAGGCAGGAGAATGGCGTAAACCCGGGAGGCGGAGCTTGCAGTGAGCTGAGATCCGGCCACTGCACTCCAGCCTGGGCGACAGAGCCAGACTCAGTCTCAAAAAAAAAAAAAAAAAAAGAAAAGAAAATGAAATACTCAGCAAAACTCTATCAAGAAGAGAAAAAAAACAAAACAATAAAACACCCACAGCCTAAATATTCCCAGTGGAAGGCTACTCATGGGTCAATTGTTCATTCAGTCTTCATTTAATATGTTCAACTATCTCCTCCTTCCAACACTAATTGGAACCATCATCATTTATCTGAGAATTGCCTAATTCCAGGATTTAGTACTTTTGTTGTTATTTTTGAAGGCCAACACTTGAATTTAATTAGATACGGTTACAAATTGCATGGAAATCTCTATCTGATGAGTAACATGTTTCCAGTTGGTCTTCCATTTGTCTTGATCCCAAACCTCCATGATAAATGACTGAGATCATCCATTTCAGAACCTTCCTGCATTCTCCATGTCACTGTACTTGTGGTGGCTGAAGGCCATTGTCTGTTTGTTATTTTAGTCAGTGAAAGGGGATGGAGGGATCACCCACTCAGAAGAAATAAATGGGAAAGACTCCAGCTGCCAAGTAAGTAACCTCGAACTCAGTTTGGTGGTGGGATTAGCTGGTGTATTCTCACTTCTTCACAGTATACTTTTCAATAACATTCTCAGCCACAGCCGACTCATTTAACATCTCAGGATTAAGCACCTACTATATACCAAGAACGAGACTGGGATCTGCAGACACAAGCGTGAACAAACTACAGTTCCTCAGCTTTATCCTATCAAAAAGTTTTCACACATGCACTCCCCTCTTTTCTGCATTAAAAATCTCTTCTCACCCTTCACTTTTTGCCATAAATGTCACCTCCTCAAAAAGACCTTCCATATCTGCCTCTCATAACTACACCTTGTTCTTTTATTTCATAGCATCATCACAAATTGTAATAATTCATTTATCTCCCCTGCCCCTTCTCATGTCTGCCTGGAATGTCTGTGGAGCAAGAAGTCTCCTTTTATTTCTCTGTCACCTTGCATGGTGTTTGGCAAGTACTAGAATCTATGTCTTGAAGAGAATAAAGACATGGAGCGGGGGGACCACACAGTTTGCTTTCATTACTTTCTTTATTCTAAAGAAATATAGTTATGACATGTTTATAACTACATATGTTCCTTTTTTAAAATGGGATCATGCAACTGTACTCCTTTTTTAATTTAAAAATACACCTCCACAAAAAAATGGCATCAAATATTCTTCTAGTAGTTTTGACAATATAGAGAAGTGGCTACAAGAATGAGTGGTAGACTCAAACTATCTGGTTCAAATCCTGGCTCAACCTTTTTTTTTTTTTTTTTTTTTTTTTTCCCTGTGTGACTTAGGCAAATTGCCAAATCTGTCAGTGCCTCAGCTTCCTCATCTATACAAAGAAGCTATGAAAAGTACTTCCTCATAGGGTTGTCATACTTAGATGAATCAATACGTGTAAAACATAACATTTCTGGTACAGAGGGCTCAGTACATGTTAGCTACTGTATTAGTCAGCATGGGCTGCCATAACAAAATGCCATAGGTGGTTGCTTTAAAAGCAGAAATGTATTTTGTTGCAGTTCTTGTGGATGGAAAAGATAGGATTAAGGAGTAAGCAAATCAGCAGGGTTTGGTTCCTGGTGAGGACTGTGTTCCTGGCTTGTAAACAGCCACCTTCTTGCTTGTGTGTCCTTACATGGCAGAGAGAGAAAGAGAATAAGCTCGCCAATGTCTCTTTTTATAAGGACACTAATCCTATTGGGGCAGGGCTCCACCCTATGCCTTTGTTTAACCTTAATTACTTCCTATTCCAAATATAATCACATTGGGAGTTAGGGATTCAACATATGCATTGGGGTGGAGGCACAATTCTACTGTTAACAGTGTCTATTTGTTACTATTACTATTAAGCAGCTGATAGGGAATTTCCATCTATAATGTTGCCCATATCACACTCATGAATGGACAGCAATGACTGTAAATAGGTTATAGTATTTTTATTTCCATAATAATTGGTTTATCCTACATTTTTAAAACAGGAAATATATTGCTTTTTACTATATTCATTTTGTTTCTTAAGTTATGATTATACCTGGCCCCCAAACTATGTCCCTGGACAACTTTGGAACCAAAATTCCCAAAGATTATTACCTAAAAACAGGATAAAATCATTTTATTCAAAAAGAAAAGCTTAAATATGATGGTATATTTTGTCTGGAATTTTACAGTGAAGGAATTATGCCAATAACCTTGGTGATTCTAAAATTGGAATGACATCGTACAAATCCAAATAAGCTGGAAACATCATTCTATTTATACACACCTAGGAGTGTTTTCAGAATCCAGTTGGGAATTTTATTTTCCGGAGCCTTGGATTCAGACTTGAGAACACTGGTGTGTCCTTTCCATTTTTAGCTAATTTAATTCTCACAGCACCATAAGGTGTCATTTCTTTTATTGCTCCCATAGAGATGAGGAAACTAAGAGGTCAGTTTATCCTTGGTCACACAGCAAGGTTATGGTGGAATTAGAAACAAACCAGGTCCTTCTGACTCCAGGCACTGAGCTCTTAGCCACTCACTGCATCTTAAAGTCTTCTACACAACAAAAACAGTTAACAAGGCATTTGAACTGGGATCTCTGGTTTCTGGCCTTTCTGAAGAGCGTGGTGGTGAGAGTTTCTGTTTCATTCTAAGGAGAGTATCTGCTCTGGGCTATCTATCGTACTTGGACATCCATCTCTTAGCATTTGCTGCAACTCTGACAGTTGGGCTCTGCCAGAAGTATTCAAGCCATGTATTGCAGAAGAGCTTCTCAAGGTACACTGGATGCCTGTTGCTTCTTTCTCCAAGGACTTCTGGCCTCTGAAGAGCACCGGTGGAGGCCTTCTGGACTGGGGAGTCTCTGCCATTTGACTTCCCGTTTATTTCTGAGGGGGGTGCATGATTCACTGGAGTGAAAGGAAAGCTCTCCTTCAGTTGATGCCTTCTCCATCAAAGCTGCTACCTTGTTATAGAACTTTTTACCTGAGGACAGTACATAACTTCATGAATCACGCTATACACACGTATCCGGTGGGTCAAGTGTGTTTGACAGTTGCCACCGTCAGGGCTTTAAAACTTTTGAAGTCAATATTTAGAAGTTGACATATTTTGCATTTTTAAAAATTTAATTTCAAGGTTCTCTTGAAAAACAGAAGTTCTGACCATACTGGAGCTGCAAGCCTACGTGGTATCTCTTGGCTGGATCAGGGCAACTGTTGCCCTTTGGACAGGGCATATAACGCTCAGTCTCCCCTGCTCTAAATTTTCTCCCCAACATCAAAGCCAGCCTTGCTTGAACTGGTGCTTTCCTTACACTGGAGAAATATTTTTTTGGATGTTTGTTGCTTTTGCAGCCGGAGAAATAAGATATTCACATGGTTATTCTTACCCCAACCTGCATTTACTAGATTTTTGGATTTTACAGCCTCATCTCATCAAATTATTAGAAACATGTGGGATTGTAAACCTTTCATTTTGACAAAAAAAGGATATACATTCAAAACTAATAAAACAATCATCTCTTTTACCACCATTTCATGAAGCAAAAGGACAATTTCACACCAAAAATTAGGGTAGATGTAATCATGAAGAAAAGAATGGGCATCCCCCAAGAAAACACTCACATGTGGTTGCAAGTGGGAGGAGCCCCCTCAAAGCTGGCTTCAGCATAGAAAGTCTTCAGGAACAGCTAGATCTAGGAGGCACACATGATACCATCAATGCCTGGTCTTTCTCTCTCTGTCTCTCTCCATCTCTCAGCTGTGCTTTTCTCTATGTTGGCTTCCTTTTTGGGAAGATTTTCCCTAGAAATATTGGTGGTTCTGGAAGCTCCAGTCTTACAACTTCACAGCTTCAAATCTAAGAGAAAGGGAACCAGCCTCTCTCTTATTTCAGCAAAGCTGTGAGATTAGCTCCAGTGTTATCTGCATTTGGCTATGCTGAGCCAATCACAGCAGGCCAATCACAGACAGTGCTCTGATTGGTCAGGCCTAAGTCACACGCTCTTGTCTGGAGGTGGAAGTAGTTTGCCTGGACCACATGGAGTAGATGAGGAAGAAGGGTGTTTCCCCAAGAAAAAGCCAAGTTCTGATACCAGAATAAGGGATAAAGAGTGCTTTCTGGGATAACATAAAATGTATTAATGAATTACTAGATAACTAAATAAATGTCCCCACCATGACTTCATAAGTGCAAATTTTTCTTTTTTTTTTACTTTCATTTCACCTAGGATTCATGAAAATGTAGATACTACCCACCATTTGAACATCTCTGTTTTAACATATTTATTCCCTTGCTATTGAGAGTTGCCCTGCAGCCACTAAAAATGTACTTTGTTTGAAATTGCTGTAGACATCAGACTCCGCAGAAAAGACTATCACACCACCAGAGCCAGAACCAACAGGAGCGCCCCAGAAGGGCAAAGAGGGCTCCTCGAAGGACAAGAAGTCAGCAGTCGAGATGAACAAACAGAAGAGCAACAAGCAGGAAGCCAAAGAACCAGCCCAGTGCACAGAGCAGGCCACGGTGGACACGAACTCACTGCAGAATGGGGACAAGCTCCAAAAGAGACCTGAGAAGCGGCAGCAGTCCCTTGGGGGCTTCTTTAAAGGCCTGGTAGGTGGATTTTTTTGTTTGTTTGTTTGTTTGTTTTTTGCCTCTTCTTTCTGGGCTCTCTCCTTCCCCAAGACCATCTGTCCCAGTCAGTTTTTCAAATTCTACATGTGGCTCTTCACGCTGGGATCCCGGGTCTATCACTCAGGGTTTTTGAACTGCTATGTGACTTCCAGCAGGTTCAATCCTTCTCCACTTTACAAACTGAGACCTTAAGCAAGTTATTGCCTCTCTGAACCAGATTTTTTATCTGTGCATAAATAATGGTGCCTAACTCACAGAGTTCATGAAACAGTTAGGTGAGATAATGCATCTAGTGTGTCTTGTGCATAGTAGATGCTCTGGGTAATATTTGTTGAATGAATGAATGGAGAATTAATGCATTATTGGCTTATTTACATTATATTATACCAATTAGAAGTGTTTAAAAAAATTAGACAAATCAAGTTAAAACACACTTTATGTTGTGAGCAAAGAACAATTCATGAATTGGGCAGCACTCAAAACCCAAAGAGGTTCAAAGAGCAATGAGCAGTAAGCTTTCACAGGCCAAACATGGAAGCAAAGTAGAAAATTTATCTGATTGGGTACAATGAGGCATTTGCCTTATTTGGTCACAATGTGATGAGGTGTCTGCCTTATTTGGGAATGGTCTGATCAATTGGTTGCCTGTAATTGGCTGAAGTTTAGCTATTTGTGATTGGCTGCAACCTGGCTATTTATTACCAAAAAAAAAAAAAGTATCCTCATAAGGTAGGTTTTGGTTTGTTTACTTACTGAGTGTGGTTGCAGTTTGTTACATAGATACTCAGAGTAAGGAGACTGCCTCAGGCTAAAGGCCTGCTTATTTAATTTAACAAGGGTGTAAATGTACAATTGTGTTACTCCATGGACTATAGAATCCATGGCTGCTAGATGCAGAGGAAATTTTTTTACTGATTGCAATTTTAGGCAGACTGGTGAGGAGGTGTTTTAGATTTGCTTATTTTACTCTCCTTTACAAAATGGAAGCCCATCTTCACCACTGGACTCCGTGAGGGTAGGGGCGCCGCCTTTCAGGTTCAAGGCTGTATCTCAAGCACTTGAAATAGGACTGCATAAACAGCAAGTGCTTGACAAACAAAGGAGTGAATGGATGAGATTAAAATAATAGATACCAAAATAGGATATATAAACTTGGAATACATTACTTGAAATTGTTGCGCTTCGATAAAACATTGTACTCCACTTCAAGCACACTTGCAATTTCTACTTGCATGTTTAAAAAATACCCACTTTGTGAATGGAGACACTGAAACTGCATATCCATTAATCATTTAATTTACATATGGAAACCACTGAAATTTCTTCCCTTCCTTCCTTCCTTTTTTCCCTTCTTCCTTCTTTCATTTTTCTTCCAAAAATATTTATTAAGCATTGCATCTAAAGCACATTCACACTCATAGCTTCTCTCTCCTATTCCACAAGATGTAATAGTTCTTTATTAGCTGCTGCTTTCTGGGTGTAGTGCAGTCTTCAAACTAATCATGTAGTCCTTGCAGTGGTTTCATTGATGTGAGGAATGTAGATGTTGATGTAAAGCAAGAATGCCAGTTCGTAGCCCTGAGAGAGACTTCACCCACCTGGGTGAGGCTCTATTGGATTTGCCCACACAAGTCTTCTCAAAATGTACTGTGCACACGAATCACCCAGGGATCTATTAACACACATTCTGATTGAGTAGTTCTGGGGTCCATCCTGGGATACCACAAAGCTCCTGATTGATGCTACAAAAGCTGCTGATCCAGGGACCATACTTTGAGTACCAAGTTGCTAAAGGACCAGAAAAGAAGATGTTGGGGAAAGCATTTGGGTTTCTTTTAGTTTACTCTTTTTTTTTTTTTTTTTTTTTTTTGAGATGGAGTTTCGCTCTTGTTGCCCAGGCTGGAGTACAATGGTGCAATGTTGGCTCACCACAACCTCCGCCTCCCAGGTTCAAGCGATTCTCTTCCTTCAGTCTCCCAAGTAGCTGGGATTACAAGCATGTGCCACTATGCCTGGCTACTTTTGTATTTTTAGTTGAGACGGGGTTTCTCCAAGTTGGTCAGGCTGGTCTCGAACTCCCGACCTCGAGTGATCCGCCCGCTTTGGCCTCCCAAAGTGCTGAGATAACAGGCATGAGCCACAGCGCCTGGCCTTAGTTTACACTTTTTTAACCCTTGATTTATTCATTCATTTAAAATGAACACTACCCACAGAATGATTTACATTGTGGCTTCTAATTATTTTAATAGAAGCCAGCCTCTACAATAAGCACGAAGGCTGAAAAAGAAAGATGGTATGGCAAAGTTCAGATGATTTCTAATAATCTGGTCATTCATTTAACAAATATTTGTAGAGTATTTAGAATCCTGGCACTGAGCTAGACCAGAGGTATTAAAAATGCAACCCTTGTTTTTGTAAATAAAGTTTTATTGGAACATTGCCATGTTCATTCATTTACATGTTGTCTGTAGCTGCTTTCACACAAAAACATGAGGGTTGACTAGTTGGATTGACTAGTCAACTAGACTGCATGGCTCATAAGACTTAAAATATTTGCCATCTGGCCCTTTGCAGAAAACATGTTCCAAGCCTTGAACTAGGCACTGGAGGTACATTCAGCAAACAAAGGGGATGGGGTCCCTGACATCACGGGTTCATATTCTAAGGGGAAGCATGGAGCTAAAAAGTATTAATAGATAAGTTAAAAAACAAAGTTAAACTTATTAAAACTACAAAGTTAAAGTTACAAAATTAAAGGCAAAATTTGCCAACAAAATTGTAGGTCTGGGAGATCACTGAGGGAAATAAACAAGGTCCCGCGATAGAGTTTGCCTAAGTATGGATGGGAGGTGTGTGCTACTTTTGCCTGAGTGTGTGTGGGGGGCGGGGTGTGCTACTTTTAATTGGTGGATCCCAAAATTGTCTCTGAGGAGATATGTCTGAGATGAGACAGGAAGGGTTAAAGGTGCCAGACAGGAAGAGAGCAACGTTCATTCTTCCAGGAGGAGGGAACAGCCCTGGCAGAGGCGTGGGGGTGGGAATGAGCTTAGTGAGCTTAGTACATTTCAGGAAGAGAAACGAGGTCCTGGTTGCTGCGGGTGGAGAGGTAGGGTGGGGGAAGAATGGTGGAAGTAAGATTGGAGCCGTGGGCCGGGACCTGCTCGTGCAGGCTGTACAGGCTGTGCACGGAATGGGGACATAATCCTACCTGAGCAGGGAAGCTACTCACAGATATTAAGTAAGAAGTCTTGGCCCCTGTTGATAACATTCAAAGATTTTATTTTGCTGCTGTGCTGGAGAATGGCTGTTGAAGGTCATTAGGAGCTAGTTAATACAGGTCATGTTTCCTGGGAGAGCTGATGGAGATTGGCCTGGTGATTCCTGAGGAAGAGACAAGAAGTGGACAGGTTTGAGACACTAATTACAGTTCTAGACACCGAGTCCCTCCTCTGGGACCACACTCTTTTTACAGACCTCATCTCTTTAGGATGGCAGCATCCCTGCAGGGTGGGACTGCTTCTGCCACACCTCCCAGACACATAAGCCAGGCCTCCAAGAAGCTGGTCTTTTCCTGAACATTCCACAAGTTCTCAGAGACAGAGTCAGCATTCAGCTCAGGTCCCCTAGACCCCAAGTCCTGCACTGTCCCAGTGTCACAAGGCCTTCAGCAATGATGGAGGATGGAGGGGGGCTTCCCTGCCACTTTCCAAAGACCAAGCCTCAAAGACTTTCAAGCTGGACACATTCCCCAGGGTTGCCCGACTGCCTTCCTGGGAGGGGAACGCTGGCAGCCAAATCTGTCACCGCCCACAGAACTCTAGTGGTGCCTGTCACCCACAGGAAATGAGACACACCACAGGCCGATCCCTGCGTGATCTTTGTCTCACAGTGACGTCCTCATTAGTCAGGTCCTTTTTTCCTCCTTCTCCATCATGCTGCTTGAGTTCTAACTGAGAGCAACCCACTTGGTTTTCAAAAATCTGGAAAGAACTGGAAGGAAGCCCTTGGAATTCACGAAGTCCAACTGTTTGCAAACATTTTCCTTTCTTTTTGAGCGAAGGGACTTTTTTTGTTTACAAAAGAAAATGTCACAAAACCTCTGTGTGTGTGTGTGTGTGTACAGATATATGCATATATGCACACACAGACACATATGATAAAAGTGAAACTATTCTGATTGGTGGAAGACTGGATTTCTCCCTTCCCCTAAGCACCACTTTTTTGATGGCCCCTTTCCCGGCCTTCCCCTTTCCCATTTTCTTGGGCCGCTGAACTGCTAGATTCTGTGCAGTGCAATCTGCAGGCAGGTTTAGCAGATGAACAGAGGGAGGTTTGAAAGGGGAATACGTCTGTCCACACTGGTGTGGGCTGAACCGAGGCTTGTGACAGTCAGCACAGTCACTCCAAGGAGCCTGAGACCAAGGACTAGGTCATCTTGGAGCCTCAGTTTCTGCCTCTGTAAAATAGGGTGAATAATAATCACTGTCCACCTCACTGGGCTGGAGATAGAACAGGTAAGAGAATGGGTCTGGTTTGGCCTTGTGAACTGTGAAGTGTAGTCCTGGTATACAAGGCAGGAAAAGGGTTGGATTTAAGTCTCTGACTTCCAAGGTGGAGTCTCAGTGAGGCCAGAAGGGCACGTGTATGAGGCCAGTGAGTTAGGTGTGGTCTGTGGCAACCTGAAGGGCTGGTGCCCACCTAAAGGGGGTGCCAACACCAGCCACATGTTACCTTGGGGAACTGCAGACCCATTGTGGCAGGACCTGTCCATTTATTCAAGAGAAAATAACAAAAGTGGGGAATTTTTATGAGAAAATACCTAATTTTTAAATGCCAGCATCTAATTTTTTAAAATAAATGAAGAAAATGCTTGTACAAGTTCATCTATATGCAAAGTTCAGGCCCGTGGCAGCCACTTGGCCATCTGAGTTTGCTGTTTAGCCCATCAAGCCCCAAGGTCAAGCTCATGGAACCTAAAGGATGGAAACCTCAGGGAAGTAAGCTTTCATAGAGGTGAGCTGACTGGGCAGGGTGGAGCCTGCGTGAACCAGGACCCACAGCAAGGCATGCTGGGCAAACAGAGGCAGGATGGATGGGTGCCACCCATGGCCAGCCTGAGACCAGGCTCTAGACACTTGCAAGAAGCTTGTTCCTGGACTTAAACCCAGCTCTCTTCTAGTGGCTGCATGAGCTTGGACCTGTCACCTTGCTGAGTTTCAAATACCGGATTAATGAAGTGAATGGTGCTGACATCACAGGATTAGCATGAAGATGAAATGCAGTCATGTACAATGCCCTAAGAGCAATGCTTGTGAGGTTTAATTAGTCAGGAAAGGCTATTTTTGTGAGTATTACTTAGTTAGCCCCTGCCCTGGGTTGTAAAGGTGCAGAGATGAGTCGGGCACCGCTGTGCCATGGGGAGTCCCGGCACCCCACTTACTGGCAGGGACTTGGCTAAAGTAGCTTAGGCTCTCTGGGCTTCAGCAGCCTCTTCTGTAGCCTCAGAGCGGCAGTGGCATCAACCTCATGGGCTGCAGTGAGGACCAGGTGGAATAGGGGCAGTCTAAGACCTCACACACATGAGGCAGCAGGCTCTCAGCGGCGAGGGGCCTGCCAGAGGTCATGAAACCAGAAAGGGATGGAGCATCCCCAAATCCACAGCTGACTCCTGAGCCCAAGCTTTGAGTATCTCACGGTGTCCTGGTCCTCTCTTAATGCCTCAGAACTATTAATAACACAATGTGTTGTGTGCAGTACGTGCTCAATATATATTGTTGAATGAATTAGTGAATTCAACTACGACCACTAAAAATAATGACAACTCTTTTATCACATTTACTGTGTGACAAAGATTGTTCAAAGTACATTGCATATACTAACATTTAATCTTCAAAACTACCCTGTGAATTCCCCTTTTATCAGTGGTAAAATTAAGGCTTAAGTAGAGGGTTAAGCAATTTGATCAAAGTCACCCAGCTAGGAAGTGACAGGTCTGGTGTTCAAAGCCCAGCAATCTGATTCCATGGTAAATTACACGAAATTACACTACACTGTGTAGTATATACAATGTACTATACTATGCTAGATTATACAGGGCACTACACAATCTATGTACTCTCTATATATATATACTATATATGTGCCCTATGTACATCATATATACTAAACTACACTCTATTTATTATGCTATAATACACTCTATATATTTCATATTATACGATACCATGTATATTCTACTGCATTATACTACATGATGCTATGTACATATATTAGACCATATATACTTTGTGATAGTATATTATACTTCCCTTTCCTATACTATATACTATACTGTTCTGTATATATCATACTATATTATACATTATGCTATGCTATACTATATTTTACTATACTATACAATGTGCTAAACTATACTGTGCTATAGTTACCATACTTGACTATACTGTATATGTATACTATATATACTATAAAATATACACTACCCTATATTATACTATCCTATATTACCTTATACTACACTATACTGTCTATATATACTATGCTACAAACACATTATACTACTCTATACTATATATATACTGTAATGTACAATATATACAATCTTATACTGTACTACCCTATACTGCCTTATAGTATAAACGGAGGTCCACAATTGATCCATGCAGCAATGTGGGTGAATCTCAAATGCACTATGCTACATGAAAGAAGCTAGTCTGAAGGGCTGTATATGCTCTAGGATCCCACGACATGACATCCTGGCAAAGGCAGAACTCTAGGGATAAGAACAGATCGGTGCTTTCCAGGGTCTGTGTTGGGGAGGGGTTGACCACAGAAGGCACAAGAAGGATCTGGGAGGGGACAGAACCATGTGACATGTCAATCTGGGTGGTGGTTTTAGGTAGCTATTTGTGTTGGTCTATCCTCATAGAACCAAATACAGAAAACGTTAACTTTACTTTTTGTAAGTTTTACTTGACAGAAACGGTAAAATAATAATAATAATAGTACCCAAGCTAGGCATAGTGGCTTACACCTGTAACTCCAACACTTTGGGAGACCAAGGTAGGAGGATCACATGAGCCCAGGAGTTCAAGAGCAGCCTGGACAACAAATTGAGACCCCATCTCTACAAAAAATTCAAAAATTAGCTGGATGTGGTGGTGTGCACCCGTAGTCTGAGCTACTGGGGAGGCTGACGTGAGGGGATCATTTGAGCCCAGGACTTCAAGGCTACAGTGAACCACAATCCCACCACTGTACTTCAGCCTAGGCAACAGAGTGAGACTTTGTCTCAAAAAAGTAAAATAAAATAATAGTATCTGTCTGACAACATTCCTTCACCTACATTCAGTCAGTGTTAAGGTTAGGTACCTGCAAGGCACTGAGACACACAGAATCTATGCAACTTCCAATATGGTGTAGAAGACAGATGTTAGACAAATAAATTAGATAATAAAATCATTTCAGAGAGTGGTATGTTCTGAGAGAAAATAAAACAGGGTGATGAACCTAGATGGTAACTGGGGAGCAGGGGCTAAAGTGAGGTAGAATTGGTTGGGGTTTCTACACCCCAGGTAGTAAGTGCATTATAAGTATGAACTCACTTTATCTTGGGAACAACCCTCTGAGGTACGTTTGCCATTTCCATTTTAAAGATAAAGAAACCAAAGCACAAAGATGATAAGTAATTTGTCCAAGTTTTCACAAAGCTAGAAAGCCATGTAACTGGGTATCAAACCCGGGCATCTGATTGGAGACCATTCTCTTATCCAGCACTGAGGAATGAGATACATTAATTTAGCACAGCACCTAGCACAGAGTAAGTACTACATAAATGGCCATTGTTGCTGTTGACATTACAGATCTTCAATAGGCTGCCACGTCTTTCTGTTTTTCTCCAGGGACCAAAGCGGATGTTGGATGCTCAAGTGCAAACAGACCCAGTATCCATCGGACCAGTTGGCAAATCCAAGTAAACAAATCAGCACGGTTCCCACCAGGTTCTCCTGCCACCAAGATGTGTTCTCCTTACTCCATCTCCTCCTCAAACATGTTCCATGTATATATTCTTCTGATAGCCAGCAAATGAAATTCTGCCTAGAAATTAAGCCCGAGCTGTTGTATATTGAGGTGTATTATTTACGTCTCTGGTCCAGTCTTTTCTGGCAAATCACTGTAAAGATGGTTTAGCAGGTCACCTAGTTGGGTCGGAAGAGTTGATGATCACCAAGTGGGAAAGGGAGGGAGTAGAGGAATGTGTTCGGTTTAAGTGATGAAAATGGCAGTGGTGGCCGGGTGTGGTGGCTCTCGCCTGTAATCCCAGCACTTTGGGAGGCCAAGGCGGGTGGATCACCCGAGGTCAGGAGTTTAAGACTAGCCTGGCCAACATCGTGAAACCCATCTCTACTAAAAATACAAAAATTAGCCAGTCACGGTGGCACGCACCTGTAAAAATACAAAAATTAGCCAGTCATGGTGGCACACACCTGTAGTCCCAGCTACTCGGGAGCCCGAGGCACGAGAATCGCTTGTACCCAGGAGGTGGAGGTTGCGGTGAGTGGAAGCTGCACCATTGCACTCTACCCTGGGCGACAGAGCAAGATTCTGTCAAAAAAAAAAAAAAAAAAAAAAAAAAAAGGCAGTGGCAAGTAAGTTGTGGAAGAGAAATGATGCTAGAAGGAATTAAGCATTGTAGTAAACGCGTGCTTGTCCTCTAAGCTTGAAGAGGGGAGATGAAAATCCATGTGTTTAAATTCACATTTCAAGGAGGGAGAACCCGGGCAGTGTTGGACGGTTGCCAATTTCCTAGAATGGAATGTGTGGGGTATAGAAAAAGGAATGAATAAGTGTTGTTTTTCAAATAGGGTCCTTGTAAGTTATTGATGAGAGGGAAAAGATTAACTGGGGAGGGCTTAAAATGATTTGGGAAAACAATTGCTTTTGAGGCTCAGTGACAAGGGCAAAGATTACAACTTAAAAAAATAAATAAATAAAGGAAGTTGCACAGTTATTTTGCAACACAAGGGGGCGGTAAGGTCTCCATTTTTATCCTGTATTCTGTATCCCTAACAAAGATTTGGTCTGTGCTATCTTACATTATTAATGTTTCTCAGATGGCTGAGGGGCTCGCTTCATCTGTTCCGTCTGACACTTATCTCAAGTGTGTCTGTCATTCCTAATGTTCTCAGGATGTGCTTTGATAAAACCCTCCCCATAACCTCAGTTAATAAAAATTCACAGAAGATTATTCAAATACCTGAGTTGTTTTTAATACCTGTACAAAGGAGTAAATAGGACCCTGAGTCTATTAAAATGTAATTCAAAGTAGCATATGATTGACTGACAGTCATGTAAACTGTGTCTTTCTTTTTCTGATTTAATAAAAAATACATTTACTTCTAAAGTATCTTTTAATTTCCAACTTTCAAAGCAGTCCCACTCTATATCTGAGACGGCTCTAACTTCTACAGTATAAAATCCATACTCTTCCTCCATTATCTTCTTTGGAAGATAATTCTCTCCCAGATCCTCCCAGATTTCCTTGTATATGGGCACACACACACACACAAACGCGTGCACCTATATGTCTGCATGTACACACACACGCGTGTATAGAATAGTGCTGTCTTAGGCCAGGTTGCCTGGCGCAGAACCTGAGATGGGGATTTGGACACATACGATATACTGGGAGTGGGCTCCCAGGGAAAGCGAGTAAGAGGAAAAAAAAGAGGGCAAGAAAGGAGTTGGGCAAGGGTTGGTTTCAGCTGGAGCATGAATTGCACCACCCAGATAGTTTGACCTTGAGGCAAGGGAGCCGGCCTTTGAACCCCCGGAGGTGAACTGTGGGCTGTCCTGGGAGGTGGAGGGATGGAGAAGCTGGGATGCCTAAGTAACTGGAGGATGAGTGCATTGGCAGTGTCCACTACAGATACACACATATATGTTCAGATACATATTTATACCCATATTTGCATATATATGCACACATTCATGTGTATAAATATATATCATTCAGGAATAGATCCATGCACTCACACAGTCATATTTACATACATGCAAATAAATAAATGTAACTAACACAGATCCACACACACTTTGGCTCACACAAATCTATGCAATTCATCACACATTGATTGGAGATAAATACTGAATATACTCTCCTGATGTGGACCTCAACTATAAGGACAAGTTTGATGCTTAGGCAAATCACACCACGACTTTGGCAAATAGGCATTTGGAAAATGTGTTCAACAAAATATGGTATCACTCAAAACCCAGGTGTAAGTGAGGAGCGGATCCTGTGCTGCTGGGGCGTGTTAGCTCCCAGCTTGGACAGGCCGAATTCGTGTTTCAAATAAAGACCAAAGGTCTTTTCCTTGCAGCTGGGTTAGCTTTTCCACACCTCCTGACCATACCTCGAGATTACTCACACCTGTGCCTCACCCAGTTGCGAACTATCTCGTGCTGCTTAGTATCAGAATGCTTAACTTGACACGAAGCAGGAAAACAGCACTTGGGGAAGCCCTTGATGGGAGGCCCATCACTGCCATCATCAGAGCACGGGGTGATTCAAGGAAACCAGGCAGCTGCTATTCCTTTGTCTCCAAACACCGCGGGAATTGCCTGCTGCAACCTTTGGTGAGCTCCTGAGCTGCAGTCCACTGAGGAAGGTGATAGTATCATTTGCAAGTTTCACCTCGCTGGGTACAGGGGCTTTTTGCCCAGATAAGAAATGCCCCTCGGCAGGACGGAGAGAAACAGACTGAGTAGCCCAGGCCAGTTACTTAGCTAGTTACTAAGGCAGATGGAGCCCTCCCAAGCCCCCCACTCAAACAAAACAAAACAAAACAAACAAACAAAAAAAATGCTCTTTGCTGAGAATCTCTCTGCAAAGCATGCCAACAGTTTTTATAACTGGTTTCCTATGCTCCTGGGCCAAAAAAGAGAATAGTCTTCTAATGAAATTGCTTTTAAAAAAAAAAAAAAAAAAAAGCAAGAAAGACCAGAGAGAAGTAAAGCACATGACTTATTGGGAGAACTCTCAATTCAGTTATAGCTTAAGAAACAATACTCCATTTTTGTGTTTGTGTGTGTGTTGTTGTTGTGTTGAGTTGAGATCCCATTCCCAATGCATTTACAACAAATACTAATGCCCACCCCTTATGCTGACCTAGAGTGAAAAAGAGTAGAAACTCACCCGTAAACCCAAGAAAGCCTTTAGGACACAGACTCCCAGAAATGCCACTCAGACAACAAGCAGTGGGGAAAATAAGCAAAGCAAAGTGGCACACAGGAAAACATTATGAAAAGAGAAAGAATTAAGACCGGGGGGAAGGAGCAAAAATGCCTTTATTATCATGATTATTTATTGACTTATTATTTATTTTTAGGTACACAGGGAAGCGTGTCTTCTCCCATGTCAAGAAGAAGTGGCCTTTCCAGGAATGGAGCTATTGAGCTGAAATGGCTGCCACTGCACACACACACACACACACACACACACACACACACACACGCGCGCGCGCACACACCTCCCTTCCAGTTCCAGCTGACGGTGACTTTTTGACTGGTAACCATAAAAGAATTCATTCAAAAGGGCAGTTGTTCCCAGCAGCCAGTGAGGTCCTTCCTGCGTTCGTCGTCTTGGAGAAGGAGGCACATACCAAAATAGAAGGCAAAATGGGAAGGAAAAGAGAAAGAAAGTGAAATTCCTGTGTTTTTGTTGTATGTATCCCCTTGCTTTTTAGACAAATCATCAGGGGTTTAAACACACACTCTCTCCCCTCCCTCCTCCCACTTCACACACACTAGATTGTTATTGTTTGTTTGCAAACAGTCCAGAAGCACTGGGGTCTCATCAAATTAGATTCTAAGTGTCTTAAAGAATGAGATTTCAAGAAACCAAGAATCTGTGTCCTTCCCCTTCTCGAAGTGCCTGGAAGGGTGCAGATTTCTCCCACCTGCATCTGGCAATGTTATTTCCTATGTCAGAGAATCCCAAGTAGATCTTATACCTTAAAAAATAAAATAAAATCAGCTACACTACCTACCTTACAGGGAAGGAAAAAGAAATGATTCCAATTATTAACTAACCCAAGATACAAACACAGGGGAAACTAGGGAATGTGCTTTGCAGCAATGTAAGACTATAGGAGTTGGTTTTAACCATCCTTTGAATGTCCCTTTTTAAGCCTTTTTAAAAGGCAATTTTGCACGATGAGTAGAATTAGGCTTCTCCGTGGTCAAGATTTTGTTCACTCTATCAGTGCAAATTAAGTGGCACTGGCCCACTGGAAATTATAGTCTCCATTAGGAAGAAAAGAAATTACTTACCGAGCAGCAAATTCTCTAAATTTGTAATTCAGATCTTTAGCGCAGAATGCCGGTCAGGATCCAGCCCTTTGCATAAATTGGTTTTCTGGGGAGTTTAACCCCTTAGCCTCTGTTGCCCTTTTCTTGAACGGTATTCACGCAACCCTCTCCATCTCCTGGCCCTTTAACTGGCCCGGGTAGAAGTTGCAGTCCACAATTTCACAGAAGTAAGGATAATACATTGTCACACATTACCGTTTATAAAGTGCTCTGGGTACCATCTGTAATTTAAGGCTGTATTTCCCTCACTGAACTTAAGTGCTTCCTTTGTTACATTTCATTACTGGAGGACCGGCATGCACCTGTATAGATTCTTTTTTTTTTTCGTTTTCTGTTTTGTTTTGTTTTTCCAAATGAGCACTTCTTGACAAAATGGCCCCCAGCTGCACTTCTGCTATGACAGCCATGGAAGGGCTGGTTCCTTACGTGAGCTCCTCTCCCAGAAGCATGCTTTTGTCAAAATACAACCACATGGGGGAGCTGCAGGACCTGGGGTTCTACAGTGCCTAGCCCTTTTTCCCTGATTGCCTAATCAGGAAACTGGGCCAAAGCAGCCTGAGAGTGTGTATTTGTTGATTAACTTCTAGAAAGCAGTCAAGTTTAATGAGGAGAACTAGAACGAGAAAGCTGAACTGGGCAAGTCAGTTGCCTTCTACGATTCTCAGTCCTCCAAACGAAGATAAGGTTGGTTGGTTTGTGTTTCCATCCTTATCTGCTCCATCTTGGAAGAAGCTCAAGGAAGATTGTGTGATTGCAAAACGTTTAAGTTGGTGTCATTGCAGTGCATTTAAATAATCCTTACTGGCCCATCCTGCTCCACAAAGCAGCTTTACCTCTCATCTTCTCCACTCCCAAATAGAGAGCAAGTGACTTAAAATCTGAGTGTCCTCCCTCAACAATGGGCTAATAATAGAGCCTACTGGTGGAGTTGCTGTCAACATGCAGTGAGATGGTGCATACCAAACATTTATTGCAGTGGCTGGCACGTTGTAAGCACTTAGGAAAGGCAAGCTATTCTATCATGGGGAAATTTTAGCACCAAGTAACAGAAAACCCCTACTTGAATTGGCAGATAATCATAACAATAAGGGTATTTATCATTTCATATAACAGGTGTTGTATAACATCTTTGGCTTTGATTCTCTGAGACTCTGTTCCAGCTAACAACGATAATGAGGAAATGTATCTTTTCATATAACTGGTGTTAAGTCTCACAGCCTGGCTCTGGTTCTCTGACACTCCATTCTGCCATGTTCCATGGGCTGACTTCATCCTAAAACTGTGCTGAATGATGGCTGCAGTTCCAGGCAAGGGGATTTGGGAATACCATAATCAGTTTCAATGAATCATTTTGGTGAAGTCATTGTTGAGAAGGCAATACAATGATGCAGTAGACAGTAAAGCCATTATTGATATCAGTGTTTTTAAGGCTCACCGTTCCCCAAACTAACTATGCCCCTTCAATTCACACTCAGGGGATTTGTGTAATGACGGTCCCCACCTTCCAAAGCAGGGCGACTAGACTGTGAACTTATCAAGATCTGGACCTTCTTGTCTTGCTCATTCACTGTTCTGTTGTCAGTGTCTAGCACAATGCCTGGACATGGTAGATACTCAACAAATATTGGTTGAATGGATAAATGGATAAACAAACATCCTGTGGCCACACCCATTGAGGATCGCCTTATCCTCTAGTGTGAATTTGTTTTAACTCCGAATACCTGATCACCCTAACCAGACATCTACCCTTCCCAGGCAACCAGCCCAATGGTTCTAAAAGTACAGTCCCAGGACCAAGCAGCCTCAGCACCACCTGAAAACATATTAGGAATGCAAACTCTCAAGCCCCGCTCCATACCTGCAGAATCAAAAACTCCTGGGATGGGACCCAGTAACCTGTGTTTTAGCAACCCCTCAGGTGGTTCCAATGAAGGAGAAAATGTGAAAACCACTGGTCCAGGTAGAGCTACCACTTCACTGAGCATCAGCAGTGTGTTTGGTCCAAAGACAGGCCCTGAAGATGCATACAGAATAAAAGCTAGCACTGAACCTCACTAGATGCCAGGTATTGTGTGTCACATGACTTGACCTTGTTCACTGCTTATTTCACAGATGAGGAAACTAAGGCTCAGAGAGAGAAAACGACTTTGCCCAAGAACACACATGGCACAGCCAAGGTTCAAATCCAACCTAAGTACATAAAGGCTTGCATTCGTGTCTGTGGGACAGACAGGCAGGCAAAAAAAACAATAATAATACGATGTAAGAGAAGCTAATGCAGGATGTCGTGGGACTCAGGGGAAGGCACTGGCGCAAGACCACAGCGGGTGGAGGTTGGCCACTTTGGGGAGGTGACAGTTGAGTTAACTCACACAAAGTGAATAAGTGTTGGACAAAAGAGCTCCCAGAAGAACGGCAAGGGCAAGAGCCCAGGGTCCATGGAGAGAATGGCAGGTAGCTTAGCATGGCTGAAGTGAGACTGTGGGGAGAACGGATCAGAGGATGGAAGCTGGGGAGGTGGCACAGAGGGATCTCAAGGACTTGGAGTAAAGAGTCCATAGTAACGAGTTTAAATTGTCTCTGGAGGGCAATGGGGAGCCATGGAAGATATTTGAGCTGGAGGGTGACATAGTCAGATTTATATTTTGGCTGCAGGTAGGATCTAATACAAAAGCAATTCAACTAATATTCACTGAGTGACCTGAGCTATCTGGGAGATATTTATTATAATGTGTTAAACTTCTTTGAAGATTGTAAGAAAGAGATAAAACCTCTAAATGGTTTTGACCCTTAAAAGGACACGTAAATGGTTATTTCTAAGTGTCATAAACATGGACTTGGGATTTGACCTCATCATTCACCCAGATGATTCACACCCATGATCCCAGGCCATGAGGTCTTGAGCAGATTACTTCTTCTCAGAGCCTTGGTTTGTTCCTCTGTGGAATGGGAATGCTAACAGCACTTATCTCAGAAAGTTGTGAGAATAAAAGAGACCATGCATTTAGAGCGTGTAGGCACCGTGTCTGGAAGGTCATGAGTGCTCACTTAGCTTATTGATGAGGATGCAGATGACCTCGGCCTGCAATAGAACAGATGTGTTCTCTTTCACGGACCGAAGGCCACCCAGCCTTTGGGACATGCTTAAACTTTGCCCCAGTTTCTCCTCATCCTCATAAGCAGTTGACTGGCTGGCTTATCTAGACAAAAGAAAGGAGGGAGGAGAGAAAGCAAAGAAAATGTTCATTCTCCCTGCTGTTCACCCCATTCTGAAGTAAGGCAGAATTTCTGGAGAGGGGGCTCGGGTCCAACCTTGGCTGTCCTTGGTCGTATGGTTGCATCTACTTATAATGGTGGCCAAGTCACCATGGCAGTAGGTGATGTGGCTGCCCTGCCCCATCATCTTCAGCCACCCAAGTTTACCTGCAGCACTGACAGCTTCCCACCCCAAAACTCCTCGTTCTTTGCTTTTCCTCTTGTTGGCTTTCTCCAGGGGCTGTAGGAGCTTGTTTAGCCCACCTGCATGGCATTTTGGAAATACCTGAAATTTTATGCCCCGAAGGACAACTCTCAATCAATGAAAGATGGGAGAGGGCAGGTAAATATCTCAGCTGCCCCATCTCTCAGTGGGACAATGTTGAGCGGTCGTCTTCATGTTCTCTCAAGGGTCCTCAGCAAGACCAAGCCACTCGTCACCCACAGCAGTAACATACTCATGAGCACGCGCCCCTCCCCCCCACTATTTGTGCTTCCTGGGATCACTTCCCAAATAAACTACTTGCACCCAAGTTTTTGTCTTAGGGTCTGTGTCTTACGTTAAAAACTTCTGGCCGGGCGCGGTGGCTCAAGCCTGTAATCCCAGCACTTTGGGAGGCCGAGAGGGGCGGATCACAAGATCAGGAGATGGAGACCATCCTGGCTAACACGGTGAAACCCCGTCTCTACTAAAAAAAAATACAAAACACTAGCCGGGCGAGGTGGCGGGCGCCTGTAGTCCCAGCTACTGCGGAGGCTGAGGCAGGAGAATGGCGGGAACCCGGGAGGCGGAGCTTGCAGTGAGCTGAGATCCGGCCACTGCACTCCAGCCCGGGCGATAGAGCGAGACTCCGTCTCAAAAAAAAAAAAAAAAAAAAAAAGGATCACCTGAAGTCAGGAGTTCTAGACCAGCCTGGCCAACATGGTAAAACCCTATCTCTACTAAAAATACAAAAGTTAGCTGGGCGTGGCCGGGCGCGGTGGCTCATGCCTGTAATCCCAGCACTTCGGGAGGCCCAGGTGGACAGATCACCTGAGGTCAGGAGTTTGAGACCAGCCTGACCAACATGGAGAAACCCCATCTCTACTAAAAATACAAAATTAGGCGGACGTGGTAGCACATGCCTGTAATCCCAGCTACTAGGGAGGCTGTGGCAGGAGAATCGCTTGAACCGGGGAGGGGAGGTTGCGGTGAGCCGAGATGGCACCATTGCACTCCAGCCTGGGCAACAAGACCGAAACTCCGTCTCAAAAAAAAAAAAAAAAAAATTAGCCAGGCGTGGTGGCAGGCGCCTGTAATCTCAGCTACTTGGAGGGCTGAGGCAGGAGAATTGCTTGAACCTGGGAGGCAGAGGTTGCAGTGAGCCGAGACTGCGCTATCACACTACAGCCTGGGGGACAAGAGCGAGACTTCGTTTCAAAAACAAAAAAAAATCTGTGTCTTAGGGTTTTCTCGGGAACATCTATCCCATGACAAGGAGCTGAATAGAAGGACATTAATATGGGCGCTAGTTTTAAAGGTGCTGGAAGAGTTGAAAAGACAAGCATGTTGAAAAGACACCCAGAGATTAGACATAGAAATAGGCTACAAACAGAACTGCCTCTAGAGACAGCCAAAGGGAAGAGGTGATGCACTGGAGCCAGGGAACCCGGGCACCCTGTGGGAAGTAGAACCCCATGTGGATGGGGGTGAGGCTGCTTGAGGGTAGCTGGAACCAGATGGAAGCTTCTGCAAGCAGTACCTTTATTGTTGTTTGGAGGGAGGAGGCAGGAAAAATATGTGTCAGTGCTGCCCATTGGCTGAACCTAACCAGAAGCCAGTTGGTAAAGGAACCTGGGAAATGCAGTTTGAAGAGAAACTTGGAAAAATGATCTAAGAGTAAACAGACAAATACCTAGCACAGTTGGTGGCTTTAAGAGGAAGAAAAAGGGAAGGGAAGGAAAGGGGAGGGGAGGGGGAAGGGGCAACCTTGATTCGGGTCCCACCCCCTTCCCTGGCTCTAAATAAATGAACATGTATGCTACGGTCATGCTGACATCTTTGTCTCCTCTTTATCTTCAGAAGAGAGCAGTAGCTATGAACACAGGCTCTGGGTCCAAACGGCCTTGGTTGGAATCCCAGTGATGCTACTTGCTAGCCACATTGCTTTGAGCTGGTTCCTTAATTTTTTCGAGCTTCACTTTCACATCCAAAAAGTGGAGACACTAGCAGAATCCACCTCACTGAGTTGCTGTGGGCATTTAATGATGTATTCCATGCAAAGCACAACATTAGTGTCTAATAAATGTTCATGCTCATGGAGACATACTGTTCTTTGAGTATCAATCAGCTTTTTCAAGTTCCTGCTAAAACTTCCTTCTCCTCTTTATCACTCACACCTCCAACTTCAATGTCAAGAATCTACCCCTTGTCTCTACTTCACTGTCTTTAAAAAAATAAATCAATCAATCTTTCTATTTTCATAGAGGTTCTGTGAGAACTGAGGAGAAACAGCCTTTCTCCTCCCCTCTGGGCTCGTAACACTCTCTCCGCATCGCCTGCGCCCTCCCTATCTTTGCTGGCCAGTTGTTCACAAGTAGCTTAACAGTTTTGAGAATACAAAAACAGGAAACTATGCCCCAGCCCTAAGACTAAAAAACTCATGTGCAAATCCTTCAGTGGACAGATTTCTTCAGCTTTCAAAAACTAAGGCCTTGAAAAATCAGGTCCCATGGCCAAGATCTCTGGATTTGCTTAATCATTTCCTTTGCAAATTTATAACCTCTTTAACCATGAAGAGAGATGGTGAGAAAGGGGGAGGCGGGAGTTGAAAATGTTTTAAGTCAACCACAAGACAGGACAGGAAACTCTGGGTGGGGGGGCGGGGGTTGCATTTCTCTTTAATCCCTCTGTGGCAGAGAGGCCTAAGATAGCAGCTCTGGAAAACTGTTTATTGTCCCAGAAATGACCGTTCTGGGATATTGTTTTGCTGTTGATATTGACCCAGAGAAAAATGTGGCAGCCTTCTTCATTCAGTGGCTTACTAGAGAATAGAAGAGCAGGGAGGGCTCTGAGACACCCCGGTCTGACCCTCTGCTTGACTCATGCAACAGACATTTATTGAGTGGCTGCCCTGCCCTCCAATGGATAGATAGGACTGTGACGGCCTCCCAAAGAGGTAAAATTAACTTCCTTGCTTTTTCAATGCCATTTGAAAAGTTAAAGAATCTACTGGGGGCTGTCTACTAGAAGAATCTAAAATAGGTGATCCAAAGCTGTTTTATTATTAAAATTCCTGAAAGACAAAAAGAAGTTTTTTGTTTTTTTGTTTTTTTGTGGTTTTTTGCCCTTCCTTCTCGCTTTCTGAGTTTTTCTTGGCTAATCAGAGTTATGTCCTTTTTTTAACCTTTAAGGTAAGTTCCTGTCTTTAGCAGTGGTTTTTATTTGAAGCCAGGGCCCAACCCACTTATGTTGATCCAGCGAATGAAATGGAATGGAACAGAATGGAATAGAAAAGAACACAGTAGAAATCTCATGGTGCATCACGGGTAATATGGGCAACATTTATTAGTGGAAGATTTGTTTTGATTGCTAATGTATGTGTATAGATTCAAAATGTATTTCTTGTTATGATTTGTCATAAGAAAAGTGTAAAAGCCCCTGATCTTTAATATAGTTCGGCGGCTAAAAGTGTGGGATCTAGAGTCTACTAGCATGAGTTTGAATGTCAGCCTGTCCCTCTGACTGGCTGTTTGATGGACAGGCTGATTATCCTCTCTGGACTCACTTACTTAAGGGAAATACAACACAATAGAGACATAAAATGGATATTGGATATCACAGTGTCTGAATTTCTGGGGTCATTTATCTTCAGAAAATGCCATCCTGCCCCCTGTGTCTTTGGCCCAGCATTCTGCCGATTGTCTAGGGTCTACTCACCTTAGGTGAAGCTACTTCCTCTAGCTTAACCTCTCTCGATTTGATCTCCCTTCATTCCCTCTACCACCTCTACCTGCTGTCTCTAACATCATCTGTGGAAAACCAAAGCCATTTAATATGTAAAATTTATCTTGGGAAAATGGCTACATAATTGCAGACTGTCTTACCTACTAAGTACAAATATAAAAGCTAGACAAAAACCTTGAAGGCATCCTAAAAGAGAGAGAAAGCGCTCCACTTCAATGGAAAGCAACAATAAGACTGACAGTTGACTTTTCAGCAGAGCTAATGAAAGTCTTAGGACAAACTCCTTAAAAAAAAAAAAAAGATAAGATGGAAAAGAAAAAGAAAAGAAGAAAGAAAAAAAATAAGGGGTTGAAAAAACCCCTGGCAACCTATAGTTCTACACCTAGTAAGAAATAGCTATCAAAATTGAAGATAACTATGTTTTCAGATAAACAAAAACTAAGTTACTATATTACCAGCAGATCCTTACTAAAAGAAATACTAAAAGATACCCTTTAAGAAAAAAATAAAATGATCTCAGATGGAAGAATAAAAATGTAGGAAAGAATTAAAAGCAACAGAAGGATAAATGTGTCGGTAAATCTAAACGAATACCAACTATGTTAAAAGATCATAATAATGTCTTCTGGGATTTAAAATATATATAGAAGGCCAGGTGTGGTGGCTCACACCTGTAATTCCAGCACTTTGGGAGGCCAAAGTGGGTGGATCACTTCAGGTCAGGAGTTTGAGACCAGCCTAGCCAACACGGTGAAACCCCGTCTCTACTAAAAATACAAAAATTAGCCGGGCATGGTGGCACAGTAGTAGTCCCAGCTACTCGGGAGGCTGAGGCAGGAGAATCACTTGAACCTAGGAGGCAGAGGTTGCAGCGAACCAAGACTGTGCCACTACACTCCAGCCTGAGCAACAGAGCAAGACTCTATCTCAAAAAGAAATAAAATATAAAATAAAATACAATATATGTAGAGTTAAAATACATGGTAGCAATAACACAAAAGATAGTCAAGGGAAAAAAAAAGGTACTAAGCATGTTCCAAATTCTTTTATTGCCTGACAGCTAGCAAATATACTAATTTTATTAGATCCTGATAAGTCAGGAATTATCATTGTAATCTATAAGGTAATAAAAAATATAGAAAAAAACAAGCTAATAGGAGAAGCACAATGATTGAAAAAAGACTTCATTAATTTAAAAGGTCAGAAAGGAGAAAATGGGGAACTTGTAAAAGTTGAGACTAATTAAAACAATAATATATTAATATCCTGATAGTACTATACTAATAATTACTTTACGTGTAAATAGACTAAATATTCCAATTAAAAGACAGGTAGATTGTATGCTAAATAAAAAACAAAAACCCAAATATAATCTTCTTACAAGAGATAAGACCTAAATATAAGCACACAGAAAAGATGAAAATATAGAAACAGATATTTCATGAACATACTAATCGAAAGAAAACTAGTGTAGCTATTCTAGTATCAGATGGAATACACTTTAAGAAAAGAGGCAACATAAAAGATAAAGAGGATTATCTTACAATAACGAAAAGAGTCAATCCTACCAGAAAAAGCAATTCTAAATCTACAGTAGCTACTAGAATAGCTTCAATATACATAAAGCAGAAACTGCCAGATCTAAAAGGAGATATAAATCCACAATTATAGAGGTAGGCTTTAACATATTTCTATCAACAACTGATAAACAAAAAGATAATAAGTCAGTAAGAATGGAGAAATTTTGACCAGCACTATTTACACACTTGGCCTAACTGACATTTGTAGAACAAATCAACCAGTAACTGCCCAGTGCATCTTCTTTTTCTAAGTGCACATGGAACATTTAACAAAAGTTGTCACATACTGGACTATGGAGTAGGTCTCAACAAACTTCAGATGCTGAAAGCACACAATATGTTCTCTGACTACAGTAGAATTAGCTAGAAATCAATAAGGATAAGAAAATGTCTAAGTAATTGGAAATTAGGCAAAACAATTCAAATAGCTCGTGATTTAAGAGAAATCACAGTAGAAATTAGAAAATATTTATTTGACATATCAAAATGTAGCATTCAGCTAAAGCTGTGCTTATAGGGAAATGTTTATCTTTAAATACACATATTAGATAACAAGAGAGGAAGAAAATCAATGACCTAAGAACACACTTTAGAAACTTAGAAAAATAAAAGCAATCAAACCTAGAAAAATTAGAAACAGGGAGATAATAAAGATAAGAGAAGACAGTTATGAAAAGAAAACAAATGTACAACAAAACATCTCTTTGCAGAGATGCAACACCTCTTATTGTCAGATTAACTACCATTCATTTGTTCATCCATCTTTGCATTCATTCATTCATTCATTCATTCAATAAATATTTACTGAGAATCTATGCTGTGGATCAGGCACTGTTCTAATTTCTTAGAATAAAGAAGTGAACAAAACAAAGTTCTTCCCTTCAAAGAGCTTATATTTTGGTATAGGAAACAGGCAGTAAACAAACCACTAGTGATAAGATGTCAAAAAGTGGAATATGCTATTAGTAAATGAAAAAGCAGAGTAATACAGAGTGATACAGAGTAATACAGAGTAAAGGCCATGTGAATTTAGTTGGGTTGATCAGGGAAAGGCTCTTTCAAGATGACATTTGACCAGAGAGTTCCATAGAATGGGGAGTGAATCATGCAAATATGAGGAAGAAAAGCATTCCAGACAAAAGGTACTGCACAAGTACTGCACAACCTTAGGGCTTGAAGAGGTACTGCACAAGCCCTAAGGTGAATGCACATTTGACACATTGAAAAGAGCTTGTATGCTCTTGCATAATGTTGGACAGGCTGTCAGAAACCAGAAAGGCCTTGTAACCAGGATGGTAAGACCTGGATTGTAGCCTGAACATGATAGGAAGATGCTAGAACATTTTCGGCAGGGAAGGGACAGAATCTGATCATTCATAAGACATATTTTTCCATTTCTCCTCCAGGAGGTTAATTTGTCCCTTTCTCCCTGACAGGCTTTAAATTCTGTAATTCAAGTTCTATTAGCATGATTTTCCAAGGAAAAAGCAAACTTTCTCCGTAAATAAATCCTCCTGCCCTCCTGCCAGGAGAGAGGGCTTCAAGCAGCTTTTCTAAGAGAGATTTTTTTCACCCCATGATAGTTGGATGTTAGGAAAGTCACAGAGACAGAACAAGTCATAAACATCACTGAGGTCTGTCTGAGGTTGGTTGAACAGGTGTATGTGAAAACCCTTAACCCCACCAGGAAGGACATGTGACTATGAGGAGGGAGTAAAAATATGATGAAACTGTTAGTGGACTTTCTGTTCTGAGCACAAGAAACATTTCCACCATGCAAGCAAGTAGAAATGTAAATGACACCTCAGAGAAGAGTTTCAAGTCAAAGAGATGGATGCCGCAGCCTTCAAAAGACAGTGAGATCATTTCAGCACAATTTTCAAATGCAGCCTCCCCAGTACAGCCTACAATCATGTTTCTTCGGGGAAGAGGCAACGCATTCTGCTAAAACTTGAATTTGTTTCCAAGATTTAAATACCAGAAAAATGCATACGCAAATTCAGATTTCCATGTTCTCTTGAAATATTGGAAGTTGGAGGATCATGGACAAAATCTAGGACACCAAACGACCCTCCCCCTTTGCTGGGGCTTAGTCTCACTTTTACACAATCCCCACAGAACTCTTCTTACCTGCTCAGCCCCCAGAGCTCTCTGCAGATATGCTCTCTAGTTTAAGAAATGAGGTTGATGAATTGAGGAAGAGAAAGCACATTTCTCAAAGCATTTCCCAGAGGACCACCAATCCTATAAGGTATTCTAAGGGATCTAAAGCTTCACAATCTGGTAGGCAGAATTCTAAAGTGGTCCCCAAGATTGTCCCCTCCTTGACCTGGTGTACATGGCATCCAAAATCCCCGAACCTGGAACATTGGCTGGACCTTTGAATTGAAGAGCTATCACTACTATGATTAAGTTAGATGACAAAGGTAAAAGAATGTTGTATCTAAGTTCCCCAGTCAGTTGACTTTGATTTAATCAAGAGGAAGATTATCCTGGGTAGGCCTGGTTTAATCAGGTGATCCCTTAAAAGGAACTAGGGAAGCAGCAGCAGATGTTGTCCCATGGCCTTGTATGGGACACAATGCAAACCACCATGCTGTGGAGAGAACAACATAGCAGCCAACTAGGAGCTCTAGGAGCTGAGTTCCTCAGTCCTGCAACTGCCAGGAACTGAATTCTGTCAAAAACTGGTGAGCTCAGAAGAGGACTCAGGCCTCAAATGAGATTACAACTCTGACCAATATGTTGATTTCAGCCTAGTGAGACTCAAAGCGAAGGATCCAGCTAACTTATACCCAGAGTCTCAAACTGTTAGATAGTAAATGGGTATTGTTTTAAGTGGCTAACTCTGCGGTGATTTGCCACATAATGATAGAAAATTAACGCACCTGTGTTCATTCAACAAGGATTTAATGAGTGAACCTACTACATGTTAGGTGCTGTTCTAGAAACTGAAGATGCACAGAGAGCAAGACAGACAAAGTTCTTGCTCTCCTGGAGCTTACAGTCTAGTAGGGAAAGTCAGATCATAAACAGCAAAAACAAACGCCAGGCACGGTGGCTCACACCTGTAATCCCATACTTTGGGAGACCAAGGTGGGCAGACTGCTTGAGCTCAGCAGTTTGAAAGCAGCCTGGGCAACATGGCAAAACCGCATCTCTACTAAAGATACAAAAAAAGGCCCTGCATGGTGGCTTACGCCTGTAATCCTAATACTTTGGGAGGCCGAGGTGGGCAGATCACCTGAGGTTGGGAGTTCAAGACCAGCCTGGCCAACATGGAGAAACCCCATCTCTATTAAAAATACAAAATTAGCCAGGCTTGGTTGGTAATCCCAGTTACTTGGGAGGCTGAGGCAGGAGAATTGCTTGAAACCAGGAGGCGGAGGTTGCAGTGAGCTGAGATCCCACCATTGCACTCCAGCCTGTGCAACAAGACCAAAAACTCTGTCTACAAAAAAAAAAAAATACAAAAAAAATTAGCTGGGCATGGTGGTGTGTGCCTTTAGTCCCAGCTACTCAGGAGGCTGAGATGGTAGGATTGCTTGAGACTGGGAGGCGGAGGTTGCAGGGAACTGAGATGGCACCACTACACTCCAGCCTGGGTAACAGAGCAGGGTCACACGTTTGACCTTCAGTGGTCACACGTTTTTGGGTGTTTTGTTTTGTCTAACAGAAAACAAAAAACGTGTGACCACTGAAGGCTAAGCAGGACAGAATATAACTTCGTCGTGTACACTCCTGAAGGTTATATTAATAGATTCTGGGTTACTGACTCCAGAATCCATTTGCTCATTGGTTTCCTAGCAGAAATGAGCAAAGGTAATTCAAGAGGTTACATAAGCAAAAATAATAGTAATGAATAGGAAAAAAGAGATATAGTTTTATTAATGTTGATAAATGCTACATATACCAAAATACTAAATCAGGGAAAGGGGACAGGATGTGATGGATAGCCAGCGACAGCTTCTCTGAGGAGGTGACATGGAGCATGAACCTGAAGGACAAAGGGAGCAAGCCCTGGAGGAATCTGAGACAACAGCATGGTTTGAAAACACCCGCTGTTGTCTTTCTCTTGAGGAACCCCGGGACACGTGCAGATATTAAAGGCTCTGAGAATCCCTGCAGTAAATAACCAGTTGCAAGTTGCTGAGTCCAGTACCCCTGAACTTATTAAAATCTGTGATTCCACGAATTAGTCATCCTCTTCACAGGCTTTATAAAATATTGGATCAGTGGCCAGGCACAGTGGCTCACGCCTGTAATCCCAGCACTTTGGGAGGCCGAGGCAGGTGGATTACCTGAGGTCAGGCATTCAAAACCAGCCTGGCCAACATGGCAAAACCCCATCTCTACTAAAAATACAAAAATTAGCCGGGCGTGGTGGTGCACGCCTGTAGTCCCAGCTACTCAGACGGCTGAGGCAGGAGAATCACTTGAACCCGGGAGGCACAGGTTACAGTGAACCGAGATCGCTGCACTCCAGCCTAGGTGACAGAGTGAGACTCCATTACAAATATACATATATATATGATCAGGAGCCAAATCCTTGGGGAGCACCTATTTTAGATGTGAAGGAAAAAAGCAGATAGAAATTGGTCCAGAGAAAGAGGTGAGCTTCCAGTGTGCCCTCCACACAGCGGCCAGAATGAGTCTTTTAAAATTTAAGTCAGATCAGCTCCAAGCCTTCCAATGGAGGAAACGGGGAGAGGAGTTTGGAGGCTGTTGCTGTCGTGCAGCTCAGCGATGACTGGAATTTGACCGAGGTGCTGCTGCAGGATGGTGAAGAGTGACCAGATTCTGGATCTATTTGGAAGATGGAGAGGGTGGGGTTTGCTGTTTGGACTGGATGAGGGTAGGAGACAAAGGCAGGAGCCCAGGTTGATGACGAAGGACTCAGGGCTCTGAATCAGGAGTGGCTGATTTATGCTGCGTAGTTAGCATTTTGGAAAGGTAGGGGTGTGTGTACGATGCAGTCAGACGGTAGTCAGGAGCATTTACATATGTGAGTCAACCTGGGAGTGAACTTGTGTCCAACTGAACATGAAGCAATTATTCAAAGTTGGTTTCCGGAATATTCCCAGGGTGAAATAACTTCCTGTGTTTATCACTGCCTTCTCAGTTTAAGTGCTTGCTTGTCTAGTGAACTGAGTTAGCCTTGTCTGTTGAAACTTGGAGTGGTGGGCATGCAGGAAAAATTCTGTGAAAATTTCAGGAAACTGACAGACACTTCTGAAAGAAAAGAAAGTGAACAACATTATCCCTGGCCTTTTTTTTTTTTTTTTTTTTTGAGACAGACTCTCGCTCTGTCACCCAGGCTGGAGTGCAGTGGCCGATCTCCGCTCACTGCAAGCTCTGCCTCCCGGGTTCACACCGTTCTCCTGCCTCAGCCTCCTGACAGCTGGGACTACAGGTGCCTGCCACGACTCCCGGCTAATTTTTTGTATTTTTAGTAGAGACGGGGTTTCACAGTGTTAGCCAGGATGGTCTCGATCTCCTGACCTCATGATCCGCCCGCCTCGGCCTCCCAAAGTGCTGGGATTACAGGTGTGAGCCACCAGCCTGGCCTCCTGGCCTCTTTTATGAGAGGGGAATTGATTGATTGATTCAGTGCCTGATCGAGTATTGCCTGTGAGTAAATATTTAGGGGAGTGATAAATTAAGAAAAGCACAGAACACCCCAGTGTAATGGAAGGGAGCCACTCCAAAGGCCAGATGTCGAGAAAATACTATGGGAGCTGCCACGTGCATAATTGAGTTGCAGACCCTTGTGTGATATGCTTGAAGTCTTGGTTAAGAACGTGGAATCTACAACTCAACTCTCCCACTGAGCTAAGTGCGAGAGCTTGTTCAAGCAAAGACACTGATCTAAAACATCTTGTCTCAGCTTCTTCACTATAAAATAGGGGTGGTGCTATTATGATAATAATGGTGTTGTTCTATGGTGATAATACCATCATCATAGAAGGAAATCAGATACAGACACACACTGCTCAGAGCAGTGCCTGGCATCAAGCTAGCACAGAATCAGCATCTGCAATTGTTATTATGATGCTGTTTCAGACGTGTATTTTTCTGTATTATGAAACCACAACGTATTTTTAAATGTTAGAGGAGAGAATGGAAAAGCAACCATCATAATCCCATTCCCCTGGCACAATCTTAATTTTTCACAGTCCCTGCAAATATTTTTTACATAGATCATTTCGTACTTACGAAAGTAGCTGGAATATAGTAGGCACTCAATAAAATGCTCACTGGCTGACTCCCCAGTTCAGTGCAAACTATTTTGTTTTATGCTTTGTGTACCTAAAATTATATCAGATATATTTTGCTTTGGTTTCTTTTTCCTCATAAACAACACGATTACAATTGTATGGCTACAAGATATCTCATGGTGTCAATGTAACAAGCCTTGAATAAGTCATTTTTCTTTTGCTGTACTATTATACATGGAATCACTACAAACCACACTATTTTAGATAACACCACATTGAACCATTTAGTACACAGTGTTTTGCCTTTTTTCTAAAATTTCTTAAGACAACTGTGGAATTTGGAAATAAATACTCTCAGCTAAACTTTTAAGTTATCTGTAAGGGAGCCTAAAAAAGTTAAACCAAAATGAGATTCTTTTTATAAGATCAGGTTGTAATAAAATGAATTTCACAAGATGACAGTCGCATGAATGAAATAGTGACCTCATTTTCATTTTGAAAAGCTGCTTTCCCCTCATCCAAAAAAGTTGTATTAGAAACAATTCCTGCAATACTCTAGTGATCTTTTATCTGAGATTAATAAAAGATATGAGTATTTTGATGTATGCATTAACAAAAGAACAATAAATTCAACTTTAGTAGGTGTAAGTAAGGAAAGATCTCAGCAGATCTGGTTAACTCTAAGTCTGGCTTTAGAAAGCCACAGTGAGTCGGGCACGGTGGCTCACGATTGTAATCCCACCACTTTGGGAGGCCAAGGCGAGTGGATCACCTGAGATCAGAAGTGCAAGACCAGCCTGGCCAACACGGCGAAACCCTGTTTCTACTAAAAATACAAAAATTAGCCAGGCATGGTGCCAGGCACCTGTAATCCCAGTTACTCAGGAGGCTGAGGCAGAATTGCTTGAACCCAGGAGGCAGCGGTTGAGGTGGGCCGAGATCGTGCCACTGCACTCCAGCCTGGGCAACAGAGAGAGACTCCATCTCAAAAAAAAAAAAAAAGAGAGAGAGAGAGAATCTTTCTCCTTAAACTCTCTTTTCTTTATCCTTTTTTTATTATTTATGTATGTATTTATTTATTTATTGTAAGAGACAAGGCCTTGATCTGCCACCCAGGCTGGTGTGCAGTGACGCAGTCACAGCTCACTGCAACCTCAAACTCCTGAGCTCAAGAGATCCTTCTGCCTCAGCCTCCTAAGTAGTTGAGACTACAGGCACATGCCACCATGCCCAGCAATCTTTTAATTTTCTTGTAGAGACTGTTTTGAGCTATGTTGCTCAGGCTGGTCTTGAACTCCTGGTCTCAAGGAGTCTTCCCATCTTGGCCTCCTAAAGTTCTGGGATCACAGGCAAGAGCCACCACAGCCAGCCATGTCCTTTCTTATTTTATCACCTGAATTATGGCCATAAGGCAGGATGAAAAGAAAACAAAATTAGAGAACCTGAGAATGAAATCATTGATTCAGTAACTGTTACATGTTCTACCCTGGATATATTCCATTTAATCTTCAGAGGAACACAGTGAGGTGGGGTTCTTCATCTCCTTTCTACACATGAGAAAAATGAGGTGTAAGGAGGTTATAGAATTTGCCAGAAGCCACAGAGCTGTTAAGCAAAAAAGCAAAGATTCCAAATGGGAGTGCGTGATTCCCAGTTTGCAGACTGAATCACAAGGCTGCATCGCCTCCTGCCATGCTGGGGAAAGCAGCGGGGGTCAGTATGAGGGAGGCAGGCAGAGTCCTTCTCTCTGAATGTTCAGGTCAGCATGAGGAGACAGGGGCCACATCTTTGTTGTTAGCTTGTGTCTACAGCTCCGTAGAGTTCTGTGTTTCTCTTACAAGTTAAGAACACACAACACCCCCTTGAGTTAGGAGCGGGAAAGAGTTGACTTTTGTTACCCAGTCTTGGGGAAGTTGATGGTTCTAGGTCCTTTTAACTGTGTGGAGGCCTGACATTTGGTATTTGGGGAAAAGGTGGGAGAAAAAAGACTCCAAAATCCAAGCCCAGGCTGCTTAGGGCCTGCCTGCCCGATTGCTTGCCAAACAGGAACCCTTCCTTGGCTGTCTTCCCTCCTAAATGATTTTCAAACTACAGTTTTAAAAACAGTTCCTTTGGGGAATTATAAAAGCAATCATGTTTTTGATGGAAAATTGTTGTGTCAACAGAAATGCATGAAAAATAAAATCACCAATTTCCCCATCACCCAGAAAGAACCACTGTTAACATTTTAACTACTTTTCCTTCTTTTTTTCCTTTATGCGTAAATACTATTTTGTAAGCACTCAACTGCATAAAAAGTTTTGTAGTATGCACTTTTAAAATTAAACATTGTATTATCAGCATTTTCCCATGTTCTAAAATTTTTCTAAAACTTGGAAAACATGATTTTTAACAACTACCTAATAGTCTACTCTATAGATTATTATAACATTTAATAATTTCTCTATTGGCGGACATTCCTTTGTATCCTATTTCAAGCAACATTTCCCCATACAGATGTTTAGCCTTTATACAGAGATTATAGTTTGATTCCACCATTCAAACTATTTTTATTTCACACCAACTTCCTTCTAGGCTTTTCTGTATCAGAAGAGTTGGGATGTAAATTACAGGAGTGATCTCAGCTCAGAAACAAATTCCATTGCTGTACCGTAGCAGCAACGCCCTCTGAGGAGAAGCCAACATGCCCTTTTAGTAAGTTTTTGGGTCACTCCAGTTAAAAGCAAACCAACACAGAAGTTTCCCTTGACTCTCTTCCCCCACCCTGTTTCTCTTCCCCTTAATTTCAATTTCTGCCTCTTTACCTCCCATTTACTTCTCAGAATGTTGTAATCTATCTTCCACTCCCATAACTGCTGAAACAGCCCTTGCAAAACACTAAATTCATTGTGCTATGCTTTAATTTCTAATTGCACAAGTGATACACGACAGCACTTTCTTAGTTAAAATGATAATTAACAACTTAAAAGTAAATATTAAATTCACTTTTTTTTTTTTTTTTTTTTTTTTTTTTGAGACGGAGCCTCGCTCTGTCGCCCAGGCTGGAGTGCAGTGGCCGGATCTCGGCTCACTGCAAGCTCCACCTCCCGGGTTCACGCCATTCTCCTGCCTCAGCCTCCCGAGTAGCTGGGACTACAGGCGCCCACCACCTCGCCCGGCTAGTTTTTTTGTATTTTTTAGTAGAGACGGGGTTTCACCATGTTAGCCAGGATGGTCTCGATCTCCTGACCTCGTGATCCGCCCGTCTCGGCCTCCCAAAGTGCTGGGATTACAGGCTTGAGCCACCGCACCCGGCCTTAAATTCACTTTTTTTACTTTTTTATTTTTTTATTTTTTTATTTATTTTTTTTTTTTGAGATGGACTCATGCTCTGTTGCCCAGACTGGAGTGCAATAGCACGATCTTAGCTCACTGCAACCTCTGCCTCTGGGGTTCAAGCAATTCTTCTGCCTCAGCCTCCCGAATAGCTGGGATTACAGGTGCCTGCCACCACGCCCAGCTAATTTTTGTATTTTTAGTAGAGATGGGGTTTTCCCATGTTGGCCAGGCTGGTCTCTTGGCCAGGGTGGTCTGGAACTCCTGATGGACATTTAGGTTGTTTCTAGTTCTTCACTGAAACAAACAATAATACAACAAAGGGCACCCTTCTCCCTGTGCACCCATGAGAATCTCATTTCTCTAGGGCAGATACAGAGAATTGCACCTGCAGGCTGATCCAGTGCACACTTTTCCTTTTAACATTAATGGGCTCCAACAACCTCCCCACCACCACCACAATGCAGCACATTCACATGAACAACCCATTTCAACCCCATGCTACTCGGCTCTTCAGTAGCCTCGTACAGCAGGTTCCCCACTTCTAACTTTTATTCCACTTTGCCTTCCTGTTGCTTTCCCTCTCTCGAAGCCCAAACTTCTAAATCCCCTTTGCAATCTTCCCCTTTTCTGTCCATCCTGAAATGTGATTGTTGCCTGGAATTCTCCTTGTTGTGCTGAATGATCTCGTATATTCCTATGACTGGCACAACCAGTTCCCTCACAGGTCACAGACTCAAATACTTACGGAAGGCAGGCGGGGCAAAGAAATACTGAGGAATCCATGTACCTCCCCCAGTACCCAAGCCCCCACCCCACCCCCCAGCTCCAGCTGTTGTTGCTTTATTGGAATCTATGCCGAATACTCTCAGATTTCTTTTTCTCAAAAGGAGGTGGAAATCAGACTTTAAATATAAGTGCTCGCATTTTCTTAAGAATTGAAAATCAATTCAAAAGAAATTTTAATTCCTTTTGTTCAACAAAACACCCCTGTGGAGCAGGTTCAGCTGCCAAGATCCCAGACGGTGACTTCGACCTCAAACACAATCACTGCCCTCCTCACATCCTCCCTTTCCTGACACCCACCTGTGCCTTATCCAATCAGACACCAGTCCCATGATTCCACCTGAGACATCATTCCAGAATTCAGCCCACCCTTCTGTCCTTCCTGTCACTTCCTTAATTCCAACTCCCAACAAATCAAATCCTGACTGTGACCAGAACATCCTAACTGGCTTTCCCGCCATTAGGTGATGCCTACCCTACCTGCCTTGTGCTACCCTCTGCTCCATTCAAAAGCATTCTTGCCATGGCTGCTGGAGAGAAGCTCACGTCAGAAGAGGCAGGGAGGGGAGAAGGAAGAGGTGGAGGCGGAGAGAGGAGGAGAAAGGGAGAGCATCCATGTCTTCCCTGCTCAGAGAGCCTTGCTGGTGCCATGTTGCCCATCAAACAGCTGCTAACTGTGGCCACCTTTGTTCAGCACTTGACCCAACATTATAAAATTTGATCCAATATTATGAAGTCAGATTTCATATAAGTATTTAGCTATTGGGCTTTTCCTGATAAATCTAATTTGCCCTAGCCGCGATGGCTCGCACCTATAATCCCAGCACTTTGGGAGGCCGAGGCAGGCGGATCACCTGAGGTCAGGAGTTCAAGACCAGCCTGGCCAATATGGTGAAACCCTGTCTCTACTAAAAATACAAAAATTAGCCAGGCATGGTGGCGGACACCTGTAATCCCAGCTACTCAGGAGGCTGAGGCAGGACAGTAGCTTGAACCTGGGTGACGGAGGTTGCAGTGAGCTGAGATCTTGCCACTGCACACCAGCCTGAGTGACAAGATCGAGACTCTGTATCAAAAAAAAAAAAAAAAAAAAATCTAACTGGCTTTTAGCAGGGGGTCTTTAGTCTCCCATGGAATCAGTCTTCTAGAGCCAGGTAGTGACCATTGCTTTGGGGAGTCACGTGCTTTACAGTTCTGCAGTTTTTCTACTTTCTCTATTTCTGTACCTGGCCAGCCTCATGCACAGATGTTACTGCCTGGCCCTGAAGGAGCTTCCAACCACTGAACCACAGGCCGAAATTCAATCTGTTAATGTGCCCACAAGACCCTGTGTGATCAGCCCCTATGCCCCGCCACAGTCTCTACTCCCGGCCCTTCCCTTCATCCCCATCCTTTCTTCCACCACTAATAACAGTTGACTCACAAAGAAAGTGTTTCAGACCTGAACCTAACCACCACTCAAATGCCATGGTTGTTTTCGTTACTTAAATCAAGGCAGACAAACTCCGTTCAGAGAGGTCTTCCCTTTGGCTCAATAAATCTCTCTTCAAATCGCTAATGAAGTTGAACTTGCTCTAGACACCGCATTTCAGGTTTACGAAACTACTACTGAAGCTCTTCATTTAGTTCTCGGGAGTGTACTACTCAGCACAGATGCTAATAGAGGGAGACTGAGTTGCTGACGGACAAAGACACACCTAATTTATTAAAAACCCCCAGGAGAAGTGTAGTGAAGTTCACCCAGTAAGAATGAGGTTCACATTCTTAGAGCGCACACACACACACACACACACACCCCTTAACTGTCTCCTCGATATATATAATTATTATACATAATGATTATTTTGCTCCATGGTAATTAGTTACAAATAAAAGTTGCTCCTATAAACTACTGAGTTAGGATGATTTTTGTAAAACTAGACACAAATTTCCGTGTTTTAAAGATTCTTTGAAATGTTAAAGTCTACTTTACTTTAGACTTACGATGCTACCCCTAATTGGGTCTCCCCTTTTTTTTTTTTTTTTTTTTTTTTTTTTTTTGAGACAGAGTCTCGCTCTGTTGCCTGGACTGGAGTGCAGTGGCGTGATCTCAGCTCACTGCCACCTCCGCCTCCCGGGTTCAAGCGATTCTCCCCCTCCCGCAGCCTCCCGAGTAGCTGGGATTACAGGCACATGCCCAGCTAATTTTTGTAGTTACACTAGAGATGGGGTTTCACCATGTTGGCCAGGCTGATCTTGAACTCCTGACCTCAGGTGATCCGCCTGCCTCAGCCTCCCAAAGTGCTGGTATTACAGGAGTGAGCCACCGCTCCCGACTGAGTCTCCTTCTTAGTATTAATAACATGATTTCAACTTGGTAGGTGTGGGCGATGAAAACTACATTTCCCAGCTTCCTTTGCAACTAGGCGGGCCATTTAACAGACCTCTGGCCAATGAGATGTCAGAATCATTGATTGGGGCTTCCCCAAAAGTTCCTTAAAGGTGGAGGTGGGGTAGCCTGCAGGAGTGCAGACTTCAGTGATTCCTTCGGCCTGTCTCCCTGGAAGAACATGTGACGATCAGAGAAGAGTCAAAAAATCTGGCCTTGAAATCCATACCACATCAACTACTACTTTCCGTGTTTTAAAGATTCTTTGAAATGGTAAAGTCCATTTGATGCTTACCCCTAATTGAGCCTAACTGAGTCTCCCTAACTGAGTCTCCCTTCTTTATTTCTTTTTTTTTTTTTTTTTTTTTTTTTTTTTTTTTGAGACAGAGTCTCGCTCTGACGCCCAGGCTGGAGTGCAATGGCGCGATCTTGGCTCACTGCAACCTCCGCCTCCTGAGTTCAAGCGATTCTCCCACCTCAGCCTCCCGAGTAGCTGGGATTACAGGCACATGCCTGGCTATTTTTTGTATTTTTAGTAGAGACGGGGTAGAGTAGAGGTAGGCAGCTACCTAGCTCTAGGTAGTTACCTCTGAATTATACCTCTGCCTCTAGCTATCTACCTCTAGATTATGCAGTAAATGAGAAACATAAATCTTACCTAAGCGGCTGGTATCTGGGTTTTCCATTATAGGCAGGTAAACTATATTCTGTTAAAAGTAGTTTTGAACAACTGAAGAAAATGAACATATTTTTCCCGCTGGCTAGCCCACTCAGAATCATGGGAAGGTCCTAATTAAGAAACAGCTGTAAATAATAATATTTTATTCATATTATCTCAAAATTCTTAATGTGCCATTTTACCATTTTCTGCCTTTTGATCCACATACAATCCAACATGAAATTTATCAACTACACATGTAAAAACAGTGATGTGGAGAAACGCACCATCTGCAAAATTTCAACCCAAAGTTTTATTTCCATTTTGGCCTAAAGCAAGATGTTCCTTGTGAGGGTGGGAGGCCCTCCATTTCCCACCTTACTCTGCCTGACTCAACCTGAATGCATCCCATTGGCATTCTGGATTTTTCTATAATCTCCTTTCCTTAATAAATTCAAGATTGCTCCACAAATCACCAACAGCTTATAATAGCATTACTGTTTCTGGGCTAAGTCAGGGATGCAGCACTGGCCAGTAGCTATGTCTATGGATTATCTGAATAATTGCTTCAATTCCCCACTTGTTTCTGAGTGAGTGTAGGCCTGACCCCCGGGCATGGCTGAACATTACTCGTAGTCAAACCGAGAGTTTCAACGCTAAATGTGACAATGTGTGCTATATCTGTTTTCTCTCTAGCAGATTATTCAAATACCATCTAGTTGAAGTCAAGCTGTCCCAAAGCCCACTGAATCTTTGCCCCAAAGGTCCCTGTAGGAGCCCTTGAAGAGCTTCCTTTGCTATATTGTAATCTCTTTCTCAGTGAATATGTGATGATTGGATGCTTTCAGCCCAATTCTTTTCTCCTGCCTCATGTCCCCTAGAGATCCCAATGGCTCCTTATAAAAGCCATGTGTGTCTTATCTCTTCCCATGCAGTCGCTAAAACCAGAAAGCAGGCTGGAAAACATTTCCCCCAACTGTACTGTTTTTCATCATTTCTTTCTGACACCCTCAGATAACTTGTTAGCATATTGTCTTTCTCTATTCAGTGCCGCCCTCACCGGGTGTTTGGAGGCTTAATGACATCACCCAGGAATTTGTAATTAGAAACAAAAATGCCTCTTTCAAAATCTATTAACACTGGGAGAGGGAAGAAAAAAAAAACTTTTTAAGTTGCTGGTACAACCCCAAATGAATGAGGCCTCTTCTGACCGGACAGAAACACTGCCAGCTTTCAGGACGCTCCCAAGAAAGCACTGAAAACAAGTCACAAGTAACCTTTCCGGCTGCTGGTGCCAGTGCCACACGCAAGGGCTGACACCAGGACCTGAGATTGGCCTTGGACATTTTATAAGAAATGACACTGCTCTCTTGACTTTCCCTGGGAGAAGTTGTGTTTCTCGAAGCTTCTATAAGTCTCCAAGAAGTGTTGTGAATTTCTATCTCTGTAGAGACTAAGCCCAGTGGCTTTTGATTACTGAGTTTTTATTCATTCAGTAAATTGTCTGGAGGGCCTCTCCCAACGAGCCTATTCCTGGGGTCTTGGCTGCTGTCAGTGGGGGTCGTGGTGTGTTCCTGTGAATAACAAGACCAGAGCTCTACTGTCTGATAGCCACTAGACACATGTGACTATTTAAATGTTAATTCGGAATAACAAAAATTAAATGAAGTTAAAAATTTGTTCCCTCACAGTTGTGTAGCTGCATTTCAAGAGCCCAGTAGCCACATGTGGGTGGTGGTTACCATATAGGACAGGACAGGCCAGGCGCGGTGGCTCACGCCTGTAATCCCAGGGAGGCCGAGGCAGGTGGATCACCTGAAGTCAGGAGTTGGAGACCTTCCTGGCCAACATGGCGAAACACTGTCTCTACTAAAAATACAAAAATTAGCCAGCCATGGTGGCGGGTGCCTGTAATCCCAGCTACTCGGGAGGCTGAGGTAGGAGAATCGCTTGAATTTAGGAGTTGGAGGTTGCAGTGAGCCGAGATCGTGCCACTGCACTCCAGCCTGGGTGATAGAGAAAGACTCTGTCTCGAAAATAAATAAATAAAATGGATAGGACAGGATAGATGCAAAACATTCATATCATCCTAGAAAGCTCTCTCTGAGCAGTGCTGGACTAGGTAGTCGGATTTGCCTGGGACACTCCTGGACTATACCTGCTGTCTCGGCATCATCATCAATAGCACCCTGTTTCACTCTCAAAAATGTCCTGGTAATTCGGCTACCCTCTCTACCCCCCTGAGCCATGCTCTTTGCTAGGACTTCCCTGAAACCCAAAACCCTTTGTCTTGATGAATAAGTTAGCAGTGTCCAGCAATCTCCCTCCTTTCCCGCCCCCGCCCCCCCATTCCATCTCACCTATCAAAAGCAACAATTTTAGGAACAGGAAAAAAAAAATCCAAGTGAAGAAGTTGTCATTTCTCCCCAACTAAATGATTTCCTTGTCAGCGGTTTCAGTTTTGTTTTGTATTTCCCTTTGCCTAAAGCAGCTCCGATGGGCGCCCTTTGCCCTGAATCATGCCCACAGATCACACAGGAAGGAGGCCGTCCCGGCTTCTCCTGAGCCCTCCCGGCCGCCCTCCCTACTCCCAGCCTCCCCTTCCCGTCTTGCCCAGCAGAGGGCATCTGAGTTTAATATTCTCAATAAAGAACATGTACACAAGCACTTAGGATTTTTTTTTTCTTTCTTCCAGTGATACTTTTTCTTTATGACCAGCAAATTGAGGTGCCAGATAATATAGGTCACCTGAAGGACAAGCCGTCAGAATCGGAGCTCAGAGCCGCTCAGGCCGGCCGCCAGCTCGTTAGGGAACCGCACACTCAGCTCCCACCCAGCTCGGGACGCCCAGCGGGAGCCTCCCTTGCAAACACCAGCAGACACCATTTTGCAGAACTCTTAAGAAACGCGGGTTAAATGTGTTAGGTACAACGCATGCAGCCACGACGGGCATGGAAAGCGAGAGGGCTGGCCCGGGGAGAAGCAAACCTTCTGAGGTTGGGATTGCTCTTGCTGGGGGCTTTGTAAACAGCCTTGCATCTCACACCTCTGCCAGGCAACAAAATGGTGGTGGCTCTAAAAAATAAATAAATAAATAAACGACGCGGGGGTGGGGGGAAGGTGGCACCAGGTAGGTACCAGAGATGGACTTTTATACAATTTTCTTGGGCTGCCGGTTACCAACAGTTGTTCTCTCTCTTTTTCTTTCTTCCTTTCTTTCTCTGTCTCTGTCTCTCTTTCTCCACCCCCTCCCCCTCTCTCTCTCTTCCTCCTCCCTCCCTCTCTCTTATTCTCCTTGCTATATTCTCTGCAGTAATCTTCCCCGTTCTACTGAAGGGGGCGAAAGACCCAACTGATTTGACTCCAGTTCCTCCTCCTCAGCCTTGCCAATTCCTAATTAAGCATACTTTCTGATTTGTTTCTATGTATCTTAAGGGGTGAGGTGCTGAGGCAAGTTACGAGTTTGGGTTACCTTGTTTGCCTGTTTTGGTGCATTGAACATATTCACGAGATGAAAAAGCTCCTTTCTAAGTGGGTGTTAACTGCTGTAAGATTCCCAGAAAACGTGTTGAAGGGACATCTAAACGGAAAATGTGCAGTACTACTCCATTGCACCTTTTAGAATAAAACAAGCATTGTGGCTACTCTGTTGGGCTCTGGTGGCAGTGTGGCAGCGAGCGATTTGTGTGACTGCGGCACATTCGTTTTCCTTTTCTATTATAATCCCACCTTCCTTAAGGAATAAATGAGAGCGTACAGCAAAGAGCTAAGCAAAGTTGCATGACACAGCTTCGGTAAATGGCAGCTATCACTGTTTTATTATGTCTTTGCTTCAAGCTCTCTCCCTGGGCCTGGAGCTCAGCTTCTGCGCACAAATGCTTGATGGAGAGAGCTCTGTGTTATCTGAACCTAGAAATTCTACAGCAGAGGTTTGGCTCCACCTCACCATTGATTTCCTTTCCGTGATTTTGTAAGTCATCGCTTTGTGATGCAATTTCTCTGTATGAAACAAATGAGTATTTTTTTTTTTACCACCCCTTCTGAGACTGTTGATAAAACACACTCGACAAATGTTTACGGCACCCTTGTGAGGCACTAAGGAATGAGGAGAAACCCACACCTAACCACCACCACCAGGCATCCCAGTGTGCTCAGGGCAGCGCCAGTTTTTGCCGAAGTATTAAAAGCCCCTCCTTTCATTCCCCCAAGTGTCTTTGATGGGCTGGTTAGTTATAAGGTCACCCTATAGAAAACATAACGCCAGGCCTAGAGAAAGTCAGAGTCAGGGTGAGAGAAGAGACTGGGAGGAGGAGGTGGGCACTGGAGACCAGATAACCAGAGAGACAACAGATAGATACATAGATAGACAGGTCATAGAGATACATAGAGAGATAAGAAAGATGATAGATAAGACACACAGATGATAGATAGATAGACGATAGATACATACAATATATAGAGATGAGTAGATAAAGATAGGTACAGTCAGGAATGGTGGCTCATGCCTGTAATCCCAGCACTTTGGCAGTCTGAGGCAGGAGGATCACTTGAGTACAGAGTTTGAGACCAGCCTGGGCAACGTAATGGGACCCAGTCTCTATTAAATAAATTTTTTAAAAGATAGATAAGTAATAGGTACATAAATAGATGACAGACACATAGATACATAATACATACATAGATGATAGATTGATGGAAAATAGAGGATGGATAGATAGATGGTAGATATATACATATAGATGGATAGATAAAGATAGATAAGTAATAGAAACAAACAGATACATAGATACATACATCAAAAGATAAAGGATAGATGGATAGAAAGATGGCTGGATGGATGGACAGATAAACAGATACATAGAGATTAAGAGAAGGAGAAATGAAGCTAAATGAAGCTTCATTTAGCTGAGAAACTGAATGACCACGGGGAAATGTGTCATCTTTCTAAGTCGCTGCTGCTTCATGGGGAAAGCAGGGACCATTGAGTCAGGCCTGCTTCCAGGGTGTGTAGCTGATGAAATGACAGGTACCCGAATACCTGGCACAGGACCTGTCAACAGGCAGCTAAGGCATAGCAAAGAAAGCGTTTGCCTTCTTAAGAACCAAAGAGGAAACCTCAAAAGAAAACCATCATCATACATAAAGTTATGTGTCATTTCCAAAAATATAATTATCTTATGCTTTATTATATATTTTTTTTTATTTATTTATTTATTTTTTTTTTTGAGACGGAGTCTCTCTCTGTCGCCCGCGCTGGAGCGCAGTGGTGCGATCTTGGCTCACTGCAAGCTCCACCTCCCAGTTTCCTGCCATATTGGTGCTCCGTGAATACTTGTTAATGGATGATGGGCGGATCTCGGGGTCCTGTGCTGCTCTGTGATTCTTCCACTCTGCCTGACTCTCTTCCACCTATTATCTTTCTTATTTTCATTCTTTTCCATTTCTTCTTATTCTCCACTTGGCAATTGCCACTTCCATCTTCCTCATAAAGCCACCAAAAGAGGAAACAAAAAGAAAAAAAATTCAACATGGAGAAATACACTTGTCTTTCCCAATCTTGAAATTGGAGGTTTGACTGCCAAGGCAGGTGCTTGACTCATCTCAGTGAAGCTGTGGGAAGACTGCTGCAGGCGGCGCTCCCGGAAGCCCTGTGGCAGAGGCTCTTCACCGTGTGCTCATGGCCACACAGCTAGGAAGTGGCAGGCACCACTACCACGGCAGCCATGCTGCAATCCACACCGTTCCAACCCAAGCACCTCATCATTTCACCCCATGCTCCATGGCCCTAGTCAGTCAAGTCTGGGTGGGGATTTTAAACCTTCTTTGCTTAGACTATGTTAGATTCCAGACTTATTTTTAAAAGCAAAAAGAGGCCGGGCATGGTGGCTCACGCCTGTAACCCCAGCAGTTTGGGAGGCCAAGGTGGGTGGATCACTTGAGGTCAGGAGTTCGAGACAGGCCTGGCCATCACGGTGAAACCCCATCTCTACTAAAACTACAAATATTAGCCAGGCATGGTGGTGGGTGCCTGTAATACCAGCTACTCAGGAGGCTGAGGCAGGAGAATTGCTTGAACCCAGGAGGCGGAGGTTGCAGTGAGCTGAGATCGCGCCACTGCACTCCAGCCTGGGTGACAAGAATGAGACTCTGTCTCAAAAAAAAAAGAAAGAAAAGAAGAAAGAAGAGAGGCACGGCATAGTGGCTCACGCCTATAATCCCAGCACTTTGGGAGGCCACGCTGGGCAGATCACTTGAGGTCAGGAATTCGAGACCATCCTGGTCAACATGGCAAAACCCCGTGTCTACTAAAAATGCAAAAATCAGCTGGGCGTGGTGACAGCCACCCAAGTAACTTGTAATCCCAGCTACTCGGGTGGCTGAGGCAGGAGGATCACTTGAACCCAGGAGGCAGAGGTTGCAGTGAGCCAAGATCACACCACTGTACTCCAGCCTGGGCAACGGAGCAAAACTCCATCTCAAAAAAAAAGGAGAGAAAAAAAAAGTGCTATCACCCTTAAGAAGCAGCTAGATCAAGTACTTTATCAGTGATTCTCAAATTGAAGTATACATAGGAATCATCTGAAGCAGTTAACTCCCTAAGCCTCAGGGTCTATAAAGCATCTATAAAACAAGGATACTAACAATAGCTACTTCCTAGACTTCTGTAAAATTTAAAAAAGTTTTAAGTGTGTTTTAACCAGGAGCCTTTCAGTTGCAATGGCAGAAACCTCAACTGAAATTGACTTAAGCAAAATAGGAATCTATTGACTCATATAACTTAATGATCCAGGAGATGATAGCTTCAGGCATGGCTAAATCTGGGGGGCTCAAACCATATCCACTCTGTTCTTTTTTTTTTTTTTTTCTGCTTTCTTCTATGTTGGCTTCATTCTTGGCTTGGCCCCTCTCTGTAGTAGACTCTGATTACTTCATGGTTCCCTTTTCTCCATGTTAAGTCCAAGAAAAGATAAAAACATCTGTTAGCCAATAATTTATTTCTTTCTTTCTTTTTTCTTTTTTTTTTTTTTTTTTTTTTTTTGAAACAGGGTCTCACTCTGTTGCTCAGGCTGGAGTGCAGTGGCGTGATCAGTGCTTACTGCAACCTAGACCTCCTGAGCTCCAGCAATTCTCAGCCTCCCAAGTAGCTGGAACTACAGGTACACGCCAGCATGCCTAGCAAATTTTTTGTGGTTTGTTTTTTTGTTGCTGCTGTTTTTGTTTTTTGTTGTTTTTGTTTTTGTTTTTTGAGGCAGAGTCTCACTCTGTCGCCCAGGCTGGAGTGCAATGGCGTGATATCGGCTTACTGCAATCTCCGCCTCCAGGGTTCAAGCAATTCTCCTGTCTCAGCCTTCCAAGTAGCTGGGATTACAGGCGCCCACCACTAGGCCCAGCTAATTTTTCTGTTTTTAGTAGAGACGGGGTTTCGCCATGTTGGCCAGGCTGGTCTCAAACTCCTGACCTCAGGAGATCCGCCCGCCTCGGTCTCCCAAAGTGCTGGGATTGCAGGAGTGAGCCACTGCATCTGGCGAATTTTTTTTTTTTTTTTTTTTTTTTTTGGTAGAGAAAAGGTTTTGTTTTGTTATGTTGCCTAGGGTGGTCTCGAACTCAAGTGATCTGCTCACCTTTGCCTCCCAAAGTGCTGGGATCCCAGGCGTGAGCTGCTGCGCCAAGCCTCTTGCCCAGTAACTTCAGTGAAAGTCCTGGGCTCAAGATTCACTTGACCACTTAGACCATTTATGAACCAATCAGTTTGCCAAGCTGGGAATCAGTGTTCATCCCTGAAGTCAGAGCACACAGCTCCCTAAAAACCACGAGCTGAAAAGTGGGGGTGGTAGTTAGCCAAAGGAAAATTAGGGAGCTTTTTACACAAGGGGAATAAATGTGTGAATACAAAAATCTATGGATGCCCACAACATGTGGCCTGGTACACATGTAAGTACTCAATCTGTGTTAGCTATTAAAGGGAGCACCTGACCAGAGGGCAAGGAATATTTGGGGATCACTGAAGCTTCAGAATCACACCTTTCAGCTGGTAGTTCTGTACCTTGGCAGGACATCAGAAGTTCTTGCAGAGCTTCTAAACTCTCCCATCTGTGGCCCACGTTCAGTTCTGATTCAGTTGATCTGGGATGGGGTCTGAACAGCACTGGGTGTTAAATCCACCCAAGAGAATTTAATGAACTGCCAGGGCTGAAAATTACTGCTCTAAGCTAATGCATTTGCTTGGCCAGTGCCCACAGACCTCTTAGCCATAGCTCCAAATCCTGTAAGACCCAAGGAATTATTAGGAAGTACTAATTATATGTGAAGTCTTAATGCGGAATTTGAAAATCTCCCGAAATTATTTCTTCCAATGTTCTCAATGCTAAAACGGGACTTTGGTGATAGCTTTTTTTTTTTTTTTAATGAGACGGAGTCTCGCTCTGTTGCCTGGTCTGGAGTGCAGTGGCCCTATCTCGGCTCACTGCAACCTCCACCTCCTGGGTTCGAGGTATTCTCCAGCCTCAGCTCCCCAATAGCTGGGATTACAGGCATGCGCCACCGCATTTGGCAATTTTTGTATTTTTAGTAGAGACAGAGTTTCACCATATTGACTAGGCTGATCTCGAACTTCCAACCTCAGGTGATCTGCCCACCTTGGCCTCCCAAAGCGCTGAGGCATGAGCCACTGTGCCCGGCCAGTGATAGCTCTAAAAATGCGACATAGAACTGAACTCTGTGTGTGTGTGTGTGTGTGTGTGTGTGTGTAACATGTGCGTGTGTGCTTGTGTGCGTGCCTACATGTGCCTTGCATTGGTGGTTAATTTAGCAACACAGATGACTCAAGAACTTAACTAATGTTGAGGTCATGACATCTTGTGTTTTCAACTTTATTCCTCCCCTCCCCCGCCTTGTCTCATCCACAAACATTGGCTTCAACGTTGGAGGTATTTAATGCTACCAGTGATGAACAGATAGACACCACCTGCCTCCAGATGTAATATCCTGAGGAGGATACAACATCCTCTATGCCCCACAGTAAAGTAAACAGCAAAGAATGCATAACCTACACCTAATCAAGACATTTCAGACAAACAGAAAATGGGGAACATTCTGTCAAACAGGAGGAAGCTGTAGTCTTTGAAAATGCTAATATCATAACAGACCAAAAAAACTGCTGTGAGAATGTTCCAGGTTACAGGACTGCACAAACAATCATGCAGATGGATATTAAGATATTAATAGATAAATAAAGGCAATCCAGGTATTTTTGTACTACTTCTATATTTGTAACTTTGAGCTCTTTTTTTTTTTTTTTTTTTTTTTAGACAAAGTCTCACTCTGTCACCCAGGCTGGAGTACAGTGGTGTGGCCTCAGCTCACTGCAACTTCCACCTCCTGGGTTCAAGCGATTCTCAGGCTTCAGCCTCCTGGGTAGCTGGGATTACAGGCATGCACCACCACGCCCAGCTAATTTTTGAATTTTTTTAAGTAGAGACAGAGTTTCTCCATGTTGGCCAGGTCTCAAACTCCTAACCTCAAGTGACTCACCGGTCTCAGCCTCCTAAAGTGCTGGAATTATAGGCGTAAGCCACCTTGCCCAGCCTGAATTTATTTTCAAATAAAAGGTGTTTTAAAAGCTGTGGACAAAGAAATACTATAAACAATAACCAGGGCCGGGCGCGGTGGCTCAAGCCTGTAATCCCAGCACTTTGGGAGGCCGAGGCGGGCGGATCACAAGGTCAGGAGATCGAGACCACAGTGAAACCCCGTCTCTACTAAAAATATAAAAAATTAGCCGGGCGCGGTGGCGGGCGCCTGTAGTCCCAGCTACTCAGGAGGCTGAGGCAGGAGAATGGCGGGAACCCGGGAGGCGGAGCTTGCAGTGAGCCGAGATCGCGCCACTGCACTCCAGCCTGGGCAACAGCGTGAGACTCCGTCTCAAAAAAAAAAAAAAAAAAAAAAAAAAAAAAAAAAAACAATAACCAGAATGTTCGTTTAGTTGAAATGTGGAAATACTCTTCATGACTCATCAAGATTAAGAACTGTAAACACACATGCACCCCGTATATCAAAACTCATTCTTCATTCTAATACAGTTCCTATTTGCATACAGGGCCGTTCATCAAAATGTCAAGTACATCTATCCCTGAGCATTTTCATAAATTTCCCCAGATTAGGGGGCTCACAGGAAGTTGTCAGATGGCACAGCCACACCCCCAGTGGTTTCTCAGGACTCTAGAAATTTCTGAAATACAGGCCAAGCACTCACTCTTGCCAGTAAGTTACACTGAAGCAGTTATATAGTAGAATTGATTATGTAACACAAAACCATGGTATCCATTGCCCCTGAGAGAGTAGAATTTAAATCTTTACCTGGGCTCACAAGGTCCTGCCTCAAGTCCAGTCTCAGTTCATCCTTTGGACTTCTTCTGGAAGATTCCTCCATATCAGCCTGCCTTCTGGTCTTAGCCTTTCCCTTTCTTACCTTGGGGCTTGTGCACCTGCCATTCCCTCTCCTGGAAAGCTCTTCCCCAGAGCTTCGCGTAACTGCCTTTGAATCACGTAAGTCTCAACTGTCATCCAGCGCTATTTATTTTCTTCACAGAAATGACCACTAAGTGGAACTTTTTAAAACTTGGATTATTTCTTCTACGCAAATTTAGATTCCCTAAGGGCAGAAACCTCATCTGAACACTTCCCACGGTGCGTGGGCTCTGGGCACGTTTTCCCCACTGTCTGGAGCACTGTTCCCATTGTGTGTTGCTCAGCACGCCCCTCACACCACACATCTGGTTCATGCTCAAGTCTCACTGGCTCACAGTCCTTCCCATAACACCCTCCTGCTCCTTCCTTTGCTTTATTTCTTTTCACAGCACTTGCTACTAGTGACTATGCGCGCACACACACACACACACACAATCACACACAGTATATGTGACAAATACAATATATATATTTCTGATTATTTTTTCCACTACCTCCTGCCCCCGGCCCCCAACAGACTGCAAACTCCATGAGGGCAGGGAATTTTTTTTTTTTTTTTTGAGATGGAATCTCACTGTGTGGCCTAGGCTGGAGTGCAATGGCGTGATCTCATCTTACTTCAACCTCCACCTTCCAGGTTCAAGAGGTTCCCCTGCCTCAGCCTGCCAGGTAGCTGGGATTACAGGCACCTGTCATCACACCCAGCTAATTTTTGTACTTTTAGTAGAGACTGGGTTTCACCATGTTGGCCAGGCTGGTCTTTAACTCCTGACCTCAACTGATCCACCTGCCTTGACCTCCCAAAGTGCTGGGATTACTGGCATGAACCACTGCGCCCGGCTGGGAATTCATATTTTTAATGTATCCCAGCATGTAAATCCAAACACCTGAATCCCAGCACCCAAATCCAAACCTGGAGTGTAACAGATGCTCTATATTTCTCGAATGAGTCACTGAACAAATGAGCAGAGCTGTATTCATAGTTGGCATTCCACAAATGGACATTAGAAAGAACAAAATTGGAAGCCTTCAACTAATTGAGTTTAATTAAGACTTACCATAAATCTACGATAACCAGGACAGTGTGTTATTGGCATAAGATTATATAGAGAGATCAATGGAACATAAAGAAATATGCCCACACAAATATGATAAATTGATTTTGTATAAAGGTACCAGTTTATCTCATAGGAAAATGGTAGTCTTTTCAGCAAGCGATACTTGAATAATTGGATATCAGTATGCAAAAATAATGAACGACCCCCATTACCAATGGCCTACATCATTTCCTGTATCTAGTAGATTCTTCGGTGGCTGTTCTGCCCACTAAGTCCTCCAGCCCCTCTATGGCACATCCTTCATTAGTGTCTTTCTTAAAAAATATCCAATCAGTTGGGAAGCATTGATGGCCAAAAAGGCCTTGCCTGACCACTCTCTAGCTCCTTCCCTTGCTCATTGCTCCTCATTGCATGTGCTCCCTCTAACATTGTGGAGTTCATATTTTTGCTTATTATCAACGTACACATAAACTCCACCCCCTTATCCTCTCACCTCTCTATCTTCATCCCCTACCTCAATTCCCTATAGACAGGAATGATCTGCGTAAGGTGATTTTTCTCACCACTGTATCCCTAGTACCTAGACCGTCCACATGGAACAGATGTGATCACAAAGTTTTGGAAGAAACTTGCAAGTCCATCGTCCAACACTTACATCTTTATAGATGGGGAAATCCAAAGACAGTAAGTGATTTCCCCCAAGCTCTCACGGCTAGCTGGGGCAAAGCCACAGAGCAAGCAATGAATTCCCTTGGGTCCCCATCAAGTTAGTGTCAGTTCCATTACGCCACACTGCCCTTCTCTTCCAGGCCTACGGAGGCAGGAAGCACAAGACACAACCTAATCATGTTTGTAAATCTTAATTTTTTGACCGGGCACGGTGGCTCATGCCTGTAATCCCAGCACTTTGGGAGGTCAAGTCAGGTGGATCACAAGGTCAGGAGTTTGAGACCAGCCTGACCAACATGGTGAAACCCCGTCTCTACTAAAAATACAAAAATTAACCGGACACAACAGTGCATGCCTGTAGTCCCAGCTACTCAGGAGGCTGAGGCAGGAGAATCGCTTGACCCCGGAGGCACAGGTGGCAGTGAGCCGAGATCATGCCACTGCACTCCAGCCTGGATGACAGAGTGAGATTCCATCTCAAAAAAAAAAAAAAAATCGCCGGGCGCGGTGGCTCAAGCCTGTAATCCCAGCACTTTGGGAGGCCGAGACGGGCGGATCACGAGGTCAGGAGATCGAGACCATCCTGGCTAACACGGTGAAACCCCGTCTCTACTAAAAAATACAAAAAACTAGCCGGGCGCGGTGGCGGGCGCCTGTAGTCCCAACTACTCGGGAGGCTGAGGCAGGAGAATGGCGTGAACCCGGGAAGCTGAGCTTGCAGTGAGCTGAGATCCGGCCACTGCACTCCAGCCTGGGCGGCAGAGCGAGACTCCGTCTCAAAAAAAAAAAAAAAAAAAAAAATCTTAATTTTATATTAACTTAATGCCTTCTGGTAGGGTTGGCTGTGAGGAGCCAAGGGACATTTGGCCTTGGCCTCATATTGACTTTCCAATGTCATCTCCAAAAAGATAGCATGAATTCACAGGGATGCATTCGTAACAGGACAATTTTACACTATGTTCCCATTCACAGATGATGTTACCTCAAGCTCATTCTAAGATAATATGGTTAATAACTTCTGTAACCTTGTGTACAGCACAATGCCATTGCAATGAACAGTAATTTGTGTGTGTGTGTGTATTCAAGCTTTTATTTTGTTCAATATAACACTGAAAAATATTCCAAGGAGACCGGTGGTGACTTATGCCTGTAATCCCAGCACTTTGGGAGGCCAAGCCTGGGGTACCGCTTGAGACCAGGAGTTCGAGACTGGTGTGGGCAACATAATGAGACCCTGTCACTACAAAAAATTAAAAAACAAAAATTAGCCAGGCATGGTGGCACATGGCTATAGTTCTCAGCTACTCAAGAGGCTGAGGTGGGAAGATCACTTGAGCCCAGGAGGTCAAGGCTGCAGTAAGTCTTGACGGAACCACTGCACTCCAGCTTGGGTGACAGAATGAGACCCTATCTCTGAAAAACAAAGAAAAGAAAATATTTCATAAATTTGGGTAACCCCTATTTTGGCATCTCTTCATCTTTATGTCTTGAAATGCCAGATGCCTCATTGACTGGACACATCTGTGTCTCTCCCAGCTTCTGTGTGGTCCCAGGCCCTGTACCTGTTTAGTGTCCATGTTCTTGGAGGTAGACCCCTATTGCGCTTACTTCCTGAGGGCACACAGATCTCTGGAAAGCTGAAAGAGGAAGACAGTCCTCTTAGGCACTAGCACTAACAAGGAGCGATGGTTATGCAACCAGCTTGCAAAATTTTCCTTTGGCATCTCTAGACAACTCAGCCCTGTCCCTGGTTGCATGGTGTTTGGTGGATGACTTGGCATGAAGCATTATATCTACAAGAAAAACAAGTCAAAGGCTGATGCCTCTGATGGGGAAATCACCACTCACTCAGTGGGCAGCCACAGGAAATGGGTACCTGTCTATACGGGGGCACAGGATTATGGAGCAACATCCCACATGCCAGAGCATAACGTAGAGGCTTATTAAGGACAGATACTTGGGAGTGTACGTTTATCAAAAACTCAGATGGGTGAATGGCCATCACAAATGGGAGAAAGAACTGTCAGCCAACAGGGTGACTCAGGGGCTGAGTGTGCACCTCTGTTATGAAAAGTGATTGTTTAAAAAAAAAAGTTGTTTGCACTCATCACATATCAACATTTGAAGGCACTGGCTGATTCCAACTTATGCCATAAATGACTATTCAATTGCAATGGGAATAGCTTAGACAAATTTTCTGTGATTAAAGCTGGCCAGTTCCTCAAAATAAAAGTCCAACCTGGAGCACAAGTGAGTCTGAGTGCTTGGTCCTTGGAATAGTGACTTTTCTCTCTTGTAAAGTTTGGTCTCTAACCAAAATAAGTATTAACCTTTATACATTTAGAGTACAGATGAATAGGAGGAGGATGAAATAGCCGAGACTGCCTTTGCTGCACATGACAATGACATAACTCAATCTTGTTTAAGAATGAAAGGGAGCTTAGCACTTGTAACTGAAGCATCCAAGTTTACTGCTGACTCCAGGCACAGCTGGATCCAGGCAGCAAGAAGCGTTATGAGGAGTGTGTCATTCTCTATATCTTGGCTGTCCTTTCCTCTATATTGCCATTACTTTCAGGTAGGCTGTCTCCATGTGAATGGCAAAGCAATCATCTGTGGCTTCAGGCCTAGATGATCTGCACAGCTGGTGACTCCAAAAGAAACCAAAAGAAACACACACACGCGCACACACACACACCCCTTTTTCCCAATAGCTCTCACAAAAGTCCCAGGCAAGAATCTCTCTGGCTATACTTGGAACACATACCCAACCCAGAACCCATTCTCCTTGTAGCCCATTTTGTGCATATCCCGTTGATCACCATGTCCAGCCATGCTGCCATGAGGATTCTTTTCAAGTCTCTTTAGGCATCCACATAAGGGGTACTGTGGAGTGTAGAGATGACCATTTCTTTGAATACTATAATAGATGCAATAGTAGGCTTGCATTCAAGGTACCATAGTACAGTATAAGAAAAAAAAATATATATATGCCTTTGTAAACTGCTTCCTCACTCAGGATCCGGGGGATGCTCCCTTCTGAAGGGAAGAGCAGGCACCCCACGCCCTCCCAGCTCAAGCTTCCCCTGCCACCTGCACGTGTGTGAATTGGCAGGTTCCACTAATATTGGTATTTCCCTCTCATTGCTACTATTACCCCCGCCAAGCTTGGGATGGCAGAGTTGGAGTCATATCCTTTCAAGGAGCCTAAAGATGTGACTCCTCTGCATTGATGAGAGGCACAGAAGAGGGAAAAGCAAGGAAAGGTTTTAGTGAGCTCTGAAGTCCTACCTGCCATTCCACTAAATGCCAGAATCATCTGGCCTCACTTAGTGGGTGGAGCAAATTCCTGCCCCCCAGGGCCTCCCTCCTGAACCTGCAAGGTTGGTGGGAGAGGGAGACCCTCCCCAAAAGAGGAAGCCTGTTGTGTTGAGAGTGATTTCAGAGACCTCAGCCAGGAAAGGCAAATCAAAATAACCCTTACACTCTGCCGCCTTCTTCCTTCGGAGAGGAATGTTTCCTGGCACGGTGCTGCAGCTTAATAAATTGCATGCAGTAGATTTCAGGCCTTGAGAAAATCTTAACACTAGCTAATATGACCAGCATTAACAGAATTTCTTGGAGCTTAAAATAACAAAAAAAGCTCATTGACGGATTCCCACTTTTATTCCTGTCCCCCTTTTCCACTTAGCCTTAAAATGTTTTTAATAATAAATTTTTATTAACAACAACGAAAAAAAAAAAAACACAGAGTGAAGCACTTCACAAGATCTCGCCCAGTTTATTTTTTTTTTTAATCTGTAATAATGACAATAACATTTCAGCATTGGAATATTTATTCAAACAAAATCTCCAGATCTTTACATCCTGAGTCTGCGAGAGCTGGACACATGCCCTTGCTAATTATCAACCTTCTGAACCAGTTCGAGGCATGGGATTAGAAACTGCTGTGGAATTTGAACTCACTGACATTCGTCTGAGTCAGCTACTCTGAACTCACAATCTACTATAAGGACCTGAGCATTTCCTTCTACCATTTCCTCAGAACCTACTCGGGAGTATTCGGGGGAAGGTTGTCACAAACATATTTGCAATAAAAATAATCAAACAAATGGAGAGCATGTCTATTTCCGGAATTAGATTATTTTGATAGTGAAGGAATCAAATGGAATAAGGGGCAGGCAGAAGTCAGGTAAGTCCAGTATTACTATGTCCACACGCTTAAATTTCACTCCTGGGGGCTTATTGTCCCTAACAATGGCCCTTTGAGCTATGGAATATGGGGAATAACTAACCTTTTTCTAGCCTGTCAGTGAGAACTACCACTATATATTGGTAAGTATTTCCGTACAAAATTCACTTGGAAAGGATATTGTTTCAAGCCTGGACAAAGCTCATATTGTCGTGTTCCAGTTCCAGTTATTTTAGGCAAGGAAGGGGAATTTCCACGGGTCCCTACAATCAGTTTTGAGCACTTAGCTCTGAGTAACAACTTCCTGGTAATCTGTCAGAGCCCAACTTATTTAACAGAGAAAAGAAATCCCCTGATACTATGCATGAAATTCTTAGCCAAGCAAGCCACCTTAAGAATACATCAATTAGCTCAGGCAGGAGTAAAGACGTGACCTCATCCAGCGGAGAGAATGCAAGCAACTTGATTCTTTTTTTTTTTTTTTTTTTTTTTTTTTTTTTTTGAGACGGAGTCTCGCTCTGTCACCCAGGCTGGAGTGCAGTGGCGCAATTTCGGCTCACTGCAAGCTCCGCCTCCCGGGTTCCCGCCATTCTCCTGCCTCAGCCTCCCGAGTAGCTGGGACTACAGGCGCCCGCCACTGCGCCCGGCTAATTTTTTTCTATTTTTAGTAGAGACGGGGTTTCACCATGGTCTCGATCTCCTGACCTTGTGATCCGCCCGCCTCGGCCTTCCAAAGTGCTGGGATTACAGGCGTGAGCCACCGCGCCCGGCCAAGCAACTTGATTCTAAAAGGAAGAAATGAAATGAGTCAACGCAAATTCCCAGCTAGAATACACAACTAAGAGTCATTTAATGTCAATGTTGATGATAATAGTATAACTCTCATTCATAGCATACTTACCATAGGCCAAGTATTAGCCCAACCAAACCCCTTATTGCCCTGGTCCTATTTGCAAGTTTATTATATTTAAGGTTTATTTTCAAGAGTCAACTAATATATGTTAAATAAATAATAGTACAGGTGGCAACAGATATGGCAAAAATCCAAAGTAATAAGCAAATGACAATTGGGATACATTACCTGAACAATACCATTTCTATAAATAAATAAAAAATACACCATCATAACAAAGAAAGTAAATAAAATTACCATGTTTTGAAATTGAAGTTTAATTAGGTGCCAGCCATTTGTAAGCATTAACTCTAAGCCTCACAAAAGCCTTAAGAATTGGGAAATATTGCTATTCCCATTTTACAGACATGGAAACTAAGGCTTATATTGCTAAGTCATTGGCTCAAGGTCACATGGCTAAAGTGGCAGAGCCGGGATTCTATCCCACTCTCGCTAGATGCCAGAACCCAGGCAGATGTTACTGTGGCATTATTGGCACTTGTGTCAAGCACGGTGAGGGATTTCAGCAACACTCAGTCTGGATGATACCACACACCCCTCCAGGCAAAGGAAACGCCCACAGGCCACTGAAAAAGAAGCCACTTCCTGTCCCTGCAAAGAGAGAACATCACCATTCTTGAGTCAAGTTCCTCACCATCTCTGGGCTCAGCCTCTAAGCTAAACAATTTATCTTTGGAGTGACAGGTGATGACTTAGTCACCCTGGCTCTGCCCTTCTCCCGTTTCCTATAAACCAGCTGTGTTTCATGGGTGATTTAGAGCATAACCTCAGAACACATAGGCTTTTATGGAACAAGCAATCATTGGGCACTGCAGAGAAGCTGTCATGCCCCCCTCACCCATCCCCCCAAGCCCATTGGCAGAGCTAACAGCTCCCAGCTGTCTCATTCAGCAGAACAGAAGCCAATTCACCTGGGAGATTATCTCCTCACTCTTAATGAGGCCAGCCCACAGCCAGTAACTGACTGTTCCAGGCCATGAAAGGCCAGCCCCTTTGCTTCAACATGAGCTAATGCTGGGGTGCAGTAGCTGCTCCCAATATATGCAATGTATATCCCCAAGGCATCAGGCTGAAGCTAGACTGCAGTTGACAAAAACCTCTGCTTCGCTCCTTCTCCCACCTTGTCCTGCTGCCTGGGTTCCCATTCCCCTGGGAGCCTTCTCTCACTAAACCACTGCCCCCCAACCCCCATCCCCAGTCCTGCTTTCAAACCCAAACCACCACCCACCATGTGCCACCATGATAGGTACTGGAGACGTGTGTTAAGTAAGTAGGATTTTTGAACTCCAGGAGCTCATACTAGTGAAGGAACCAGTTACACAAACCCAATAGAATAGGGTAAGAACTATAATAAAATGTGCATTCTTTTTATTCTTTCTCTTATTTTAGTACTTCTGTGCACCCCGGCCTATGATAAACATTATCCTGACATTGTTCCATTTGATTCTGAGAACAAACCCATGAGGGAGGCACTGCAATTAACCCTTTTCATGGACAAAAAAAAAAAACAAACCCAAGTGTTCACAAAGGTTAATTAACTAGCCGTTAAGTGTAGAGATGGTACTTGAACCCATTTCTCTTTAAATTTCCTTGCTCTTTTACAGGGCGTCTTTCCCACTTCTTGAGATCAGCTGTCAGCAAACCATGCTCCCTAGGCACTGCCTGTTTGTGCAAATAAAGTTTTATTAAAACACAGCCACACCCATTATTTACCTATGTCTATGACTGCATTCAGTCTACGAAGGCAGAGGTGAGTAGCTGACGGAAAGCCTGAAGGGCCTGCAAAACTGAAAACATCTACTACATCTCCCTTTTTACAGCTACAGCAGTAGCCAGCTCTCCTCTACTTGATGAGCTTCTGTTCTCCTTCAGCCTCAGAAAAAGAGAAACCAGGAATTTTCTTCCCTCCAAATCGAGGTTCTCCATCAACTGCAGCCTACAGTGGAACCTGTGCTCCCTTGCCCTGAGTCTGGGAGAAACTTACTCATTCACTAAGCTCCCGTGCAGCACTTGCTGGAGGACAAATTCAGATTATCTGATTGGCCTGTGTTCCTCTTGCTGTTTCAGCTACCAACACTTTAAAAGGAACTCTATCATTTCCTCAACGGATTATTCCTGTCGAGAACCACAAGGAAGCTTCCTCTTGAGATTTCAGCCTGGAATCCTCATTGTTCAAATATATGCCATTACCTTTTAAATCAACCCCCGAGAAGTTCCTCTTCTAGCCTTTTATTTATGGAATTTCAATGCTTGGAAATGGTGATCACCTCCTCCCAAGGTTTTCTGCCACATGGTTCATACTTGAGCCCTTTTCATCTTTTCCCATAAGTTAATCACTTCTTAATTATGTTTCGTTGCCCAGTCTTTGAACTGTTGTCCAATCTGTTTGCATACTGGGGTGATTACAATACAATGAGTATCATGAGCCTGACTGAGAGGAAATATACCCAGTCCATCCAGGACCAAATGGCCAGCTGAGAATAGCCACCAGGCTATTCTCTTTCTGAAGGCTTCTTCCAGTCACCAGAATTTTCTGGATGTGTTATTCATAGCTTGAACTAGCTCTGTTTTTGGTTTTGATTTTTGGGGATTTGGGGGTTTTTTGTTGCTGTTGTTATTGAGGCGGAGTCTAACTCTGTCGCCAGGCTGGAGTGCAGTGGCGCGATCTCAGCTCATTGCAACCTCCACCTCCCAGGTTCAAGCGATTCTCCTGCCTCAGCCTCCCGAGTAGCTGGGACTACAGGTGCGTGCCACCACGGCTGGCTAATTTTTTTATTTTTACTACAGACGGGGTCTCACCATGTTGGCCAGGATGGTCTTGATATTTTGACCTCGTGATCCATCCACGTTGGCCTCCCAGAGTGCTGGAATTACAGACACGAGCCACCGCACCTGGCCCTAGCTAGGTTCATTTGGTACCATAAGTCTCTGATTTTTAATGTTAACTCCTGCACCAAGTAAAACTTAGAACAACCTTTCTGCAAAGCAATTTTATCACATACACTAAGGATGTTTTAAAGTTTGTATCCTTTGACTCAATAACCCTACCTCTAGAATGAGCTGTTAGCCTGAGAACCCAATGAAATAATCAGAGATGTCATAAAACAATGTAAATATAAGGATGTTCATCATGGCATTATTTTAAATAAAGAGGGAAAAATCAATTTTTATGTAAAGAAATGGCTAAAAATAATTTCATTTCTTTCTGAAGCAATATTCTATAGGCACAAAAATGATGTGTTCAAAGAGTTTTTGTTAATGTTGTAAAATATTCATGTAGCAATGTTAAGTAAAAAAAAAACTATATATGGAATAATACCACATTTTAAAACCCTTATATTTTTCTGTGTGTGCATGCATTATATATATTTTATAAATATATAGTAAATATATTAACTTTTAATTGTTTTATTCATTACTGTGTGTCTAAAGCCTAGCCAAGATTTCTTAATCTTCTTAATCATGGCACTACTGACATTTGGGGCTGGATAATTCTTTGTCATGAGGGCTGTTCTATGCATTGTAGGATGTTTAATAGCATCCTGAACTCTACCTACTAAATGCCAATAGCACCTGGTCCTAGATGTGACAACCAAAATGTCTCCAGATATTGCTAAATCCCCTCAGGGGACAAAATTTTGCCTTTGAAAACCACTGGCCTAGAACATATAATAGAGGATCAATGATATTGTTGAATAATTCAATGAATTAGAAAACATACATGAAAATTCCAGTAGTTATTTCTTGTTAATGTGATTACTTTCTTTTTAATACTTCACTGTATTTTTCCAAATTTGCCACCATAAGCATATGCAAGTCCCATTAATAATCTATTACCTATAATTCCAAAATCCACAAAGCTCATTTGACAGCAAAACATGGATTCTTCTGAGTTTACATGAAGTCTTTAATGTTCTCAGGTGGTGTGACTATCCATACATTTCTCTGAAGAAGTATTAACATATTATTTGACATTTAGTGTAAACAAAACGCATCTAAAAGCTCAAAAAATTTGGCTCACAAAATGCATCTGGCCCCTGGGTTGGGGACACAGGATTGTGGGCCTGTATTACTTTTATAATCAAGGGGATAGGGAGGTGAAAATTATAATGATACTCCCCTGCTCAACAGAGGACAATCAATTAAGAAGGTACGCCACCTAGAACATTCTCTTCAAAAAGCAAATTATGGAAAAACACCAGGTGCGATGGCACACGCCTATAATCCCAGCACTTTGGGAGGCCAAGATGGGCGAATTACTTGAGGTCAGGAGTTCAAGACCAGCCTGGTCAAATGGCGAAACCCCATTTCTACAAAAATAATAAAATTAGCTGGGCATGGTGGTGTCTGCCTGTAATCCAAGCTACTTGGGAGGCTGAGGCAGGAGAATGGTTTGAACCCTGGAGGCGGAGTTTGCAGTGTGCTGAGATTGCACCACTGCACTCCAGCCTGGGTGACAGAGCAAGACTCCATCTCAAAAAAAAAAAAAAAAAAAATTAGGGGAAAAAATAAATTACAGACAAGTTTAGTCATCTTATTTTATAGGAATAAGAATGAGGAAACAGATGCTCGCAGAAGTTCAGACCAGAAGTCCTGCAAGCTTATGAATGTGGATGTGAGGTAGGGATCTTGGGTCTGTGTGGTTGTTATGTCTCCCATGTGAACTACCACACACAACCGCTTTCCTGTTTTGTTGACACACAGTGCAGTACCTCGCATAGATAGACACCAATTATGTTGGTTAGGTGAATGAATGAATGAGCACCTTCCTGCCACAAAGTTAATTCCTTAGAAGGCTCAGATCATCTGAATTCTATCTTATAATAAAAAGGAAATCAAGCAAGTTAGGGCCAGGCAGGGACTAAATAAGTGCCTGAGGCAGACAGATAAGTCTTCAGTTGCAGCATTGAAACTGTCACCGGTGATGATATAAACAGTTGTACCATCTGTGCGATGCCTTTATCAGGTGTAGGGGGACAGGCTCTGGCACCAGACCCGTTGGGTTCCAATTCAGGTTCAGCACTTACTAGTTGCAAGTTAATTAAAGGTTCTGCACCTCAACATCCTTATTTACAAAATGGGAATAATACTAAGACTTCCATTACACGTCTATCATGACGATGAGATGAGTTGATACAGAAAAAGTGCTTCTAGGAGTCTCTGGCCCATGGCAAGCACCAGTAAGTAGCCTCTCCTCTTTATCCCCAGTGCGTCTTCTTAATTGTTCATTTGGCTGCTCTCAGCCCCCATGAAGTGGCTAGCACGGAGAGGCAGGGCTGCAGGATGTCAAGGCTCCGTGTTCAGATGGTCTTGGGTTCACACTCCTCGCAATGACAAGCTGTGTGACAGAGCAACACTACCTCTTTGTGCCTTGGTGTCCTCACAGATACAACCTCAATAATAATACATCATTATGGAAACTTTATGAAGACTATATAAACTAATAGGTGCAAAATGTTCAGCTCAGTCATTTCGCAATAATAATGACTCTTTTTGTAAACATCCTTACTCTTTTTTTTTTTTTTTTTTGAGACTGGGTCTTGCTCTGTTGCCCTGGCTGGAGTGCAGTGGTGTGGTCACAGCTCATTGCAGTCTCAACTTCCTGGGCTCAAGTGATCTTCCTGCCTCAGCCTCCTGAATAGCTAAGACTACAGGCACGCACCACCATGCCTGGCTAAATTTTTGGTAGAGAGAGGGGTCTCGATTTGTTGTCCAGGCTGATCTCAAACTCCTGGCCTCAAGAGATTCTCCCGCCTTGGCCTCCCAAAGTGCTGAGATTACAGGTGTGAGCCACTGTGCACGGTGAAACAGCCCCATTCTGATGATGAGAAACTGAGAAGCAAAAAGGTTAAGGATTAAGAACCTAAAGATACAGAAATCCAGCCAGCGTGTTGGCTCATGCCTGTAGTCCCAGCTACTAGGGAGGTTGACACAGGAAGACAGCTTGAGTCAAGGTCATTCAGGCAGCAGTGCGCCGTGATGGCACCACTGCACTCCAGCCTGGGTGACAGAGCCAGACCCCATTTCTAAAAAAAAAAAAATTTAAATAAAGATACAGCCGGGCGCGGTGGCTCAAGCCTGTAATCCCAGCACTTTGGGAGGCCGAGACGGGCGGATCACGAGGTCAGGAGATCGAGACCATCCTGGGTAACACAGTGAAACCCCGGCTCTACTAAAAAATACAAAAAACTAGCCGGGCGAGGTGGCGGGCGTCTGTAGTCCCAGCTACTCGGGAGGCTGAGGCAGGAGAATGGCGTGAACCCGGGAGGCGGAGCTTGCAGTGAGCTGAGATCCGGCCACTGCACTCCAGCCTGGGCGACAGCGCGAGACTCCGTCTCAAAAAAATAAAAATAAAAAATAAAATAAAATAAATAAAGATACAGAATTTTCAGCTTTTCTGCAAGAATGGTGCACCCTGAAGTATGTTATGCCAACCACTGGTGGGATACAGAAGGGTATTCAGAGAGCTATCGGCAACATTATGTATTACTGTTTTGGGTGGTTTTTTTTTTTTTTTTTTTTTTTTAAGGTGGAGTCTCACTCTGTCGCCCAGGCTGGAGTGCAATGGCGTGATCTCGGCTCACTGCAACCTCTGCCTTGCGGGTTCAAGCAATTCTCCTGCTTCAGCCTCCTGAGTAGCTGGGACTACAGATGCATGCCACCACACCCAGCTAATTTTGGTATTTTTAGTACAGACAAGGTTTCACCATGTTGGCCAGGCTGGTCTCAAACTCCTGACCTCAGGTGATCCGCCCACCTCGGCCTCCCAAAGTGCTGGGATTACAGGCGTGAGCCACTGCGCCTGGCTGTATTACTTTTAATAGTTGTGTATTTTCATGGACACAAATATACTTAAGAGTGGAGGGTGGGGTGGGGAGAGGATGGAAAAACTACCTATTCGTACTATACTTACTACCTGGGTGACAAAATAATCTGTACACCAAAACCCCATGACACACAATTTACCTATATAACAAACCTGCACATGTATCCCTGAACCTAAAATAAAAGATTTTTAAAAAGCATTCTTAAAAAAAAATGCTATGTTTTTTTTTTTCAGAGTTTCTATCTGTGGCAAGAAAATCAGCCTCCCATTTACCACAGTGATATAAAGTTTTCTTCTTATGTCAATGTAGTCAATATCCAAATAATGGGTTCATTTAAAGAAAAATCTTAAGTCAACACTAAACAAGGCAGCAAGAGATATGGCAAAAATCGTGAAGTTCATTTGTGAGCAGTGGCATGAGAGACACTGTGGTAGACCACATCTGGTGATTCAAATCACCCAGCAAGATGGTCAAGGGGCCCTGCAAGGGTTGCAGGCAGTGACAGTCTTGTGATTCACTCCCACGTTCTTTATAAGTGAATCTTTCCTTTCTCTGAGTACACGTTGACCTATTCCTTCATGAATTTCTTGACCACAAATTAGAACCATGTTATGAACGTCTTGGGCTCCAATTTTTCCTCTTTCCTAATTTCCCCGTTGATGTCATTAACTAGTGTGTGTGTGTGTGTGTGTGTGTGTAAAAGACAGAAAAAGAAAGGGTGAGGGAGGGAGGGAGAGATGCTTGGGAACAAAGACCATACATGCCTCCCTTGTTCACACCACCTGCTTCAATAATGGACATGTGGGAGCAGCTTAATAGTGGTCGTTTACCATGTGGTATGCATGCATGATTGTTTCTAATCCACCCAGCACTTGGCAAGGTAGACAGTATCACACTCCAGTTTTTACAAATGAGGAGGAACTTGAGGCTTACAGGGGTGAGGTGGACCCAGGTGGAAGCCGCTAATGTGGCAATATTAGAAGCTGAACCTGGGTAGCCTGAACTTAGAGCCTAGATCTAAACCCTTGTCCACTTACCCACTTTAAAAGATGCCAGGTAGGAGAAGGGAGGGAAGAGAAGGAGAATGGAGGGGAGGGGAGGGGAAAGGAAGGGAGAGAAGGGAAAAGGAGATGGGAGGGAGGAAAGAAGGAGGAAGGGAAGGGAAGGGAAGGGAAGGGAAGGGAAGGGAGCCGAGACATAGAGGCAACAATATTATTTTTATTTATTTATTTACTTATTTTGAGACAAAGTCTTGCTCTGTCACCCAGGCTGGAGTGCAGTGGCACAATCACAGCTCACTGCAACGTCTGCTTCCTGGGTTCAAGCGATTCTCCTGCCTCAGCCTCCCAAGTAGCTGGGATTACAGGCACCCACCAGCACACCCCACTAATTTTTATATTTTTAGTAGAGATGAGGTTTCACCATGTTGGCCAGGCTGGTCTTGAACTCCTGCCTTAGGTGATCCGCCCACCTCAGCCTGCCAAAGTGCTGGGGTTACAGGCGTGAGCCACTGCGCCAGACCAATAATATTATTTTTCAACTACCTAACTAAAGTTCCATGTCTTGGGTTCTCTTTTGCACTAAGCATTGGACAGACATCATCTTTATTCCTCATCTAAAATCTCTGCTCAGAGGAAGCTTGACTTGGAGACAGGGTAGAGGTTTGGTATTTAGTCATTTGCTGTCAGGACAGAAGTCGCTAAAGTCAGGCAAGCTATAGTTCCAATCTTGAATCTGCCATCTAAAAGCTGAGCAACTGTGGGCTCATTATTTATACTGCCCAGGCCTCGGTTTCCCCATCTGTAATAGGGATGATGATACCTACTCCATCAGGTCCTACAGGGATCAGATGAGATCATGTGTCCCCTGTGCCTGCTTCATAGCATGTTCTCGGTGTATGGTTGCTGTAATTATTGCTGTTGCTATTACCATTATCCACACACCTTATAAGTCTTGGAAGCAAACTATCAACCTAGGGCCATTTTAAGAGAGTAAGGAGCTTATGAGTTAAAGTTGGACTTGAACATCAGGGAGTGCAATCAGCAGAACAATGGCTCTCCAAAAATATCCACATCCTAATTCCCAAAACCTATGACTGTGTCCCCTTGCATGGCAAGAGGGAATTAAGATTGTAAACAGAATTGGCTTGACTCATCAGCTAACCTTAAAATAAGGAGTTCAGCTTGGATTTTCCAAGTGGCCCACTGTAATCTCACAGGTGCTTAAAAGTGGAAGAGGAAGACAGTCAAGTAGTCAGAAAGAAATGTGACTCTAGAAGAAAAGCACAGAGAGAGCCAATGCTGCTGGCTTTCAGTGGAGAAGGGGACGTGAACCAAGGAATGTGGGCAGCCTCGAAGGCTGGAAAAGGCAAGGAAACAGATTCTCCTCTTGCACACCCAGAGGAACTGGCAAAACCTTGATTTTAGCTGCATGAGACTTGTGTTGGGCTTCTGACCTCTGGAACTGTAAGATAGAGCATTTGTGTTGTTTTAAGTCACTTAGCGCTTAAGGGCGTTTGTTACCGCAGCAACCATAGGAAACTGACACAATGAGAGAAGACTGAAAAGCTGGCTTCAGATCCATAAGGAAGTCAGAGGTCTTGACAGCTTGCCTCATGCAGGCGGTTTTGTCTCACTGACCTTCTAAAAACAACAGTAGGGACGATCACTGCTTCTGCTTCTCTCCTTCCCCTGCAGCGTTGGGAGCCTGGGTGCGCTCACTCAGCAGATCCAGGCAAGGCTGCTGGGAGGATGTTCTCACTGGCCAGGGACAAACAAGTGATTGCATTCAGATGGGCCCCAGCCACCAGCAGGGCCCAGCAGGGAGAAGATGTTCTAGGCTGGGCAGAGGGTGCTGTCGTTTTTTTGCAAGGCCAGGAAATGGCCTTCTAGACTGGAAATTGAAGGGCTCATGGAGTGATGGCTATTTTTTCCTTCACAAGAGAGGTCTGGTTAAAACAGGAAACACCATTCGCAGCAGACAGACATCAGGGCACCATGCTTTCTCTGTTTCCTTCACAATCTAACCGGGCTCACCAAGGCCAGAATGGGGGCTGACACTTGGACACTGTCCATCTATGAAGGAATATTTTGTCATCTTTCAAGGGCAGCTGTTCCTCTCCCATTACCTAAAAGGAAGCATAATGTGCATACAATAAAAGCACAGATCTTAAGTGTTTAGTTCTGGGTTTTGAGAATTATATACACTCCTGTAATTAACATCCACCCAAAACAAGTAAGGGAATGTGTCCTTCAGCCCAGAAAGCACCATGGGCTGTTTGTTAAGCAATGCCAGGCACCACGCCCCACCCCCCCAGAGGCAATGACTAACCTGCTTTTGGTTGCTATAGATTCATCTTTCCTGTAATTTCATAGAAATCGAATAATTCAGACTGTGCTCCTTCATGTCTGTCTTCTTCCACTCTATGTGATTTTGATATTCATTCATGTTGTTGCATGGATTGTCTGTTCCATTTTCTTACTGAATAATCATATTTCACTGTATAGATAGACCTCATTTTTTAAAAAATCTATTTTGCAGCTGGATGCGGTGGCTCATGCCTGTAATCCCAGCATTTTGGGAGGCCGAGGCGGGCGCATCACCTGAGGTCAGGAGTTGGAGACCAGCTTGGCCAACATGGTGAAACCCCATCTCTACTAAAAATACAAAAATTAGCCGGGGGTGGTGGCAGGCGCCTGTAGTCCCAGCTACTCAGGAGGCTAAGGCAGGAGAATCACTTGAACCAGCGAGGCAGATGTTGCAGTGAGCCAAGAGCATGCCACTGCACTCCAGCTTGGGCGACAGAGCAAGACTCTGTCTCAAAAAAATAAATAAATAAAATAATAAAAAATACAAAATCTATTTTGCTATTAACGCCATTTGGGTTGTTTCCGGTTTGTGGCTATTATGAATAAAGTTGCTATGCATATTCATGTATAAGTCTTTGTGTAGAAACAGGTTTTCATTTCTCTTGGGTAATACGTAAGAGTAGAGTCTATAAGAAACTGCCAAACAGTTGTACTCCCCTTAGCAATGAACCAGCCTTCTGGTTACCCTTCCTCCTCACCAACATTTGTTTTCTTTTTTTGGTTTTTTCGCTATTCTAATATGTGTGAAATTGTATCTCATTGTGGTTTTAAGTTGCACTTCGATGTCTTTTGCTCATTTTTAAAAGTTGTGTTTATCTTTTTATCGTTTGTAGTTCTTGATATACTTTGGATACAAGTTATCACATATGCAAAATTTTCCCCAAATCTGTGGCTTGTCTACCTACTCTCCTAATACAGTTGACCCTTGAACAACACAGGTTTGAACCGTGTGGTTCCACTTATACACAGATTTTTTCAAGCAACTGCAAATCAAAAATACGGTATTTTCAGGTTGCATAACACAGGGCTGACTTTTCATATACTCAGATTCCACAGAACCAACTGGGGGAATTGAGTATGCGTGGATTTTGGTACATGTGGCAGGTTCCAGATTGGTCTGTAGTATCTTTGGATGAACAAAGCTTAAAAATTTAATGTTGACCAATTTATTTATTTTATTTTATGATTAGTGCTTTTTGTGTCCTAAGAAATCATTGCCTAACCCAAGCCTATGATAATACTATTCTATGTTTTCTTCTAGAATACTCTAGTGTAAGTTTATATTTAGATCTCTGATCTAACTCAAATTTATTTTTGTGTCTGGAGTTAGTATGGGAGAATGAACCAATAAATACAATGAGTATTTGTTAATTTCCTACCAATGGCCAGGCACCATGGAGACGGCAGGATCACTGTCCCTGAGTTTAGGGTCCAGTGCAGGGTTCAGCAAACCTTTTCTCTAAAGGGCCACATGGTGAATATTTTAGGCTGTACAGGCCATACAGTCCCTGCTGCCATTACTCTATTCTGCCTTGTAAGGCAAAAGTCGCCATGGGCAGTACCTAAACATGTGAGCATGGCTGTGTTCCAATAAGAGTATTCATAAACAATGAAATTTGAATTTTTTTACTTCACAAAATACTCTTTTTATTTTTATTTTCTTAACCAGTTAAAAATATAAAAACCATTTTTAGCTTGTGGACTATACAAAAACAAGAAGCCACCAGGTTTGACCTGCAGCCCCAGGCCACAGTTTGCCAACTCTTGGGCTGCTCAGCAAGGCAAACATTCAACGAACATGAGGCCACGCTGTGATACCAGCAGGGAAGCAAAGAGCTGCGTTCTGTGGGTGAGAAGATGACAGGCAGTGGCTAATCTGCTTTGGACGAGATCAAAAGGAATTATAACTAAACCACAATGAGCTACCAAAAATAACAAGTGTTGGTGAGGATGTAGAGAAATGGGAACTTTTGTCTATTGCTGGCACAAATGTAAAATGATGCAGCCATTGAGGAAAACAAAAAAAACAGAATACCACATGATCCAGCGATTCCACTTGTAGGTGTAAACCCAAATAATTAAAGGTAGCAAACAGATACTTTTTTTTTTTTGAGAAAAGAGTCTCACTCTGTCACCCATGCTGGAATGCAATGGTGCAATCTCAGCTCACTGCAACCTCCGCCTCCCTGGTTCAGGCGATTCTCCTGCCTCAGCCTCCTGAGTAGCTGGGATTGCAGGTGCACGCCACTACACCCAGCTAATTTTTGTATTTTTAGTAGAGACAGGGCTTCACCATGTTGGTCAGGCTGGTCTCGAGCTCCCGACCTCAGGTGATCTGCCCACCTTGGCTCACAAAGTGCTGGGATTACAGGCATGAGCCACCGCGCCGAACCAAACAGATCCTTTATTAGAGCAATGCTCATAGCACATATTGACAATAGCCAAAGGGTAGAAACAACCACATTCCATCAACAGATAAATGCATAAACAGGTATGTGCATACAATGGAATACTATTCAGCCATAAAAAGAGTGGAATTCTGATCCATGCTATGACACAGATGAAACCTGAAAACATTATGCCAAGTGAAATAAACCAAACCCAAGAGAAAAATATTCTATGATTCAATTTTTATGAGGTACATAGAATAGACACATTTATAGAGACAGAAAGTATAACAGAAGCTCAGGGTCTGCTGGGGAGAATGGGGGGTTGTTATTTAAGGAGTACAGAGTTTCTGTTTGGGATGATGAAAAAACGTTGGCAATGGATAGTGGTGTTGGTCATCCAACACTGGAAATGCATTGAATCCCACTGAGTTGTGCACTTATTAATGGCTACAATGGTAAATTTTATGTTATGTATATTTTACCACAATAAAAATATGCTTAAAGTTAAAATAAAAAAGGAATTAAAACTAAAGATCTCACTATTATCAACAACAAGAGTCAAACTCTGTAAAAATTTTTAAGAGATTTATTCTGAGCCAAATGTGAGTAGCCATGACCCATGACACCGCCCTTGGGAGACCCTGAGAACATACGCCCCAGGTGGACAGGGCACAGCTCAACTTTCTATATTTTAGGGGAACATAAGACATCAAATACATGTAAGATATACATTGGTTTAGTCCAGAAAAATGGGACTACTTGAAGTGGGGTAAGGGGAAGGTGGTTCCAGGTTCCAGGTAGATTTTAAATTTTTCTGTGGCCGGACACAGTGGCTCATGCCTGTAATCCCAGCATTTTGGGAGGCCGAGGCGGGCGGATCACCTGAGGTCGAGAGTTCAAGACGAGCCTGACCAACATGGAGAAACCCCATCTCTACTAAAAATTCAAAATTAGTCGGGTGTGGTAGCACATGCCTATAATCCCAGCTACTAGGGAGGCTGAGGCAGGAGAACTGCTTGAACCTGGGAGGTGGAGGTTGTAGTGAGCCGAGATTGTGCCATTGCACTCCAGCCTGGGCAACAAGAGTGAAACTCCACCTCAAAAAAATAATAAAATGTTCTGATTGGCGGCCGGGCGCAATGGCTCATGCCTGCAATCCCAGTACTTTGGGAGGCCAAGGCGGACTGATCACCTGAGGTCAGGAGTTCGAGACCAGCCTGGCCAACATGGTGAAATCCTGTCTCTACTAAAAGTCCAAAAATTAGCTGGGCATGGTGGCAGGCGCCTGTAATCGCAGCTACTCAGGTGGCTGAGTGAGGCAAGAGAATCGCTTGAACCCAGGAGGCAGACGTTGAAGTGAGCCAAGATCGTGCCACAGCACTCCAGCCTGGGTGACAAGAACAAGACTGTCTCAAAAAACAAAATAATAATAAAAATTAAAAAATTAAAATTAAAAAAATAAAATTTTCTGATTGGCAATTGGTTGAAAGAGTTATTATCCATAGAAAGTAATATCTGGGTTACAATCAGCCAAAGTTTTCTCATGCAAAGGAAGCCTCCAGGTAGCAGACTTCACAGAGAATAGATTGTAAATGTTTCTTACCAGACTTAAGGTCTGTGCTGATGTTAAATGCTCCAACGGCTTTCTTGAATTACAAAAGGGAGGAGAGCATAATGACGCATGTCCAACCTCCCCCTCTTTCCTGTCATGGGCTGAACCAGCATTTCAAGTTAAATTTGGAGTGCCCTGGGTGAGGAAGGGGTCCATTCAGATGGTTGGAAGGCAGGGAGGGCCTTCAAATTTTATTTTTGGTTAACACTCTGTGTCTTTCCAGCACTAAGTCTATGTCATACGTTAATTCATTTAGTCTTCACAACACTATGAGATAGGTTTGTTATTATCATTATACCCATTTTATATATGAAAAAACTGAGGCCCTAAGAGTTGATAACTTGCCCAAAGTCATACACCTAGCGAGCCACAGAATCAGGATTCAAACCTGAGAAGTCTGGCTCCAGGCCTGTGTTTCAGTTACCACGCTACACTGCCTCTAAAAGCAGTAGTGACCCTCCAGCTGGGCTAACCACTAGAGTTCCCTGGGAGCACTTAAAAATCTCCACGTCCTTGCCGGACACGGTGGCTCACACCTGTAATCCCAGCACTTTGGAGCACTTTGGGAGGCTGAGGTGGGCGGATCACAAGGTCAAGAGATCAAGACGATCCTGGCCAATATACTGAAACCCCGTCTCTACTAAAAATACAAAAATTAACTGGGTGTGGTGGCACTTGCCTGTAATCCCAGCTACTTGGGAGGCTGAGGCAGGAGAATCACTTGAAACCAGGAGGCAGAGGTTGCAGTGAGCTGAGATCATCCCACTGCACTCCAGCCTGGCAACAGAGCGAGACTCCATCTCAAAAAAAAAAAAAAAAAAAAGTCCACATCCAGGCAGCACCTCTGGGGGTTGAACCAGCACTATGATTTGGAAAAGCTCCCCAGGTGGTTCAGTGTGCAACCAAGGTTGGGAATAACCGCCTCAAAGGACAGCCTTCTCTCAGGAGATGACATTTCAACCATGACCTCAAAAGTGACATGAGTCAGCGGTGTGGGTGGGGGAGCGTGGCGGAGGGGGACAGAAGGATCATGTATTCCGTGTATTTTATTCATTACGTATTTTCATCAAACCACTTTTGTCTTTCTCTTATGTAAGAAGAATGGCATGCGTCCTAATAATAATTATTCAGCTGTCATGCTGTAAGCATAATAGTAAACACTTGTTGTGTGTTATCACCATTAGCACGCATGCTGATCTTATGAAGTCAACACCATCATCCCATTTTACAGATGAAGCAACCAAAGCCTAAAATGAGTTAGCTCCTCGCCTGAGGCCACACTGGTACTAAGTGGCAGTGTGGGGACACTCAGGTGTGTTAATAGCTCAGCTCTCTGGCTCCTCCTTTCCCAGTAAAGCTTGCCAAAGGCATCCCAGACAAGAGTGAGAAAGGAAGTGATCTATCCACTTCTGGGTGGTTTGGTTTTACGCTGTTTCCTGCACTTGTTTGCCTGTGGTGGAGCCCCTCAGTGAACCCCATCTCTTAGTAGACTGAGTCAGAACCTTGGTGCTCCGCTAACACCGTAATGGTCAGAAAGGAGCTCTCAGAAGAGGCTAAGTAATGCCTCTAAATAATCTCAGTCTGGGGTGCAGAGGAGGCTTGAGGCTGGGAGAACATTTTGGGGGAAATTCAATGTATTCTCAGCTAGAAACCAATATGTAGGTTTACGGGGTTTCTAGTCCAGGGAGAAGGTAAGTGAATGTATATGTGTGTGTGTGTGTGTGTGTGTGTGTGTGTGTGTGTTCCCAGGTCTGGAGCATGTGGATCATGTCCACAACCTAGAACAAGCCCACCTGGGGAGAGAAGGTCGCCTTGGAGAACACGATATTGTAGGAGAGTCCCTTGACTTTTTCTTCCCAATTTAGAAAGCCCAAGGCCACGTTTTGCTTGTTCATCACTGACCTTAGAACAGCATCTGGAAGGTAGTTGCTCACTAAAATTTGTGGAGCAAGTGAATAGACACAATGGGATAAGGGCAGGGGAGTTGACTCAGTCTAGGAGGTTGTGGAGGGCTCCCCTACAGAGGCAGTGGCCAGCTGAACAGGTGTTAACTAAAGAAAAGCCAGAAGGAAAGAATGCTCCAGGGAGAACAAAGTTCCTGTTCCAAGGTCAAACTGAGCTTTCCTCTGATTCTTTGTCACACATAACTGGCAAGGAAACTGAGGCTCAAAGAAGCTTAGTGACCTTGCCAATTATCACATAGTAGAAAACACCAGAGCTTGGGTTTGAACTTGGACTCCAGACTGCTCTCCCAGGGCACTTCTTTTTTCGAGACAGAGTCTCACTCTGTCACCCAGGCTGGAGTACAGTGGTGCAATCTCGGCTCATTTGCTTCCCAGGTTCAAGCGATTCCCGTGCCTTAGCCTCCCACGTGGCTGGGATTACAGGCGTGTGTCACCATGCCTGGGTAATTTTTCTTTTTTTATTATTTTTTGTAGACAAGAGGTTTCACCATGATGGTCAGGCTACTGCTCTCAAACTCCTGACCCCAGGTGATCTGCCCGCCTCGGCCTCCCCAAGTGCTGGGATTATAGGCATGAGCCACTACACCCGGCATCCCAGTGCACTTCTGTTGCACATTAGCAAATAGACAACAGGAGGATAGTAAGAGTGAATAATTTATATTTCATGGTGACACAAGGACCCCAACTATCATCACCAATGATACAAATCATACAACAGTATCAATCACATTGATTAGGAACTTACCATATGCCAGGCACTAGTGTGTGTGTGTTTGAAATGCATATATATCTTCAATTAATCGCCACCAAAAAGCCTAAGGAATGGATGCTATTACCATCCCTATTTTATAGTTGTGTAAATGAGGTCCAGATGGATTAAGTAACAAGCTTCGACAAATGGTATCAGATCAAGTTACAAAGCTTCTGTACAGCAAAGGAAACAATCAACATAGTGAAGAGACAGCCCACAGAATGGGAGAAAATATTTGCAAACTACCCATCTGACAAGGGATTAATAATCAGAAAATAAAATAAACTTCAACAACTCTGTAGGAAAAAAATCTGGCCTGGTGAAGTGGCTCACACCTTTAATCCCAGCACTTTGGGAGGCTGAGGCAGGTGAATCACTTGAGGCCAGGAGTTCAAGGTCAGCCTGGGAAACATGGTGAAACCCCATCTCAACAACAAGTTAGCTGGGCATGGTGGCATGTGCTTGTGCTTGCGGTCTCAGCTACTTGGGAGGTGGGAAGATTGCCTGAGCCCAGGAGGTTGAGGCTGCTGTGAGCCATGATTGAGCCACCACACTCCAGCCTCAGTGACAGAGTGAGACCCTGTCTAAAAAAAAATAAAATATATAAAGACATAATAATCCACTCAAAATGGACAAAAGGTTTGACTGGATGTTCCTTAAAAGAAGACATACAAATAGCAAATAGGCACATGAAAAGGTGCTCAACATCACTGATCATCAGAGAAATTAAAATCAAAACTCCAATGAGATATCATCTCAACCCAGTTAAAATGGCTTATATTCAAAAGACAGGCAATAACAAATGCTGGCGAGGATGTAGAGAAAAGGGATCCCTCATATATTGTTGGTAAGAATGTACCTTAGTACAACCACTATGGAAAACAGTTTGGAGGTTCCACAAAAAACTAAAAATAGTGCTACCCTATGAGCCAGCAATCCCACTGCTGGGTATATATCCAAAAGAAAGCACATCAGAACATCAAAGAGATACCTGCACTCCAGTTTGTTGAAACACTGTTCACATAGTCAAGATTTGGAAGCAACCTAAGAGTCCATCAGCAGATGAACGGATCAAGAAAATGTGGTACTTACACACAATGGAGTACTATTCAGTCATAAAAAAGAATGAGATCCTGGCCGGGCGCGGTGGCTCAAGCCTGTAATCCCAGCACTTTGGGAGGCCGAGGCGGGCGGATCACAAGGTCAGGAGATCGAGACCACAGTGAAACCCCGTCTCTACTAAAAATACAAAAAATTAGCCGGGCGCGGTGGCGGGCGCCTGTAGTCCCAGCTACTCAGGAGGCTGAGGCAGGAGAATGGCGGGAACCCGGGAGGCGGAGCTTGCAGTGAGCCGAGATCGCGCCACTGCACTCCAGCCTGGGTAACAGCGTGAGACTCCGTCTCAAAAAAAAAAAAAAAAAAAAAAAAAAAGAATGAGATCCTGTTATTTGCAATGATGTCGATAGAATTGGAGGTCATCATATTAACTAAAATAAGCCAGACACAGGCAGATGAACATCACACATTCTCACTTATTTGTGAGATCTAAACATCAAAACAGTTGAACTCATGGAAACAGGAGAAGGATGGTTTCCAGAGGCTGGAAGTGCAGGGTTGGGTGGTGGTGGGGGGTGTGGTGGGGTGGGGGAAGGTGGGGATGGCTAATGCGTACAAGGAACAAAGAAAGTTAGAAAGAATGGATAAGACCTAGTATGTGATAGCACAACAGGGTGACTATAGTCAATAATAGTTTAACTGTACATTACAAAATAACTAAAAGAGTATAATTGGATTGTCTGTAACACAAGCGATAAATGCTTGAGGGGACAGATACTCCATTTTTCATTATGTTATTATTACACATTGCACGCCTGTATCAAAACATCTAATGTACCCCATAAGCATATACACCGACTATGGACCTACAAACATTAAAAATTTTAACTATATAAATATACACAGACACACACACACACGTAACAAGCCTCAGTTTACACAGCTGACAAGGCGCAGAGCAGAAGATCAAACTCCGGAGCATCATGGAGCTCAGCCACTGTTCTCCTGGCCGGCCAGACATTTCAGTTCCTGGCATCGGATAAACTGACTTTTGGATGTCACCCAGTCAACGATAATAATAATTATTATTATATCTTGCTTTTTGAATGATTAGATCTTGCTTTTCTTAGGGCTTTTTACTCTTCTGTTGCAAGAGAACTTTCACAGTCATTCGACAAACCCCACTTTTCAAAACCAGACATTTTAATATCATGTCTCAGGTAATGGAAATTTTTTTAGTCACAGGCTGTGAAAACGTAATCAGTAAATAGCCATATAGAGAATGAATGGGACTGCAGAGTAGATTCTTATCAGCTTGGGGCCAACACCCTGCTGCACATCCCTAGGCCCAGAGGGGCCTGGTCAGGAGGCTAGGAGGAAAGGCATCTTTCCCCAGAAGAAAGCCCAGCTCCTAAAACTCCTGGTCCGTCTCCGCCCCTTCCCCACTCCACTCTGCAAGAGGAAGAGTGATTGGTCTGGCTGGTAGATTGGGGAAGAATAAAAGGGCCGAGCTGCCACCTGCTCCTTGTATATTTGGGTAGGAGGGAGTTGCCCACAGATCTTGTGTTCTCTGTTCCTGTTGGAGTTGGAGGGGTTGCCTAATTCTGGTCAGTGCTGGCAAACCCTCTGGCCCACACATATTTATAGACTTTTCAGCAATAAAAGTGACATTTTGGCTTATTATTATTTTTTTTTTTGAGATGGGGAGTCTTTCTCTGTCACCCAGGCTAGAGTGCAGTGGTGTGATCCTGGCTCATGCAACCTCCATCTCCTGAATTCAAGCAATTGTCCTGTCTCAGCCTCCCAAGTAGCTGGGATTACAGGCACATGCCACCATGCCTCAGCTAATTTTTGTATTTTTAGTAGAGACCGGGTTTCACCATATTGGTCAGGCTGGTCTCGAACTCCTGACCTCAGGTGATCCGCCTGCCTCGGCCTCCCAAAGTGCTGGGATTACCAGCATGAATCACCACGCCTGGTCCACATTTTGGCTTGTTCTTCTGTCTTGTGGCTCAGCTGTTTAAGAACCCAGGCAGGGAAGAAAGGGCTATTTGTTGGACCTCCTCAAAAAGCCCAGCAGAAAGAAGGCTTCTTTTAGGGAGCTTTAGTGAAGGGAGCAATTGTTAAACACTGGGGATGTGTTTTTCTTTTCTATTCACTTATTTGCCCCACCATTGACTGGCTAAGCACCTACTATGTGCCTGGTACTGCACCAGGCACCCTCTGAATAAAGATGAGCTCTCAAAAGTGAGAGCAAAGACAGAATCGAGACTGAATTAAGTTTCACTTCCAACCTTTCTACAGGAGGTGACCACGAGGAAGGAAGAATAATGGTTGGGTTTGAAAAGCCCAGCATTCATTTCGGGTTCTTTGGGTTACACAGCAACTTTAGGGGACTATCTACCCTCACAAACCATTGTGAGTCATCTCAGCAGAGTGTTAATTAAGACACCTTGTTCTCTGTTAGCCAAGGAACGAGTCCATGGCCAAGGCAAATCATCAAACTCTAAGTGCAGGGATGGAGAGTCTTTACTAGAGTGACATGGAGTAGAAAACAGAATTGCAGCTCACCCTTTCCAGCAGAAGCTCTCAAGAAGCATTTCTGCTCCCTAGAAATGTGGGAGTTTTGAGAAACACATCTCAAAGAATAATAAAATAACAGCCAAGGTTTATTAAGCTTGTTGTTGCTTCTCACAACCATCCTGGGAGCTAGGCATTAGCTCATTTCTGTCTGTCTGTCTGTCTGTCTCTGTCTCTCTCTCCCCCCACCCCACTCCTCCTCTCTTCTTCCTCTCTGCCTCTGTATTTCTTTGTTTCTTAGGACTCCTTTCTCCACCTGTGAGTTACTCAATATCCATGTATTAAACCCTTTTTAGCACAAGATAGTTTTGTTTTGTTTTGTTTTGATTGAGACCGAGTCTCTCCCTGTCGCCCAGGTTGGAGTGCAGTGGCGCACTCTCGGCTCACTGCAACCTCCACCTCCTGGGATCAAGTGATTCTCATGCCTCAGCCTCCCGAGTAACTGGGACTACAGGTGTGCACCACCACACCCAGCTAATTTTTGTATTTTCAGTAGAGATGGGGTTTCCTCATGTTGGCCAGGCTGGTCTCAAACTCCTGACCTCAGGTGATCCCCCCCCCCCGGCCTCTTAAAGTGCTGGGATTACAGGCGCAAGTCACTGTGCCCGGCCAGGTTTCAGCACAAGATACACTTGGTCCCCTCTACAAGAGACCACACTAATCCCACCCTAGGGAGGCCTTGTGGCTCAATGGTTAAGAGCACAAGTTCTGGCCAGGCGCGGTGGCTCAAGTCTGTAATCCCAGCATTTTGGGAGGCCAAGATGGGTGGATCACGAGGTCAGGAGATCGAGACCATCCTGGCTAACACAGTGAAACCCCGTCTCTAATAAAAAATCCAAAAAAATAGCCGGGCGCGGTGGCGGGCGCCTGTAGTCCCAGCTACTCGGGAGGCTGAGGCAGGAAAATGGCATAAACCCGGGAGGCGGGGCTTGCAGTGAGCTGAGATCCGGCCACTGCACCCCAGCCTGGGCGACAGAGTAAGACTCCGTCTCAAAAAAAAAAAAAAAAAAAAAAGGAGCACAAGTTCTTGAGTCACATGGTCCTGGGTGTTAAACCTGCTTCTGCTCATTATTGATTGGTCTGAAACACACTAACTTCCCAAGCCTCAGGTCCTCATCTTTGAATACAGGATAATAATAGTGCCTAGCTCCAAGGAAGGTTGTGTGAAGCAATCACATGCTTAATAAACCTTGGCTGTTATTTTACTTATCATTCTAGATTTGTTCTGAGAAGTCATGCAAAACAGGAATATAGATTGCAAAAAGATGCTAAGCAGGAAGGCACTAAAGGAAGCCTTTCTCCAAAGGGGATGTTTATTTCAGCGATGCACTGGGAGGGGGGCTGGGGGGAGCTCAACCAGCTGTTTTCCAGGAAATTGTCCACTTAACCCAGGGTGAGCTCTAAATTTTAATGACTAGCCAGTGTAGAAGGACTGGAAAGAGAAGAAAACAAACAAGGATGATGTAAAAATCCAACCACACGCTGCATAAACTCTGTGGTCTCCAAAATTTAATTAGAATCCTGAGTTTGGAGGCATTTCCCATCCCTCCAAATGAAAACCATCACCAATATTCTACTGGTAGCTAAAAAATGAAGCTAAATCATAGTAATCATCAGAAACTAGAATACTGGAAGCAGTAAGATGTAAATGATTAACCCAAACCCAAGGACTGGGGACTTTGCCTCTGAAGTTTCTTCTGCCTGAAATTTTCTCCCCAGTCTCCACCCCTGTACCTCTTTCCTGCACCATCTCAACCTTCTCATCTCAGCTCAGATGTCACCTCCTCAGAGAAGCCCTCCTAATTCTCAAATGGAACTACACTCCGAGAGTTATTGACTTTTCCTTGCCAGCAGTACCAAGTTTGTGATCAAACATTTCTATGATTATTTAATCAGTGGATTTTCCCCAAGTAGACTGCTCGTTTCAGGTGGTCAGAGATCTCGTCTATTTCATTCAACACTGTAGATCAGGGTAGATCAGTTCCAGACTTACAACAGAAACTCTATATATCTTTGTTGATTGAGTGAGTTTGAAGTTTGGTAAATTTCTCTTAGTTATCATTAATTCACTCACTGGATGAGGCCTTAGATTTGTACTGTATGCTGTTCAACAGTGAACATCATCATTAGTTCATTCAATTAGCAAATATCTGTGAGTGTTTAATACCTGCTGGGCACCAATTTGAACAATGAGGATACCGCAGTGACAGAGACAGAAATCCACACCCACATGGAACTTACATTGTAGTGGGAGAAGAGCATCAACAAATAAAAACGACACAAGTCTGAAGAGTCAGAAGTGCTCTGGAGAAAAAATACAGAGACAGATAAGGAGGAACATGTGTATAAGGGGGCATTTAAAAACAAAACAAAACAAAAACAGAGTCTTACTCTGTCACCTAGGCTGGAATGCAGTGACACTACAACTCACTGTAGCCTCCAACTCCTGGGTTCAAGCAATCCTCCCACCTCGGCCACCAGAGTAGCTGGGACCACAGGCCCACACCACCATGCCTGGCTAAGTGTTGTCTTTTTTTTTGTGGAGACAGGGTTTCACCATGTTGCCCAGGCTGGTCTTGAACTCCTGGGCTCAAGTGATCCTTCCACCTCAGCCGCCTAAAGCCCTGGGATTGCAGGCAGGAGCCACAGCTCCTGTCCCGCTGGGGCAATTTTAAAGGGAGACGCTGGAGAGGACCTCACTGAGCAGAGACCTCCACAAGGAAAGGAGCACTCAATGTAGCATATGGGGGAAGTCCTTCCAGAAAGAGAGCAGCACACTCACAGGGCCTCGGGGGCGTGCCCTTAGATAGTGTGCCTAGAGTGGAGTAAGCAAGGAAAAGAATGGTGGGTGGGCGAGCTGGTCAGAGAGGGGCATTTGGGCCGACGTGACTAAACGGCTTTAGATTTCACTCTGAGCTAGCCGTCTTTGGATAGCTCTGGAAACAGATGTGACATTGGAAATGATTTTCCCGGAGACTAGATGGAAGGAGGGCACAGGGGCATGTAGAGACAGTAAGTGCAGTGACTGCAGGAAGCTCCAGGGACCCCTGTGGCTGCCTGGACCAGGGTGGAAGCAGGACACAGTGGTGGTCTCAGGCTCTCCGAAGGTAAAGGCAACTGAAGGTGCGAACAGGATGAGTGTGGAATGTGAGGGGGAAAGGGGCGCCCCGGACGCCTCCAATATCTGGGGTCTGAGCCACTGAAGGAATAGAGTCGCAGCGCGCTGAGAGGGGAAGACCAGGAGAGATCAGGACAGGAGGAAGGCGGTGATGGTGGGAATGGGAAGTTCAGGAATCGGGTTTTAGGCATGCGACATTTCAAATTGTTTTTATACATCCAAAGTAGTGTAGGGTAGCGTAAGGTAGACACAGTTCTTGCCCCTCTGGGCACTTATATCCTAATGAGGGAAACATCCAATAAACAACAAAACAAAGAGGTAAGATCACATGTCCAGCAGTGACAGGGGTTCTGAAGGTGATGTGACAGTAAATGGCAACCACACAGGTGACCAGGGGCAGCCTTTGTGGCGAGGAGACATTAGGGCCTAGACCCAGGACAGAGGACAGCAAGGCAAAGTCGCCGAGGAAGGAATGAGCTACGCATGTTGGAGGGACAGAAGGAGATCAGAACAGAATGACCAAGAGGGAGGAGGGAAGGGATGAGGGGAGGTGGCCATGGCTTTTCTTGTGTGACACCAGAAGGCTTCTCCCCATCCTGGGTGGTTCTTTCAATGTGAAGGGAAGCCATGAGGAGGCTTTACAGAAGGAGAATGTCGTCATCTGATTTCCATTCTTATAAAATGGAAATGGGGGCCAGGCGCGGTGGCTCATGCCTGTAATCCCAGCACTTTGGGAGGCTGAGGCGGGTAGATCACTTGAGGTCAGGAGTTTGAGACCAGCCTGGCCAACACGGTGAAACTCTGTCTCTACTAAAAAAATACAAAAAGCCGGGCATCATGGCACATGCCTGTAATCCCAGCTACTCGGGAGGCTGAGGCAAGAGAATTGCTTGAACCCAGGAGGCGGAGCTTGTGGTGAATCGAGATCGTGCCACTGCACTCCAGCCTGGGTGACCGAGCGAGACTCCGTCTCAAAAAATATTAATGAAATATAATAAAATAAAATAATAAAATAAAATGGAAATGGAGAATGGATTCACTGGAGAGGGAGACAACTGAAGCAGTGGGTAAACCAACTGGGAGTCCCCGACAGTTGTCCAGCCAAAATACCACATGGACTTGGCCACCTCAATGAAGATGGGGTAAAGCCGGTTGATTTCAGACCTGCTCTAGAGGGAGAGACAACAGGCTATCCAGACTGGGTGAGGAGATTAGAGGAAGAAGAAACAGGGACATGCTGAAGTTGTTGTTGTTAGGCTGGGAAAAGATAGCTGGCGGCCCCTGAGAACAGAGAACCCAAGTTCTCTTTGGGTCCTGTTAAGTTTGAAATTGATGAGGAAGCAGGAACAGGGAATACATAGCGGTACTTTAAATTAAAAAGTTAGCTCTTCTCCGGGCCTCCTCTCTGTGCCTAGCGGAAGTGACGCAAGCTGCACCGGAAGTGATGCGAGGCGTAACAGTAGTGACGTGAGCATAGCGGAAGTGACTACGGCCGCGGTGTCGTGCTGTGACGAAGGGAGATGGCATTGTATACGCTAGAACGGGGTTCTGCCTACCTCGAGACCGCTGCTGTTCGGAGACCTGCAGGTGAATGCCCCATCACCATGTCTGACCAGGAGGCAAAACCTTCAACTGAGGATTTGGGGGATAAGATAAAAGATGAAGATATTAAACTCAGGGTTATTGGACAGGATAGCAGTGAGATTCACTTCAAAGTGAAAATGACAACACCTCTCAAGAAACTCAAGGAATCGTACTGTCAGAGACAGGGCGTTCCAGTGAATTCCCTCAGGTTTCTCTTTGAAGGTCAGAGAATTGCTGATAATCATACTCCAGAAGAACTGGGAATGGAGGAAGAAGATGTGATTGAAGTTTATCAGGAACAAATCGGTGGTCATTCAACAGTTTAGACATTCTTTTTTTTTTTTTCCTTTTCCCTCAGTCCTTTTTTATTTTTAAAATAGTTCGTATGTAACGTGGAATTTAAAACGGAATTGAAAACAGGCACTCTATCTCTTTAAAACATCTGGTAATTTGAATTCTAGTTCTCATTATTCATTATTGTTTGTTTTCATTAAGCTGATTTCTGGTGATCAAGGCTCAGTCCTCTTCATATTGCCCTCTCCTTTTATAAAAATTACGTGTGCACAGAGAGGCCACCTTTTTCAGGACTGTACATTTTCAGATGACAAGATCGACCAATGCAAGTGTTCATAATGACATTCCAGTTGGCCCTGATGTTCAACCATGTGATTGTTTCACTCCTGGACTATGACTTTTGGTGGGAGATGGAAGTTTTTTAAAGAACTGAGCTGTGGAAAAATGACTTCTCCTTAACAACTTGAAGCTATTTTTAAAATTTGAGGGTCTGGACCAAAAGAAAAGGAGCATCAGGTTAAGTCAAGATGACAGATAAGGTTGAGCTTAATGACTAACTCCAAAGATGGCTTCCCTGAAGAAAAGGCATTTGAAGATTTTTTTTTTCTTAATCTTGTCAGAAGATCCCAGAAAAGTTCTAATTTTCATTAGCAATAAAGGTATACATGCAGAAATGAATACAACAGAATGCTGCTCTTTTTTATTCGTACTTTTTGGCCTGAGATACCGGGTTTTAAATGGACAGTGACTACACCAGCTTCATTAAAATAAACAATATTGTAAAAATCATAAAAGAAAAAAGTAAAATCTAGATACAGAGTAGTGGAAAAATCAGGAGTATCCAGCTTGATGGGTTTTCCCAAAGGGACACCCATCGAAAGTTCCTCTGCACCCCCTTCTATCACTTCCCCACTACAGTAGTTAAGGGTAACTACTGCCCTAGTCTTAAGCAATAAACAAGTTTTATTGGCGTTTTTAAACCTATGATCAGAGGTAAGTGAGGGCATTTGCCCAGAATTTCTCAAAAAATTACCTCAGTTAAGACCGGATGCAGTGGTTCACCCTGTGATCCCGGCACTTTGGGAGGCCGAGGTGGGCGGATCACGAGGTCAGGAGATGGAGACCATCCTGGCTAACATGGTGAAACCCCGTCTCTACTAAAAATACAAAAATTAGCCGGGCATGGTGGTGTGTGCCTGTAATCCCAGTTACTTGGGAGGCTGAGACAGGAGAATCGCTTGAACCGAGGAGGCAGAGGTTGCAGTGAACTGAGATGGCACCACTGCACTCCTGCCTGGGTGACAGCAAGATCCGGTCTCAAAAAAAAAAATTGCCTCAGTTGGCTGGGCGCTGTGGCTCATGCCAGTAATCCCATCGCTGTGGGAGGAGCCTTTGAGGCCAGGAGTTTGAGACCAGCCTGGGCAACTTAGTGAAACTCTGTCTCTACAAAAAATTTAAAAAATTAGCCAGCCATGCTCGTCCATGCCTATAATTCCAGTTATTTGGGAGACTGAAGTGGGAAAATTGGTTGAGCACAGGAAGTTGAGGCTGCAGTGAGCTAGGATTGCACCACTGCACTCTAACCTGGGCAAGAATGAAACCCTGTCTCTTACACAAAAAAAGAAAAGTTGGGGGAGGGTGTGAAATAAACCTGTTTGTTTTTGTTTTTGTTTTCCTTTTAGATTGAGTAAGAAGGTTTTGTTTCGTTGTTTGGCACGGAGAGGGTGCTTGTTTGTCCTTGTCCTCCTTCCCATGGTGAGGCACTGATACAGAGTGTGTGTGGGGTCTCCCCTAGCCCCTTGGCTGGCAGACAGGTATAACTGCAAACCTGCAAACCCTACTCCTTTCAGTAGCAAGTTCCCTCCTGCCCATCCCTTCCCTTTTGAGGTTTTTTTTCTGGTCCCATCCCAACAGACAGCTCTTCTTAAGGAATCATCAGTTTATAGCTTTTGCAGTGTTCATTTAAATGTTTTAATGCATATACAGCCAACTTCATTCTATTCCAAAAATTCATTTCTCCTTTCTCTCTCTCTCAGTGTCTCTCTCTCTCTCTCTCTCTTTTTCTCTCTCTCTCTTCCTCCCTCCCTCTCCCTGCTCCTGTGATTATTTTTTTTGGAAATAATTCCACTCACTTTCTGCCTCCATAAACCTCTGACTCCAGCAGATGGAACAAGGCTGCTATTCCAAGTCAACGGAATCAACGGGCCAGCTACAAGTGGGAGGCGAGTGGTACGCACTGCAGTTTCACCCGAGTAGGTGATGTTGTGGCAACACTCACAGAACAAAAGTTTCACCTTTTTCATGGATTTTTACTTCTCAGGAGGCCTTAGTGCTACAGTCTTTTAATTGGAGAACTGTTTTCCCCTCCTTGACTCTGCACACGTTTTCTATATAATATTAAACAGTAACCTGTGAGTCTCCCACATCCTAGTATGCTCTGGATCACAGACCACATTTTTAAAACACACACACACACACACACACACACACACACACACACACACCACACGACCAAAATCTGTACCGGCTGACTGCTGGCAAAGTAAAACCGCATTAAATTTGGCTTGCTTACTTGCTTGCTTGCTTTTTCTTTCTTCTTTCTTTCTTTCTTTTTAACAGCTTGATTGAGACATGATTTACTTATCATAATATTCATCCATTTCAAGTGTGCAATTCCGTATGTTTTTAAATTTTTTTACAGAGTTGTGTATTGGCTATTTCTTCTTGGAAATAGGGCCACTGGGGAAGCTCTTGACCCCAAGGCCCGTCTCCCCACTTTGAACATGGACCAGTAAATAGCAGAGAGCAAATTCTGGTTCACCCCCAAAATAGTTTTTATTCATTTCATTGTGCCATTAACAGCTTACTTCCTGTGTTTTGATTCTGAGCTGTTCAGAAGCCACGTTCTAAGAAGCCACATTGCTTAGTTTTTAACACCATCAAGAGATTTCTTTTGTGTGAAAGGTGTTTTTTGTTTGTTAGTGGTTTATTTGGAGTCTTCAGCTCCTGCTTTATCTGCTGGGCTAATTAGAGAGATTTGAAATGAACCTTTGTGGCATGACAGACTGTACAGAAATATTTGGTATTCAGAGCTAAGCTTAAACATTCATAGCATTCTTACTTTTGAAACTAGTGGAAAGGAAGAGACTTAGAAATATAAGTAGGGCACAGAGGCCTAGACCCTTTCCCTAGTATTAAATTCTTTTTTTTTTTTTTTTTTTTTTTTGAGACAGAGTCTCGCTCTGTCGCCCAGGCTGGGGTGCAGTGGCGCGATCTCGGCTCACTGCAAGGTCCGCCTCCCGGGTTCACGCCATTCTCCTGCCTCAGCCTCCCGAGTAGCTGGGACTACAGGCGCCCACAACCGCGCCCGGCTAATTTTTTGTATTTTTTTTAGTAGAGACGGGGTTTCACCGTGGTCTCGATCTCCTGACCTTGTGATCCGCCCGCCTCAGCCTCCCAAAGTGCTGGGATTACAGGCGTGAGCCACCGCGCCCGGCCTTAAATTCTTATTATATGATTTGGCTTTAACTCTGTGAGTCTCATTTTCTCATCTGAAGAACAGGAATGAAAATAACCACTTCAGGAGATTAGCCTGAGGATCCCATTCATGTGAAAGCACCTAGAACAAAATCAATTTAAACAAAAAAACTATCAATATTCATTGAATATGAATCTCGAAGAACTTAACTAGTGGTATAAGAATTCTGTTTGTCAGGGTGCATTAATAAAAGCACAGTGCCTTCTGTTAAATGAGGATGTACTAGTTTAGTTATTCACTCAATGGATAGGTCATTACTTGCTGCGTGCCAGGCACTAGGGAGGGAATAGGGGACAGGCAGGCAGACAGGTGGAGGCGATCTTCACAATATGGTTGTGCAAATAAATATCTAAGGATAAATTGTGCAAGGGTTTTTACAGAAACTTCTAGGATGTGCATGTGTGTGTATCTTTAAAGCAATTTAAGAGAATGTGTATTTTGTTGATAAATTTATGCCTATAGGCATAGAAAAATTTTTCTAGAACAACCCATGAGAAATTAGTTACAGGGGTTTTATTTTTATGAAAGGAACTAGAAAAGTACATAGGGGAACATCTTCCACTTTTTATTCTGTACCTTTCTATAAAATTTTAAGTTTCTAACTCTAAACTTTTTTTTTTTTTTTTTTTTTTTTGAGACAGGGTCTCACTCACTCTATCACCCAGGCTGGAGTGCAGTGACTCAATCTTGGCTCACTGCAACCTCCGCCTCCCAGGTTCAATCAATTCTCCTGCCTCAGCCTCCCGAATAGCTGGGATTACAGGCATGTGCCACCACGTCTGGCAAATGTTTGTATTTTTAGTAAAGACGGGGTTTCACTATGGTTGGCCAGGCTGGTGATCTGCCTGCCTCAGCCTCCCAAAGTGCTGGGATTACAGGCATGAGCAGCTGCAGCCTCAACTCGTGTTTTTATTGTTTGTTTGTTTGTTTGTTTGTTTAAGTGTTGCTAGGGCTTCTCTGATCAGTAGGCTGAAAGGCCATTTTTTTATTTTTCTTAAACTTTTCTCTACTGAAAACAAGACCTGTTATTTAAGATGGATAAATGATTAACTCTTGGAAATATAAATTGTCGTGTTAAGCCATTTAAACATTAAACATAATATTATTATGCTTAAAAAGACAAAGGTCATTTGCCAGAGTGTAAGAATTCATCAACCTACACCAAACTGTTTCTAGCCTGCTGTTGCCTACAAAGTTTGCCCAGGCAATAATACTTCTATTCAATAGGTATCTACTCAATGCCTGCAGTATAACAGGCATCCTTCTGGGTATTGGTTGATAAAACAAAGCCCTCAGTGAGTCACAGCCTGGATTCTAGTTAGATAAGCTAGACAATAAATAAGTCAAACAAATAGATAATAATTGCTGTGAAGAGTAACCAGGGGAGATGGAGGGTGCTTTTTGTTTATTATACAGAATACATTTTGGAGTTGCATTCACTACAAATAGAACGGTCAGGAGACCCGTCTGAAGAGATACCGTCTCAGCAGAGGCTTGCATGAAGGAAGGAAGGAAGGTGTGAGCCCTGCAAAGGAAAAACAGTTCCTGGCCAGAAGGAGCTGAAAAGACTCTGAAACAGGAGAGCTTAAAACCAGTCAAGCAGAGTGCTGAGCTCAGGACTGTTTGTGATGCTATTCTGTCCACCTGTGCTATTGCTCAGGACAGCTCATAATTCAAAACTTAGTTTTTAAAAAGTAAACATGAAACACTCATTACTATTATTACCTTTATGATTGTAGGACTTGGAATATGTGGTTCTGGGCATTGCTTCTCTTTTTTAGATATATAATAAAATAGTTGTTTTTTTTTTTTTTTTTTTTGAGACGGAGTCTTGCTCTGTCACCCAGGCTGGAGTGCAGTGGCCGGATCTCAGCTCACTGCAAGCTCCGCCTCCTGGGTTTACGCCGTTCTCCTGCCTCAGCCTCCCGAGTAGCTGGGACTACAGGCGCCCGCCACCTCGCCCGGCTAGTTTTTTTGTATTTTTTAGTAGAGACGGGGTTTCACCGTGTTAGCCGGGATCGTCTCTCGATCTCCTGGCCTCGTGATCCGCCCGTCTCGGCCTCCCAAAGTGCTGGGATTACAGGCTTGAGCCACCGCGCCCGGCCAAAAATAAAAAAAATAAAATAAAATAAAATAGTTAATGTAAACTATACCTACTAAAGGAGCAAAGATGTATCTTATATGCCAAAAAGAATTGAACTCTTATAGCTATATTTATTTACAGTCACTACAATAATTTTTTAATCTATTATCTTAAAACCTCATAAAATATACTTTTTAAACGATTGCAGTACATGCCTGTTTTCATTCATTGCAAATTAAGTAAGTAAGTGTTACTTCAAGGTCATAAGGAAAAATACTCAGAGACAAACAAAAAAGGACAGTGAGACACGTTGTTTTCAGCCTACTCTAAGGTGCCCACCAGTAGGAGGAGCACTGTGGTAGGTGAGTAAAACCACACACTATTTAAAAAGCCAACACAAAAGCCCAGCCCTTGGTTCAGTTCGCTCAGCTTCCCAACTGTGTGGCTTAGAATGCCTTCCCACGGAGGCCCTCACCTGAAAATCAAGGGCTGGCTATTCAGTGATCTCTGAGTCCCTTGATGCATTATTTCCCTTTCCTTTTGTCTATTTTCAGTTCTAACTCTATGAATTCTGACTAAAAGTACTATTTTGTAACCAGTTGTCTTCATTATAACTGGCTGAGCATTAAACTAACCTCTTCTTTTCTCAAGCAGGAGTCTGTGGGCAGGTGGTTCTAAAGTAGTATTTCCCAACCAGAAGTGATCCCCCCACCTCCCCTTCTTGGAGACATTGGCAACGTTGACACTTTACATATATATATATATACACTTTTTTTTTTTTTTGAGACAAGGTCTCACTCTTGTTGCCCAGGCTGAAGTGCAGTCATGGCTCACTGCAGCCTCGACCTCCCCAGGTTCAGGTGATCCTCCCGCCTCAGCCTCCTGAGTAGCTGAGACCACAGGCACACACCACCACTCCCAGCTAATTTTTTTGTAGAGATGGGGTTTTGCCATATTGCTTAGGCTGCATACTTATATATAATATGTATACTATATTATATATAAAATTATATAGTGTATATTCTACATGTTATATATGCTATATATAATATAGTATGTAATATACTGTATCATATATACATGATATATATCATATAGTATATAATATATAGTGTATATAATATACTATATATTATAGTATGATATATGTGATTATATATGATCTATATCATATGCTATATTCTATATATGTATAATTATATTTGTATATAAATTTATATATTATATAATAGATAACATTTATTTTAGTTGTGTGTGTGTGTGTGTGTGTGTATATATATATATATATTTTAGAGGCAATGTCTTCCTACATTACCCAGCCTTAACTAGAGCTCCTGGGCTTAAAGGAACCTCCTGCCTCAGCCATCTGAGTAGCTGGGGCTACAGATGAACCCACTGTGCCCAGCTCTCAGTTTTCCCATTTTTTATTTTCATGACTGTAGAGGGAACAGCTACTGTCACCAGATACTGGTGAGCACCCTACACTATCCGGGACAGCTGCCAACAAATAAAGAATGCTCTAATCCAACATTTCATTAGCGCCAAGGATGAGAATCTTGGATATGGAGAAATTGGGAAAAATGATGAGGGGAAAAGTGGGGGACCTTATTTACTGATGATGTCCATGGGGTATTTCCCAAGTAAGAAAGAGCAGACAACTTTTGCTTCGATTGATGGTGATTCTTTTCTGTTGATTGCTGTTTATTTTTTCTGAAGACTTGGGTGTGTGACATAAGTAACCCCATGGTAGCCCAGGGCACAATGGGAGAAATGAAAAATGGAAGACAGGTTCAAACATGCAGTATGACTGCAAGAGTAACCTTTCAGTTCTAAAAGTTGAAAAAGTTTTCAGATCCTTGGTGTACTTTATCAGCAGAACGTTCATCTGCATATGGCATTCAGAAGCAAACTAAACTTTTTTTTTCCCCCTGAGTCTTTTGTTTCCAAATCAATGGGAAACAAAGGATACCCCTGCTCCATTCAGGCAGTTTCAATGATTCTCAAATCAACGTGGGAGCAGTCGTTGGGCCATTTAAAATATACAGTGATAAAAAAAAAGCATACTTATTAACCTTATAAACATTCTATAAAAGTACAAGGGGAACCTTTATAAAGAATAGCCAAGTGTCCTTTTTATGGAATAGCCCTTTCTACTTTGAAATGTTCATGTCTATAAAATAGAATTGGACGGAGGAGCCTAGGATAATGCAATTTCCATGTATTCTAGTAATTGTTCTGTTAAAACATTATTTTTCAGCGTCTTAACACTCAGAAGATTAAGTTACCTCACTCCAAGATCAGTTCCACTTTTAAAAAGCACTTTTGACCCATATTTAACCAACCGTCAGAGAGGATTCAAAAGAGGGCTAATTGAGCACTGAGTGTTTGAAGCATTCAAATCATGGCCCAGGTTTCTTCTTGGAAACACCAACAGCGCAGCCTGGCAGGAAGCAGGGATTAGACAAGAGAATCGATTGAAACTTGCCTTCCAAACTGGAAGAAAAACTTTCAATAAGAAAGCGTGAAGTTTGAAATCACTGCATGTTATATTATTCATCTTTCAAACTGTCTCCAGCCTTATTGGATGTCATTTTCTCCTCTTACCCCAGCTCTGAGCTGCCACTGGAATTCACCAAGAAACCCACTTTAGCAAGAATGACCCACCCTTCAGAGGAAAGTAACCACCCTTAGCCCGGTTCTCTTTATCACTCTATTCTGTCCCCACTCTATGTGCACTCTATCTCTTCGTTCTATCTATGTGTTTTGCAATTCCCTCTGGTATTCCAAGGCCAACGAAACCACAGCCTCCAATAAGAGTGCTAAACCCGAATAGATTCACTGCTAAGCTCTGTTTTTAACCCTTTTCACCTACCAATTTCAATGTTCTCTTTAATAGGTTAGCTATGGCAGACCTCAACAGAATCAAGTTACGGGAGGGCAAGCTGGAAAACCTCACAGGGGGGATTTCATGAAGAAGAGAGAAGCCTGGCTGTTTGTCATCTAAATTCTTGTCCTAATCTCCCTTACCACCCCCAACAAATACAAGCAGCAGGAAACTAACAGTGATAATCAATAATCTAATAACCTCAGCCAGCCTCAAGTTCTGTTGTTGTTTTCCTTAAAACAAACAAAACGAAAATAAGCATTCTGCCCAGAATCGAGAGAGAGAGACAGAGAGACAGAGAGAGAGAGAGAGAAACCTATCTCCTAAAATCCCAGAAGTTTGCTGCCAGTGATTCAGTACATACCTGACCAAAAAAAAAAAAAAAAAAAAAAAATGTTGCTTAACTGGTTTGGTTGTTTCAGCTGGCTACTACCAAGAGAAGTAAACAGAACCTTATCATTTCAGTTAAGTCTGGCTTGAGCATTATTTTCAAGTAAATATTTATAATTTCAATGCTATTCCATTGCTACCACTGCTGTCTTTGGATTGGACCGACTGAAACATTGTCTTGGATTAGCCTGACTCCATAGCAACAGGCCAGGAGAGGCTGCACCCTCACTGCCTGTCCTTTCTGTGGCTGGAGAGGAGAGGAGGAGGTATTTGGTGACACTCGCCATCAGGACTTTGCAGCTCTCTTGCCAGATAGCAGCTGAATTGAGGAATATCCTTCCTTTGCCATTTGGGCTCCAGTCGATCAGGATTTTTGCTGATCACTTTGCACATCTCAATGATTTGACACACGGGCATTTTTTTCTCTCTCTCTCTCTTCATTCAGGAAGTGGAGAGCTGAGCCCTGAGATTCTTTCTGCTCCGATGATATAAACAAATTGTAGAGGAAGTCAAGTCAAACTTTCCCTTGCTTCTTTTGTTCTCCCAACTAGCAATTCAGAAAACAGAGCCAACTTTTCTTGGATGCCTTTTAAAGATTGCTCTTTAACTGGAAAGGCAGAAACTCTCTTGCTTTATTTTGTATCTGTAAAAACAAAGATTCTCCTAAACATATTTTGTTTTCAGAAAAGCAGAAATGCCCTAGGAGCTAAAAAAATAATAATAATAACTCTTTTCTGAGACTTTTCAAACCAAATTGCTCCTTTGTCATTACAGTTACCTAATTGTTTTTTCTTTCCTTCACAAATCTCCAGGCTAAAATACAAACAAGAGAGCAATAACGATCTTTGCGTGGATAATAGCTAAACCTGAATAGAAGCTTCCAGGGCCCTAATACACAGCCAAGGAAAGCTAACAGTCATGATTCAATAAAGGTGCCATGTAAGGCATGCGCCAGACAGAAAGGAGACACCGTATCTGTGTAATCTACAGACACTGCTTTAAAAATCACATAATTAAGTCCTACCCATGGTGGTGGCTACTTGAAGCTTTATCATCAGCTTGTAAGATTTCATCTCTGGGTTTCACCGATGGTTCTGAGAACAAACGTTTTCAAACCAGAGGCACCTGCTAATCCAGGAGACATACTCACCACACCTATTCTCGTCCTCCAGTGAAAGAAGCTCTGTGTTAAATGACTGAAGGGAAACAGAAGGGAATATGTAACAAAATATATGCAGGAGCAGCCCCGGGGTGGCTTCCCATGCTGAGTGTTGTTACATTAATCCTGGCACACAAAAAAATGCGACAGCCACGTGGATATCAATATCCTGCATTGTTTGTCCTCCATGACCCTCTCTGTACACAGGTGGGTAGCCCAGAGTTCATCACAACCCTTTTCTCTCATGAAACATATTAGAGATCAAACACAGGCTCAAACTACTTCCTGAGTCTCAGTGTTCTCCTCTGTAAAATGGGATATATGGTGGCTGTCACATGGGTTAGAAATAATATGGGTATAGGTATAGAGATAGTTCTCGCTTAATCCAATGTGTGGCTCCTGTTAGGTTCTCGATAAAAAAATTGTTGTGATTATTATTATTATTATTATTTTTTTTTTTTTTTGAGACGGAGTCTCGCTCTGTCACTCAGGCTGGAGCGTAGTGGCCGGATCTCAGCTCACTGCAAGCTCCGCCTCCCAGGTTTACGCCATTCTCCTGCCTCAGCCTCCCGAGTAGCTGGGACTACAGGCGCCCGCCACCCGCCCGGCTAGTTTTTTGTATTTTTTTTAGTAGAGACGGGTTTTCACTGTGTTAGCCAGGATGGTCTCGATCTCCTGACCTCGTGATCCGCCCATCTCGGCCTCCCAAAGTGCTGGGATTACAGGCTTGAGCCTCCGCTCCCGGCCTGTTATGATTGCTGAAATTCATAACACTATGTGAGTTCTCCTGGGTCAGGAAAAACTAGCATTGGTAGAAGCTCAACCTTGCAGTCTTTGCAGTTATTTCTGTCAGAATACTTTTCCTCAGTCACAATCCTCTCCTCCCTCTTTATCTATAAATATGCATATACTGTAGATATTTATAGACTAATAGGTATATAAAATCCTTCATGCAAGTTGTAATTGACTGTGTAATTACTGAATAAACAGTGGATGAAAGGATAATGGTAGGTTCTGAAAGCCAGCTTTAATTCACATTTTATTTTATATTCATTAAACTGTTTATTTACTTGTCTACATTCTCCTCTCTGTTGATTATTTTCCAGGCATGCATTTCCCTCGAGCAATGATCAGGCTGAGAAAGTGATTTCATTTCCATTGCAAGGGAGACAGAGAAACAAACAGAAAACCCAGAGGCAGTGACTTCCCAGGAGTGCCCCAGAGTGTGGGTATTGCTAGGAGAAGCTGCGTGCACCTCTACAGCCCGGAACTATTTTTGAAGCTTTGATGTAGAAACACGCAATACCCACAGTGACCTTAAATTTCTGTAAAACAAATATAGCATGCATTGATGCAATTGCCATATATTTATAGAATTCAACAATTGTCTTCCACCAACTTTATCAAATATCTGCTACGTGGGGGGGTGCTAGGACAGAAACATAAACAGCCCTGATTGGCCCATTATGCAGACGAAGCACAGGCTTGGAGGACCAGAAAAGCAGAGAGAACACCGTGCTCCTGCCTTGCTGGCCAAATGATGCAACAAGAACGTTCAGGAAAGTTACTTTAAGTTTCAACATACAGATTTTTTTGTCCCTTTAAAAGACATACTTTTACATTTTAGTTGAGTTTTGTTTTCGTTTTTATGTGGGTACAGGTCTTGGGATGGTTCGGATTTATGTTCAGAAAATTTTTACTCCTCATCACTTTGAAGGAATACCCTTCCCTGACTTACGGATGCTGGACTTGGCCATGTGACTATTGGTCAGTAAGATGTTAGCAAGTATGATGCCAGCAAGGCCACTGTGGATTTGCACAGTAGGGCTGGCTCTCCTGCACTTCCAACATTGCCTTGAGATGCACACACATGCCTGCATCCAAGGAAGATGGAAGACACCTGGAGCAAGCTTGGAAGCAGCCCATAATTTGAAGCCCAGCCCAGACCACCCCAGGTCATCTAAACCCCAGCTAACTTGCACATGTTTATGTGAGAATAAATAATTACCATTTTAAGCCACTGAGTCTTGGAGTGATTTTTTGCATTATTGTGGCAACAGCTGAGTAATGTAGGCCTCATAATATTTATAGGTTTTACTCTGGCCATGGCATACTAATACAGATCCTGGGGGAGTCGTGGGGGCGGGGGGGGGATTAATTTTAAAAAATAATTCAAACTCTTGCATTACTGATTCGACTTTGTTTTGTAAATCAAGGTGAATCATTGTCTTTCATATGCTAAATGAAATTAGACGCCCATAATGTTTCACTACAGCAGCATATGATTAAAGAGCAAGAGAGGTATGAGATACTTATTTTTTCATCTAGATAAAGCCTTCATTCCACAAATGCTTCATTCAGAAAAAAAAAAAAAATGTTTCACTTGTTAAAGGGATACTCATTCAGCTCTTTTGTGCTGGACCTCGAAGATACAGTTTTGAGTATTAATAACTCTTCTCAAGTGCTTATGATGAGCCAGGCATTGTTCTTAGTGGTTTATCTGCATCAACTCATTTAATCTTCAGAACTTAATGCAATATTACTATGATTGCGCCCATTTTACAGATGAGAAAACTGAGAAGCTGAGAGGTGAAGTGACTTACCCAAGCTTCCATGACTTATAAGTAACAGAGTCAGGATTCAAATCCGGGCCATCTGACTTTGGAGTACATGTGTTTTACCTATCGTGATAAGACATGCGTAGTTTCTACTGACAGGGAGTTTACCGAGTAAAGAGGGCAACAACTTTAAACAAGAAGACCAATCAATCATTACAAACCATGGGCAGGACCATCATGGAAAAGAACAGGAAACTATGGTGAAGAGTAACAGGAAGGGTGGGGCGCAGTGGCTCATGCCTGTAATCCCAGCACTTTGGGAGGCCAAGTCCAGCAGATCGCTTGAGGTCAGGAGTTTGAGACCAGCCTGGCCAACATGGTGAAACCCCATCTCTACTAAAAATACAAAAATTACCCCAGCATGGCAGCGAGTGCCTGTAATCCCAGCTACTCGGGAGGCTAAGGGAGGAGAATCACTGGAACCTGGGAGGTGGAGCTTGCAGTGAGCCGAGATTGCACCACTGCACTCCAACCCGGGCAACAGATTCTGTCTCAAAAAAAAAAAAAAAAAAAAAGAATAACAGGGAGGACCTGTTTTAGATAGGTGTTCAGAGAAGTCTTTTCTTATTAGGTGATTTTGTCTGAAGAATGAATGGGATCAGATGGAAAAATCGCTAGGAAAGAGAAGAATGTTCCAGGCAGAAGGACTAGCAGGGAGGTGAGTGTTGAAGCAGTCTATAGGTTGGTATGTACTCAGGACTGAAAAATGCTCATTGCTTCAGTGAGGCTGAGGGGGTGAGTATGTCTTTTACTTATTGCCATAGGAGGGTAGTTGGTCAGCAAATTTTTTATAAAGAGCCAAATAGCAAATTCTTTAGGTTTTATAGGCCATGTAGCCTCTGATGCAATTACTGAACTCAGACGTTGTCATACAAAAGCATCCACATAGAATGAGCACAGCTGTGTTCCAGTAAAACAGTATATGCAGACACTGAAATTTACCTTTCAGTGTTGCAGTTCCACAAACAGCAAGCATGTGTGTGAGAACACACAGGATGGTCACAGTTAGTGCATTTCCAACAAATCCAGTGGCCTCTCATGAATTTTGTTTTTTGAGACAGCCTCACTTTGTCCCCCATGCTGGAGTGCAATGGCATGATCTCAGTTCACTGCAACCTCCTTCTCCCGGGTTTAAGCAACTCTCAGCCTCGGTCTCTCAAATAGCTGGGGTTATAGGTGGGCGCCACCACATCCGGCTAATTTTTGTATTTTTAGTAGAGATGGGGTTTCACCATGTTGGCCAGGCTGGTCTCCAACTTCTGACCTTGGTTGAGCTGTCTGCCTCGGCTTCCCAAAGTGCTGGGATTACAGGCGTGAGCCTCTGTGCCTAGCCGCCTCTCATGATGCTGGATGCACCCTGCCCTTTAACTCTCAGTGAGATCTCTGTTGAAACAGAACACAGGTCACACCATTAAGAACAAGATAGAATTTTGAATAAAAGTAACAAATAAGCGATTAGGTTATCTAATCATCCTATTATTAAAGAGGAGTACATGATAGAATCATCCAGAAAAATGAAGCAAAGTTCGTGTTGACATGATGTATTGGCATTGACAAAGATAACATAAAACACATGCTCCATGTTTACAAAGAGGATGGGGACAAGACTGGTTAATGAGTGTCATCCTTCAAAGAGCACTGAAGATTGCTGCCCAAGAAAACTTGAAATGCCCTGAAATCTTGGAGGTCATGTAAGAAAGAAATGTGATATATGTTTCCTCAAATTTAACACAATAATGCTAAAATTTTACAATACCTGACCAGTAATAAGTGGCCAAAAGAAACTTTTCAAAACTGACACTAATAATTAAAACACACACAAACACACACACAAATTTTGATCCATCATGCCAGGCACAGTGGCTCACACCTGCAATCTCAACACTTTGGGAGGGTCACTTGAGGCCAGGAGTTCAGGACCAGCATGCGCAGTATAGCAAGACCTCGTCTCTACAAAAAAAAGAAAACAAAAAAAATTGAATTAGTCAAGCGTGGTGGCTAATACTTGTGGTCCCAGCTACTCTAGAGGCTGAGGCAGGACAGTCACCTGAACCCAGGAGTGTGACGATGCAGTTAGCATATGATCACTCCATGGCATTCCAGCCTGGGCAACAGAGTGAGAACCTGTCTGTAAAATTAAATTAAATTATATTAAAAATTCTGGGGCCAGGCGCGGTGGCTCACACCTGTAATTCCAGCACTTTGGGAGGCCGAGACGGGTGGATCATGAGGTCAGGAGATCGAGACCATCCTGGCTAACACGGTGAAACCCCATATCTAATAAATACAAAAAAAAAAAAAAAAAATTAGCCGGGCGTGGTGGCGGGCGCCTGTGGTCCCAGCTACTCAGAAGGCTGAGGCAGGAGAATAGCGTGAATCTGGGAGGCGGAGCTTGCAGTGAGCGGAGATCGTGCCACCGCACTCCAGCCTGGGTGACAGAGCCAGACTCCGTCTCAAAAAAAAAAAAAAAAAAATTCTGATCAGTCATGATGGAGGAAAGACTAAATCCTCTTTCTCATAGTCTCTCTCTATAAAATAATAACCCAATATTGTTAAAAGATAATTAAAGAGTTTGTAGCTAAAACATATAGGACAAAAGTATCATAGTGGGCGCCTGTAGTCCCAGCTACTTGGGAGGCTGAGGCAGGACAATCACTTGAACCCGAGAGGCAGAGGTTACACTGAGCCGAGATCGCAACACTGCACTGCAGCCTGGGCGACAGAGCAAGACTGTGTTTTAAAAAAAAGTCAAGCAGTTTGTTAATTTTTATAAGATGCTATTTTGGGGGGATTTTATGATATTAGTGATATTTTTCAGCTTAAAAGTTTTTACAATTTGTTGTACTTTCTTCTTTTATTCTAAATAAACATTAACTTTCCTAACTAATTTTGTGTTCTTTTTCTTTTAGGAAGCCCCCAATTGCATAAGGTTCAAGACCTATAAACAGGAACCGCCTCCGTTAAAGCACCTACTATATGAGCCAAGCATATTCAGATGCTAGAAATCATTGAACGAAACAGATGGAGGTGGTTTAAAAATATGTCCACAAATTCTCTGGCACTCCTGTCTCCAGAAGGTAGAGGTTATTTCCCTTCCCCTTGAGTGCAGGCTATTCCTTGTTTCTAAGAAATAGAAGGTTGTGGGGGCAACACTGGGTGACATCCAAGACAAATCATAAAAGGCACTGGAGTTTCCTCCTTGCTGTTCCTCCTAGGAACCCAGCTGCTGTGACATGAGAACTCAAGCCGCCCTATGGGAAGGTCTGTATGGTGAGGAACGGAGGCCTCCAGCCAACAGCCATGTGTGTGAGCCTGCTTAGAAGTGTGTTGTCCAACTCCAGTCAAGCCTTTAGGTGCCTCCAGCCCAAAACAACATCTTGACTGCATCTTGACTATTCACGAGAGGTCCTGAGCCAGAACCATCCATCCAAACTGCTGTAGGATTGCTGACCTCAGAAACTGTGAGATAAGAAATGTTCATTATTTTTCTAGCTGGCCCTTGAGACAATCTTTTACTTAATAAATAGAAAAAATGTTTTTTTAAATGTTCATATTTTAAGCAAGTAAGTTAAGGAACAATTTGTTACACAGCAAGAGATAATTAATATACTGACAAAAGTTCCAGTTTCATGATTCTTTTTTTTTTTTTTTTTTTTTGAGGCGGAGTCTCGCTCTGTCGCCCAGGCTGGAGTGCAGTGGCACGATCTCGGCTCACTGCAAGCTCCGCCTCCCGGGTTCCCGCCATTCTCCTGCCTCAGCCTCCCGAGTAGCTGGGACTACAGGCGCCGCCACCACGCCCGGCTAATTTTTTTGTATTTTTAGTGGAGACGGGGTTTCATTGTGTTAGCCAGGATGGTCTCGATCTCCTGACCTCGTGATCCGCCCGTCTCGGCCTCCCAAAGTGCTGGGATTACAGGCTTGAGCCACCGCGCCCGGCCAGTTTCATGATTCTTATATCCTGAATTTTATTAACTAGACAATGAATGAATGATTTTGAGAATGATGAACAGTAAACACTTTAAGAAATGCACCAAATTATCCTACCACTTGATCCAGCAATCCCACTACTAGGTATCTACCCAGAGGAAAAGAAGTCATGATACAAAAATTAGCCAGGCATGGTGACAAGACGCCTGTAATCCCAGCTAGTTGGGAGGCTGAGACAGGAGAATCGCTTGAACCTGGGGCGGAGGTTGCAATGAGCCGAGATTGCACCAGGCTCACTCCAGCCTGAGCAACAGAGCAAGACTCCCCAAAAAAAAAAAAAAAAAAAAAAAAAAAAAAAAAAGGAAAAGAAGTCATTATACAAAAAAGATTCTTGCATACACATTATAGCAGCACAACTTGCAATTGAAAAATGTGGAACCAACCCAAAAGCCCATTAATTAATGAGTGGATAAAGAAACTGTGGCGTGTGTGTGTGTGTATATATCTCTCTTACAGATATCTCTTATATCATATATATCATATATCTATCATATATCTGTCATATATGTCATATATCATATATACTATATATCATATATGACATGATATATGATATATAGTATATGATATATATGATAGAATACTACTCAGTCATTAAAGGAAATGAATTAATGGCATTCGCAGCAACCTGGACGGCATTGGAGACTATTATTCTAAGTGAAGTAACTCAGGAATGGAAAACCAAACATTGTATGTCCTCACTCGTAAGTGGGAGCTAAGCTATGAGGATGCAAAGGCATAAGAATGGCACAATGGACTTTGGGGCCTCAGGGAGAGAGGGTGGGAAGCGGGTGGGGGATAAAAGACTACAAACTGGGTTCTGTGTATACTGCTGTGGTGATGGGTGCACCAAAATCTCACAAATCACCACTCAAGAACTTACTTATGTAACCAAATACCACCTGTTACCCAAAAAACCTATGGAAATAAAAAAAGTTTAAAAAATAAATGTATCAGCTGGGTGCGGTGGCTCACGCCTGTAATCCCAACACTTTGGGAGGCTGAGGCGGGTGGACCCCCTGAGGTCGGGAGTTTGAGACCAGCCTCAACATGGAGAGAAACCAGCTCTCTACTAAAAATACAAAATTAGCTGGGTGTGGTGGTGCATGCCTGTAATCCCAGGAGGGAGGCTGAGGCAGAAGAATTGCTTGAACCTGGGAGGCAGAGGTTGCAGGGAGCCGAGATCGCGCCACTGCACTCCAGCCTGGGCAACAAGAGTGAAACTCCATATCAATAAATAAATAAATAAATAAATGTATCAAATTATCATTATGTATGAATTCTTTTATCAAATATTTATTGAGTAGCACCATATGTTTATCTACTTTTAGGCATTGAGCTGGGCTAATTGACAAGAAAGACATAAACCCGCCCCTCATGGAGGGGAGCTATTAGAGAACTATTAGATAATCAATGTCACAAAGTCAATGAATTAAGTGATCAGAAATTAAAACCCCCAAATCTACACTCTTAGTCGTGGTATAATATTGTCATCCAGTCTGGCAGAAAATCAGGTTTTTGCCCTGTGTCTAACACTCACTCCCTGAAGAACACTGGAATCAGGGCTGAGTTCCCCTGTTCTAGTTCAAACATCCCCTGATTATGAAACTGTCAATCATAAGTATGAATGAAGTGCTTGTTACAGTCCGGCACAGTGCCAAACCCTTTATATGCATTATCTCAGTTCATCCTCACGACAGCTCCCTGTTCCTCGGCCGCTTCCACTCTGGGGCCCTTCCCAGGCTCCCTTGCAACTTGGCCTTATGGCACCATTCAGGCCAGTGAAGCCTGAACGGAAGAGACTGTTGGAAAGTTTCTGGGCAGGGTTTTGTTGTCTTGAAAATGACTGGATGTCAGTGGTTCTACTTGTTTCTCTTCTCCCTGCCATAAAAGTGAATTGGGTTAGGCATCCTGTGACCATAAGGAAAGACTAGGGGAACCACAAAGCACTGACATTCTTTTTTTTTTTTTTTTTTTTTTTTTTTTTTTGAGACGGAGTCTCGCTCTGCCGCGCAGGCTGGAGTGCAGTGGCCGAATCTCAGCTCACTGCAAGCTCCGCCTCCCGGGTTTACGCCATTCTCCTGCCTCAGCCTCCCGAGTACCTGGGACTACAGGCGCCCGCCACTGCGCCCGGCTAGTTTTTTGTATTTTTTAGTAGAGACGGGGTTTCACCGTGTTAGCCAGGATGGTCTCGATCTCCTGACCTCGTGATCCGCCCGTCTCGGCCTCCCAAAGTGCTGGGATTACAGGCTTGAGCCACCGCGCCCGGCCAGCACTGACATTCTTGAGCTATGGAAGCACACTGCTACCTCTGCATCCTTTAAAGTGAGGAAAAATTGTAACCTCTTTGTTTCAGCCTCTGTTGGCTTTTTGTTATAGTGGTTACTACTTACAGCTGAAAGCCTTCCCAACTGATCTAATGAAATTGGGACAGAGAACTATTAGATAATCAATGTCACAAAGTCAATGAACTGAGTGATCAGAAATTAAAACCCCCAAATCTGCACTCTCGGTCATGATATGATATTGTCATTATGGTTTCCACAAGTAAGCAAAGACACACACACACACACACACACACAACTATAGCAAATAGAAGCAAATATATTTATCTAGTTTCCTTGATGGGATCCAATTAGAGTGACAAGGCTCTTTGATACTGTCTCAAAGTATAAGATATCAAATTTTCATTCCAATTTTAACAAGTACTTAATTGGACATTTCTGGGAAGTCCTGAGAAGCTAAGAAATTCATTAATATTGATGATGGTGTTGGAAATATGTTAACTATGGATATGTCTTTTAGAAGAGCTAATTAAATAGAGATAAATTCTACTTTTTGAGGGTCCTTCCAACAAAGTGTTTATGGAGCACCTACAATGTACCTGGTAATTTATTTCTATCATATTACTTAGTCTCTCTACTAGCCAGCAAACTGAGCCCATGCACCCCATTTTAGAGATGGGAACACTGCAGCTCAGAGGTTGAGTAGCTTGTCCAGATGGTCCAGCTTGTGGTGGAATCAGAATTGAACTCAGTTCAGTTGAGCAGTTCGGAGCCTGGACCACTGCATGTTATAAGGAGAGAGTGGTAAAATATGATACACATATGTGACAATAGAATAAGCAATATTAGATATGACAACAACTATGACAGTTTATACATGAGTGAATGAAGTTTGGGTAAAGGCTCCAGTGACAGTTATTGGAGTAAAACAAATATGAATCAGTTCCTGCTCCAGCACCATCTAGCTGTGACCTCAGTTAGGCAAGTTTCATAATCGCCCTGAGCCTCAATTTCTTCCTCTGTAAAATGGGGGCAATACTAATATCAATCTCACAGGGTTGTTCGGAGCATTCAATGGGACGAGGCTGTCCAGCCCTTTAAAAATATTAACAGTTATTCATTTAATATTTTTCCATACTTTGAAACCACCTTTGCAAAAATTACAACCGAGAAAACTATGTCAGTGAACAAGATCTGACCTGACTCCATCTTGCTTCTAACCTCCAAGCTGTCCTTGTTTGTTCCCGGGTGGATACCAAACTAACTTGGGGAGGAACTTAGTCCATAGTTTAACTCTGAAAGAAAGACTGTAACAAAAACCCTCTTCCTGACTGGGGACTAGACTGCCCTTGCAGGACTAACAAATTAGATACAAAATTTAAAAGTATGGGTTAGAAGCCTTGCAGCTGGAGGCTGCGAGGTTCTGAACCTCCCTAAATTGCTCCTGCGGATAAAACTGCTATTGTAAAACCGAAGATCCATCCGTGCCTGAGGTATTTTCAGACCCTGTACTCAGTGAATCGGTTAGCATCGCCCTGGATAAACTGGCTCATCTGGTCCTATGGCTCCTACCCAGAAACTGACTCGGCACAAGAGGACCCCTTTCACTCCCTAGGATTTCATCTCCGGCCTAACCAATCAGCACTCCCCATTTTTCAACCTCCTACCCACCAAATTATCCTTAAAAACCCTGATCTCTGAGTTTTCGGGGAGACTAATTTGAGTAATAACAAAACTCCGGTCTCCTGTACAGCCGGCTCTGCATGAATTAAACTCTTTCTGTATTGCAATTCCCCTGTTTTGATAAATCAGCTCTGTCTAGGCAATGAGCAAGGAGAACCCATTGGGCAGTTACAACTTCCTCCCTATGTTCACAGGAATCCGTTTTCTTTCTTTTGATCTGGGTATTCCCCCTTGACAACTACATACACTACCAGTAGTGGAAGAAGAAATACATAATAATCAAAAGAGCAAATAATCTCTGCAAAAGCCATGTCCTGAACTTTGCTAAGGACAATCTGTCAGTTTTTCACACCTGTGGCAAGTACAAAATGAAAAGAGAGCACAGGCCAGCCGGGCGCAGTGGCTCATGCCTGTAATCCCAGCACTTTGGGAGGCCAAGGCGGGCGGATCACCTGAGGTCAGGAATTCAAAACCAGCCTGGCCAACATGGCAAAACCCTGTCTCTACTAAAAAATACAAAAATTAGCCGGGCATGGTGGCTCATGCCTGTAATCCCAGCTACTCGGAAGGCTGAGGCAGAAGAATCGCTTGAACCTGGGAGACAGAGGTTGCAGTGAGCCGAGATCACGCCATCACACTCCAGCCTGGGTGGCAGAGTGAGACTCCATCTTAAAAAAAAAAAAAGAAAGAAAGAAAAAAAAGAAAAGAGAGCACAGTGAGGTCACCTGAAAAGGAGAACAGAGGGTTTTGCTGTCCTGGCTTGGAGCTTCCTTTTGCTCCCCTCACACTATCCCCTGCCATTTTTTTTTTCATTTTTGCTTTCATTGATCTCTCTACCTCTTTCTGCAATTACACCAGCGCTTATTTCTGTCTTAATAGATCCCTGACCTTTCCCCTGAGAAGTAGTTTCCTGGTTTCGAAGAGAAAGATCAAGCAAAATTGAGAATTTTCCATTTAAAAAAAAAAAAAAAAAAGCCTTGTGGTAGGCAGAGTTCTAGCCTGGCCGCCATGGTCCCCACCCTATCCCCATTGAGTGTGGACTGGACCTAGTGACTTCCTAACAAATAGAATAGAGTAAAGAGGATGGGATGTCATTTCCTTCATTGGGTTGCAAAAGATTGTGACTTTCATCTTGCTAGCAGACTCTCTCTATGGCCTTCTCAACTTGCACACTTCGATGAAGCAAGTTGCCATCTGGAATGCCCCAGGTGGCAAGGAATGGGGGGTAGCCTCTGACCAGTTGGAAACGATCTGAGGCCCTCAATCTAACAGCCCTCAGGGAACTGATAACCGCATGAGCCTGGACATAATTTCTCCCCATGTAGAGTTTTTACATGAAATCCCAACATAGGGTGACATCTTGAATGTCAGTTTGTATGAGACCCTGAAGCAAGGGCTCAGATTCTGACCTACAGAAACTATGAAACAATAAATACATCTTGTTATAAGATGCTAAATGTTTAGATAACTTGTGACACAGCAAATACAAACCCAGATAGTCAATCAATAATGAATAGAGAGGAAGAAAGGGAAGAGCTGGATCAAGAGGTGGCACCTCTGGATTCCAGTCACACTTTGCACCTTCTATTCAGATCATCTTAGGAAAAGCATTTCCTTTCTCTGTCTTGCTATCTTCTTCTGACAAATGACAGAGTTGAATTATAAGTTGTAAATATTTTGTAGCTTTTCTCTTTCAAAATCTAGTGACTTTCAACCGTGGGCTCACATTTCATCTTGATTAACAGCCTGTTAGAACTAGGTAGAAGCTGTCCTCGTAAAACAGGGCATGGAATTTTCAGTTCACCTCAGTCCTCACCTGACCGTGTTTACTCATGTACCTTACCCGCCAGACATGGCATTTGAGACAGTGATTCCTGTGGCAGGGGATCCTCTGCATTCATTTGGTTCCTTTGAGGTGCAGACTGTCAGACTGCAAAGTGGAAAAAGCATGCCTGACATTTCCTGGGAGAAACAGCTGGAGGGAGAAGGGGAAGGAGTTTTCCCACAATGCTGGCCTAACCCCCACAGAGGAAGAAGGGAAGAAAGGGCAAAGGACGGGTTGGTAGGGGAAGTCTGAGAGGGTGGTGCAGTTCTGAGAAAGTTTTGAAAAAGCCAAAGTCATGTATCAGAGGAGTCTCATGTCCCCCAGGAACAAGCCTGCCTTAGTATCCCTGTCGCATGTAGTCATGGCCAAGGAGCAGTCCACGGGAAACGTGACCTTGGCACAAATGTGATAATAGATTTCAGATCACACCATTGCAGGGCCCTCGGTCAGTTACAGTCCCTGCTGCAGGAAATACAAGAGGTACATGTTTCTGTCTTCCATGTCTCCGAAAGTTCCTTGTAGCCTAAAAATCCTACCTAAATATGGAACCCACAGGGTAAATATGACCCCTAGTTGTATTTTGGTTGGCATATGGTGTTTAAAAACATTAGCTACAACACCAAAACCACAATCCATAGAGGAAAGTTTTGATAAATTAGACTTTATCAAAATTCACTCTGAAAAACACTGTTAAGGGAATGAAAAGACAAGCTACAGACTAGAAGAAAATATTTGCAAATCATATATTTGACAAAGGATTTTGAGAATATGTTTTTTAAACTCTCAAAATTCAATAATAAGAAAATAAACCGGCTGGGCACAGTGGCTCACACCTGTAATCCCACCACTTTGGGAGGCCAAGACAGGTGGATCACCTGAGGTCAGGTGTTCAAGACCAGCTTGGTCAACATGGCGAAATCCCATCTCTGCTAAAAATACAAAATTAGCCAGGTGTGGTGGCGCATGCCTGTAATCTCAGGTACTTGGGAGGCTGAGGCAGGAGAATCGCTTGAACCCAGGAGGCGGAGATTGCAGTGAGCCAAGATCGTACCATAGAACTCCATCCTGGGCAACAAGAGCAAAACTCTATATCAAAAAAAAAAGAAAAAGAAAAGGAAAAGAAACTACCCATTTTTAAAATGGGGAAAAGATTTAGGCCAAGCGCTATGGCTCACACCTGTAATCCCAGCACTTTGGGAGGCCAAGGCAAGAGGATCGCTTGAGGCCAGGAGTTCGAGACCAGCCTGGCCAACAAGGTGAAACCCTGTCTCTACTAAAAATACAAAAATTAGTCAGACGTGGTGGCATGCATCTGTAGTCCCAGCTACTCAGGAGGCTGAGACATGAGAATTGCTTGAACACAGCCTTCCAAACTGGGAGGAGGCAGAAGTTGTAGTAAACTGAGATCATGCCACTGTACTCCAGTCTGGGCGATAGAGCAAGACTCTGTTTCTCAAAAAACAAATTACTATACTGTGTCAAAACTTATTGTGTTGTACACCAAAAAGAGTGAATTTTACTGCATGAAAATTTTAAAATACATTTCAAAAAATACAGCCAAGCCATCATCCCTGCTGTGTATGCCAGTACATATTAGTGCTCCACTGATGTGTTCATCACAAGCACCTCTACCAATTCCCAAACTGTGTTTTTGGAGGGAGCTACAGTCCCTTGTTGAAACTTCTACTTTAGAACAAGGAGTTTGGGATGGACTCAGACTTCTGCAATGGTATGCAAAATTGTGCACAGATGTGTAATTTCCTGGGCAAAAAGTCCCAGCTGATGTCAAATGTTCACGAATAATATGGTGGTAACGAGCACGGGGCTCTCTGCTGATGGGGTGGGCGAATTTACATCTTCACTCTCTGGCACTATATGAGCTTGAACCACTTACACTTAACCCTCCAGAGCTTGAGTTTATTATCAGTAAAAGGGCAATAACACTAATCGTAGACACTTCAAAGGGCTGGTGTAAGGATTAAATAGAATAATGGATGTAAAACAGCACATGTGCAATTAATCCCCCATATATGTATTTTCAGATTTTTTTTTCTTTTTTTTTTTGAGACGTGTTTCACTCTGTCACCCAGGCTGGAGTGCAGTGGTGCAATCTCGGCTCACTGCAACCTCTGCCTCCCAGGTTCAAGCAATTCTCTGCCTCAGCCTCCCAAAGTGCTGGGATTACAGGCATGAGCCACTGCGCCCGGCATTGTCAGAAATTTCAAAAGAAACTTGAAGAGTCATGAAAGTGACTGCACATTTACCAAACATCTCCTGTTTTTAAAGTACTTCACAGAGATTCTCATGTTACTTATCCTCAGTTTGTAGATCCTGAATTCAGAGAAGTCAGTAGCTTGCCCAAGGCCACACAGCAAATACACAGCACAGCCAGAATTCCCAAGATGTTTATTCTCTTCTTGCCACGCAGCACAGCCTTCCAAACTGGGAGGAGGAAGAAGCCAAGAGGGTTGCGTTGTTACCTCAAGGGGAATTTCCCATTTGCCGAACACGCAAAATCCCCATTCCCAAGGCCCACTGCCACTTTCCTGTCCTCCCAAGTTCCTTTCTTCCTTGAGGTCCTGTATCAAGCCCCTGCCCTTCTTCCGTGTTCTGTCTGCCCTGTTCTAGTGGTGTGAGTTAGTGCTTCTCAACACTGTTTTCACCTGTAATCCTCTGGAGAGCCTTTTAGACTTTTTTTTTTTAATTGTCCCCCATGATACTTCAATACCACATACATACTGTGTTATCTGTTTATGTATGGTACTTATGTTGTGTATTTTATATATATATATATATAATTTTTTTTTTTTTGAGACAGAGTTTCGCTCTTGTCGCCCAGGCTGGAGTGCAATGGCACGATCTCAGCTCACTGCAACCTCCGCCTCCTGGGTTCAAGCAATTCTCCTGCCTCAGCCTCCCGAGTAGCTGGGATGACAGGTGCCCACCACCACACCTGGCTAATTTTTTTGTATTTTTAGTAGAGTCGGGGTTTCACCATGTTGGCCAGGCTGGTCTTGAACTGCTGACCTCAGATGTCCACCCGCCTCAGCCTCCCAAAGTGCTGTGATTACAGGCATGAGCCACCATGTCCGGCATATATGTATATATATATAGACATAGATAATATTTTTATATATATTATATATTTATATATATTTTATATATATAGAGAGAGAGAGGGGTTTTTTTTTTTTTTTTTTTTTTTTTGAGACGGAGTCTTGTTCTGTCACCCAGGCTGGAGTGCAGTGGCATGATCTCAGCTCACTGCAACTTTCACTTTCCAGGTTCAAGTGATTCTCCTGCCTCAGCCTCCTGAGTAGCTGGGATTACAGGCATGCACCACCATACCCGGCGAATTTTTTTAATATATATTTTTGGTAGAGACGGGATTTCACCATGTTGGGCCAGGCTGGTCTAGAACTCCTGACCTCAAGTGATCTGCCCACCTCGGCCTCCCAAAGTGCTGGGATTATAGGCGTGAGCCACTGTGCCTGGCCTATATTAATGTTTTTTAAAGTGAGATTCTCTCACCTCTTCCCAAGAACCAGTTTTACCCCTTCGAGGGCAGTATCATTTCCACAGGGAACATGCAGTGTCAGAGTTGGTAGCAGGTGCAGCCGCAGCAGCACAGCGTGGCCCAGGGCTTCATGTGAGCCTGGACAACTGCAAGAGCTGCTCGTGCATTCACCTGTCAGTCTTCTCCGTATGTGTTCATGACCAGGTTCTATCCAGAACTGATAAGCTGCCCCCCTCCACTGGCCTCTTCTTGAAACTCTTCTCCAATTGTATTTTGATCTTTGCTAATCTTTTCCCATCTTTGTTCACTTACAGGCTAGATGTCGAAGTGATTACAGCAAAGCAAAAAACATAGCAGGATGTTTGGTTTCTCTTCCAGGTGGCGAGATTACCCCTGATTATCGCAAAATCCATAGTTTCTCAGCTTTTTAAACTTCTTCTAAACTGCCACTTTAATTTCAATACAGTGTTTCTCAGTTGCTGTTTCAAAAGAACATTTAGATTTTGAATACATACCAAACCAGCCCTTTTCTAGACATCAGGAGAGGCAATCTTCACCAAACACTGAGCAAAACTCCTTTCAGAGATTATCGATATTTTTGCAGCAGCTGCTAATTTACACAGGAGAAAATGGAGGTTCAGAGATGTCCATCAATTCACCCAAGGTCACATGAGGATAAGCGCTGGTCAGCTCAGGCTGCAAATTCAAGACAGACTGGTTAACCACGATAATAAGCCATCACTTAATTTTAGTGTATCACTTCCCTCAAAGTGGGGAGGAGCACGGAAAACAGAGATTTTAAAAGAGGAAGGAGGAATCTTTGTGCTTGAAATAAGTTTATTCTCCCAAACACAATAGCGGGACCCTGTTGCTGAGTATTACACAGGCCTTTTTAAGAGATTCATCTGATAACAGATGAAGATCTGCTACTCGACCACTTACTTGACTGCTTTTAGCAAGACATTTCTCTCTTACTACTCAATTACTACATTATAAAATGATTCCCTCGAAGGAGAATCTTCCCAATGAACACAAGGCTCCAAGGGGGAAAGCTCAACCTCTTAGCCTTTACCCGATGTGCCCAGAGACTTTCGACAGCTTTGAGAATGAGTTGTGTTTTCTGCGTTATTCAAATTGGCTTTCTACATAACGCTCTTCAGTTTGGTCTGCATTGTGTTAACCTTGAATAGTTTCTTTTATCCTTGTAAAATTAAGTAAACACTCCATCAGTTTCTTTCCATACTTAAGGAAAGAAAATATTTTCCTTCTATAATGTTCTGTGATGTGTTTTTTTATCATGTGTGCAGTCACGGGGAATATGCCTTCTGTAATGCTCTATATACAAATTTCCTCTAATCCTCACCACAACTTCCGGTAACTGGCTCAATACCGAGTTCCAAGATTAAAAAAGGAAGCTCAGAGAAGTGACGTGACTTGCCGGGGGGCACAAAGCTGGGTATTGACGGAAGAAGAATTCATGCCCACTTTCTGCTGGCACCAGGATTCATGTGCTTTTCACTAACACCATTTTCCCATGCGTGGCCAGCAAATATATCGGTCAAAACTATCCTCTTTCAGGCACCTTTAGAACTTCTACCAGAAGCCTAAATTTTATATTTAGAATCCAACCAAATGGCAAAAAAGAAAAGAAATCCCGTTACCTGACATTTTCAGTTCATCACTTTTTAGGTTCTTAAAACTGTAGGCAGACTTCCAATTTCCAGCAATCAGGAAGCTTGGGAGTCACCACTTCATCCTAACAACAGGGAGAAGGCTAAACAAAGTAAAAACCAAACAGTTCTTTTAGATTCTTATGAGAAGAGAGGTCATGGGGCAAACCATTACTCCCCAAACTGGAGAGACCATATCCGGAATCACAATTTACCAGGGCAGAAAGCTCCGTGGGAACCGGTGCCAGGGTAGGCACACCTGAAGTGTAATTGATTCATGGCTCGAAGCTTAGTGTAGACAAGTCAGAAAGTTAAAAACTCCAGGGGGTCCGTGAAAGACAACAAGAGAATAAGAAGATAAGCCACAGAGTGAGAGAAAATATTTGCAAAAGACACAACTGATAAAGAACTATTATCTAAAATATACAAAGAACTCCTAAAACTCAATAAGAAGACAAACAATGAAATTTTAAAATGGGCCAAAGACCTTAACAGACATTTCACCAAGGAAGAAACACAGATCACAGATAAACAATGAAAAGATGTTCCATATCTTATGTCATCTGGGCAATGCCAAGTATACAACAATGAAATACCATGACACACTTATTAGAACGGCCAAGACTCAGAACAACAACGCTACCAAATGCCAATGAGGATGTACAGCAATAAGAACTGTCATTCATTGTTGGTGGAAATGCAAAATGGTCCAGGCACTTTGGAAGACAGTTTGGCAGCTTCTTACAAAGCTAAGCATAATCTTACCATATGATCCAGCAATTGTACTCCTTGGTATTTACCCAAAGAGTTGAAAACGTATGTCTATACAAAAATCTGCACATGAATGTTTATTGCAGCTTTATTTATAATTGCCAAAACATGGAAGTAACCAAGATGTCCTTTGGTAGGTGAATGGATAAACAAACTGTAATAGATCCAGACAATAGAATATTATTCAGCACTTAAAACAAAATTGCTATCAAGCCATGAAAAGACATGGAGGAAAGGTAAGTGCACATGACTGAGAGCAAGTAGCCAATCTGAAAAGGCTATATACTGCCCATATCCCCAGCACTTTGGGAGGCCAAGGCGGGAAGATCACTTGAGGCCAGGAGTTCAAGACCAGCTTGGTCAACATGGCAAAACCACACCTCTACTAAAAATATAAAAATTAGCTGAATGGGATGGCGCTCACCTGTATTCCCTGTTACTTGGGAGGTTGAGGCAGAAGAATTGCTTGAAGCCGGGAGGCAGAAGTTGCAGTGAGCCAAGTTCATGCCACTGTACTCCAGCCTCAGTGACAGAGGAAAACTCCATCTCAAAAAAAAAAAACCACAGACATATCTCAGACATATTGCAGATTCTGTTCCAGACCCCCATAATAAAGCAAACATCACAATAAAGTGAGTCACACGTTTTTTGTTTCCCAGTGCATATAAAATTTATGTTTGCACTATACTGTAGTCTATTGAGTGTGCAATAGCATTATGTCTAAAAATATTTATAGACCTTAATGTAAAAATATTTTATTGGCAAAAAATGCTAATGATCATCGGAGACTTCAGACAGTGGCCATCTTCTTGCTGCCAGAGGATCTTGCCTCGGTGGCTGCTGACTGATCAGGGTGGTGGTTGCTGAAGGTTGAGGTGGCTGTGCCAATTTCTTAAAATAAGGCTATGCAGTTTGCTGCTTCAGTTGACTCCTTTCACAAAAGATTTCTCTGTAGCATGAGATGCTGTTTGATAGCATTTTACCCACAATTGAACTTTTTAAAAAATTAGAGTCAATCCTTTCAAACCCTGCCATTGCTTTGTCAACAAAGTTTACGTCATATTCTGAATCCTTTGTTGTCATTTCAACAATGTTCACATATTCACCAGGAGTAGATTCCATCTCAATAAACCTCTTCATATTTTTTCTTTTTTTTTTTTTTTCTTTCCGAGACGGAGTCTCGCTTTGTCCCCCAGGCTGGAGTGCAGTGGCGCGATCTCGGCTCACTGCAAGCTCTGCCTCCCAGGTTCAGGCCATTCTCCTGCCTCAGCCTCCCGAGTAGCTGGGACTACAGGCCCCTGCCACCACGCCCGGCTAATTTTTTGTATTTTTAGTAGAGACGGGGTTTCACCGTGGTCTCTATCTCCTGACCTTGTGATCCGCCCGCCTCGGCCTCCCAAAGTGCTGGGATTACAGGCGTGAGCCACCGTGCCCAGCCTATTTTTTTTCTTTTTGAGGCAGAGTGTTACTCTGTCGCCCAGGCTGGAATGCAATGGCGCCATCTCAGCTCACTGCTACTGCCTACCCCGGGTTCAAGTGACTCTCCTGCCTCAGCCTCCTGAGCAGCTGGGATTACAGTTGTGCACCACTATGCCCAACCATTTTTGTATTTTTAGTAGAGATGGGGTTTCACCATGTTGGCCAGGCTGGTCTCGAACTCCTGGCCTCCAGTGATCCACCCACCTCAGCCTCTCGAAGTGCTGTGATTACAGGCGTCAGCCACCCCATCTGGCCTTAAGAAATCACCTTCTGTGCTCATCCATAAGGAGCAAGTCCTCATGTGGTCAAGTTTTACCATGAGATTGCAGCAATTCAGTCAGATCTTCAGGCTCCACTTCTACTAATAATTCCAGTTCTCTTGCCATTTCCATCACATCTGCAGTTACTTCCTTCACTGAAGTCTTTAAACCCCTCAAAGTCACCTATAAAGGCTGAAATCAGCTTCTTCCAAACCCGTTAATGTTGATATTTTGACCTCCTCCCACGAAGCAAGAATGTTTGTAATGGCATCTAAAATCATGAATTCTTTCCAGAAGGTTTTCAATTTACTTTGCCCAGATCTATCAGAGGAATCACGATCTATAGCAGCTATAGCCTTAGAAATGCATTTCTTAAATAATAACACTTGAAAGTCAAAATTCCTCCTTGATTCAAGAGCTGCAGAATGGACGTTGTGTCAGCAGGCATGAAAGCAACATTCACCTCTTTGAACATCTCCGTCAGAGCTCTGGAGTGATCTGGTACATTGTCAATGGGCAGTAATATTTTGAATTTTTTTTCCCCTGAGATGTAGGTTTCAACAGTGGACTTAAAATTTTCAGTAAACCAAGCTGTAAACAGATGTGCTGTCAACCAGACTTTGTCATTCCACCTATGGAGCATGGGCAGAGTAGATTTAGCATTATTTTTTAGGGGCCATAGGATTTTCAGAATGGTAAATGAGCATTGGCTTCAACTTACAGTTACCAGCTACATTAGCCCTTAACAAAAGAGTCAGCCTTTGAAGCTTTGAAGCCAGGCATTGACTTCTTTCTAGCAGTGAAAGTCCTAGATGCTATCCTCTTCCAATTGAAGTTTGTTTCATCTACACTGAAAATCTATTGCTTAATGTGGTCACCTCCATCAATGATCTTAGCTAGAGCTTCTGGAGAACTTGCTGCAGCTTCTCCATCAGCACCTGCTGCTTCACCTTGCACTTTTATCTTTTTTTTTTTTTTTTTTTTTTTTTTTTTTGAGATGGAATCTAGCTTTGTCACCCAGGCTGGAGTGCAGTGGTACGATCTTGGCTCACTGCAACCTCCGCCTCACGGGTTCAAGCAATTCTCCTGCCTCAGCCTCCTGAGTAGCTGGGATTACAGGCACCTGCCACCATGCCCAGCTAATTTTTGTATTTTTAGTAGCGACAGGGTTTCACTGTGTTAGCAAGGCTGGTCTCAAACTCGTGACCTCGTGATCCACCCGCCTCAGCGTCCCAAAGTGCTGGGATTACAAGAATGAGCCACTGTGCCCAGCCTTGCACTTCTGTATTATGGAGATGGCTTATTTCCTTAAACTTCATGAGCCAACCTCTGCTAGCTTCCAATGTTTCTTCTGCAACTTCTTCACCTCTCTACCTTCCACAGAATTGAAGAGAGTTAGAGCCTTGCTTTGAATTAGGTTTTGGCTTTAGGAAATATTACAGCTGATTTGATTTTCTCTCCAGACCGCTAAAATTTTCTCCATGTCAGCAATAAAGTTGTTTCACTTTCTTATCACTTATGTGTTCACAGGAGTGGTACTTTTAATTTCCTTCAAGAACTTTTCCGTGCATTCACAGGCTGGTTAATCAGACAAGAGGCCTAGTTTTTGTCTTATCTTGGCTTTTGACATGCCTTAATCATTTCTAACTTTTGATTTAGAGTGAGAGACTCGCAACTTTTCCTTTCATTTGAACACTTAGAGGCCATCATAGGGTTAGTAACTGGCCTAATTTCGATATTGTTATGTCTCAGTGTCTAGGGAAGCCTAGAAAGAAAGAGAGAGATGAGGGAAAGAAAGAAAGAGAGAGATGAGTCGGTCAGTGGAGCACTCAGAACACCCACAATATTTATCAATTTAGTTTGCCATCTTATATGGGTATGGTTCATGGTACCTCAAAATAAGTACAAGGGTAACTCAAAGATCACTGATCAGAGATCGTCACAGTAGATAGAATAACAATGGCAAAGTCTGAGTATTGTGAGCATTACCAAAACGTGACATAGAGACACAAAGTGAGCACATGCTGTTGAGAAAATGGTGCTGATAGACTTGCTGGTCACACGGTTGCCAAAAACCTTCAATCTGTAACAAACACAGTACCCGAGAAGGGCAATAAAGTGAAGCATAGTTAAAAACAAGGGATGCCTGTACATAAAGCTTGAATTATAAGCTCTACCCATGGGCAGCTTAATGACTTTTTAAACAGTTTCACTGGAATATATTCACATATTATGAACGTCACCCTTTTAAAGCGCATAATTCAATTGTGTTTGGTGTATTCACAGATATGTGCAACCACGACCACAGTCACTTTTAGAACATTGTTATCACCTCACACAAATCCCTATAACCTTTACCTACTATCCCCTAATCGCCCAGTACCCATTCCTCCTGCTCTGCCAGCCCTAAGCCACCTACTTTCTGTCCTATAGATTGCCCTATTCTGGACTCATTTTATTTTATTTTATTTATTTTTTAGATAGGGGCTCTCTCTGTCACCCAGCCTGGAGTGCAGTAGCATGACCATAACTTACTGCAGCCTTGAATTCCAGGGCTCAAGCAATCGTCCTACCTCAGCCTTCCAAGTAGTTGGGACTATAGGTGTGCACCCAGATGCCCAGGTAATTTTATTCTTATTTTTAGTAGAGGCAGAGTCTCACTATGTTGCCCAGCCTGGTCTCGAACACCTTGCCTCAAGGGATGCTCCCACCTTGGCCTCCCAAAGTGCTGGGGTTATAGGCATAAGCCACCACACCCAGCTTTTTAAAATTTTTATTTATTTATATTATGTTTTTAATTTTTTTAATTTTTTGGTGGAGACACAGAGTCTTGCTATGTTGCCCAGGCTGGTCTCAAACTCCTGGCCTCAAGCAATCCTCCTGCCTTGGCCTCCCAAAGTGCTGGGATTGCAGGCATGAGCCACGTCAGCCTGCAGGCTATTCTGGACTTTCATATGAATGGAATTATATAGTGTATGGTGTTTTGTGATTGGTTTCTTTCACTTAACATTTTTTCGGCCGGGCGCGGTGGCTCAAGCCTGTAATCCCAGCACTTTGGGAGGCTGAGACAGGTGGATCACGAGGTCAGGAGATCGAGACCATCCTGGCTAACACGGTGAAACCCCGTCTGTACTAAGAAATACAAAAAACTAGCCGGGCGAGGTGGCGGGCGCCTGTAGTCCCAGCTACTTGGGAGGCTGAGGCCGGAGAATGGCGTGAACCCGGGAGGCGGAGCTTGCAGTGAGCTGAGATCCGGCCACTGCACTCCAGCCTGGGCTACAGAGTGAGACTCCGTCTCAAAAAAAAAAAAAAAAATTTTTCAAGGTTAATTAATGTTGTAGCATGTATCAATACATTTCTTTTTATGACTCAATAATATTCCATTGTGTGAATAGATCACATTTTGTTTCTCCATTAATCAACCGATGGACATTTTTATTGTTTCCATCTTTTAACTACTATGAACAATGTTGCTCTAAACATTTGGGTACAAGTTTTTGTTTGCAGGTTGAATAATTTAACCCTGTGAGACTATGCCCTGGTGCAGTAAGAATCTACATAGAAGGCTAAAAAAAATATCCACACACATATGATTTTTCCTTAGACATATTTTGAAGCCTTTCTTTCAAAAAGAAATAATGAGTAAGTTAACTCAGGGCACAATAATTAACAAAGATTTAGAGCTGATCAGTTGTGGACAGAGAACATAGATGTCTACTTCCACTCAGTATCACCAAAGAACCCAGAGAGATATGTGACTTTGTAATTGATGGTGCCTAAGTATTCCAAAATGTTATAGAAAAAATATGTATGTGACTCACATGAAATCCATTTCCTCTGTGGTGGGTTCTATACACGGGTGAAGGAAAATGAAAGTTGAGTTTGCAACAAATGCACATATATATTTGGAGTCTGACCTGCCTGACTTCACCATTTTCTAGCTATTTAACCATTAATGCTAGACAGATGGCAGTCCTCCCTCCAAGGCTCAGCTTCTTATCAGTAATTGGAGATAATCAGAGTCCCTATGTTGCATAGTTATTGGAAGGATTCTGTGAGCTAGTGCAGGCTCACAAAAGGTCTTCGGTTAAAGTTAGCTATTACTAGTAGTAGTCGTAGTAGTAGTAGTTGTTGTTGTTGTTGTAGTATTTTTTAGGTGGAGTCTCACTGTGTCACCCAGGCTGGAATGCAGTGGCATCATCTTGGCTCACTGCAACCTCCACCTCCCAGGTTCAAGTGATTCTCCCACCTCAGCCTCCCAAGTAGCTGGGATTACAGGTGTGCAACACCATGCCCAGCTCATTTTTTGTATTTTCAGTAGAGACAGGGTTTCACTATGTTGGCCAGGCTGGTCTCGAACTCCTGACTTTAGGTGATCCACCCGCCTTGGCCTCCCAAAGTTCTGGGATTACAGGCGTGAGCCACAGCACCTGGCCTAAAGTTAGCTATCATTATTGGGAATTAAGGGATGCTTCATTAATGGAACCATGGATAGGGTTAATAAGGACTATGAAAACCTAAACATTTAGCACAAGGGGAGGTTTCAACAGTCCTTAAATCCCCCTCTTTCTGGTTTTCTCTTTTGTTTTCCAGAGGCTTTTGAGAAGAGGGAGCAAAGAAGAAGAAGAAGGAGAAGGAGAAGAAGAAGAGGGAGATCAAAAGAAAACGTTTGTGAAGCAGCCACCAAAAGTTAAAAGAAAAACGTTTATGTCTAAAGGTCAAGTAGTTGGTAGCCACACCTGGGTGAAAGGCAGGGCCAGTCCTGGCCCTGAGGTTTCTGGGAGGTGGATGTGGGAACAATGGCTCCCACACAGCCCACTGACTGCATAGCTGGGGAGGCACCATCCTAGCCAGGGTGAGAAGGAGCAGGATGCAGGCTGGACATGCCGAGCTGCAGGCAGCTGCGTCCTCTCCGGCCTCTTGGCAGGAAGGAGATGATATTTTTGCTTCCTCCTGTGGTGGCACCTAGCAGCTGTGGCCTCACTTTTTGGTCACACAGTGGGAGTGCCCTGCAGTCATGACCTCAGTGGCTTCCTCACTTTCTGGGACCTTTTGCAAAATTCTTGTGGCTTGCCATTTACAAACCTGGTGGCTTCGATGCCTGCAGCACCTTAAAGCCAGATTGCAAAGAAGTAAACTACAGGTGTGTGTCTTGGTCGCACCTGTCTCCCTAGTGACCAGCACGGTGCCTGGCTGCGTTTCATGAAAGATGAAGGAAAAGTGAATGAAGGATGAAAGAGAAGGAAAACATGAAGGAAAGAAAAAGCAAAAAAAGAAAAAAAGGAAGTTTCCTTTTTATTTATGTATTTATTTATTTTTGAGACGGAGTTTTGCTGTTTTTGCCCAGGCTGGAGTGCAATGACACGATCTCGGCTCACTGCAACCTCTGCCTCCCGGGTTTAAGGGATTCTCCTGCTTTAGCCTCCCAAGTAGCTGGGATTACAGTCATGCGCCACCACGCCCGGCTAATTTTTGTATTTTTAGTAGAGACGGAGTTTCTCCATTTCGGTCAGGCTGCTCTCGAACTCCCAACTTCAGGTGATCCTCCCACCTCAACCTCCCAAAGTGCTGGAATTACAGGCGTGAGCCACTGCACCCAGCCCCTTTTTATTTTTTTTTTAAGACGCAGTCTCCATCTGTTGCCCAGGCTAGAATGCAGTGGCGCAATCTCAGTTCACTGCAACCTTTGCCTCCCGGGTTCAAGTGATTCTCCTGCTTCGGCCCCCGGAGTAGCTGGGATTACAGGTGCCCACCACCATGCCTGGCTAATTTTTGTATTTTTTTTTTAGTAGAGTTTCACCATGTTGGCCAGGCTGGTCTCGAACTCCTGATCTCAGGTGATCCACCGGCCTCAGCCTCCCAAAGTGCTGGGAAAAGAGTTTCTTAGAAGTTGAGATGAAACTCTCTGGAAAAGTTTGCTGTGAAGTATAAGGTAGCGTAAGGATCAAAGGTTACCCTTTTACAACCTCAGCGCTTATAAAATGTGTGCGTGTGTGTGTGTGTGTGTGTGTGTGTGTTGTGTAGGCAGCATGTTAATTGTCAAAGGTGGAGCCTCTTAAGTCAAACGGACTTCAATTCGAATCCCAGTTCCCCTACTTGCTGGCTTTATGTTCTAACCCAAAGCAAATTCCTTCAAGAAACCTGTTTCCTCATCCACAAAACGAGAATAACAGGAGAATCGCTTGAACCTGGGAGGAGGTGGCTGCAGAGAGCCGAGATCGCACCACTGCATTCCAGCCTGGGTGACAGAGAGAAAGACCCTGTCTCAAAAACAAATAAATAAATAAATACAATTTAAATTTAAAATTAAATTTAAAAAGAAACAAATTGGGCTGAGTACAGTGGCTCATGTCTGTAATCCCAGCACTTTGGGAAGCCTAGGCGGGTGGATCACAAGGTCAGAAGATCAAGACCATCCTGGCCAACATGGTGAAACCCTGTCTCTACTAAAAATACAAAAATTAGCTGGGTGTGGCGGCGGGTGCCTGTAATCCCAGCTACTCGAGAGGCTGAGGCAGGTGAATTGCTTGAACTAGGGAGTCAGAGGTTGCATTGAGCCGAGATGGTGTCACTGCACTCCAGCCTGGTGACAGAGCGAGACTCCATCTCAAAAGAAAAAAAAAGAAACAAACTGAAAACATTTCAGTCTGGAAAGATGATATCTGTGGGTACAACACACATTATTTGCATGATGGCTGCACTAAAAGCCCGGACTCAACCATGACACAATATAACCATGGACCAAAACTGCACTTGTACTGCCTAAATGTATAAAAATTAAAAATTAAAGAAAAGAAAGAAAACCCAGAAAGAAAGAAACAAAACCAAGAAAGACAGAGAAAGAAAACCAAGAAAGAAGAAAGGAAAAAGAAGGAAGAAAGGAAGGAAGAGAGAGAGAAAGAGAGAAAGAAGGAAAGAAAAGAAAGAAAGAGAAAGAGAGAGAGAAAGAAAGAAAGAAAGAAAGAAAGAAAGAAAGAAAGAAAGAAAGAAAGAAAGAAAGAAAGAAAGCAAGCCAAGCAAGCAAGCAAGCAGGGAGGGAGGCAGAAGAAAAGAAAAGGAAAGAAGAGAGAAAAGAAAAGGAAAGGAAAGGAAAGGAAAGGAAAGGACAAGACAAGACAAGACAAGACAACACAAGAAAAGAAAAGAAAAGAAAAGAAAAGAAAAGAAAAGAAAAGAGTCAGTCCACCTGGCCAGGGAGAGGATAAACTAGACTGTTCCCACCCAGGAGAGCTGCCTCTCAGCTGAGCAGTCAGCCAACACCTTGAGCAGGGCACCCACAGGCCAAAGTGCAAACCATGAAAGAGGAGCACTTAGGACAAGTAAAAGGAAGTCATTCTTGTCCCATCAGGAAGCAAGCATTATCCTTGAGCAATGGACAGGTGAATCATTCGTTAATTCACTTAATAAATATTGGCTGATTACCTGAGCCAGGCAATGTTAGAGACACTAGGGTTCAAACAGCAAATCGTCAGGCGTGGTTTCCTCTCACAAGAAGTTCACATCTTTACATGACAGGCAGCCCACCAGTAAGCAAAGAAATAAATGGGATTATGTCAGACTGTAGTAAGGACCAAGAAGAAAAGAAAACCGGGTTATAGATCAGAAACTGACTGAGTGGAGAGTAACTTTGGGGGTGTGCTCAGGGAAGCCCTCTGTGTAGAAAAGAGTTTAAATAGCAGTCTGAGACTGCCCTCAAAAAGGCCTGCTTGCTATGGGCCCTTGACCACTGTCTGAAAGCTTGGATCTCAGGAGAATTCCCACCATTAACTGTAAGAGTGACTTGACAAAATATAAAATAATTTCTTTTTTCTTTTTGAGGCAGAGTTTTGCTCTGTTGCCCAGGCTGTAGTGCAATGGCGTGATCTCGGCTCACTGCAATCTCCTGGATTCAAGCTATTCTTCTGTCTCAGCCTCCCGCGTAGTGTAGCTGGGACTACAGGTGCCCGCCACCATGCCCGGCTAATTTCTTTTATATTTTTAGTAGAGACAGGGTTTCACTGTGTTAGCCAGTATGGTCTCGATCTCCTGACTTTGTAATCCACCCTCCTCGGCCTTCCAAGGTGCTGGGATTACAGGCGTGAGCCACCGCGGCTGTCCTAATGACACAAATTCTACCTGAATGACAGTGTTACAGAACTTTTATGATTATATTAAATAAACGACAATATGCGGCCGGGCGCGGTGGCTCACGCCCGTAATCCCAGCACTTTGGGAGGCCAAGGCAGGCGGATCACGAGGTCAAGAGATCGAGACCATCCTGGTCAACATGGTGAAACCCCGTCTCTACTAAAAGTACAAAAATTAGCTGGGCATGGTAGCGCATGCCTGTAGTCCCAGCTACTCAGGAGGCTGAGGCAGGAGAATCGCTTGAACCCAGGAGGCAGAGGTGGCAGTGAGCTGAGATCACGCCACTGCACTCCGGCCTGGTGACAGAGCAAGACTCGGTCTCAAAAAAAAAAAAATTGTTTTAAAGTTAAGTGCAGTTGGAGCACTGTTAGGGAGGAACGTCGTAGAAGAGGTTCCTCTCAACAGTTGAGAGACTACAGGGCATAACAGGTCAGGGCGGGAGAGAGTCTTATAAACCGTGGCAAAGAATTTGAACTTGATTCTAAGTGCCTTGGTGGCCACTGGAGGGCTTTAGAAGGAAAAGATTTACTGGCCAGGTGCGGTGGCTCACACCTGTAATCTCAGCACTTTGGGAGGCCAAAGCAGGTGTATCACCTGACGTCAAGAGTTTGAGACCAGCCTGGCCAACATGGCGAAACCCTGTCTGTACTAAAAATATGAAAAGAAAAACAAACAAACAAAAAAAACTAGCCAGGCGTAGTGATGCATGCCTGTAATCCCAGCTCTTTGGAGGCTGAGGCAGAAGAATTGCTTGAATTTAGGAGGTGGAGGTTGCAGTGAGATGAGATCACGCCACTGCACTCCAGCCTGGGTGACAAAGCAAGACTCTGTCTCAACAAATAAAAGGAAAAGATTTCAAGCAGAGCAAGAAAAATCAGAAGGTGCCTCATTCCTGCCCACCTTAGTCTAAACTCTGGGCCAAAGATTGGCTTCGAGTAGTTTAGGGGCCACATTCAGGCTGCAAATACTCTGGTCCCTACTCTGCTCCCCTAGCCAAAAGAGAAAGAGAGAGAGAGAGACAGAAAGCGCTAACATTTTAAAATCAAAAGACAACCTATATAGCGTACTTTTTGGATTTCTCTTTAAAAATGCACATAGCCGAGTATGTAGTCACGCAGGGCGCCTATGGTGGCAATGCACTGGGGCCACCCTTTGCCAGGTGCTCTACTCCGCGTGTTCTGCCTATCCAAGTGGCCACGGCTGCTCAGTGAGACCCAGTGTTTCTTGCCCCATGATTTATCAAGGAACTTGCTGTCGTTCTGGTTTATATTTTTGTTTTTAACACACAGCACACTTTAGCCATACTCTTAGGCTGAACCATAGGTAATCACTGTTGTTACAGTCTGAAAGTGGTTGAATATTATATGATTCACCCTAATATATTCTACCTAGTCCCCAGAGGCTTTGGAGCTTGTGTCTTAGCCAGGCTTGACTTATCCCAGTTCCTCAAACTGCCAGAATAGTTCCTCATCCCAGGTCTTTGCACACGCACTTCCCTCCCGATTAAACATTTTATCCAGCCAACTCGGACTCGCCACTCACTTTCAGTTGAGACAGTGCTTTCCCTAAGAAATGTCACCTGACCCGTCAGTGTCGGGGCTGGTGTGCCTTGTGAATTTCTCTAAAGGGCCATGTTTTAATATTAATATTAAGTTGGTGCAAAAGTAATTGTGGTTTTTACCATTACTTTTATGTATTAGATATGTATGTCTCTTAACCACTGTTAGCAGTGAGCCAAGGCCACCCCTTAACAGGGTTTATGATGTGTAATAAAGACAATGAGTAACAAAGACATGTATTGTGGAAGCCAAAGCAGTGCCATCTTGGAAGCTAATCCACCATGTTTGCTTCTGATTAACACTAGTTCCCCAGAAGGCCTCTAAGATTTCCAGTTTATCCATTGTTCCTGTGTAAGAGCAGGTAGTTACTGTAAATCCTGCTCTGAGGTCAAACAATCTAGATGTTATTGCACTTCAGTTGTCCTAAACATCCCTTTGGAGTCACCTTTCCCTGTGGCAAAGAAGTACTGGATCTAGGGGATAATGACACAAGGATCCACCATCTTGTCTCACCACCGCCCAAGACACAAACATGTTTTCTGTTTGTAAGTCCCTATGAAATGTTTCTTTTCAAGAAAATCGTTGTGTCAGCCACTTTCTTTGGCCTTTTAGCTTCTTAGGATTTTGGGGGTAGGTTTGCATAGACCTGCTCACTACAGAACACATGTAAAATTTAATCCTCACAATAACACTATGAGGTACCTGATATGGATTGGCTGTGTCCTCACCCAAATCTCATCTTGAATTGTAGCTCCCATAATCCCCATGTGTCATGGGAGGGACCCGGTGGGAGGTAATTAAATCAAATCATGGGGGCGGGTTTTTCCCATGCTGCTCTCGTGATAGCGAATAAGTCTTACAAGATCTGATGGTTTTATAAAGGGCAGTTCCCCTGCACACACTCTCTTGACTGCCACCATGTAAGATGTGCCTTTCTCTTCCTTTGCCTTCCACCATGATTGTGAATCCATTAAACCTCTTTTTCTTTATACATTACCTAGTCTGTTATTTCATCATAGCAGTATAAAAATGGACTAACACATGTTCTTACTATTACTATCCCCATTTTACAGATGGAAAAACTAAGGGCTAGAGATATCTTGTGACAGGCTCAAGCCCATATAGCTGTAAGTGGCAGCACCAGGATTTGAACCTCCATTGTCCATCACCAGAGTCTGTACCACCAGCCTCTCCTGATCCTCATCGTAATGACAAACTTTCTCCCCACTGGACTGAGGGAGAGGGCTGGGGTCTATGCTACCCTAATGTATATCTGCAGTTCCTCCTTCAGTGGGATCTGGCACAAAGAAGGTGCCAAATGCATTTTTGTTTATTGGACTTGATGAAAGGAAGGAGGTGCTGGCAAAATATCAAGGGATGCGTGATCTTTTAAAAAATGTTTTGAACCATTGCTAATTAAGCAGCTCAAGAATTGATTAAAGGGATGGAGCATAGAGCCAAGAGGAAAAAAATGCGCAAGAATGGAACTTTAATGAACCCATTCAGAGGGGTGTGTGGGCAGAGAATCACCACAGGATATGGTATCTGGCTTTTCCCAGAAAAACTAGTTCAATGACAAAATAAATGATTATAGTGACATTCCTTGCATTTTGATATTCTTAGAGTGGTGGACAAGAGGGAAACATTAGGAAAAAGAGAAAAACTAGAGTCATTGCAACATGCTGGAAGGCATCAAATACACAGACCTTTGGCTAAATAGTTGTGGTCTTTATAATTTTAGCATTGATTTGCTACTTCACTGACTATTTACTGTGTCTTTAGTATGTGTGCGTCAATGCTCTAGGGAACAAAACAAAGTTGCTGACCACCTGGAGTTTATAGATGAGCCACGCGGGCTGACACAGTAGCCACAGGCCTCAAGTGGCCACTGAGCACTTGAATGGGGCTGGTCGGGACTGAGATGTGCTGTGAGAGTAAAACACACACTGGATTTCAAAGACTTAGTTCGAAAAATGCATATAAAATATCTCAACAATTATTTTATGTTGATTACATGTTAAAATGATAATATTATGGACACACTGGGTTTAATGAAACGTACTATTATAATAAATATAATAGTATTCGTTTTCTTTTTACCTTCTTTTTTTTTTTTTTGAGATAAGATCTCACTCTGTCATCCAGGCTGGAGTGCAGTGGTGTGATCACAGCTCACTGCAGCCTTGACCTCCCTGAGATCAAGCGATCCTCCCACATGAGCCTCCTGAGTAGCTGGGACTACAGGTGTGTACCATCATGATCGGCTAGTATGACTTTTGTATTTTTAGTAGAGATGGAGTTTTGCCATGTTTCCCAGGCTGGTCTCGAACTTCTGAGCTCAAGCTCTCTGCCTGCCTTGGCCTCCCAAAATGCTGGGATAACAGCGGTGGGCCACCATGCCTGGCCTCTTTTTACCGTCTTAATATGACTCCCAGAAAATTTTAAATTCCTATGTGGCTTGCATTATATTTCTATTGGGTAGCACCGTCCTAGAGGCGTATAAGCTAGTAAATAATACATATATTAATATAATACTTCAGAGTGATGAATGCATTGAAGAAAGTGAACAGGACAAGAAAATGGAGCCATATGGGAGGTGAGGGCTCTGGCAGTGTTTCATAGGGGGCTTCTGTGGCAATTTTTTCTGAAGAGGTAATATTTGATTATCCAAAGATGCAAGGCCGGGCGCGGTGGCTCACGCCTATAATCCCAGCACTTTGGAAGGCCAAGGTGGGCAGATCACCTGAGATCAGGAGTTTAAGACCAGCCTGACCAATATGGCGAAACCCCGTCTCCACTAAAAATACAAAAACTAGCCAAGCCTGGTGGCATGTGCCTGTAATCCCAGCTACTTGGGAGGCTGAGGCAGGAGAATCGCTTGAACCTGGGAGGCGGAGGTTGCAGGGAACCGAGATCGTGCCACTCTGGGTCAAAAAAAAAAAAAAAAAGATGCAGATAAATCTTGATTCCTAGAGAAATTGCTTGGATTCTGTTTCTTCATTGTATCTCCAGCTAAAATAGTCAATGAATAATCATAGAGAAACTGAGGGAGTAAACAAAGTGGAAATAGTTTGTACCTTCTTCTGTGATGGCCTGCCAGGCTTACAAGCCAGGAATAATTACTTTCTCTTGTAAACTGTCAAGCAAATGTTCAGAGAACTATCTTATTTAGGCACAAGTAATAAAAATCTTGCAAATAGATTTTTCCTTCCCTGTAGCTATTTGTAGCTAGATTATCCATTTTTATTTAATTCTGATAAAACAACACCCATGTCTGCTGATGGAGGGGGGTGGGGAAACCATAAGCAGAACTTCATGTTCCTCAAGGGTCTAGCTTAATTCCAAACAATAATTGTGTTTCCTGTCTCAGCAGGATAAATGTACAGCAGAGGAAATTCTGTATAGACTGGGCAGAGGCACTTTTCACATTTCCCGTATGAAGAGTATGCTATTATTGGAGTAGGGTAATTTGAGCACCTCTCACAAGTATAGTATAAAAACTTAAGCCCAGATTAGAGAGTTCTGCCCAGGGGAAACGAAAGTAAACAAAAATTGAGGCAGCGAACTGTTGAAACTCTAAATGCCGTTGAACTTTGAGCATGAAGAAGCTCTTCAAACAGCGTGTGCACACAGTCAGAGAGCTGTTGTTAACTCAGATTCTATCATATACAGGTGCCCCATGTTCGTGACATGTTAATTAGGCTTGACAATAAACTCAGCGTTTGTTTCATATGAGAACAATGAGATTTTATACATGACTCAAGGGCTATATTTAGTGAATTCAAATCCAATAAAATAAATTATTTCAATGTTTCTGCATTCATATTTGGAAACCCTTAGCATATCACAGATCATATTACGCTGTTGACACCAAACCTCACACACCAAAACCTTGAAATAGACCAGATAACCTAAACTGTGGGAATTAGGACTCTTCCTACCACTTAAGAAAAAGTTCTCCTGTGTTTGCTGTGTTTCCAGAACTTGGCTTAACATGAATCAAAAGTGTGAGATCTCTTCCCCCATTCTCCACTTACTTCCCAAATGAAAAGAACATGAAAGAAAGGCCAAAAAGTATTTTCTTTATTTCCTAAAATTATTTCCACCTTTTCCTAGTGACTCTTATAGAAATGTGGCCAGTGGCTTACTGGTCGGATCCTGAGCCGATGATTCATGGCCATGAGACATTATTTCGTGAGACATTCTCTAAGGGAATCCAGGGAAAGAATTCTGTCCTAGTCACTCACATGTTATGCTTTTAAAAATGAGGTGTGGCCAGAGTTCTCAGAGATCCTTGAAGAGAACATTATTTGGGTTGTTTTTTCTGTTTGTTGGTACTTTAAAACTTAAAAACAGTTAGGATAATTCTACTCGCTGTGTGTGGACAGCACGGTATGCTTGATGATGTGCCTGGAAGAGCACAAAAAGTGGCTGTGTCTCCCCTGTCCACACACTCAAATATATCTCATCTCTCTATCTCACTCACTGTTCACGCATCTGCAAAAGTTCACAGATACAAGATTGGCTCTCCAATCAAAATAACAATGCCAGTAAAGAAAACTCAAAAGATCCAAAAACAAACATTCAAACAACAGGATCCTACGAAAATTTCATTAGACAGGAAATAGGTGCTTACAACAAAACAAAACAGAAACTCTGAAGGAAGATGAGAAAGAATACTATGAATGTGGTTAGCTAGAAAGCTATTCAACAGCTTCCTTGCTTCCCTAATATCCAGCTGTAGGAATACGCCAAGGGGAGAAAAAAAAAAATCTCTCATAGTCCTACTGAATGTAGGAAAAGTGCTATTTTGACTCCAAAGCTGAGCCGTAGATGGCAGTGAGTGGGTGGGAAGGGAATGCGAGCCGTCCCTAACAACAACAGAAAATCTTCTGCTAGTATCCGTTCCTAAACTATAAACACTCAGAGACTCCTCGCCAAGCACATAATAAAAATTTCACCTCCCCCGCCCCACCAGGGTTTCCTGTAGTTGGTGCCATTCAAATGTAAATTGTGATGAATATCAGCGTGGACTCTCCAACTTAAAGAACGCTGATTTTTTTTTTTTTTCATAAGTATCCAAAGCTTCCCACTGAGAAGAAAGCTTCATTTAGGAGATACTCAACTGGTTGAGAAATACATGTGTTTATTTCAGCAGTTTTTAGAATTGGCACAAGCATATGTAAAATGATCCACTGATAATGATCACCCTAAGGGATGTCACACCCAAACGCCTATTTTTACAAACAGAAAAGGAACAAATACAGCATTCTTTACTGAAAACTCTAAAGGAGATCCTGCATAATAAATCACAGACCTAATCTAAGAGTCAAGCAATGTTTACTCTATAAGTTGACATTCCGAAATTTTCCTACAATTGGATTAGATGGAAGAAGAGCACATATTCTTTCTTTCACTTGGGAAGTAAGCCCTAGCATAACTCTCTTTTAAAAAATGAATCATAAAGCCCCCACATCTGACAGTGGATTAGGTCATTTGTTTTGTTTCTGGGATATATTCTACCCTTCACTACAACTGGGATCTACAATTTGTTCTAACATTTTCTGGCAATTTCTCATTTGTTCAGACAAAGACCAGAAGCTTAAATCCCACTGAATTAACTGGTTGGATTACTACCAAGGTGGAACAGAGCCAGAAGGTTGAGAACATACGTGTACTCTTGGGACATAATATCTGCCTTCGCAAGGATGGTATCATTTCTCGGCCTCTCACCCACCAGTTAGCTCAACGAACTGGAAATGTTTTTCTTTCCTTTCCCTTTTTTTTTTTTTTTTTCTAATTTTTTAACAGCAGGAACAGAATAAACTGATAATAAATCAGGCAAGCAATTGTTTTTCTTCTTTTTTTTTTTTTTTTGCTTCTTGGAACATACTAGAAAATAAAAGAAACTTATTTGTTACAACACTGATATATCTACATTAACCAACAAGCCAAAAAGAAAAGGAAAGAAAAAATTAAGAAGAGACAAAGAGGGAGGAGGACGGGGAGAAAAAAAGGAGGGAGGGAGGGACAAAAGGAAGAAGGGAGGAAATTTTCTGATTCTAAAAATCTGATTTTAAAAAATCAGAAGTCACCAAAGTAGCTTTCATATTCAACTAATTGAAAAGTATGTTCAAATAATACTCCATTTGCCTAGCACTTCACAGTTTCACATACATCAGCAATTGGTTGCCTGATATCATTAATCATCTTTTATATTGGAGGAAACCAATGATTTAAAAGATCAAATGATTTAAGAATGATCATGCACCTAGTACAATATCGAGCCAAAATAAAACTTGGTATTTCAGTCTGCTATGGTTTGACTGTTTGTCACCTCCAAAACTCTCGTTGAAACTTAATTGCCAATGTGGCAGTATTGAGGGGTTGGACCTGTAAGAGGTGATTGGGGTCACAAGTGCTCTGTCCTCATTAATGAATGAATTCTTTCATGGATTAATGGGTTATTGGGTTATTATGAGAGTGGAACTGGTGTCTTTATAAGAAGAGGAAGAGATACCTCAGCTAGAATGTTCAGCCTCTTAGCCATGTGATCATGTGATGCCCTGTGCAGCCTTGCGGCTCTGCAGAGGCTCCATCAGCAAGAAGGCTCTCACCAGATGACTGTTCTCAATCAGCTTCCAGAACTGTAAGGAGTACACTTTGTTTCTTATAAATCACCCAGTTTCAAGGATTGTGTTATAAGCAATGAGTCAGACACAGTCTTAGTTAATAGTAATAGTTAATAGTTTTCATCATGACACCAGGGAGTTTTCATTTATTCTGGTTCTGCTATGATGCTTACATTAATCTCACATTTTCATAGGTATTTCCCAGTTTTTATGAACCCTCTCTCAAAATTATTTTGTGAGAAATTAAAGCACTGCACAACGTTGCAGCCACTAAAATTGTTCATGGTACAGTAACAGATCACATCTGTAGAGCCACCTCCTTCTGTTTTGCTCAGAAAACATATTGACTTGGGTGGTGGGCCTGTCTTCCTACCCAATTTCTCTTTTTTTCTTTTCTTTTCTTTTTTTCTTGAGACAGGGTCTCACTCTGTTGCCCAAGCTGGAGTGCAGTGGTATAATAATAGCACACTGCAGGCTCTATTTCTTGGGCTTAAGCAATCTTCCTGCCTCAGCCTTCCAAGTAGCTAGTCTACAGGCATGCACCACCACACCTGGCTATTTTTTTTTAATTTTATTTTTGGTAGGCACAGGGTCTCACTATGTTGCCCCAGGCTGGTCTCCAACTCTTGAACTCAAATGATCCTCCTGCCTCAGCCTCCCAAAGTGTTGGGACTCTAGGTGTGAGCCACCCTGCCGTGCCTTGCCCAGCATCTCTACCCAAGGGAAAGTACTCTTGCTTCATAGAAGTACTTCTTAATGGGGGCAATTTTGCCCACCAGAAGACATTTGGCAACATCTAGAGACATTTTTGATTGTCACAACTACAGGGAAAGGAGAGAGGTACTACTGGTGGTATCTTAGTGGGGAGAGCCCAGGGAGGTTGCTAAACATCCTGTAATGCACAGGACAGCCTCACAACAGACAATCATCCAGCCCAAGGTATCAATGTTGCCAAGGATGAAAAAGCCCACTTCACAGGAATCCTACTGAAGTCACATGACCCTGTGGGCCTACCCGCTTCCGACCCCACACCTAGGAGGGGCATGGGACCCAAACCTAGCCACCCAAGATTCCCCCTCACCAGGACATTGCCAGAGATATCAGAGAAAGTATTCTTTTATTTATTTATTTAGAGATCAAAACCTAAAGGCTGACATAAATCTGGTCCCAACAGGCTGAAAATGAAGACAGGGAGAAGGAAACAATTGACAGGGAAGGAGAGAGATCTGAAGACTGAATCAGGCCCTACCTCTTAGGCTTTTGAGCTAAATGGGCCTCTAAATTTCATTTCTGTAGGGGGATTTGTTGTAGAAGTTTTTCTTAAACTACTCTCAGTCGACTTCCGTGATTTTCAAGCAAGAGTCCTGGCTAACACAGAAGCTGGTGAGTGAGTGCTATTATAAGAACACACTAACTACATCTAACTAATATTTTGAAAAGCCTATCATTCATCAGTGTCAGTATTTCGGCTACTATTAGTAACAAATAACAATGCAGTTCATAGGTCGCATGTAAAACCTCTTACATGTTACATGTACTTTTGAAATAAGGCATTATCAGAATCACCTATTTATTTATTTGTTTGTTTGTTTGTTTTAGCTGAACAGGAAGGAGACAGACAAGGTTTTGTGGCTCATAGACCAAATCAAAGACCCAGTACTTGAAATAATTTGAGGAGTTACAGATGCCAATTTGATCCCAAATCAGATCCCAAATGACAAGGCAATTAATTGATAGACAACCTGCCATTCCATAGGAGGTTTGCCTGAGTCTTTGACTCACCTTGGACAGTTGAAGTCCAGGAGTTTTGTTTGTTTGTTTGTTTCAATAATTTTGGGGGCACAGGTGGTATTTGGTTACATGTATAAGTTCTTTCGTGGTAATTTCTGAGATTTTGGTGCACCCATCACCCGAGTAGTGTACACTGTACCCGATGTGTCATTCATCCCTCATCCCCCTCCCACCCTCCCCCCACAGTCCCCAGTGTCCATCGCATCATTCTTATGCCTTTGCATCCTCAAAGCTTAGCTCTCACTTATAACTGAGGACACACGATGTTTGGTTTCCCCTTTCTGAGTTATGAAGTCTAGGGGTTTGTTTATAAGGGATCTCTTCCAGACAGCACTTCAAGGAATCTTCACTAGTATGGTAAGAGGCACCTTAAACTCAAAATGTCCAGGAGGGTCAGGACAGGCTCTCTCTGAGACGAGATGAAGCTGAGAGGGAGGGGAGACTGAGGCAGTGAGGGAATTCAGGTGGACAGCGTACCAGAGAGCAAAATACTGCAGAGAAAGCTCCAGAGATCGGCAAAGGACCCACCAGAGGTCTTCAGCTGAGCTCTGATCGGCACACACTAGCAACACCTACCTGAGGTTGTGCAAAGACCTGGATCCCACTCTTTTTGGGTTTTTTCAGTTATTTATTGTTTAATAAATTTTTATTATTTCTCATGAGTCTGTGGGCTTCCTGGGCAATTCTGCTTCACAACAATCAACTCAGTCATATTTTCTTAGATGAGAGCATTGGATTAGAGGAAAGAGTATTGGAGCTCACACAGGCAGCCTGGACAACCTCACAATTCACAAGGCACTGGGCAGAGCCCTCAGAAGAGTCTTGCCTCAGTAGTGGAGAATAATTAGCTCTGGACTAAACACTGCTCTGATACTACTTAACACATCTTGGACCCTAAAAGGATCAAACTATTTCCAAGGAACTTAACTGCATCCCAGAACACAGCTTGAGATAATTCATAGAAACATAATATCCTGCACCCAACAAAGTAAAGTACATTCCTGGTAAACAATTTTTTTTAAAAAATTATAATTTTCTAATAGACACAGGGTCTAGCTATGTTGTCCAGGCTATTCTCAAACTCCTAGGCTGAAGCTGTCCTCCTGCCTCAGCCTCCCTAAGTGCTGGGATTACATGCACGAGCCACCGTGCCTTACTGGCAAACAGTTTTTTAAAAATTACTAGGCAATTGGCTGGGCGCAGTCTCAAAATAAATAATAAATAAAAATTAAAAAATAAAAATTATTAGGCAAGCAAAGAAGAGAGACAATATGACTGAGCCAATACTCACGAAGCACAGAATTGCCAGAAACCTCCAGAATCATGAAAAATAAAAACCATTGATGTTTTAAGCCACAAGTTTTGAAGTAGTTTGTTAAACAACAATAAATATCAGAAAAAGAACAATTTTTTCCCACTCAGATTGTTGTAATAGGCTCCAAACTAGTTTTCCTGATTCCATTCTTACCCCCAATAAACATCTTAATAGCGGCCAGGGTGATCTTTTTAATGATCTAAGCCAGGTCATACAAATCCTGTGCTCCCACCCCTCCCATGGCTCCCTATTTCCCTCAGAGTAAATATAAACATTCCTACAACCTGAGTCCCTCCAAGATCTGTCTCTTCACCTGCCCACCTGAACCATCTATTTCACCTCATTGCCAGGCTCCTCCCCATGGCCCTTTGGGCTCCAGCCACTTGGGTCTCATTCTCATTCCCTCAATATGCCCCGAAGCCTGGCTCTGACTTCAGAGCTTTTGTCCCTGCTTGGAGCCACTTTGGGGGATGCTCTTCCCTCCAGTGTCTATCCGACTGTCTTTTTGTGGGGGAACAGGGTCTTGCTCTGTCCCCCAGACTAGAGTGCAGTGGGTGCAATCGTGGCTCACTGCAGCCTCGACCTCCCACCTTGAGCCATCCTCCCACCTCAGCCTCCCAAATAGCTGGGACTACAGGTGCGCACCACCATGCCCAGCCAATTTCTTGTAATTTTTTGTAGAGTAGGGGTTCAAGTGATTCACCTTTGCCTCCCAAAGTGCTGGGATCATAGGCATAAGCCACCGCGCTGGGCCCCAGAGCTCCTTTTACCAGCAACTGACAATCTTGCTGTAAGCACGATTCCATTTGCTAAGGTTGAATCTTAAAAATATAGCCCAATAAATTATCACACGGAGCACGCCTGGGTAACTGGCAGCTAGATCAAAACAATATTTCAGCACCCCAGAAAATCCTCTCATATCCCTTTGTAGTCCACATGTAAGTTCTTGATTTTGTTTGATTTTTTTTTGTTTTTGTGGTCATTGTAGGTGCTTTGGTTTTTAGTTGTGTTTAGAGGTGCAGGCTGCAGTGAGCCAAGATGGCACCACTGCACTCCAGCCTGGGTGACAGAGGGAGACTCTGTCTTTAAAAAAAAAAAAAAAAGGTAAAATAATATAAAATGTTTTCATAAATACTTTTAATTTGAAAAGACCATAGACTAGGGCCAGGCGCAGTGGTTCACACCTGTAATCTCAGCACTTTGAGAGGCCGAGGTGGGCGGATCGCCTGAGATCAGGAGTTTGAGACGAGCCTGGCCAATATGGTGAAACCCCGTCTCTACTAAAAGTACAAAAATTACCCAGGTGTGGTGGCGCACGCCTGGCTCTTAAGCAACATTTCTGTACCTGCCCTGGGTGAGAGGGGAGCCCACTGCCCTGAAGGGCGAGTCTCTGGGCCAGGCAGCATTTACCACAAGCTGACCGAAGAGCCCTTGGGCTCTAAGGGAACATCAGTGGTAATCTGGCAGTACTCCCCATGGGCCTGTGGAGCTGGCGGCCACGTGGTCAGGCTCCTCTACCTTTGGAAAGCAGAGGGAAAAGTGGGAAGGACTGCATCTTATGGTGAAGTGTCAGCTCAGCTACAGTATGATAGAACAACAGGTAGACTTCTAAGGTTTTCAATTCTAGTCCCTGGCTCCCAAACAGCACCTGTGGACATGCCCAGGGCCTGGGGCAACTTGCCACACTGAAGGGAAGGACAAAAGCCTGGCTGGCTTTGCCATCTGCTGATTATCCAGCCCCAGGGCCTTGAGTGAACATAAGCCTTAGCCAGGGAGTTGTTACAGCAGGTCTTGGGCAAGAGCCAGTGCTATGCTGGCTTCAGGCCTGGCTCAGTGCAGTCCTAGTGGTGGTGGTCACAGCGGTGCTTGTATCACCCTATCCACAGCTCCAAGTGGCTCAGAACAGAGAGAAAGTTTCCATTTGTTTGGGAGGAGGTAAGAGAAGAGAGTTAGAGTCTCTGCCTGGTAATCCAGAGAATTCTACTGCCTCTTGTCTGAGACCATCAAGGCAATACTTCTACAAATCTGCAAGAACCACAGTGTTACTGAGCTTTGGGCCCCCTAAAGCAGACACAACCTACATCACAAGACCCAAGTCCTTTTGAATATCTAGAAAGCCTTCCCAAGGACAGGCACAGACAAACCCAGTCTGTAAAGACTACCATAAATATCTAACTCTTAAAGTGCCCAGACACCTAAGAACATCTACAAGCATCAACACCATCCAGACAAACATGGCCTCACCAAATGAACTAAATAAGGCACCTGGGACCAATCCTGAAGAAACAGAGATATGTGACCTTTCAGACAGATAATTCAAAATAACTGTTTTGAGGAAACTCAAAGAAATTTAAGATAAGAAAGGAAAGGATGCCAGGCATAGTGGCTCATGCCTGTAATCCCAGCACTTTGGGAGGCCGAGGCAGGAGGACAGCTTGAACCCAGGGCTTTGACACCAGCCTGGGGAAAATAGGGAAATGCTGTTTCTACAAAACATTTAAAAATTAGGCAAGCATGGTGGTTTACAACTCTAGTCCCAGCGCCTTAGGAGGCTGAGGTGGAAAGATCATTTGAGCCTGGGAGATCAAGGCTACGGTGAGCCATGACTGCACCACTGCACTTTAGCCTGAACAACAGAGTAAGACACTGTCTCAAAAACAAAAAAAAAAAGAGAAAGAATTCAAAATTCTATTGGGTAAATTTAACAATGATAATTGAAATAATTAGAAAGAATTACCCAGGAATTCTGGATCTGAAGAATGCAACTGACATACTGAAGAATGCATCAGAATCTTTTAACAGCAGAACTGATTAAGAGAAGAAAGAATTAGTGATCTTGAAGACAGGCTATTTGAAAATACACAGTCAGGGGCTAGGTATGGTGGCTCACACCTGTAATCCCAGCACTTTGGGAGGCTGAGGTGGGTGGATCACCTGAGGTCGGGAGTTTGAGATCAGCCTGACCAACATGGAGAAATCCCATCGCTACTAAAAATACAAACTTAGTCGGGCGTGGTGGCACATGCCTGTAATCCTAGCTACTCAGGAGGCTGAGGCAGGTGAATTGCTTGAACCCGGGAGACAGAGGTTGCAGTGAGTGGAGATCGCGCCATTGCACTCCAGCCTGAGAAACAAGAGCAAAACTCCGTCTAAAAAAAAAAAAAAAGAAAGAAAATACACAGTCAGAGGAGACAAAAAAAAAAGAATAAAAAACAACAAAGCATGACTTCAGGATCTAGAAAATAGCCCCAAAGGGCAAATCTAAGAGTTACTGGCCTTAAAGAGGAGGCAGAGAAAGAGACAGGGGTAAAAAGTTTATTCAAAGGGATAATAACAGAGAGAGACAGCTTATCAAATAATAACAAAGAGAGCTCATCAAACCTAGAGAAAGATATCAATATCCTACCACAAGAAGGTTACAGACCACCAGGCCCACTTAACCCAAAGAAGACTAACTCAAGGCATTTAATCATTAAACTCCCAAATGTCAAGGATAAGTAAGAAATACTAAAAGCAGAAAAAGAAGGGCCGGGCGCGGTGGCTCAAGCCTGTAATCCCAGCACTTTGGGAGGCCGAGACGGGCGGATCACGAGGTCAGGAGATCGAGACCATCCTGGCTGACATGGTGAAACCCCGTCTCTACTTTAAAAATACAAAAAACTAGCCGGGCGAGGTGGCGGGCGCCTATAGTTCCAGCTACTCGGGAGGCTGAGGCAGGAGAATGGCGTGAACCCGGGAGGCGGAGCTTACAGTGAGCTGAGATCCGGCCACTGCACTCCAGCCTGGGCGGCAGAGCGAGACTCTGTCTCAACAACAACAACAACAACAACAACAACAGAAAAAAAAAAAAAAAAAGCAGAAAAAGAAAAGAAGCAAATAGTCAATTGAGTTCCAATACTTTTGGCAGCAGACTTTTTAGTGGAAACCTTACAGGCCAGGAGACAGCAGCATGACATTTTAAAGTGCTGAAGGAAAAACCTTTTACTCTAGAATAGTATATCCAGCAAAAATATCCTTCAAACATGAAGGAGAAATAAAGACTTTCCCAGACAAATAAAAGCTGAAGGATTTCCTCAACACCAGACCTGCCCTGCAAGAAATGCTAATGGGAGTACTTCAGTCAGAAAGAAAAGAGGTTAATGTGCAATAAGAAAACATCTGAAGGTATAAAACTCACTGGTAAGTACACAAAAAACACAGAATATTATAATAATGTAATTGTGGTATGTAAACTACTCTTATCCCAAGTAGAAAAACTAAACAATGAACCAATCAAAAATAATAACTGCAACAACTTTTCAAGACACAGACTCTACAATAAGATATAAATAGAAACAATAGAAAGTTAAAAAGAAGAGTGGAAAAAATTAAGGTGTAGAGTCTTTATTAGTTTTCTTTTTGTTTGTTTGTTTATGCAAACAGTGATAAATTGTTATCAGATTAAAATAATGGGTTATAAGATAGTATTAGCAAGCCTCATGGTAAGTTCAAACCAAAAAACATACAATGAATACAAAAAACATACAAAAAAATAAAAAACAAGACACTAAATCCTGTCACCAAAGAAAATCATCTTCATTTAAAAAAAAGACAGGGGCCGGGCGCGGTGGCTCAAGCCTGTAATCCCAGCACTTTGGGAGGCCGAGACGGGCGGATCACAAGGTCAGGAGATCGAGACCATCCTGGCTAACACGGTGAAACCCCCTCTCTACTAAGAAATACAAAAAATAGCCGGGTGAGGTGGCAGCGCCTGTAGTCCCAGCTACTTGGGAGGCTGAGGCCGGAGAATGGCGTGAACCCGGGAGGCGGAGCTTGCAGTGAGCTGAGATCCGGCCACTGCACTCCAGCCTGGGCTACAGAGCGAGACTCCGTCTCAAAAAAAAAAAAAAAAAAAAAAAAAAAAAAAAAAAAAAAGAAAATCATCTTCATTTAAAAAAAAGACAGGGGCCGGGCGCGGTGGCTCAAGCCTGTAATCCCAGCACTTTGGGAGGCCGAGACGGGCGGATCACAAGGTCAGGAGATCGAGACCATCCTGGCTAACACGGTGAAACCCCGTCTCTACTGAAAATACGAAAAACTAGCCGGGCGAGGTGGCGGGCGCCTGTAGTCCCAGCTACTCGGGTGGCTGAGGCAGGAGAATGGCATAAACCCGGGAGGCGGAGCTTGCAGTGAGCTGAGATCCGGTCACTGCACTGCAGCCTGGGCGACAGAGCGAGACTCTGTCTCAAAAAAAAAAAAAACAACATAAAAAAAAGACAGGAAGGAAAGAAAGAAGGAAAACCACAGAACAACCAGAAAACAAAGAACAAAATGCCAGGAGTAAATCCTTACTTATCAATTAAAAAAAAAAAAATACCTAATTGATCTGTTGACTATAAGAGACCCACTTAACCTCTAAAGACACACATAGAGCCGGGCGTGGTGGCCCACACTTGTAATCCCAGCATTTTGGGAGCCAGAGGCAGGTGGATCACCTGAGGTCAGGAGTTCAAGACCAGCCTGGTCAAATTGGTGAAACCTCATCTCTACTAAAAATATAAAAAATTTGCCAGGTGTGGTGGCAGCGCCTGTAATCCTAGCTACTCAGGAGGCTGAGGAAGGAGAATTGCTTGAACCCAGGAGACTGAGGCTGCAGTGAGCTGAGATCACACCACTGCACTCCAGCCTGGGCCACAGAGTGAGATTTCATCTCAAAAAAATAAAATCTAAATAAATAAATAAAAAGACACACACAGAATAAAAATAAAGAGGTGGAGAAAGATATTCCACGCTAATTGAAACCAAACAAAGTATAGGAGTAGTTATACCTATATCAGACAAAATAGATTTCAAGTCAAAAAGTTTAAGAAGAGACAAAGAAAGTCACTATATAAGGATAAAGGGATCAATCCCAGCAAGAAGATATAATAATTGTAAATATATATGCACCTAACACTGGAGCACCCAAATATATAAAGCAAATATTATTAGAGCTAAAGAGAGAGCTAAGCCCCAATACAATAATAGCTGGAGACTTCAGCACTCTATTTTCAGCACTGTACAGTTCTTTGTTGACAGAAAGTAAACAAAGAAACATTAGACTTAATCTACACTGTAGTCCAAATGGACATAATAGGTATTTACAGAACAGTTTATTCAACAGCTGCAGAATACACATTCTTTTCCTCAGCACGTAGATTATTCTCAAGGATAAACCATATGTTAGATCACAAAACAAGTCTTAAAACATCCAAAAAACATTGAAATAATATCAATCTCCTTCTCTGACCACAGTGGAATAAAACTAGAAACCAATAACAAGAGGAGTTTGGGAAACTATACAAATACATGGAAATTAAACAATAAGCTACTGAATGACCAGTGGGTCAATGAAGAAATGAAGAAGGAAATTGAAATATTTCTTGAACCAAATGATAATGAAAACACAACATACCAATGCCAATCCTACTCAAGCTATTCCAAAAAATAAAAAAGTAAGGAATCCTTCCAATCTCATTCTATGAGGCCAGTATTAACCTGAAACCAAAACCAAAGACATACCCAAAAAAAGGTAACTACAGGCCACTATCTCTGATCAATATTGATGCCAAAATTCTTAACAAAATACTAGTGAACCAACTTCAACAAAATGTTAAAAAGATCATTCATCATGACCAAGTGGAATTCATCCCTGGAATGCAAGGATGGCTTATACACAAATCAATGTGACAAATCACATCAACAGAATGAAGGACAAACATTATATGATCATTTCAATTGATGCTGAAAAGGTATTTGACAAAATTCAACATCCCTTAATGATTTACAAAAAAAAAAGCCTCAAAAAAAGGGGGATAGAAGGAACATATGTCAACATAATAAAAGCCACATATGACAGTATTATATGGAATGGAGAAAAATGGAAAACCTTTCCTCAAAGATCTGGATCATGACCAGGATGTCCACTTTCACCACTGTTATTCAACATAGTACCGGAAGTCCTAGCTAGAGCAATCAGACATCAGATGTATGTAACATACATCCTATGTTTTAGCACTAAATCAGGTGGAATTTGGCTCTTTATATCAAAAAGTAAACTAAAGGACATGACAGTATATCAACATAAATGTCAAAATGTTAACAGTACTGTAGATTGCGTTACAGTTAATTTTCACCTTTATCTTTTTAAATTTAATCATACGTTTCTGATTTGTTTTTCTTTTTTTTTTTTTTTTTTTTTTTTTTTGAGAGGGAGTCTCACTCTGTCACCCAGGCTGCAGTGCAGTGACATGATCTCAGCTCAGTGCAACCTCTGCTTCCTGGGATTAAGCAATTCTCCTGCCTCAGCCTCACAAATAGCTGGGACTACAGGTGTGTGCCACCATGCCTGGCTAATTTTTTGTATTTTTTGGTAGAGATAAAGGTTTCACCATGTTGGCCAGGCTGGTCTCAAACTTCTGGCCTCAGGTGATCTACCCACCTCAGCTTCCCAAAGTGCTGGGATTATAGTTGTAAGCCACTGCTCCCAACCTCTGATTTTTTTTTTTTTTTTTTTGAAACAGAGTCTTTCTCTGTTTTCCTGGCTGGAGTGCAGTAGCATGATCTCAGCTCACTGCAACCTCTGCCTCCCAAGTTCAAGCAATTCTCTGCCTCAGCCTCCCGAGTAGCTGGGATTACAGGTGCATGCCACCACACCCGGCTAATTTTTTGTATTTTTAGTAGAGACGGGGTTTCACCATCTTGGCCAGGCTGGTCTTGAATTCCTGACTTCGTGATCCACCCGCCTCGGCCTCCCAAAGTGCTGGGATTACAGGCGTGAGCCACTGCGCCCAGCCAGGATCTCTGATTTTTTTAATGGTAAGTAAGTATTCATAGGATTGGGGAAATTTTTTGGACTAGTTTTAATGTGGTTGGAGCAGGACCGTTGCTGGATTGTTGAGGGGAATGACAGACCCATAAAGGGCAATCCTCCTCCTTGGTTACATATTATGGAACTATGCTGTCAAGAGTTTAAGATGTTCCTGTCATTGCACCGAAACCTTCATAGTAACTATGAATTGCCCTGCCAGGCCTCAGGCATTTCATATGGATTAACTCAATTCTGTTCAACAGTTCTACTGGATTGGATAATCATTCCCATTTTACTGATAGGAAATCTGAGGTCTGAAAAGGCCTAGGTTGTGTAGCCAATTGTTAGAAGTGCCATTCACTGTAACACAAATTTCTGTTGACAGTGACCTGATATCAGTTTCTCTTTTTGCCATCTTTAGTTTTCATCCCAGCTTCTTCTCTCCATCTCCATCCAAGCGCGTCCTTGTACATGTACGCAGGTGTGCTCACGGACCATCCAAGTGCGTCCTTGTACATGTACGCAGGTGTGCTCACGGACCATCCAAGTGCGTCCTTGTACATGTATGCAGGTGTGCTCACAGACCCTGTGGTGGAAAGACTGTGAGCCTCCTTCCTGATCTTCACGTTCCAATACGATTTTTTGTTTGTTTGTTTGTTTGTTTGTTTTGAGACAGAGTCTCACTCTTTCACCCAGGCTGGAGCACAATAGTGTGATCTTAGCTCACTGCAACCTCTGCCTCCCAGGTTCAAGCAATTCTCCTGCCTCAGCCTCCCAAAAAGCTGGGATTACAGGCGCCTGCCACCACGCCTGGCTAATTTTTGGTGTTTTTAATAGAGACGGAGTTTCGCCATGTTGGCCAGGCTGGTCTCGAACTCCTGCCCTCAGGTGATCCACCCTCCTCAGCTTCCCAAAGTGCTGGGATTACAGGCTTGAGCCACCGTCTCCAGCTCAGTAAGATTTAGAAAGCCAGTAGGATGGTTGTTTCAGGGAAATGAATTGGAATCGCAGCACCTCCTCTGATTTGCTGAATTAGAATCGCAGCACCTCCTCTGATTTGCTGTGTAAAACTTGACAGGTCATTTAGCCTCTGAGTTTCAGATTCCCCATCTGTAAAATGAGGGTGATAAAAGTGCCTGTGGCATAGCCCTCTTGGGAAAATTGCAGGACATCAAGTATAAAAAGCCTTTAGTGTGTTGCCTTGCTTTCATAAATGCAATCTATTACTATTACTGTTTTATTTTTATGAAAAAAAAAAAGACTCCAAGGGAAAGTTTGATAACAGACTCATTGAGACTAAAAGAGTTACACCATTTGAACCAAGAATTCTAGGGTTAGAAACCTGTGAATATACTCAAATATAGCCAACATCAAGAGATATGACCGCCGGGCGTGGTGGCTCACGCCTATAATCCCAGCACTTTGGGAGGCTGAGGAGGGCGCATCACGAGGTCAGGAGATCGAGACCATCCTGGCTAACATGGTGAAAACCCATCTCTACCAAAAATACAAAAAATTAGCTGGGCGTGGTGGCGGGCGCCTGTAGTGCCAGCTACTTGGGAAACTGAGGCAGGAGAATAGAGTGAACCCGGGAGGCGGAGGTTGCGGTGAGTGGAGATTGCACCACTGCAATCCAACCTGGGCGACAGAGCGAGACTCCATCTCAAAAAATAAAAATTAAAAAAAAAAATTAAAAAAAAAAAAGCTATGACCAGGAAGACCACACTGGTAGTTAACATATAGGATGGTTTCCATACTGCTTAGTCAACAGCTGCCCTTCAGTGCCTCTCCCTGGAATCATCTAGGGCTTCCTAGGATCCAACAACTAACTAAAGGGTTAACACACAGCTTTACAGTGGACCTCTCTACCCCTGCTTCTTGAACCACACCTAACTATTTGGAAGCTGCCTCCCACCCTCATCTCCTTCACAAGCACCAGGAACTTATTTGTGTGATTCCATGCCCTTTTTTTTTTTTTTTTTTTTTGAGACAAGGTCTCACTATTTCCCAGACTGAAGTGCAGTGGCACGATCTGAGCTCACTGCAACCTTAACTTCCTAAGGTCAAGGAATCTTCCCACCTCAGCCTCCGTAGTAGCTAAGACTATAGGCACACCCCATCCTGCCCAACTAATTTTTTTTTGTATGTGTATTTTTGTAGAGACAGGGTTTCACCATGGTGCCCAGGCTGGTTTCAAACTCCTGGGCTCAAGCAATCCACTAACCTCAGCCTCCCAAAGTGCTGGGATTATGTATTCTTTTTATGGCATAAATCTGTTTGCAATCTAAATGCTTCATAATGGAAGACTAGTTAAAAAATTTAAGACATGTTCCTCCTGTTGAATATTACACGGACTTATAAAAAAGAATGAATTAGCACTAATATGTAGGGATTAAAGACATAGGATATATTATTTAGCAACAAAAGCAAGTCACAAAAGCATATGTATTGTATAATCTCATTGTGCGAAGCAAAGTGAGCACATTTATGGGTGAATATATCTATATAAAACACAACTGTACATAGTTTTTTATTATTATTTAGAAAGACTAAACATTAGCAGAACAAAGACTACATCTATTCATATAGCTTGCGTGTGTGGAGGACATTTCTGTCTACCTTTGGTAGGCATTGTTACTTTAGATATTGTTACTTCTGAGGTGTGGAGCTGAATGCAGGTGATGAATGTTCAGACAGTGTTTTTTTTTCTTTTTTCAACTTTCACTTTAGAATCAGGGAGTACTGTGCAAGTTCAGACAACTTTTATGTCTCACTTTATACTTCTGTCCTGTTGAAATGTTTGGCCCTGAGTATGTGCTGCTAGTATTACTACGTTGCTGTTGTTGCTTTGTAGTGGACAGACTCTGAAAAGACTGTGGAATATTCTGGCCACTGAAAAGGAACAACTTGGCAAGAGTGGCTTCCCAGAGCCTGGGTGGATGGCCTGCAGCCTACCTCCCCAGTCCTGGGACGCTGAGTGCTTGCAACGTGCATGGGAAATGCAGGGTTAATACCCCTTCCCAGGCAGCCTGCTGCCATTGCCTGCAATCCTGTAATTAGGCTAATTACACAGTAGTTTCACAAGTAGGGTGGAAATGTAATTGGCAGCAGGCACCTGAGCTCTCAAAGGTAGAACCTAGAAGGCAGCAGCCTCTGGAGGAGGTGGAGGAGGCAGATGAGGAGAGGAGCTAATTGTGGGGGCTTTATCTAAAAGGATTCTCTTTCCAGACTTCAGAGACTATTCCCAGCAAAGTGGCCCCACTGTGCATTCAAAGGACTGCAACCATGAATGAATCAGTGCAGAAAATGGGTAAGAAACAAAGTGGGGGCTCTGCAATCACTAAATTTTTATAAAAGGGGGTTTCTCCATTCATTGAGCAAAAAAGGGGCCTCTATTCATTGAATAAATATTACTGGGTTCTTTCAGTGTGGGAAGCTCTTTGACAAGCCTTGGGGATCAAAGGGAGCACCTTCAAGGAGCTACAGGCCGGTAGACATGAGTCTGTTGAATTATGGACCTGGTCCTAGCTATTTTATAGTAACATCTAACATCTACTGAGTACCCAATATGTGCCAAGCACTGAACCTACTATGTGCCTGGTCCTAGCTATTTTATAATAACATCTAACATTTACTGAGTACGTACTATGTGCCAGGATTTATTTATTTATTTATTTTTATTTATTTATTTATTTATTTATTTATTTATTTTATTTATTTTTGAGATGGAGTCTCACTCTGTCTCCCAGGCTGGAGTGCAGTGGTGCGATCTTGGCTCACTGCAACCTCTGCCTCCCGGGTTCAAGCAATTCTCCTACCTCAGCCTCCCAAGTAGCTGGGATTACAGGCACACACCACTCACCCAGCTAATTTACCTACTTTTAGTAGAGATGGATTTTTGCCATATTGGCCAGGCTGGCCTCGAACTCCTGACCTCAGGTGATCTGCCCACCTCAGCCTCCCAAAGTGCTGGGATTACAGACATGAGCCACTGTGCCCGGCCCAGACTTTTCTTACATTCATTCATTCATTCAACCTACACTTCTTAATGAGACAAACACTACCATTTCACTGGGTCTAGAACATATTTTTTTTATCTTTTAACTAGGTTTGCCAGAGTTAGCAAACAAAATACAGGACTCTAATTACATTTGAAATTAAGATGAATGATGAATAACTTTTTAGTATATATATGCCCCAAGTAGTACATTTTAAATAGAATATACTTATCCTGGCCCAGCGTGGTGGCTCAAGCCTGTAATCCCAGCATCTTGGGAGGCTGAGCCGGGCGGATTACGAGGTCAGGAGATCGAGACCATCCTGGCTAACACGGTGAAACCCCGTCTCTACTAAAAAATACAAAAAATTAGCCGGGCGAGGTGGCGGGCGCCTGTAATCCCAACTACTCAGGAGGCTGAGGCAGGAGAATGGCGTGAACCCGGGAGGCGAAGCTTGCAGTGAGCTGAGATCCGGCCACTGCACCCCAGCCTGGGTGACAGAGCGAGACTCCGTCTCAAAAAAAAAAAAAAAAAAGAAAAGAAGACTTTAAAATTATCAAGTCTGGGCCAGGCATGGTGGCTCATGCCTGTAATCCCAGCGCTTTGAGAGGGCAAGGTGGGCAGATCACCTGAGGTCGGGAGTTCGAGGCCAGCCTGGCCAACACAGTGAAACCCCATCTCTACTAAAATTACAAAATTTAACCAAGCATGGTGGCGCGTGCCTGTAATCCCAGCTACTTGGGAGGTCAAGGCAGGACAATGGCTTGAACCTGGGAGGCAGAGGCTGCAGTGAGCCAAGACCATACCATTGCACTCCAGCCTGGGCAACAAGAGCAAAAACTCCATCTCAAAAAATAAATAAAATAAAATAATCAAGCCTGCGTTCAAATCCCAACATTCATCCATCCAACAAATATGTATTGAGGCCTCCTATGTGCCAGGCACAGTTCTAGAACTAGAGATATAGCAGGGAAGAAAATAGGAAAAAAATATATATATATACATATATATATATATTGCCCTAATGGAGTTTAACCTGATAGTGTTGAAGGCAGAAAATGAATACTTACATTACATAGTATGTTCGAAAGTGATTAAAAAAAAAAAAATCTATGGAGAAAAATGAAGCAAACAAGGGAGGGAAACAGAAGGTGATGGGAGCTGTGATGTTAAGTGGGCGGGGGAGTCCAGTATAGTTCTCAGTGAAAAGGTGATATTTGAACAAAGACTGGAAGGAGATAAGAGGAAGTCATGCAAAGATCTTAGGCAACAGCATCCCCCACAGAGGGTCAGTGACAAGGCCCTGAGGCCAGAGCACATGTGGGATGTCTGAGGAAGTCAAGGAGACAGGTGTTGAATGAAAGAGAGGGAGAGATGAAGTCAGCTGGGCTATGGGGAGCAAAGGGGGACCCTGTAGCGCCATTTTACAGAGTTTGACTTTTACCCTGAGGATAACAGGAAACTTGCCAACTGTGTGGTCTTGGGCAGGTGAATTGATCTGAGCTTTCCAGATTTTTCCTCTTCTGTAAAATGGAGCTGATAAGATGACCTACCTTGTGGAGCAGTTTTATGAATTAACTGAGAATTATAATGACCAGTATGCGAGGACGACACACGCCCGGCTGCTGGGTTTACTCTTTTTATTTTTATTTGTACTGGTTTTTTGTTTGTTTCTGAGACAGGGTCTCACTCTGTCACCCAGCCTGGAATGCAGTGACACAGTCACAGCTTACGGAAGCCTCAACCTTCCGAGCTCAAGGGACCCTCCTCCTGAGTAGCTGGGACTACAGGCATGCACCACCATGTCCAGCGAATTTATTTATTTATTTATTTATTTATTTATTGTAGCGACAAAGTTTCACCACGTCACCTAGGCTGGTCTCGAGCTCCTGGGCTCAAGTGATCTGCCTACCTCGGCCTCCTAAAGTGCTGGGATTACAGGCATAAGCCGCCATGCCTGTCCTATTTTTATTTAATTTAATTTACTGTTATTTATTTAATTATTTTCGAGAGGGTTTTACTGTGTCGCCCAGGCTGGAGTGCAGTGGTGCAATCTCAGCTCACTGCAACCTTCACCTTCTGGGCTCGAGCCATCCTCCCACTTCAGCCTTCCAAGTAGCTGGGACTACAGGCATGTGCACCTAGCTAATTTTTTTTTTAATTTTTGTAGATACAGGATTTCACTCTGTTGCCCAGGCTTGTCTTGAACTTCCGAGCTCAGGCAGTCTGCCTGCCTGCCTCAGCCTCCCAAAGTGCTGGAATTATAAGTGTGAGCCACTGCGCTAGCCCTGGGTTTATTATATCAAATATCAAACTTTCTTTGCCCTTTGGCAAGTACCTGGTTTTGTTCATGGGCCCGAAGGAAAGCATATATAAGTATACAAATTACGCTATATGTGTGGCTCATGCAAAGTGGAAAGAATTTTAATATCCTGATTGATTTGCTGCCTCATTTATTCACTTCACAAACATTTCTTAAGTGCCTCTTCATGCCAGCTTCCGTGCCCCAGGCACTGGGAATTGGAGGAAGAAAGGACAGAGCTTCAGACTCAGGAGAGTTTTGCCTAGAGCTTGGGCTGTCACTGGTGGCCCATGGAGTGGATTTATTCTGTGAATGTGTGTGATTTATCACTTCTGAATGGAGTCATTTTAAAATCTGGAACAATTGCAGCCTTTAAAGATAGACATATGTCAAAAAAAAAAAAAAAGAAGTCCAGATTTCCAGTTCTCTTGAAAAATCAGGAGCTCTGTCTACCCTGAGCCCACATTCCCCATAGAAACCAGGCCAGGCCTGAGCAGCGCTGCACCCTTGGACCCAGCACAGGCTTCCCGGTTCACTCTGGTGCCATCGTTCCCAGTTCCTCACCCCCAACCCACTTGGTTCATTTCTTAGCCTTCTGTGGATATTGAGCATTCTAAGCATTTGTGTTTTGACCTCCGGGAAAAGTATTACAGTGGATGTAAGAGGCAGGCACAAAGAAGGCCGTGATGACTCCGCTGGAGATCTCCGGGATGGCATTGCAGAGGGAGGGATGGCAGAACTGAGATTTGGATACACAGTTCAGGAGGCAGGTCAAGGTATTCCAGGCAGAGGCACCACTTGTGCAAAAGCAGAGGAGCAAGCAGGTTTTAACCACTATCAGTTTCATTCGCTGCTCGTGGATGCCATAGTCAGATGAGGTCGTTTTCCAATGCAATATTCTCCGTGAGTGCCAGGGTTAAGCGGCTGTCAGTTTGCAAATGAAAACACAAATGGGAAAACTGTATACATTACAGTTGCACCATGAAACACACTCAAATTGCATGAGTTTTGCAAAAGAGATGGAACAAAGAAAAGGGACGGGGAGGGAGAACAATGTAATGCATGCAGCTTAGGGTTAGGATTAGTTCATCACTGGGTGTGCATCCTGGGGTGAGCTGGAGGTCAGAGGCATGAATCCCTGGTTTCCTCAGTGGGGTCCTGGCTCCTTTTTATCTCTCACGGTGACAACTTCTCACTCCGCTGTGTGTCATTGTAGGGTTTAAAGGTACAGAAATTTTGAATGATAGGACCCCAAAACACAACCCACCTTCGACATTTGATGCTGAACAGAAGAAATAGTGAAATGTAACAAAACTCAGGATAAACTGGTGATGTTAGACATTGTGATCTCATATGTGTTGTTGTTTACTATAAGAGTACTTCAGAGTAAATAACGTGACCAGGAGCAGTGGCTCACGCCTATAATTCCAGCACTTTGGGAGGCTGAGGCAAGCAATTCATTTGAGCCCAGAAATTCAAGACCAGCCTGGGAAACACAGGGAGACTTTGTTTCTCCAAAAACAACTTTAAAAATTAGCCTGATAAGGCCAGGCACGGTGGCTCACGCCTGTAATCCCAACACTTTGGGAGTCCGAGGCGGGCAGATCACGAGGTCAGGAGTTCAAGACCAGCCTGACCAATATAGTGAAACCCTATCTCAACTAAAAATACAAAAATTAGCCAGGCGTGGTGACGTACACCTGTAATCCCAGCTACTCAGGAGGCTGAGGCAAGAGAATCGCTTGAACCCAGGAGGTGGAGGTTGCAGTGAGCCAAGATTGCACCACTACACTCCAGCCTGGGCAACAGAGGGAGACTCCGCCTCAAAAAAAAAAAAAAAAAAAAAAATTAGCCCAACATGGGTGGCATGCACCTGTAGTTCCGCTTCGTTGGGAGGCTGAGGTGGGAGCATCACTTGAGCCCTGGAGTTCAAGGCTGCTGTGAGCCATGATCCCACCACTCCACTTCAGCTTGGGTGACAGGGTGAGACCCTGCCTCCAAAAAAAAAAGTCTCCAGAGTGAATAATGTGAAGCGGGAGGAAGTGTGTATTAATAAACTTGAATTTGCAACCCAGAGTCAGTATTTAAAGTATGCTAATCAGGAACCCACCCGGTGGTGGTAGTTGCTTAAGCATTTCAGATGTTACAGGACCCTGCACCAGAGGGTTTGCTGGAAAGGATACTAGAAATAATTTTCACTGCTGAAAGGAGTGGTGTTCAAGATACAATTGGATAGAATGTGTGGGAGATCGGGTGTGGTGGCTCACACCTGTAATGCCAGTAATTTGGGAAGCCAATGCAGGAGGATTGTTTGAGGCCAGGAGTTTGAGACCAGCCCTGGCAACACAGTGAGATCACATCTCTACAAAAGTTTAAAAATTAACTGGACATGGTGACATGCACCTGTAGTCCCAACTACTCAGGAGACTGACGTGAGAGAATTGCTTGATTCCAGGAGTTCAAGGCTGCAGTGAGCTAAGATTGAGCCACTGCACTCCAGCCTGGGCAACAGAGTAAGACCCTGCCTCAGAAAAAAAAAAATGAAAGAAAGAAGGAAGGAAGGAAGGAAGGAAGGAAGGAAGGGAGGGGAGGAGGGAGGAAGGGAGGGTTCCATTATCCTTGCATGGTATAAGAATACAGCAGTCTCCACCTGTTAAGACCTCTGGAGCTGTGTTAGAGATATTTATTTTCAATATAATTTGTTTAATTGTAAGTTTATATAACAATTTTAATAATGGCTATGTTTAACAATCAGATCACAAAATTCCTGGAAATTTAACAGTTGGCTCTGGTGAGCCTGAGAGAACCGACTCCAGCTCCCTGCTGCTGGGCCTGGGCTGCTCTGCCTAACCCTCTCTGCCTGTTGGCGCTCGATCATCTTTCAGATCTCGGCCAAGCAGTACTTGGTTAAAGAATTCTCAGCGCATTCTACCACAGCTCGTCACACTTGGGTTAGTTAATTCTATGTGTGATTATTGTTTGATTGTCGCCTTGACCACTTACAATGTCGGCTCCACGAAAGCTGGGGCTTTCATCTATGTTTGTCCTGTCCCCTCCTGTGTCTCCCATGCCACTCACAGGGCCTGGTACACACGAGGTGCCCAATTAACGTCCATTTAAGAAAGAAATGTTCTGGGCGTGGTGGCTTATGCCTGTAATCCCAGCACTTTGGGAGGCCAAGGAGGGCAGATCACCTGAGGTTAGGAGTTCGAGACCAGCCTGGCCAACATGGCAAAACCCTGTCTCTACTAAAAATATAAAAACTAGCCACGCATGGTGGCGTGTGCCTGTGGCCCTAGCTACTCGGGAGGCTGAGGCAGGAGAATCGCTTGAGTCCAGGAGGCGGAGGTTACAGTGAGCTGAGATCGTGCCACTGCACCCCAGCCTGGGCAATAGAGAATCCTACCTACATGTGCAAGTCTTGGTGATGTTAGGGAGAAATTATATAAAATTTTGCACATAAAGAGTGAATGATTTGTTTACTAACTGGCCCATTTCTCAACTCTTTGCAGTGGTTCCATCTTTTTGTACCATGCACCCTGTTGGCTGTGTGAGGAAGCCTGTGATCCCATTCTCAGGACAAAAAATGCGCAGGCTTGCAAAGAAATCCAATCACATCCAAATGCAGTTCCCCTAAAAATGTTAAAACAAAGTATAATATGGTAATATGTGTGCATTTTTATTAACACATTAAGTGACAAGATGCAGTGGGGACTCTCACAACTGTCATTTTGAAATAGCAATAACTATAAAGGATACTTCCTATTATTTGTAACTCTGGTGTAATATGAAAATATCTGGTTTCCATTGGCAACAAAGTCTCAAGGACTGCTAATTCTGCTGTGATTTGCCTATATTCAAAAGGTGGAAAATAGGTCAGGCGTGGTGGCTCACGCCTGTAATCCCAGCACTTTGGGAGGCCGAGGTGAGCAGATCATGAGGTCAGGAGTTCGAAACTAGCCTGGCCAACATGGCATGACCCTGTTTCTACTTAAAATACAAAAATCAGCCGGGCGTGGCAGCACACGCCTGTAATCCCAGCTACTCAGGAGGCTGAGGTACAAGAATCGCTTGAGCCTGGCAGGCAGAGGTTGCAGTGAATCGGGATGGTGCCACTAAACTCCCGCGTGGGTGACAGAGCGAGACTCTGTCTCAAACAAAAAAAAAAAAAAAAAAGGAAAAGAAAGAAAATAGAAAAATGAGAAAATGCAGATTAGAGTGTATGTGTGTTTTTGTTTGTCTGTTAATCAATGTATCATAAAGTCCATCCCAGGATTGCTTGGGAGTCTGTGGACACCAGGTAAAGGATTCCGGTGGAGAGATCAATTAATCCAAGGGTTCCAGGAGATGCAGATCAAAGACCTCCACACAAGAAAGAGGCCACACAGATAAAGAGCCCAGGACCTGCTGTCAGACCTCCCCAGATTCATATTCTTATGCTTGCCCCTCATAAGCTGGGTGACCTCCGACAAGTTCCTTATTTACTCTGAGCCTGAGTGTCCTCGCCCGTAAAATGGGTCTAAAAATGACCACCCCCAAGGAAGATCACGATGCTGAAATGACTCAGAACAGTGCCTGGCATGGAAGAGCTGCTGGGAAAATAATAGCCACTATTTCTATATCAGTTATGCCAGTTCTTTTTGACCTAAGAAACTCCAGCGCTTTTAATACAATCAAACTGGGTTATTGATGACTTACAGAGGAGACCCTAGGCAGGTAACTATTGAACCTTGAAAACTGTAACACAGACACAGAGTAGAGAGTCCATTTATCTCAACTGGATTCTTCTCAGTGGACTTCGAGCTTCTTATCAGAAAAACACTTTGATGAGAGAGCTTAGAGCTTAACAGCCTAAGAGCAACTCAAACATGCGCCAGAGGCTTGCTGAGGAGGCCCGCCCTCCAGATTCGGCAAATAGATACACTGGGGTGAGCCTGCAGCCCAATTTGCCCAGGACTGTCCTGGTTAATGCTTGCGGTCCCCATATGATTATTAATAGTATCTGTTTTATCCATACGAGTGTCCCAATTTGGATGATCCTATAGATGGTCACTGTTGATAAGGACCACGGCTGCCTTCTCCCTTAGCTGCCAAGCTGTTTATAGGATATTGTTTCTCCTTAGCAGAATTCAGAAAGTAAGTTTGGACCCTCTGGAATTCTGGTCCTTTTCTTCCAGGTTTCAGGCATCATTATTGCATATGAGCTTTGAAGTCCAAGTAACCTAGAATTAGAATGACCAGACATCCTGGTTTCTTTGACTTTGGATTTTATTTTAAAGTGGGAGGGGAGTTATTGAAGGGGTGATTATATATCTGTTCACTTAATCCTTATATTTACATATTAATAGGCCAGGTTTGGTGGCTCTCACTTCTAACCCCAGGACTTTGGGAGGCTGAGGCAGAAGGATCACTGAGCTTGGGAGATTGAGACCAGCCTGGACAACATAGTAAGATCCCCATGTCTACCAAAAATTTAAATAATTTAGCCAGGTGTGGGGGCGCACACATGTAGTTCCAGCTACTCAGGAGGCTGAGGTGGGAGAACCATTTGTGTCCGGGAGGTTGAGGCTCAATGAGCCATAATCACACCACTGCCACTATACTCCAGCCTGGGCGACCGAGTGAGAACCTATCTCAAAATAAAAATAAAAATATTATCATACTTAATAATAACACTCTGGGGGTAAACATTGTTATTCACATTGATGCATGAGAAAAGTAAGAGGCCAGGTGCGGTGGCTCAAGCCTGTAATCCCAGCACTTTGGAAGGCTGAGACGGGCGGATCGCGAGATCGGGAGATTGAGACCATCCTGGCTAACCCGGTGAAACCCCGTCTCTACTAAAAAATACAAAAAACTAGCCGGGCGAGATGGCGGGCGCCTGTAGTCCCAGCTACTCGGGAGACTGAGGCAGGAGAATGGCGTAAACCTGGGAGGCGGAGCTTGCAGTGAGCTGAGATCTGGCCACTACACCCCAGCCTGGGCGACAGAGCAAGACTCCGTCTCAAAAAAAAAAGAGAAAAGTAAAGCCCGCAGAGAAAAAGTAACCTGTCCAGGGCCGCACAAATGGTAAACAATGGAGTCTGGACTTGATTCCAGACCACCTGACCAACTGCCCTGATTTGCAGATCCTCTGAGCTCGACCAAAGAAATGAGCACAAAAAACCTCTCTGTGCCTGCAGGTGTGACATTCTCAACCCTGTCTTTACTACAGCTGCCACATCCCAGCGTTCCATGACAGACAGTGGAGCCCGCCTAAGCCACCTTGCTTGCCATGGGGTTTGGCTCCATGACCTTGATGTGAGCTCATAGATTTGTTTGCAGTTGTGAAAATTAAATGAGAGAACGAGATTTCATTGTGTGCGTGGAGTGTGTGTTTGTGTTGGGGGAGGGAGGAGAACGAGTGATTTTTAAATTCAGCCTAAAATTAAATGCACATCGGATGCATGCCAAACGGACTCTACAACCACCAGACTTCAAGTTTCAACAGTTTCCAAGTCCTTCTTTCTTTGTCGTTGTTTTTTGTTTGTTTGTTTGTTTTGAGACAGAGTCTCACTCTGTCACCAGGCTGGAATGCAGTGGTGCGATCTCGGCCCACTGCAAACTCTGCCTCCCAGGTTCAAGCAATTCTCCTGCCTCAGCCTCTTGAGTAGCTGGGATTACAGGCGTGCACTACCACGCCCAGCTAATTTTTGTATTTTTAGTAGAGACGGGGTTTCACTATGTTGGCCAGGATGGTCTCGATCTCCTGACCTCATGATCCGTCTGCCTTGGCCTCCCAAAGTGCTGGGATTGCAGGCGTGAGCCACTGCACCCGGCCTACACACCCTTCTTCTGCCAAGTGCTATGCTAGGTTCTAGGAGAAGAAGAGGGATGTTGCTCATTCATCTGCTATGCATGGTCCACTATGTTCCAGGGTGGGAGACGTGTACAGGGGTGAGCAGCTCCAACCTTCAGGCCACTTATATTCCCAGGTGGAGGTGATAGATAGGCAAATGCGTGTACTCTGGTTGTTGAGGATGTGGAGCAATTGGACTCCGCCTGTACCACTTGTGGTCACGTAAAATGGTATGGCCACTTTGGAGAACATTCTGGCAGTTCCCTGTTTGGTTAAATATAGAGTTACCATATCACCCGGCAATTCCACTCCTAGGTATTTTACCCAAGAGAAATGAAAACACATGTTCACACAAAGACGTGCACATGAATGGTTATAGCAGCAATAGTTACAATAGACAGAAGGTGGAAACAACCCAAATGTCCATTACAGGATGAATGGATAGACATACAGGATGAATGGATAGACAAAATGTAGCATATGCAGACAGTTGCTCATCCACAGAAAGAAATGAGGTTCTGACACATGTCGTAATATGGATGAACCTTGACCATTACAGTAAGTGAAAGAAGCCAGTCACAAAGACCACGTATTATATAATTCCATTTATATGACATGTTCAGAATGGGTAAATCATTAGGGACAGAAAGTAGGCCAGTGGTTGTTTAGGGATGGGAGGACAGTGAAGGAAGAGGGTAATAACGGAAGGGTTTGGGTTTTCTTGAAGTGATGAGCTCGTGATCCACCCGCCTCAGCCTCCCAAAGTGCTGGGATTACAGGCATGAGCCACCGCTCCCGGCCTAAATTTGTGTGTGTGTGTGTGTCTGTGTGTGATAAAATGTACAAAGCATGACATTTACCGTTTTAAACCAGTGTGTAATTCAGTGGCATTTTAAGTATAGTCATTAAGTATAGTCAGGAGAATGGCTTGAACCCGGGAGGCAGAAGTTGCAGTGAGCCGAGATCTCGTCATTACACTCCAGCCTGGACAACAAGAGCAAAACTCCATCTCAAAAAAATAAATAAATAAAATTAAAAATAAAACCAAAGGATATTCCAAGTGACATAACTAATTTTTGTATTTTTAGTAGAGACGGGGTTTCACTATGTTGGCCAGGATGGTCTCGATCTCCTGACTTCGTGATCCACCCGCCTCGGCCTCCCAAAGTACTGGGATTACAGGCTTGACCCACCGCGCCCGGCCGGTGATTTAAAAGAAAAGTTCTGAAAACAGTGGTGATGTCGATGCAACGTTGTGACTATACTGAATGCTCAGGATCATCCTGGCTAACATGGTGAAACCCCATCTCTACTAAAAACACAAAAAATTACCCGGGCGTGGTGGTGGGCGCCTGTAGTCCCAGCTACTCAGGAGGCTGAGGCAGGAGAATGGCATAAACCCAGGAAGCAGAGCTTGCCGTGAGCCTAGATCACGCCACTGCACTCCAACCTGGGCGACAGAGCGAGACTCTGTACCAAAAAAAAAAAAAAAAATTTTTAAAGGCAAGCAAAGTGGCTCAAGCATGTAATTCCAGCACTCTGGGAAGCTGAGGCAGGAGGACTGCTTGAAGCCAGGAGTTTGAAACCAGCCTGGGCAATGTAGCAAGACCTGTCTCTACAAAATAAAATTTTTTAAAAAAAGTTTCCAGACACAGTGGTGCAAACCTATAGTCTCAACCTCATAGGAGGATTAGGGGAGAGGATCATTTGAGCCCAAGAGTTCCAGGTTGCAGTGAGCTGTGATCTTGCTACTGCACTCCTGGGTGACAGAGTAAGACCTTGTTTCTAAAAAAAAAAAAAAAAAAAAAAAATAGAAATGGTACAAAAAAGAAAAAATAGAATGGCCAAGTGCGGTGGCTCACACCTGTAATCCCAACACTTTGGGAGGCCAAGGCAGGTGGATCACAAGGCCAGGAGATCGAGACCACCCTGGCCAACATAGTGAAACTCCATCTCTACTAAAATACAACAAAATTAGCCGGGCGTGGTGGCAGGTGCCTGTAGTCCCAGCTGCTTGGGAGGCTGAGGCAGGGGAATCGCTTGAACCAGGGAGGCAGAGGTGGCAGTGAGCCAAGATCACGCCACTGCACTCCAATTAGGTGACAGAACAAGACTGTCTCAAAGAAAAAGAAAAAATAGAATGAATAAGACTTGCTATTGGACAGCACGACAGGGTGACTATAGTAAAAATAAACTTAATTGTACATTTTAAAATAACTCAAAGACTATAATTGGATTGTTTCTTACTTAAAGGATAAATGCTTGAGAAGATGGATACCCCATTCTCCATGATGTGGTTATTATGCATTGTGTGCTTGTCTCCAAACATCTCATGTACCCCGTAAACATACACACCTACTATGTACCCAAAAAATTAAAAATAAAAAAATTTAAATAAAATTTAAAAATAGAAATAACAAAGGAAATGAAGAGTGGAAACTCATCCCTTCCTAACGATTTTCCCATACTTTGCTGCTATCGTCTGTGCTCCTGCAGTGATTTTCCTGTGTCATGGGAACACCATGTAAGGAATGGTCTTATTGCTCATCTCCTCCCACCTCCGTGTTCAGTGGCTGTGGTGATATTTGGGCACACATTTGAAGGGAAAAATGAGCTGGCTATGCGAAGAGCCAGGAGCAAGCTTCCCAGGCAGAGGAAGTAGCAAAAAACCTCATTTTGCCTGGTTGAAGAACAGCCAGAAGGCCAATGTGGATAGAAAAAAATGAGCAAGGCAGGGCTCAGTGGCTCACTCCCGTAATCCCAGCACTTTGGGAGGTCGAGGCGAGTGGATCACTTGAGGCCAGGAGTTCGAGACCAACTTGTCCAACATGGTGAAATCCCATCTCTACTAAAAATACAACAATTAGCCAGGTTTAGGGGTGGGCGCCTGTAATCGCAGCTACTCAGGAGGCTGAGGCAGGAGAATCACTTCAACCGGAGGTTGCAGTGAGCCGAGACCGCACCATTGCACTCCAGCCTGGGCAACAGAGCAAGACTCTGTCTAAAAAAAGAGAACAAAATGAACAAGCGAAACGGTGGTAGTACGTGAATTTAGAGACATGACAAGGTCAGAATTAAGCAAGCTTAAGGAAAGTTTGGTCCACGAAGGGCCTCGTCTCATACTGCTATTGGCCTTAATCAACAGTTTCCAGCCCGTTGGCCAGTCCCCTGCAGCAGTGAAAGCGATGGGTTTGAGAAGCTAGGAAATCCTAGGAAAGGATCCTGTGACTTGTTATATACACAGAACAGTATCTGTAAACCAAACGAATGCATCTTGGTTTTCGTGTACCACTAGCTTTTAAAGGCATTGGCAAGGCTATTGTCATTTCATAAACTACAAATCCATGGCAAAACAACTGAGATTTTACAACTATGCATTTGTCACAGGTTTTTCTCAATCAATGAAAATAAATAGCTAGACCATGTGATGACGAAATATCTGTCCAAGGAAAATGCACTCATACTCCAAACTGGAAGGACAAGTCTTGAGCATGTCTGGGCCTTTCTAGTCTCAAAGTCATAGAAGATTTTACTGTAAGAAAATGTGTTAAGGCCGGGCGCGGTGGCTCAAGCCTGTAATCCCAGCACTTTGGGAGGCCGAGACGGGCGGATCATGAGGTCAGGAGATCGAGACCATCCTGGCTAACACGGTGAAACCCCGTCTCTACTAAAAATTACAAAAAACTAGCCGGGCGAGGTGGCGGGCGCCTGTAGTCCCAGCTACTCGGGAGGCTGAGGCAGGAGAATGGCGTAAACCTGGGAGGCGGAGCTTGCAGTGAGCTGAGATCCGGCCACTGCACTCCAGCCCGGGCGGCAGATCGAGACTCTGTCTCAAAAAAAAAAAAAAAAAAAAAAGAAAATGTGTTAAGGTAAAAAGAACAGGTGGTGGTTTTATCATTATTATTTTTAGATAAAGAATGTATTGGGCCTTATTATCAGCTCTGTTCACGTTCTTTCCATTTTTCATCTAATCCTCCAAGCTATTTTTTTTTTCTGAGACAGAATCCCGAGTAGCTGGGATTACAGGCACCCGCCCCCACACCTGGCTAATTTTTGTATTTTTAATAGAGATGGGATTTCACCGTGTTGGCCAAGCTGGTCTCGAACTCCTGTCCTCAAGTGATCCACGCGCCTTGACCTCCCAAAGTGTTGGGATTACAGAGTCTTGTCTCCCAGGCTGGAGTGCAGTGGTGCAATCTCGGTTCACTGCAACCTCTGCCTCCTGGGTTCAAGCGTTTCTCCTGCCTCAGCCTCCCGAGTAGCTGGGATTACAGGAGCACACCACCACACCTGTCTAATTTTTTGTATCTTTAATAGAGACGGGGTTTCACCATGTTGGCCAGGCTGATCTTGAACCCCTGGCCTCGTGATCTGCCACCTTGGCCTCCCAACGTGTTGGGTTTATAGGTGTGAGCCACTGCGCCCAGCCTCCAAATTGTTTTTTAAAGTAAACATCACGATCCTATCACACAGATGGGACATCTTTAAGTTCAGAGATATTAACTACATTGACTATGTTTACATTGACTATGTTTACACAAATGGTTAGGGAAGAGGGAAAGATCTAGCCTGTATCAGTCACATATGGCTGCATAACATGTCGTCCCAAAACTCCACAACTTAAAACAATAAGCATTTGCTATTGTTTATGAGTTTATGGGTTCTGCCAAGGGGTTCTTCGCTTCAAAGTTGAGATCGCTCATGCTTCTGCAATCAGCTTTGTGTTGAGTAGGTGTTTCTGTTAATCCAGACAGGGCTCTTTCACGTGTTAGGAAGTAGGTGGGTCTACGATAGCTTTAGCTGAGACAACTGGGCCCTTCTCCACGTGGTCTCCCATCCGTCTAGCCAGGCCAGGCTTGTGCCTATGGCAGTAGCAGCGTTCCAAAATACAGACTTTCATGAGGTGTCCTGAGGCTGGAGCTTGGTGCTGATACACTGCTATTTCTACTGCATTCTGTTGGCCAAAGCAAGTCAAAAATCCAGCTGCTATTCAAGGAGTGGGAGATCCTACTTCTTCATAGAAGGGATCACAAAAAATATGTGCAAAGGGTATGGATACAGGGAGGAAAAAGAGATACAGCCACTTTTTACAATCTCTCTTACCCAGACAAAGATGAAAAAAAAAAGCTATTGTGTTCATAAAGGGCAGGAAATGCAGCACATAATTTAATCCCAAGTCTCGAAATCAAGTAAGTTCTCCACTTTGGAGAACAGTTTGACAGTTTCTTATACATACATTAACCATACTTTAACCCCTGACCTAGCAATTCCATTTCTAAGTATTTACCCAGGAGAAATAAACACACGTTTCCAAAAAGAAATATACACGTGCATACAGAAAGGTTCATTGCAGCTTTATTCATAATAGTCAAAAATTGGAAAAAATAAATAAAATGTCCATCAGTGGATGAATTGTTAAAGGGGACCATGGCTCAGAAGTAATTTTAAAATGCACTGAGGACATACATAACAACACAGAAGCATCTCAAAAACATTTCAATACAAAGAAGCCAGACGCAAAAGTGATCATTTTGTCTGGTTCCATTTATATGAAGTTCGAAAACTGGCCAGACTGAGCTATGGTGTTAGAAATCAAAACCTCAGAAGAGGATGGATTGTTACTGGAAAATGACATAACAGAATGTACGGCGATAAAAGAGTTCTTATGTCAATTGGAGCAGTGGTTACAAGGGTGTAGAGCTTTGTTGAAACACATAAAACTACATTTAAAATCTTTGCAATTTTGCCAGGTGTGGTAGCTCACACCTGTAATCTCAGCACTTTGGGAGCCCAAGGCAGGTGGATCACCTGAGGTCAGGAGTTCAAGACCAGCCTGGCTAACATGGTGAAACCCTGTTTCTACTAAAAATACAAAAAATTGGCCGGGAGTGGTGGCGTACACCTGTAATCCCAGCTACTTGAGAGGCTGAGGTAGGAGAATCACTTGAACCAGGGAGGCATGGGTTGCAGTGAGCCAAGATCGCGCCATTGCATTCCAGCTCAGGCAACAAGAGCGAAACTCCATCTCAAATAAAAAATTTGAAAAAAAAAAAAAAAAAACCTTTTCAATTTATTGTATGCAAAATTGAACCCCAATTAATAATAATAATGAAAATGAAGTTGGGCTTCAAAATGCTTTCTTAGAAAGATTTGGAGGAGGCCGGGTGCTGTGGCTCATGCCTATAATCCCAGCACTTTGAGAGGCCAAGGCAGGCGGATCACAAGGTCAGGAGTTTGAGACCAGTCTGGCCAACATAGTAAAACCCTGTCTCTACTAAAAATACAAAAAATTAGCCAGGCGTGGTGGTGGGTGCCTATAATCCCAGCTACTCGGGATGCTGAAGCAGGAGAATCACTTGAACCCGGGAGGCAGAGGGTACAGTGAGCCAAGATTGTGCCATTGTACTCCAGCCAGGTCGACAGTGCAAGACTCTCTCTCAAAAAATATATATATATATTTGAAGGAACTGGCAGGGTTTCAGGGTTTCACCGTGGGCGTGAGGCTCCATGAGTCACCGTATTAGGGAAGTGTGAGATTGGGAGATTGGGGGCCTGGGGGCCCTTGGGGAAACCTGTAGGCATTAAGTGTGTCCTTACCTGACCCTGCTTCTACAGAAGGGAGTAGCATCCATTTACATGTTCAAGAGACAAGCAGGAAATATCAACTAAATGTGCATGTAAATTCATTCCAGCTTGCTGTGGCTATGGGGAATTTTGCCTTGAATGGGTCCAGCTTTATTTTCCCAGGATTTTGTTGGCAGGAGGTGGCTCAGACACCACCTTCCTGGAGTCAGATGCCAGGAAGGAGAGTCAAGATCCGTAGGGAGCCTTCTGTAGAAATCAGAAAGTTGTGAATCAGGTTCCCGGTGTTTATGCTGCATAGAAACCACCGATTCCCTCACTTAGAAAATCACTCAAAACACATCCAATTATTTGAGCAGAGAGATTAAGAAGCGCTCTGTGCAACTGAATTGTATCAACGAAAATGAACAGAAGTCTTGGTGTAAAAAACACTCCAGCTAGCCCTTGGCTGAGTGGAGCAAATGCAGGGGTTGGGGGATCATGGAACACAGATCTCCTGCTTTGGGGGCTTTTAAAATAATCTTGTTTTGGAATGAAACATTCCTCCTTAAATACAACAGGATTCCGTTGACCAAAGCAAGACAAAAATCCAGCTGCTATTCAAGGCGTGGGAAATAGATCTCACTTCTTCATGGAAGGGATCACAAAGGTAATATGTGCAAAGGGTATGGATACAGGGAGGAAAAAAGCGACAGCCAAAAAGAGATACCGACATGGTGGCTCACGCCTGTAATCCCAACACTTTGGAAGGCCAAGGCAGGCGGATCACTTGAGCTCAGGAGTTCGAGACCAGCCTAGCCAACGTGGCGAAACGCCATCTCTACTAAAAATACAAAAAAATTAACCAGGTGCGGTAGTGTGCGCCTGTAATTCCAGCTACTCGTGAGGTTGAGGCACAAGAATCATTTAAACCCAGGAGGCAGAGGTTGCAGTAAGCCAAGATTGCGCCACTGCACTCCTGCCTGGGCTACAGAGCAAGATTCTGTCTGAAAAAAAAGAAGACGAAAGTCTGGGTTGTCCCTAAGAAACCAACTGATGAATGGAAAACATGTTGTAATAATAGTTTGCATGTCGTAAGCAGCCTACCTGCATTATTCTGACTCAATCTACTACAACCTATGGGGTAGCTATTATTTGCTCCATTTCACAGATAAGAACACTGTGGCTCTGACTTGCTCAGTCTGTCTCATCCTCGGTCTATGCTTTCAATGTTTAACTAGGTGGGTTTTAGTTTCCTATAAGAAAGTAGTTTACATTTCAAATCTCTTTCGCAAATGATCTAAAAATATTTCCGTGTGCTAACTAAACATCCCACTTAATTGTGTACTTGGGTTTACAATAAATGACCCCAAGTTATATTACTTGTGGAGTGCATGGGAAGAAGAAAGAGGCAGGATGGGTAAGCAAAGGATGCATTTGTGCCAGCAGGAAGGCTTTGTTTTTCGTGATTCAGGAGAAAAGTGGAGAATGGGCTGAGTCATTGCAGACTCAGAAAGCGCCATGGCAAGGCATCCACAAAGCTTACAGAGATTGCACTTCTGTGCAGTTGTTTCATCCACATATGAAGTTATTGCTGCTAATTTGGGTTTCAAAGTCCTCATGGTTTTGTTTGTATTAATTTGTCAATTTGCTTTCGTCTTAGGGTTCAGATTTATGAGATATATAAGAACTAAGTTTGTGCCGGGCGCGGTGGCTCAAGCCTGTAATCCCAGCACTTTGGGAGGCCGAGACGGGCGGATCACGAGGTCAGGAGATCGAGACCATCCTGGCTAACACGGTGAAACCCCGTCTCTACTGAAAAATACAAAAAAAACTAGCCGGGCGAGGTGGCGGGCGCCTGTAGTCCCAGCTACTCGGGAGGCTGAGGCAGGAGAATGGCGTAAACCTGGGAGGCGGAGCTTGCAGTGAGCTGAGATCCGGCCACTGCACTCCAGCCTGGGCGACAGAGCGAGACTCCGTCTCAAAAAAAAAAAAAAAAAAAAAAAAAAAAAAAAAAAAAAAGAACTAAGTTTGTAAGGAGTCTAAACCTAGTCTCTTACATTGATTTGCAGTTATGTTGTATAATTAAACATACACATAACATTTTAGGTCTACACGCTTTTTCATCTGTGAAATGGGTCTCACTATTCCTCGTATTCCAGTGTGTATCTTTAACTACTACTCCACCGCTACTTCTTGTTAAGTGCATAAATTTCTCATGTTTCATAAAGAAATATTACTAGCAGTCAAAGAAATGCAGATAAAAGCCAATATGCCTTTCTCTGTGATATCTACAAGCGTGTGTGTGTGTGTGAATATGCATATGTGTGTGTATTTTTTTGTTTGTTTTTGAAGTGGAGTCTCGCTCTGTCACCCAGGCTGAAGTACAGTGGTGTGATCTTGGCTCACTGCAACCTCTGCCCCCCGGGTTCAAGTGATTTTCCTGCCTCAGCCTCATGAGTAGCTGAGACTACAGGCATGTGCCACCATACCTGGCTAATTTTTGTATTTTTAGTAGAGACAGAATTTTGCAATGTTGACCAGGCTGTTCTCGAACTCCTGACCTCAGGTGATCCACCCACCTCAGCCTCTCAAAGTGCTGGGATTGCAGGCGTGAGCCACCATGCGTGGCCATTTTTTTGTTTTTGTTTTTAATTAGTTAGAAGTCCTTTGTTTTTTGGAGGAAAAAAGTATATCCACCCATCCAATGCAGGTAAAATGTAAATCAGTACAACCTTTAGGGGGGATGCATTTGACAGCATGCATCATGAGCCTTAAAAATATATCACTTTTTGATGACATCGGCACTCTTCAAAATACTTATGATTGCTTTTACTCCAGTATTTCACTGTTAGGAATTTATCTTGTGTAACTAACATGAAAAAGAAAGAAAGAGAGCGGGTGGGAGAAGGAGAGAGGGAGAGAGGAAAAAAATACAACCAGAATGTCTGGCAATGGGAGACTGTTTAAATGTTCCCTGGTAGAATATGAAATAGCCTTTTCATATAGTCATTCATTCATTCATTCATTCATTCATTTTGAGACAGGGTCTTATTGTGTCACCCAGGTTGGAGCGCAGTGGCACGATCATAGCTCACTGCAGACTCAAACTCTTGGTTCCAAACAACCCTCCTGCCTCAGCCTCCCAAGTAGTTGGGACAACAGGCTCACGCCACTACCCCTGGCTAATTATTTTTACTTTTTTAGAGGTGGGGGTCTCACTATGTTGTCTAGGCTGATCACTAACTCCTTAGCTCAAACAAACCTCCCACTTCAGCCTCCCAAGTAGCAGGGACTACAGGTATATGCCACTATGCCTGGTTAATTTTTTAAATTTTTATATAGCCCTTTTAAATGGTACTTAGTAAAGAATGTTTAACATCATGATGGAAAAGAAGTCCCAAATATAAAGAGAAAACATAGGATACTAAACATGTTTCATTTTTTCTGAAACATGTATTTTTTTTTTTTTTTGGAAACAGAGTCTCACTCTGTCGCCCAGGCTGGAGTGCAGTGGCTCGATTTCGGCTCACTGCAAGCTCCACCTCCCGGGTTCATGCCATTCTCCTGCCTCAGCCTCCCAAGTAGCTGGGACCACAGGCGCCCGCCACCTCGCCCGGCTAGTTTTTTTTTTTTAGTAGAGACGGGGTTTCACCGTGTTAGGCAGGATGGTCTCAATCTCCTGACCTTGTGATCCGCTCTCCTCAGTCTCCCAAAGTGCTGGGATTACAGGCGTGAGCCACTGCACCTGGCCTGCATGTATGTTTTCAAATGCAGAGAATGAAGACTGAATGAATTCATAGCAAAATGTCAATACAGATTATTGCTGAGTGGTAAGATAGCATTGATTTTACAGTCTTCATTTGGTTTTTAATGGTTGTATTTAATTGTCCTACTGTGAATGAATATTAATTTTGGAAGTCAGTAGTGTAAATAAACCCCAGTGTAAAACAAACTTGGGTTTTCAGCTTCATTAATCTTTCCAGTGATCTTAAAGAAGTTATCTAATCTCCGTAAATCTCAATTTCCTCATCAGTAAAATGGGCATAACATTCATGTCTATTTTTAAAAGCTGTGAGTCATAAATGAGATAATACATAGTAAGGGGTTTAGCATTGGGATTGGCAAACAGTAGGATTTCAATAAAAATGATCTGTAATGTCTGGGTGCAGTGGCTCACACCTGTAATCCCAGCACTTTGGGAGGCCGAGACGGGCGGATCACCTGAGGTCAGGAGTTCGAGACTAGCCTGATCAACATGAAGAAACCCCGTCTCTACTAAAAATACAAAATTAGCCGGGCGTGGTGGCACATGCCTGAAGTCCCAGCTACTCGGGAGGCTGAGGCAGGAGAATCGCTTGAACCAGGGAGGTGGAGGTTGCAGTGAGCTGAGATCATGCCATTGCACTCCAGCCTGGGCAACAAGAGCGAAACTCCATCTCACACACACACAAAAAGAAATTATCTGTAATGAGAAAAGAATGATGAAAATGTTTTCTTTGCATTAACTATATATTTAAATAAACATTTCTCCAGTTTCTAAATGTGCTAATCAAACATTTAGCTTCCACTAGGAAGTTCTGCTAGTGGGAAAAAAAAGAGAGAGAGAGAGAGAGAGGAGAGAAGTGTGTGACCCAGTGTATCTTTATTGGCCTTGTAATCTATGGATATTTCTGTGGAGCTGTGAAAGGCATTGTTAAGCCTTTATTAATCATAGACCAGTGGTTGTTTACCAGGGGCGATTCTTCCTCCCAGAGGACATCTGGCAATGTCCGGAAACATTTTCCGTTGTCACAGCAGGGGTGGAGGTGCTACTGGCATCTAGTGGGTAGAGGCCAGGGATGCTGCTGAACATCCCAGGCACACGATAGCAACACGAAACAAAGAATTATCCACCCGAAATGTCAACAGTGCTGAGGCTGAGAAACTGCTGGTAGCGGCATTATGTACAAGCTGATTGCAGAAGGAATGTGTAACAAAGTGAGCTTATTGCCTTCCTGCTTTTTCATCCGTTGTATGTTTGTGTATGAAACTGAAGTGGAAACATTTTGGAAACACCTCCTCAGCCCACCCCACATAGAATATTCTTTCTCTTCCTCAACCCAATAGATCTCAGGTCCTGTTGTGCACCAGATCTCTTTATCAGGGTTAAAAGATGAAGAAACACACAAGCAACTCACTGAAAGCCAGGGTAAGTAAGTTTGTGGTAGTAGGGTGAAGGTTAAGAGCTTGACTTTTGGAGTCTGACCAATAGAAGTTCAAAAGTCACTTTCCTCACCTGCTACCCATGTGATCGTGGTAGAATTTTTTTTTTTTTTAAATACTTCTCCACAGGTTAGTTTCCTTAAATAAAAAACGGAACTAGCCACACCTAGGATCACAAGGTTATGAGAATTAGATGTGAAAAGATAATGTAAAGCCTTTAACCCAGAGGCAGATTATGGGAGGAACTCAACAAACTGAAATAAAAGTAGGAGAAGGAAAAGAGAAAAGAAGCACTCCTAACAGTTCCTTTACTACAGAGTTGGGTTTGGTAAGCACTTCAGAATGCCTATTAAAGCCTAATGCGTTTGACCTGAAAGCCGGCAGCAACTCAACTTAACAGACAATGTACTTGATCAAACAAATCACAAGGAAGATGACAAATACAAGTTGCTGGACGAACCTGTTTTCTAAAAGAACAGATGCTGAAGCAATGATCCTAGGTGCCAAGAAAGGAATTCACAGGACTGCGCTTTTGCCAACAAATAAGTTATCGGATCAGAAGTAATTGTCACTGGTTCATTGGCGTCAAAAGTCAGCTCCAAATTGCAAGGCCGGAAAACATCTTTGCAACATGTATGACAGACACCTAATATCCTATATAAAGAGAGCTTACGGATATAAAATCCTCAAAATAAAGGCAGCAGCCGTAAAAGAAATGTAAAAGGCTGATCAACAGATGCCACGATGTTCAGCTCATTGGCGAGGCTGCTGAATTCCACAGCTTCAGGGGGTGTGGTTCACATCCTAGTCTATTTGGATGTCTATTTGGAGTGTCCACATAGACACTCCAAGTGGAGAACTGTGAAACTGGCAGGCTGCCTGACCAAATTCGGTGCCCCTGCTTAGAAAACAACAACACTAAGTAAAACAATGAGAATATTGTAATACGGTTGTCTCTCCATATCCCTGGGGGATTTTTTTCCAGGGCCTCCCACAGATACCAAAATCCATAGATGCTCAAGTTCCTGACAGAAAAAGGTGTATTTGGGAGGCCAACGTAGGCGGATCACTTCAGCTCAGGAGTTCCAGCCCAGCCTGGACAACATGGTGAAACCCCATCTCTACAAAAGTACAAACATTAGCTTAGCATGGTGGTATCCCCCTGTTGTCCCTGCTACTTGGGAGGCTGAGGTGGGAGGATGGCTTAAGCCCAGTAGGCGGAGATTGCAGTGAGTCAAGATCTTGCCACTGCACTCCAGCCTGGGCAACAGAGCCACACCCTGTCTCAAAAACCAAAAGAGAAATGTATATTTGCATATAGCCTATACACATCCTCCTGTACACATTAAATTACTTGTAGATTACTTACAACACCTAAGCCTACATAAATAGTTGTTTTACAGTATTATTTAGGAAATGACAAGAAATAAAGTTGGTACACGTTCAGTACAGATGCAATTTTTCCTTTTTTTTTTTTTTTAAACACAGAGTTCCACACTGTTTCCCAAGCTGGAATGCAATGGCGCAATCTCGGCTCAACACAACCTCCACCTCCCGGGTTCAGGTGATTCTTCTCCCTCAGCCTCCTAGGTAGCTGGGATTACAGGCATGTGCCACCAAGCCTGGCTAATTTTTTTGTATTTTTAGTAGACATGGGGTTTCTCCATGTTGGTCAGACTGGTCTCGAACTCCTGACCTGAGGTGATCCACCCACCTCAGCCTCCCAAAGTGCTGGGATTACAGGCATGAGCCACTGCGCCTGGCAATCTATTTTTTTTTTTTCCCAAATATTTTCAGTTGAGTTTAGTTAATCCGTGGATACAGAATCCACACATACATAGGGCCAACCATACTGAGGGGATTTTTTTTTTTTTTTTTTTGAGACAGGGTCTCACTCTCTCACCCAAGCTGGAGTGCAATGGCATGATCATGGCTCACTGCAGCCTCAACTTTCTAGGGTCCAGCAATCCTCCCATCTCAGCCTCCCGAGTAGCTGGGACCACAGGCATGCACCACCATGCCAAGTTAATTTTTGTATTTTCAGTAGAGACAGAGTTTTACCATGTTGCCCAAGCTGGTCTCAAACTCCTGAGCTCAAGCAGTCCTCCCACCTTGTCCTCTCAAAGTGCTAGGCTTACACGCATGAGTCACTGCACCTGGACTATTTGGGGGGATTTTTTAAAGCATCTTTATTGACATGTAATTAACATACAATAACTACACACATTGAAAAGGTACAATTTGTTCTGTTCTATGTATATGACCATGAAATCATCACTACAAGTCAATATAGTGACCATATCCATTAGTCCAAAATTTTCTTTGTAATTGCTTTATTTTACTCCTCCCCCCATTACCAGGCAACCACTGGTCTACTTTTTGTTACTATAGATTAGTGTCACTAAATGCAGATTAGTGTATACTTTTTAGTGTTTTATACAAATGGAATCAAATGGTATGTACTCTTTTTTGTCTGACAGCTTTCACTCAGCATAATAATTTTGAGAATGATTCATGTCATTGCATGTATCAATAGTTCATTTCTTTTTATTGCTGAGTGGTATTCCATTGTATCAATGTACCACAATTTGTTTATCTATTAAGTTGTTGATGGACATATGGCTTATTTTCAGTATGAAGTTATTACAATTAAAACCACTATAAACATTTCTGTACGAACCTTTGTATGGACATCTATTTCCTTTTCTCTTGGATAAATACCAAGGCATGAAATGGCTAGATCATAGGGTAGATGGACATTGAACTTTTAAAGAAACTGTCAAACTATTTTCCAAAATGGTTGCAACAGATTTCTTTCCTACCAGTGGTATATGAGAGTTCCAGTCCCTTCACACTCTTTTTCTTTCTTTCTTCTTTTTTGAGATGGCGTTTCACTCTTGTTGCCCAGGCTGGAGTGCAATGGTGCGATCTCGGTTCACCACAACCTCCCCCTTCCGGGTTCAAGTGATTCTCCTGCCTCAGCCTCATGAGTAGCTGGGATTACAGGCGCATACCACCATGCCCCACTAATTTTTTTGTATTTTTAGTAGAGACGGGGTTTCACCATGTTGGCCAGGCTGGTCTTGAACTCCTGACTTCAGGTGATTCGCCCGCCTCAGTCTCCCAAAGTGCTGGGATTACAGGCGTGAACCACCGCGCCCAGCCTTGTTTGTTTTTAAGTAATGATTTTACATATGCCATTCTAAATGTTGGCCTTATTTTCACTATTAATCTTGATCTATATTTGTATTCTCTGAAAATAAAGATCACTATTAACAGTGGTTGTTTTACAGAAACAGGGTTTTTGGTAATTTTTTTATTTTCATATATCTGTGTTTGCTAAACATTGTCTCTAAACTCACACTAGTTTTGTTATTAATAACTGTATATTAACCAGAGGTAGAATTTATTTGCATATTTTTCCTCTGGGATATTTTTCTTTTTTTATGTTTTTCCATTAAATACAGATTAAATTTTTTAAAGTTAAAAAATCTTAAAAGTAAATACAGAATTAGAACATAATTCAGCAATTCCACTCCAAGATATATATATCTAAAAGAATTGAAAACTGGGACTCTGCCAGGCACGGTGGCTCAAGCGCCGGGCACAGTGGCTCAAGCCTGGGAGGCTGAAGTGGGTGGATCACCTGAGGTCGAGAGTTCAAGACCAGCCTGACCAACACGGAGAAACACCATCTCTACTAAAAATAAAAAATTAGCCAGGCACGGTGGAGCATGCCTGTAATCCCAGCTACTTAGGAGGCTGAGGCAAGAGAATCGCTTGAGCCCAGGAGGCGGAGGTTGCGGTGAGCCAAGATCACGCCATTGCACTCCAGCCTGGGCAATCTGGTGAAACCCGGTCTCTACTAAAAATGCATGGTGGCATGCACCTGTAATCCCAGCTCCTCAGGAGGCTGAGGAAGGAGAATCACTGGAAACCGGGAGGCAGATGTTGCAGATCGCGCCACTGCACTCCAGCCTGGTGACAGAGTGAGACTCAGTCTCAAAAAATTAAATAAAATGCTACAACATGGATGAACCTTGAGGACATTATGTCAAGTGAAATGATATTTAAATATTTGGCCAATATTTCAAAATTAAAAGTTGTGATATTAAAACCTAGTTTCCAGGCTTTTCTTGAAAAATTAAGGCTGAGTGCGGTGGCTCATGCCTATAATCCCGGCACTTTGGGAGGCCAAGGCAGGAGGATTGCTTGAGTCCAGGAGTTCAAGACCAGCCTGAGCAACACAGTCGGACCTGGCCTCTATAAAAAATAAAATTAGCTGGGCATGGTGGTGTGTCTGTAGTCCCAGCTACTTGAGAGGCTGAGGTGGGAGGATTGCTTGAGCCCAAGAGGTTGAGGTTGCAGTGAACTGAGATCACACCACTGCACTCCAGCCTGGGCAACAGAGTGAGACTCTGTCTCAAAAAACAAAAAATAAAAAAAGAATGAAAGAAAAAAGCCAGGCGCGGTGGCTCACGCCTGTAATCCCAGCACTTTGGGAGACTGAGGCAGACAGATCACCTGAGGTCAGTAGTTCAAGACTAGCCTGACCAACATGGAGAAACCCCGTCTCTACTAAAAATACACAAAAATTAGCCAGGCATGGTAGTGCATGCCCGTAATCCCAGCTACTCAGGAGGCTGAGGCAGGAGAATCGCTTGAACCCGGGAGGTGGAGCTTGCAGTGAGCCAAGATCGTACCATAGCACTGCAGCCTGGGCAACAAGAGCAAAACTCCATCTCAAAACAAAAAAAAGAAAAGAAAATTAGAAGATTGGACACACCCTGGGTCTCCATGAAAATTAAAAGCTACATGAAATATCCTTTATGTTATGTTACCTAATTCATAGCCTTTGTCACACTGCAGTACAAACTATGTGTTGGCCTGTCTCCGTGCCTCTAGTCTAATGGGGATACTTGTGAGGGTATCCCCTCATTCCTCTCATCCCAGTTCCTGACACAAAGGATAAATGTTTGTTGAAAAATGAGTGGTTGGAAATTACAGTTGGTTTCAAATACATCATTAGTTGAAACTAAGTCAACTTAGAGACAGAAGGCTCTATTTTGTTAATAAAGGTGTCAGCAAGATCTATCTCTACATAGTTGGTAAGAACATAAATCAGTCATCTTTGGAGGACTTTTGTGAGGTCTGTCAACATTTTAAAGTGGCATACTTTCTGATCTGGTTATTCTGTTTAGAGGCATGATCAGACAGATACAATAGCATATGGGATTTGCACACAAAGCTATGAACAAGAATAATTATAGCAATATTATTTGTAGACACTGGCAACAATCTGAATATCTATCAATAGGGGACTAAGTAAATAAGTGATCTATCTGTACGGGAGAATACAGTATTCTGCAGTGTGAAAGAGTCTATCTGTGCAGATACAGAACTATCTCCATGGTTAGGTAAAAACAACGACATGTAGAAATATGTGCAGTATAGCTAGGATTTGTGTATGAAAGGGTATGTGTGCCTATGTTTGTGCATGTACACTTATATTTGCTAATATATGTGTAAAACAAGATTTCTCAACCTTAGCACTGTTGATATTTTGCAACAGATAATTTTTTGCTACGGGCAGTTGTCCTGTGCAAGATCTCCTGTAACTGCTTGTCTGTGGAGATGAAAACTAAGAGATCACAACCAAAAAAAGAGAGGGAAACTATTTTCACTTGTCTGAAATTTTAACTTTTTTTTTTTTTTTTGAGACAGAGTTTTGCTCTTGTCCCCCAGGCAGGAGTGCAATGGTACAATCTTGGCTCACCACAACCTCCGCCTCCCGGGTTCAAGTTATTCTTCTGCCTCAACGTCCCGAGTAGCTGGGATTACAGGCATGTGCCACCACGCCCAGCTAATTTTGTATTTTTAGTAGAGACGGGGTTTCTCCATGTTGGTCAGGCTGGTCTCAAACTCCCGACCTCAGATGATCACCCGCCTCGGCCTCCCAAAGTGCTGGGATTACAGCCTGAAATTTTAACTTTTAAAACATGAATATTATAAAAACAGTTTCATTTACATTTTACTCTGGTGTTCAGATACCTCCAGGACCACTTAAGAAAATATGAAAAATTCTACATGTTAGCAAGGAATTCCCTTATCTCCTTTTGGTCTATTTATTGAAATAACTACATAAACCATAGATTACATGATCTCGTCCAATTTGCCCCTTTGCCAGGTGGGAAAACTGATTCCAGAAAAGGAAAAAGTCCCAGCTGGGCGTGGTCGCTCATTCCTGTAATCCCAGCACTTTGCGAGGCCAAGGTGGGCAGATCACTTGAGGCCAGGAATTTGAGAACAGCCTGGTCAACATGGCATAACTCCATCTCTACTAAAAATAAAAAACCTAGCAGGGCGTGGCAGTGAGTGCCTCTAATGCCAGCCACTAGGGAGGCTGAGGCAGGAGGATTGCTTGAACCCAGGAGGTGGAGGTTGCGGTGAGTCAAGATCACGCCACTACGCGCCAGCCTTGGTGACAGTGAGACTCCATCTTGAAAAAAAAAAAAAAGTCCTAAGGCCATCGATGACGGGTGATCAAACCACAGCTAGTACTCGGATCCCCCAAGCCCCAGGCTTGCTGTGACTTGCACATCTAGGTCTCCACTGTAGAAAGCAGACCTTTACCAAGAGCTAGCAACTCAACAAAATGATGCCTGTCACCCCGAGGCAGAACAACAGCTGCTTCCCAGCCAGCCAATGTCTACCTTTGTTCTGGGACATTTGAAGTTGTGCAATGGCGGCTTCACTCCAGCCTAGAGACCTGGCAGGTGCCTAGTTTTAGCTAGAAACTTTGCCTCTGCTGAGGCCGACTGACAGTCCTCAAGGCAACTGTCATGTTCCCTGGGGGAGAGAGCTCGATTGTTCTTATTTCCAGCAGGCATTCATCTCTTGTTGGATCAGCTATCAACAGGGTTATGAAGAACAAATATGGCTTCCAGGGACTCCCCTCAGCTGAGACAGGGGACTCAGGGCAGGGATACAGGAACCATTGTGAGCTGAGCTGATATCCCAAAAGATAAGTACCTCATATTTATTTTCTCCAAGTTTTGCAATAGAGATAATAAGGCACCTTCTTCCACAAGGAAGACCTTCAGCGGTTTCCCAAAGCTTTCTTCCCTTGTGGTCATCCCTTTTCCTGGGAAACATCCCTAAATCCTTCAGCCATTCCTCATTATGACATAGTTCACAGATGACTCATCAACTGGCCTCCTCCCCCACCGCCCCCTCAACCTATGAAACTTTGGCAGGATCCTCATTAAAAATTGTACTTTGTCTCCATAACGAACCTCCATTCTGCAAACATGGGTTGCCTAGCTCATTCAAATTGTTTTATTTCTTTATTGTCTTTGGAGCCTACAAGGCATATCCTAACTCCATTAATGCAGCCTAAGATTCTTTGCTTGTCGGCAGCTGTATGCATCTGGCTCAAATTGAACTTGTGGCCAACTAGAAGCCCCAGAACTACTTCCCAGGAACTGCTGTCTGGCCAAGTCTCCCCATTCCCAGACGTGAGTAATTGATGCCAGAATCCACATCAATCCCTGGTAAATGCTCTCTTATTTCTTCCAATCCTTCATGTGAAGCTATGGAGACCATTGTGAATCTTGATCCTCTAATACCAATATTTTGTCTCCTAGAAATTTCATCTGAAAACCTTAATTCTTTAGTCCTGAATCAAAATGATATCCAGGATAGATCAAAGACAGGGTCCCAGGGCACACCCCTGGAGAACTTCTACGTTTCCATGACTCTATTAATCAACATCAAATATACTGAAAATGTACTGCCAGTATTTTATGAACCTTTCATTCCTGGAACAGGAAAGGTGGCTGCCCAAATTCCTCAAATATTTTAGATGTTTAATTTTTATAAGGACAGAAAACATCTAGTGTGATCATAATCTAGGGCATTAAGAGTATGGGAAGCCTCTGAAAACCTTCTTTAATTTAGATGAATCATAATAACTATCACTGAATAAGCACTTACCAGGATTACTGATTTTACTTCTCACATCAACCCAGAGGAATTCATATTTCCATTTTATAAGTGTGTAACCAAGGTTACACACTATTACACAGAAGTCGATTGGTGGAGCTGGAATTTGAACACAGGCTGTTGATTCATAGCCTAAATGTTTAAGCCTTACACCAGGGGTGGAATTTTTTTTTTTTTTTTTTTTTTTCCTGCAAAGGACCAGACAGTAAATATTTTTAGTCATTGGAGCCAATCCAGTCTCTGCCATTGTAGAGTAAAAGCAACCAGAGATAATACATAATGAGTGTAGCTGTGTTCAAATAAAAAATCTTCTTTATAAAAACAGGCAGTGTGACAGGTTTGGCCCCCAGACTGGAGTTTGCTAGGCCATCTTAGAATGTTCTTGCTTCCCCACCTGCATGGCAAAATCCTACTCAAATATGCAGCTCAAACATGATCTTTAAGTTACAAAACTAGGCAGCAACCTGGATTGACCTGCGGGCTGACCTCTGCCCTACACCGGCATGCCTCCCGACTTGGGATCTCACTGAAGAACTGTGAGGCTAACTGGAAATCCGAATCAGAGTCAGCAAGACTGACACCTTTCTTTTTTTTCTTTTTTTTTTTTTTTTTTGAGACAGAGTCTCGCTCTGTTGTCAGGCCAGAGTTCAGTGCTGCGATCTCGGCTCACTGCAACCTCCACATCCCGGGTTCAAGCAATTTTCCTGCCTCAGCCTCCCAAGTACCTGGGATGACAGGTGTACGCCACCACGCCCAGCTAATTTTTTTATTTTTAGTGGAGACGGAGTTTCACCATGTTGGCCAGGATGGTCTCAATCTCTTGACCTCGTGATTCACTCGCCTTGCCCTCCCAAAGTGCTGGGATTACAGGCATGAGCCACTGCGCCTGGCCAACACCTTTCAAAATACATGAAGATTCACTCATTCTCTTTTTTCTTTTTTTTCTTTTCAGACAGAATCTCGCTCTGTCACCCAGGCTGGAGTACAGTGGCACAATCTCAGCTCACTGAAGCCTTCGCCTCCCAAGTTCAAGCGATTCTCATGCCTCAGCCTCTTGGGTAGCTGGGATTACAGGCGTACAACACCATGCCTGGCTAATTTTTGTAGTCTGGGTAGAGAAGGTGTTTTACCATGTTAGCCAGGCTGGTCTCAAACTCCTGACCTCAGGTGATCCACCCGCCGTGGCCTCCCAAAGTGCTGGGATGATAGGCGTGAGCCACTGCGCCCGGCCCACTCGTTTCATATTTAATACTTCCCTGAGGCCGGGCGCGGTGGCTCAACCCTGTAATCCCAGCACTTTGGGAGGCCGAGATGGGCGGATCACGAGGTCAGGAGATCGAGACCATCCTGGCTAACACGGTGAAACCCCGTCTCTACTAAAAAATACAAAAAACTAGCCGGGCGCGGTGGCGGGCGCCTGTAGTCCCAACTACTCGGGAGGCTGAGGCAGGAGAATGGCGTGAACCCGGGAGGCGGAGCTTGCAGTGAGCTGAGATCTGGCCACTGCACTCCAGCCTGGGCGGCAGAGCGAGACTCCGTCTCAAAAAAAAAAAAAAAATACTTCCCTGAACAGTAGTGATTCCCTGTGAGGCTGTTTTGCTATCTTTTCCAAAAACTGCCCAAAATAAATTAATAAATGTATAACAATCCAACACACGCAAACGCACACACACACACACCTGAGCTCCGAGTCCTGGCATATGTTTTCAGGCATCGAGAGCTTCCTAGCAGCAATGCATTTGTGTCCTGTAGAAGAATTTTGTTCCCAAAGTGCTAGAAGTATCAGTTTGTGATTTGCCAGGATAAAACAGGCGGTATGGAGGTGTCTTACTGGATGTTAGGATGCAAGCATTCGAGGATGTGGTCCAGGAAGCAGAGAGTAAAGATTAATTCAGGCTTAATAGAGGAGGTTGTAACCAATCCTGCAACCAGGAAAGATGTCACACACAATTGTGAAGAGTAAGTGAAAGATATCGGGACCAGGCCGGGCGCGGTGGCTCATGCCTGTCATCCCAGCACTTTGGGAGGCTCAGGCAGGCAGATCACCTGAGGTCAGGAGTTAGAGACCAGCCTGGTCAACATGGCAAAACCCCGTGTCTACTAAAAATACAAAAAAATTAGCAGGATGTGGTGGTGGTCACCTGTAGTCCCAGCTACTTGGGAGGCTAAGGCAGGAGAATCGCTTGAACCCTGGAATCGGAGGTTGCAGTGTGCTGAGAATGCGCCATTGCACACTCCAGCCTGGGCAACAGAGCGGGACTCCGTATCAAAAAAAAAAAAAAAAAAAAAGAGATGAAGGCCAGAGCCCTATTGTGAACTCGAGCAACTTGAAAAGAACAAACCAGGCATTTAATGCTGGCCCAGAGAACACTACTATGCCTAGAGACACTAATTTTCTTGTTAATGGGAAATGCAAACATTTGCAATTCACTGTGCGTTTTGCAGGAAAGACTATAATAGGCCAGCTTGTACGAATTTAACCTATATGTTTCAGTGTTAACAGTTTCAAGGCAAGCTGTGCGGGGATGGTTTAAAATTTTAAAATAGAGAAAATATAAACAGCAACAATTGAATGTTTTTAAAGGCACAAGAAGGAAGCATAGGTCTTAATAACAGAAGACCTGGCCATCTTTTAGTATGATTTTTTGTATTTTTAATGCTAAAACAAGATTTATTTGTTGCCTGATAGCTTTAACAGAAGTGCTATGGCACAGTGGTTAAGAAAACAGGAGCTAAAATCAGACAGATATTGCCAGGCGCAGTGGCTCATGCCTGTAATCTCAGCACTTTGGGAGGCTGAGGTGGGCGGATCACCTGAGGTCAGGAGTTCGAGACCAGCCTGGCCAACATGGTGAAATCCTATCTCTTTTAAAAATACAAAAAATTACCCAGACGCGATGGTGCATGCCTGTAATCCCAGTTACTCAGGAGGCTGAGACAGAAGAATTGCTTGAACCCAGGAGGCAGAGGTTGCGGTGAACCGAGATCATGCCACTGCACTCTAGCCTGGACAACAGAGCAAGACTCTGTCTCTTAAAAAAAAAAAAAAAAAAAAAAACCTTAAATTCTAGATCAGTGCGATTTTGCCCCCTTGCCCCAGAAGACATTTGGTAATATCTGGAGACATTTTTTTTTTTGTCCAGCTGGTGGGGGGCAAGGAGAAGCCGCTGGTGGCATCCAGTGATTGAAGGCCAAGGACACACTACAGACCCTGTCAGGTACAGAATGGCTCCTGAAACAAAAAGTTACCTGGGCCCAACTGTCAAGAGTGTTGAGATTGAGAGCTCCTATTCTACTCTGTTCTAGAAGGGGAGGAGGAAAACAATGTTAGAATTAAATAGAAAAGACAATTCCAGATACTGCTCAGTGCTACGAAGCCACTGAAGTGGGGCAAGGGACGTCAGGGAAGGCTTCTGGAGGAGGCAACAGTTTTGCTGAACAGGAACAGTTAGAAAAGAGCCAGGCAGGCCAGGCATCTGTAATCCCAACACTTTGGGAGTCCAAGGCAGGTGGATCACAAGGTCAGGAGATTAACACCATCCTGGCCAACATGGTGAAAACCTGTCTCTACTAAAAATACAAAAATTAGATGGGTGTGGTGGCGTGCACCTGTAATCCCAGCTACTCGGGAGGCTGAGGCAGGAAAATTGCTTGAACCTGGGAGGCGGAAGTTGCAGCAAGCCGAGATTGCACCATTGCACTCCAGCCTGGGCGACAGAGAGAGACTCTGCCTCAAAAGAATATATATATATAATATAAATTATCCTGGTTTAGTGGCACACACCTGTAATCCCAACTACTCAGGAGGCTGAGGTGGGAGAATGGCTTGAGCCTGGGAGGTTGAGGCTGCAGTGAGCAAAGACTACACCACTGCAGTCTAGCCTGGGCAACAGAATGAGACCCTATCTCGAAAGAAAGTTCTGGATGAAGAAAACCAAGATTTAACAAGGGCAAAAGGAGCAATAAAAATAATTCCAATTTTTGGAAGTTTACAAGAACCATCGTTGTGCCAAAATTATCCTATATAAGGATATTAGAAAACCAAAAAACTAGTTCAAATAAGAAAAAAAATTCTGTAAAATATAGGAATCTACTTAGGAGTCTGATGCGGGCATACACAGTTGATTGTCAGCCCTGCCTACCATGTAAGAGTCACATTAAACAAGGCATTAACTGTAGTCCACATCAAGCTACTTCCAAGTGGCTGTTTAAAGATTTTTAAACATAGGGGATATTGTTTATGAAATGTAATCTGATCACCCAAGCAAGAATGACACAAATTCCACAGCAACTGCCGAGATTAAAGAAGTGTTTTAAGGACAAACTCCACATGAATCCCTTATCTAGCACCCGTCTTGTAAATTTACTCACCAAATAAGAGCTTTCAGGAGAGACGCTAAGGGATAAAGACAATTCACTCCTCAGAGAAAGACTTTCAGTGGACTTTGAAATTCCACTTTCAAATTGATGCGTAAACACCACTAAAACTGTGGGATTAAAAGGCATAGTCAGGAATTATTATGTTTTGTACAGAGCCTAAAAATAACGTCAATGTAATAATAATAGCAGTTGTATAATAAAAAAAGAGGCTCCAATAAAATTACCAAAAATACAAATTTAAAAAATAATAATAATAATATCAGCAGCTGCCATTTCCTGAGCCAAGTGTTTTCTACTTATTAACTTGAATTGTCAAAGGGATTTCTCATCTTCCTTTTGTAGATGAGGGCAATGGGGTCTCCCGGGGGGTTGCGTGACTTGCCCCGAGATACACAGCTATTGAACAATGTCCAGGCTCTGACCGTGGCAGGTCAGTGCTAAGTCAGTCTCCAAACCATGTTCCTTGTCGCATCTTGAGTAAGTTAATTCAGTACCTCTTGGCATGGGGCAGAGAACAATGTAGAGATCACTTTCAGAGACTAATAATAACAACTAGCCTTAATTGAGCGCCTGCTGTGTGCCCCATTCCAGGCTAAGTGCTTTCACTCAGATCATCTCATTTGATTTTCATGATAAGCCTAGGAGTAGGTACTTCTATTATTTTCACTCGAAGGCTGAGGGACCTAGGGCTCAGATAGGTTCAGTGACTTAGCCAAGGTTACACATCCAGGAAAGGCCAAAACCAGATCTGAAACCCTGTAGTCAGATCTACCCATCTACATGTTTAGCCAACACACTGCAGTGAGGCGAACGGAAAAGGAATCACAGGTAGACGGGGTAGGTTAGAAGTTTGGGTGCAACTCAGACATAGTCTCATCGCATCCCGTGTATGTTTCTTTTCACAGCAAGTTAAAAATGGTAATGAAACTGCAACCAAATGAAAATTAATATAATGAGTTGAACCCTTTCAGGAGCTTTCTCTGTTTTTCTATTGATACCTCTATATATTTTAATGCAATGTCACTTTGTTTTGCTTACAAATGTATTGAATATGTCAAGATTACTATTTTGTTATTACCCTTTGTGAATTTCCTTGTCTATTTTGCTGGCTTGTTCTTTCGGATGAAATTTATTATTTGATTAATGTTGCCAAAAATTGTAAGTAAAATATCAATTATAGTAATAAAATGTTTTGTGGGGAAAAAATGATAATTAAAGTCTTACCTGTGAAATTATTTCTTTGATGTGTGCTTCCATTTGATTATCTGTCTTGGTATCTCACTCCCGGTGCCTGTCACAGAGCCTGCACATAGCCAATGCTCCACTGGTATGTTTTAACAGGTTTGGGGGACTTGGGGCTTATTTTGGTTTGGTTTGAGTATATGAAGCAATCATTGGAAAGGTGTAGGAGAAGTGCAAAGAGCCATAGGACTAGGGAATCCGAAATCATTATTCCAAACCAGGAAGCAAGCACTTTCACTTCTTTCTTCCAAAATTTGATCTCGGCCGGGCGCCGGGGCTCCCGCCTGTAATCCCAGCACTTTGGGAGGCCGAGGTGGGCGGATCACGAGGTCAGGAGATTGAGATCATCCTGGCTAACACGGTGAAACCCTGTCTCTACTAAAAATACAAAAAATTACCGGGCGTGGTGGCGTGTGCCTGTAGTCCTAGCTACTCAGGAGGCTGAGGCAGGAGAATCGCTTGAACCCGGGAGGCGGAGGTTGCAATGAACTGAGATGGCACCAGTGCACTCCAGCCTGGGCGACAGAGCAAGACTCTATCTATAAAAAAAAAAAAAAAAATTAGCTAGGTGTGGTGGCATGTGCCTGTGAGCCCAGCTACTTGGGAGATTGAGCTGGGACAATTGCTTGAATTCGAGAGGCAGAGGTTGCAGTGAGCCAAGATCGCACCATTGTACTACAGCCTGGGCAACAGAGTGAGACTCCATCTCAAAATAATAAATAAATAAATAAATAAATAAATAAATAAATAAATAGCCAGGCGCAGCACAGTGGCTCACGCCTGTAATCCCAGCACTTTAGGAGGCTGAGGTGGGTGGATCATGAGGTCAGGAGTTAGAGACCAGCCTGGCTACCACGGTGAAACCCCATCTCTACTAAAAATACAAAAAATTACCCGGTCGTGGTAGCAGGCGCCTGTAGTCCCAGCTACTCGGGAGACTGAGGCAGGAGAATGGCATGAACCCGGGAGGCGGAGCTTGCAGTGAGCCGAGATTGTGCCACTGCACTCCAGCCTGGGCGACAGAGCGAGACTCCATCCCCCCCACCCCAAAAAAAGAAAAGAAAATTTAAAAAAAATTTTTTTTAATTTCATTCTTTCTTCCAGAAACATAATCCTAGCACAATTTTGATCACTAGGCCAGAAATCATTCTACATGTCTGTCTTAGTCCCTTTGAGCTGTCATGACAAAGTACCATAGACTGGGTAGCTTAGAGCAACAGACATTGATTTCTCCCAGTTCTAGAAGCTGGAAGTCAGAGATCAGAATGTCAGCATCTGGTATCCTGATCTCTGACTTCCACTGACCTCTGAGTACTGCCATCAGGCTCTGGTGACAGCCGGCTTCCAGGCTGCAGACTGCCAATGTGGCAGAAAGGGAAAGTTCCTGGGATTGCCTTTATAAGGGCACTGATCCCATGCATGAGGGCTCCGCTCTCGTGACCTCATCACCTCCCAAAGATCCCCACCTTCAAATACCAACACATTAGGGATTAGGATTTCAACAGATGAATTTGGAGGGAAAAGAAACATTCAGTCCATCGCTATGTCCGCCATCAAAGAAGGAAACTCGGGAACAGTCAAATGACTACTTCCCACACACTCAGATTCCAACCTTCAGCATCATTGGGTTTATTTTATTTTATTTATTTATTTTTATTTATTTTTTTTTTTGAGACGGAGTCTCACACTCTCGCCTGGGCTAGAGTGCAATGGCGCAATCTTGGCTCACTGCAACCTCCACCTCCTGGGTTCAAGCAATTCTCCTGCCTCAGCCTCCTGAGTAGCTGGGATTACAGGCGCCCACCCCCACACCCGGCTAATTTTTTGTATTTTTAGTAGAGACGAGGTTTCACTATGTTGGCCAGGCTGGTCTCAAACTCCTGACCTCGTGATCTGTCCACCTCAGCCTCCCAAAGTGCTAGGATTACAGACGTGAGCCACCATGCCTGGCATCATTGGGTTTATTTAGGATAAAAATATAATTGTTAACTTTTCAAGGAGTGACACCTTGGGGGGGTGCCGTTCCCTTTATTAGTACCTTGGATGTTAATCTTGTTGGCTGGCACAAGGGGGATCTTATGGTGCATCGGAGTCACACTTAGATTCTTACCGACCTAGCTTCCCTCTCTGCTCCTTGTGTCACTCAAGCATCTTAAGTCAGACTAAAAGTGACCATGTAGAATAATGAAAGGCTACAAATTTGAAGAACACTTTCTGTAGTAATCTTACTTGGCCATGGTAGATGATACGGCTCACTGGTTAAGTCTTGGTTAAGTCTTGGAGACTTAAGACAAGAAGCTCAAGGCTGAGTAAATGGAAAGTTCAAGGCCGGGCAGGGTGGCTCAAGCCTGTAATCCCAGCACTTTGGGAGGCCGAGACGGGCGGATCACGAGGTCAGGAGATCGAGACCATCCTGGCTAACATGGTGAAACCCCGTCTCTACTAAAAATTACAAAAAACTAGCCGGGCCAGGTGGCGGGCGCCTGTAGTCCCAGCTACTCGGGGGGCTGAGGCAGGAGAATGGCGTGAACCCGGGAGGCGGAGCTTGCAGTGAGCTGAGATCCGGCCACCGCACTCCAGCCTGGGCGACAGAGCAAGACTCCGTCTCAAAAAAAAAAAAAAAAAAAAAAGAAAGTTCATGCCTCCTCTATCCACCATGCTGGAGAAATAATGTAGACAGAAGCAAACCCAAATGAATGTCCTTCTCTTGGTAGGGTTGCAGGCTTCAATTTTCAAGTCAAATACACCCAGCTTCAAAATCCGGGTCTGCCATGTGACAAACTTCGGCAGCTTCCTTTACTTCTCTAAGCCTTGTGTGTATGGGAATAACATCATAGGGCCTCTTTCAGAATGCTGGACTCAACCGGGCACGGTGGCTCACACCTGAAATCCCAGCACTTTGGGAGGCCAATACGGGCAGATCACTTGAGGTCAGAGTTCGAGACCAGCCTGGCCAACATGGTGAAACCTGTCTCTGCTAAAAATACAAAAGTTAGCTGGGTGTGGTGGTGAGAACCTGTAATCCCTGCTACTCAGGAGGCTGATGTGGGAGAATCACTTAAGCTGGGAGGTGGAGGATGCAGTGAGGCAAGATTGCACCGCTACACTCCAGCCTGGGTGACAGAATGAGACCTTGTCTCTCAAGAAAAAAAAAAAAAAAAAAAAAAAAAGCCAGGTGTGGTGGCTCATGCCTGTAATTCCAGCACTTTGGGAGGTTGAGGTGGGGGGATCACCTGAAGTCAAGAGTTCGAGACCAGCCTAGCCAACATGGTGAGACCCTGTCTCTACTAAAAAAAGATACAAAAATTAACTGAGTGTGGTGGTAGGCGCCTGTAATCTCAGCTACTCAGGAGGCTGAGGCAAGAGAACTGCTTGAACCCAGGAGGCAGAGGTTGTAGTGAGTTGACATCGTACCACTGTACTCCAGCCTGGGCGACTGAGTGAGACTCTGTCTCAAAAAAAAAAAGTTGGAGTCAAGGTTAAATAAGATAAAGCATACAAAGCATTTAGTACAATGGCTAAAAAAAAAAGTGCTTGATAAATTGATTGCTACTACTAATGTTCTGATTATTAGTGACACAGTATATAGCCAGCTATTTATTTGTAGAAAGAAGTCCCAAACTTTATGCAAAACAGAAATCTTCACTTTCCTCTTGTGTCTTTTTCTTCCCTCAAAGAAAAACAACAAATTTATAGCCAAAACAAAAATGATGCACAGCTCAGAGCAGGTACAATACAATTTACTTTTTAGGTTCTCATGTTTATACTGGGGAGATACCAGTGTATTTATCAAATGTCTTAAGCAAGAGAAGTGCAGCACAGAAATTCTAAGTGGCACCCTCGTTTTCATTTTATATCTTTCTTCAGCCCACCCTCCTAATGATCGCGTGTATATTTTAGGTACATCCCTTCTGTATAAATCCTCCCACCCCCACTTTGTGTAAGCATGAAGATTAAGTGGACAAAGACAAATTCAATTAAGCTGTAGGCTTTGGTGACCAGCAGCTATTTTTCTTGAGAAACTGAATCCAAACATCTCAGGGGTGGGGACGAGCTTGCAATGCACTTCTGAATGCAAGGGAGGCAGGACTTGAGCATAAATCACGCGACAAACTGAGCCCTCCTCTATTAATCTTTTATTCAGAAAAAGACACTGTTTTAAGGGGAAATTAAAGGCAATCAATAAGCAGGCCCGCCTGCTCGGCTTCTGAGCTCAAGATGCAAATATCATTCCAAATTCTGGATTCCAAAGAGACTCCTCCATTGATATGCTAATAGTCTCCTCGTGTTTCTATGACCTCAGATCCTGGCAGGGCATGAAGCCATACTTACAGGAAACAAAAGGAAAGCACGTTGTAGAACAAACATTTGCTAAGTGGACTTTGACTGTAAACCCCAACTTGTCATGTGCTAAAGGATGGAATTCTCCACGAGCCAGGGGCTGATGCCCTGAATGTTTAATATGTTTACATGTTTAAAGAGCTGCCATGACATATTCTTTATCTGGTATCACCTGACATCTCAGCTTCGTATTGGTGGTGTGCAAGACAGCAAAGGTTTTGATGCTGTCATCCCAAATAAAGACAACGCTTGGCAACTGGAAATACACAAAATGCAGTTGCCTACAAATCAAAGATGACTGCAACCAAATGTTGATTACCTATTTATAAATTCACCAAGTCAACAGCAAATTCAGAGACTACTTATTTGGCACCTATTGTAGGCAAGATATTGGGCTAGGGCACTGCGGATACACAGATGAACATGTTTGATAAGAAGGTTATGTTTTTAGGGGCAGATGGGCAATATACAATCTAAAAAATAACAATAAATTGGGTATGGGTGAGCACTATGAAGAATAAAACTAGATTATGAAAAAGAGAATAACTGAGGGGTGGAGAGGGTAGAGGAGGCCCTTCCTGAAAAAATCATGTAGGTACAGAAATTCAAAGAGGCCAGGCAGTGACAGGTAGTCTGCGGAGGTGACATTCCAGACAGAGGGACAGTAAGTGCCAAGGTCCTGAGGTAGACAAGGGCTTGGGTTTGAGAATCAGGAAGCAGCCAATGTAGCTAACCTGTGGTGGGTGAGATTGTGGCTTACTTAGCCTCAAGAAAGAGCCAGCTCAGGCCGGGCGCGGTGGCTCAAGCCTGTAATTCCAGCACTTTGGGAGGCCGAGACGGGAGGATCAAGAGGTCAGGAGATCGAGACCATCCTGGCTAACATGGTGAAACCCCGTCTCTACTAAAAAAAAATACAAAAAAACTAGCCGGGCGGGGTGGTGGGCGCCTGTAGTCCCAGCTACTCGGGAGGCTGAGCCAGGAGAATGGCGTGAACCCGGGAGGCGGAGCTTGCAGTGAGCTGAGATCCGGCCACTGCACTCTAGCCTGGGTGATAGAGCGAGACTTCGTCTCAAAAAAAAAAAAAAAAAAAAAAAGACAGAGCCAGCTCCTACAGCATCATGAAGGTAACAATACTTAATGAGAATCAAGTTCAATATTCAAAAAAAAAAAAAAAATAGCCAGGTGTGGTGACTCATGCCTGTAATCCCAGCACTTTGGGAGGCTGAGGTGGGAGGATCACTTGAGGTCAGGAGTTTGAGAACAACCTGGCCATCATGGTGAAACCCTGTCTCTACCAAAAACTATAAAAATTAGCCGGGCGTGGTGATGCACACCTGTAGTCCTAGCTACTCGGGAGGCTGAGGCAGGAGAAGCACTTGAACCCCAGAGGAGGAGGTTGCAATGAGCCAAGATTGCGCCACTGCACTCCAGCCCGGGCAGACAGAATGAGACTCTGTCTCATAAATAAATAAATAAATAAATAAATAAATAAATAAATAAATTGGCCGGGCGCGGTGGCTCAAGCCTGTAATCCCAGCACTTTGGGAGGCCGAGGCGGGCGGATCACAAGGTCAGGAGATCGAGACCATCCTGGCTAACACGGTGAAACCCCGTCTCTACTAAAAAATACAAAAAACTAGCCGGGCGAGGTGGCGGGCGCTTGTAGTCCCAGCTACTCGGGAGGCTGAGGCAGGAGAATGGCGTGAACCCGGGAGGCGGAGCTTGCAGTGAGCCGAGATCGCGCCACTGCACTCCAGCCTGGGCAACAGCGTGAGACTCTGTCTCAAAAAATAAATAAATAAATAAATAAATAAATAAATAAATAAATAAATAAAGTTCTCCCATCAGTGAAGATGCATATCTCTTCTCTAATCCTGAACACTCTAAAAGAATCCCATTTTCCCATTGACCAAGCATATATTTTGGAAGCATCTGAGGCAGGGCATGGTGGCTCACATCTGTAATCTCAGCACTTTGGGAGGCCAAGGTGGGAGACTCACTTGAGATCAGGAATTAGAGGCCAGGCAGAGCAAGATCCTGTCTCTACAAAAAATTATTTAAAATTATCACACATGGCCGGGCGCGGTGGCTCAAGCCTGTAATCCCAGCACTTTGGGAGGCCGAGACGGGCGGATCACGAGGTCAGGAGATCGAGACCATCCTGGCTAACACGGTGAAACCCCGTCTCTACTAAAAATACAAAAAAAAAAAACTAGCCGGGCGAGGTGGCCGGCGCCTGTAGTCCCAGCTACTTGGGAGGCTGAGGCAGGAGAATGGCGTAAACCTGGGAGGCAGAGCTTGCAGTGAGCTGAGATCCGGCCACTGCACTCCAGCCTGGGTGACAGAGCGAGACTCCGTCTCAAAAAAAAAAAAAAAAAAAAAAAAAAAAAATTATCACACACGGGGCAGGGTGCGGTGGCTCACACCTGTAATCCCAGCACTTTGGGAGGCCAAAGCGGGGAGATCACAACGTCAGGAGATCAAGACCATCCTGACCAACATGGTGATATCCCCTCTCTACTAAAATATAAAAAATTAGCATGCCTGGACTCTGTGCTTGTAGTCCTTGCTACTCGGGAGGCTGAGGCAGAGGAATTGCTTGAACCCAGGAGGCAGAGGTTGCGGTGAGCCGAGATCATGCCACTGTACTCTAGCCTGGTGACACAGCAAGACTCCGTCTCAAAAAAATAAAATAAAATAAAATAATATTAGCCACAAGTGGTGGTGCGTGTAGTCCCAGCTACTCAGGAGGCTGAGGCGGGGGCATTGCTTGAGACCAGGAGTTCGAGGCTGCAGTGAGTTATGACTGCACCACTGCACTCCAGCCTGGACAACAGAGTGAGATCCTGTCAGGGAAAAAAAAAAAGGACAAAGGTGAGCGCTAACATTTGATCCATTTTCCCATTCAGGCACATGTCCGTAAATCAGAGGTCCTCACCTGGGGATGATTTTGCCTTGAGAGAACCACTGGGCAAAGGTCAAAGGCATGTTTTTCTGTCACATCCTGGAACATGGGGTACATGTTACTGGTATTTAATGAGCAGAGGCCACAGAAGTTGCTAAACATCCTACAGTGCACAGGATGGCCCCTCAACAAAGGACAGCCTCTCCCAGAATGTGAATAGAATAGAAACCGTGCCATAGAGCAAATCTTGTAAGGAGCAGGTTCTCGGCCAGGTGCAGTGGCTCACGCCTGTAATCCCAGCACTTTGGGAGGCCAAGGCAGGCAGATCACAAGGTCAGGAGTTCAAGATCAGCCTGGCCAATATGGTGAAACCCCATCTCTACTAAAAATACAAAAATTAGCTGGGCGTGGTGGCTGGCGCCTGTAATCCCCACTACTCAGGAGGCTGAGGCAGGAGGCAGAAGAATCTCTTGAACCCGAGAGGCGGAGGTTGCATGAGCCAAGATCGCGCTACTACACCCTAGCCTGGCCGACGGAGGCAGTGTGATGTCTTCTTTCTCTATCACACTATGGGCCTAGCGATATTCATCCTACTGCCTTCTGAGGCCACTCAATGATGTGCCATAGGATAGTAGCACTGGGGTCACAGACTAAGGGCTGGGAAGGATATGATGGGAACAGAAGCAAATGGAAGTGTTAACAGAGGCTTTACTCACCCCAGGCTCTGAACTGACTTCTTTACATCAATGTAATCATTATCCTCAAGACAGCCCAGCAAAGTAGGTACTGTTTTTACGCCCATTTTACAGATGAGGAAGTTGAGGGTCAGGGACGTTAAGATCACATTTCAAGGAATTAGGAATTTGGGGATTCTAACCCAGGGTCCCTGAACTCTCATTTCTCCTCTTGATTAATGTTCTGTGAAAAGCTCTGAGTGTTTGCCTCTAAAAAGCAATCAAGGCCGGGCACGGTGGCTCACGCCTGTAATCCCAGCACTTTGGGAGGCCGAAGCAGGTGGATCACAAGGTCAGGAGTTCAAAACCAACCTGGTCAAGATGGTGAAACCCCGTCTCTACTAAAAATATAAAAATTAGCTGGGCACAGTGGCAGGCACCTGTAATCCCAGCTACTCGGGAGGCTGAGGCAGGAGAATTGCTTGAACCTGGGCGGCAGAGGTTGCAGTGAGCCAAGATCATGCCACTGCACTCCAGCTTGGGCGACAGAGTGAGACTCCAACAAAAAAAAAAAAAAAAAAAAAAAAAGCAATTAGATGGGCTTCCCTGGCCCTAACTGTGAGCAATTGGAGTCCAATATACCTTAACTATCAGGATGGCCAATGTGCTACGATTGTTCTCCTCAGACTATGAAGCAACTGTGTCAATTCCAAATGGTGCCATTGCATTAATTTTTGTTGCAAAATATTTGACTGGACTATGAATATTTTCCCTTAACTCAAAGCCCTTATTTACCTGCCAAAGCCATGGGTCCTCCAAGAGTCCCCTCTGTGGAGGCATATACAAATGACAGTGAAATCTTGGTTCACTGGAAACAGATTATACAAAGCCTACCTTCTTCTCATTCTTATTTTTGGCCTTGTGCTCCATTTTTAGAAATAATGTAAATCACAAGAAAATAACCTAATATTCAAAATGTTTTTTTTTTTTTTTGAGACGGAGTCTCATGCTGTTGCCCAGGCTGGAGTGCAGTGGCGCAATCTCGGCTCACTGCAAGCTCCGCCTCCTGGGTTCACGCCATTCTCCTGCCTCAGCCTCCTGAGTAGCTAGGACTACAGGCGCCCGCCACCGCGCCCGGCTAATTTTTTGTATTTTTAGTAGAGACGGGGTTTCACTGTGGTCTCGATCTCCTGACCTTGTGATCCGCCCGCCTCGGCCTCCCAAAGTGCTGGGATTACAGGCTTGAGCCACCGCGCCCGGCCTCAAAATGTATTTTTAAACCACAACCAAAGAAACTCCACTTCGGGGAGTCCTGAGGTTCACATAAGTGCAGCTCAAGCTGCTGCAAGATCATGGGAACTAAACCTGGGTCATTGGGCCCAGAGCTGTTGCTCCGGTAAGACCAGAAATCATTACAGAGATATTCAATTATGTTTGGACACTTATTAAGGAAGCAACGATTCTGAAATGCTTAAAGGTTTAAAATGACACAAAATGATGTTCAAGGTTTCTTCATATTAGCTGGGCATGGTAGCTCACGCCTGTAATCCTAGCACTTTGGGAGGCCAAGGAGGGCAGATTGCCTGAGTTCAGGAGTTCGAGACCACCCTGGACAACATGGTGAGATCCTGTCTCTACTAAAACAAAACAAACAAACAAAAAAAAACAACCTGTGACTCTGCTAAAACACACACACACCAAAAAATGGCCAGTTGCGGTGGCTCAGGCACTTTAGGAGGCCGAGGCGAGTGAATTACGAAGTCAAGAGATCAAGGCCATCCTAGCCAACATGGTGATCCCGTCTCTACTAAAAATACAAAAAAATTAGCTGGGCGCCTGTAGTCCCAACAACTCGGGAGGCTGAGGCAGGAGAATGGCATGAACGCGGGAGGCGGAGCTTGAGGTGAGCCGAGATCGTGCCACTGCACTACAGCCTGGACGACAGAGCAAGACTCCGTCTCAAAAAAAAAAAAACAAAAAAAAAACCAATTTCTACATATTCTTGAGCTCTATAACAAATGCCAACCACTTCAAGCCCCCTGCAAAACCCTGAGTAGATGTTGAGGAATTTTCTTTTTTGAACGGAATTTGAAGTCACACTAGGATGTCCTCCTACATTTCCGACCCTCGGTCTCCATGGCACAGCTTGCTCTGGTCACGCAGTCTTCTCTCTGTCCCTAAAATGTGCCAGGCTCTTCCCTGCCCGGGGTTCCTGCACTTGCTGTTCTCTGTGGAAAGGGCCATTTCCCAGATTGCTGGTTGCTTCTCATCCTTAGGGTCTCTGGTCAGGCAGCCCCTATAAACGCACAGCAAGTGGCAGCGTGTCTGCGCGGCTGGCACATCATCTTCTAGGTAGGCACGCTCGCGGAATGAACAATCCAGCATTCCTCCGGGGAGCCAGGCGAAGTTTGAAACGCACTTTGAAAACAAACTTAAGGCCCGGCGCGGTAGCTCACGCCTGTGATCCCAGCACTTTGAGAGGCCAAGTCGGGCATATCACCTGAGGTCAGGAGTTTGAGACCAGCCTGGCCAACACAGTGAAACCCCATCTCTACTGAAAATACAAAAATTGGCTGAGCATGCTGATGCATGCTTGTAATCTCAGCTACTCAGGAGACTGAAGCAGGAGAATCACTTGAACCCAGCAGGCGGAAGTTGCAGTGAGCCGAGATTGCACCACTGCACTCCAGCCTGGGCGACAGAGCAAGACTCTGTCAAAAAAGAAAAAAAAAAAAAAGTTAAAGATAATCTTATTTTTTATTATTTATTTTATTTTTTGAGATGGACTCTCGCTGTGGCCCAGGCTGGAGTGGAATGGCGCCATCTCAGCTCACTGCATTCTCCGCCTCCCGGGTTCAAGCAATTCTCCATGTCAGCCTCCTGAGTAGCTAAAACTATAGGTGCCCGCCACCAGGTCCCGCTAATTGTTTTTGTATTTTTAGTAGAGACGGAGTTTCATCATGTTAGCCAGACTGGTCTAGAACTCCTGACCTTGTGATCCACCCCCCTCGGCCTCCCAAAGTGCTGGGATTACAGGCGTGAGCCACCGTGCCCAGCAGATAATCACATTTTAAAAAAAAGCAAAACCATTAGATGGAGAGCAATACACAAGGACAGTGAAGCTGGGAGAAGGAGTTTAGGTCCTTGATAACTTCCTTAAAATGCCCCAATAGCCCAGCAAGCTAAGACTACATATTACATGGAAAAAAAATAAATACAATCCCATGAAATAACCCACCATTTGGTAGTTTTCGCTACAGGCAGCCAAGGCAATCTAACCTGTAGGGAGGCACCCAGGGGTATGTGCTACATAGAGGGGCCTGGGGGTTCTACCTCGGCAAAGCTTAAAGTGACCTTTGCTAATCCAGCCAGCTCTCCAGGACTCGGGGGAAACCTCCTTCTCCATATACAAAGGTATACAGGCGAGATGCATCACCCAAGCATTTAACTCACCAAATAAGCAGCGGGAGAGGGAAATCCTTTTATCGAAAGTCATCAACTTTCCACGCTCAAACTAGATCTTGCCCTTTGATGCACGCAGAAAAAGCGAAGCCAATCCAAATGCTAAGAGAAGCAGGAAAATTCCTCCTTGGCGTTTGGGCGTCCAAGAACTTCAGTCCTAGTAACGTAAGCAATTAAAGATGCCAGTTGATCTTCTGCCCTGGAGCTTCTTCCTAGTGACAGACACTGATGTAGAAGTCTGCAACAAAACTTTACACTAATCTGGTGGTAGAAGAAAAAATACTGCATCCTCAAAGAAGGCAGGAGAAACAACACAGGCCAACCAATTAATGTGTGTCTACGGGGTATGGTTTCCTGTGGGATCAAACTTAGGAATTTAAGAGAATCGGAAAATGACAATATTGCCTTTAGGTTTATATTCTATTTAATAATAATAATAATCAATTAACTAAGCTAGCTGGCATTTTTTGAGCACTTATTATTTGCCATTAATGGTGCCACACATTTCACATGGATCTTTCTTATGTAAGCCTCATAAGCCCATGAAGAAGAAACTATTATTATCCCATTGTACAGATGAGAAAGCGAATGCAGAACATAGTTAAGAAATGTGTCCAGGCCAGGAATGGTGCCTCATGCCTGTAATCTCAGCACTTTGGGAGGCCAAGACGGGCAGATCCCTTGAGCCCAGTGTGAGACCAGCATGCGCAACATGGTAAAACCCTGTCTCTACAAAAAAAATATAAAAATTATTCGGGAGTGGTGGCATATGCCTGTGGTCCCAGCTGCTTGGGAGGCTGAGGTGGGAGGATGATTTGAGCACAGGAGGTTGAGGCTGCAGTGAGCCATGATTGTGCCACTGCACTCCAGCCTGGGTGACAGAGCAAGACCCTGGTCTCAAAAAAAGAAATATGGCTGGATGCAGCGGCACACGCCTGTAATTCCAGCATTTTGGGAGGCCGAGGTGGGTGAATCTCTTGAGGTCAGGAGTTCGAGACCAGCCTGGCCAACATGGAGAAACCCCATCTCTACTAAAAATACAAAAATTAGCCAGACGTGGTGGCACGTGCCTGTAATCTCAGCTACTTGGGAGGCTGAGGCAAGAGAATCGCTTGAACCCGGAGGCAGAGGTTGTAGTGAGCCAACATCATGCCGCTGCATTCCAGCCTGGGTGACAGAGCAAGACTCTGTCTCAAAAAAAAAAAAAAAAAAAAGAAATGTGTCCAAAGTCACACAACTTTAAGTGGCAATTCTTCATTGCACATGTGGGGCATGTGACTTCCCACTGGCATGTTAACATAACAGAGAATATCTGTGAGCCCATTTAGACTCAAGTGAGGCATTCTGAAAGCAATTCCCAAGTTTAGTGGTATCCACTCTGTTTATTTCAACATGGGGCTCTCAAGACCACAATGCGAGAAAGATCGTTTATTAAGGACATAGCTTAATGGTACAGTTTATTCAAGCACCAGCATCTTTCCATGCTAAAAACTGAGTGAAGACATAATCCATTGCTTATAGAACCCCGGTGCCTTTTCTAGGATATATAGTCCATGGTATTTCCGAATGCGTCTCCAATGGCTACTCTGCCCCCCATAAACTCCCATGAAGGAGTTTAGGACCCTGTCCAAAAACTCTGGCCTGGTTCTATCACATGCTTGATTTTGCCTCCTTGGCGCTTCCTGCCTGCGTACCAAGTACTTCATATACAATTCAACCTTTAATCCTCACAAGCCTTTGTGTGAGCTCGGCAGCATCGTGCCAATTTTTTAGATGGAGACACAGAGACTCAAAGACGTTGAGGATCCTCTCCAAAGTCTCACTAGTGTGTGTGGGAGCCACAGCATCGCCACAAACAGGAAGTATGGCCCCAAACCAGGGCTCCCAGCCAACAGAAAGGAGTCCATTGCATTCTAGCCCTGCCTCCGCTTGCCACGCAGAGCTCTTGAAGATCCCCTTCAATGCCATCAACCCAAAAAGGCAGCTCCTGCCCTGGGCTGAGGAAGGAAATCCTCTTTTTCTAATTAGCACAGAGTTCTCAAATGGGCTTGTGTTGGTGGAAGCCAGCTTAAAATGGAATGAATCCATACCAAAAGGTATGTTCACATGTATCACCAAGGCAAGGATGGCGACTGAGGTTTTTCTTCCTTACCAGCCTTGAATACGTTTCTTCACCCCCTGCGCCTCAGTTTCCCCAACTATAAGGTGAAGATTATAACAGCATCTACCTCATAGGGCTGATGTGAGCACTAAATGAATTAATACTTGTAAAGCACCTAAAATAGTGCCTGACATGTAAGTGAGTTGTGATTATTATTACTGTTGTTGTTATTTTTACATCACTTTTGCGCATACTAGAAACCCATTATTTGCTACACACAGACACACACACACACACACAGAATTCTTAATTTGCATGTTTTGCATTTGGCCCAGGTTACTTTTCTTTGTTTTTCCTTAAGCAAAGACCAACAGATCATCAAAAGGCATATCTAGATACTGCCTTTTGAATTACTGTTGTAATGAAAAGGGACTCAACATTTAGATCAAAGTCTACATTTAAGACAATGTAGTCTAAAAGTTAAGCGGGGTGGGGTGGGGGGCGGGGGAAGTAAGAGCCAATCCCATTCTTTTGTTTCCTGCTTTGCTGTGTCATAGCTGTTTTCCATTCTGTGATTCAGGCTTCTTTCTGTAAATGAAGGGCACACCCCTGGAATAAAAGGAGCCTACGATTGTCTAGAATTATTATCTGTCTGCAGAATCACATTGCCACCCACTCACAGGGATCTAGTACGGTTCTCTAAGACTAACAGCTGCACAACCAGCTCAGGTAATAAACAAAGCAAAAATAGTTAAGTTCCTGGCAAGACTTACAAATGCCTCTGGCGTGTACCTGATGACAAAGGCAAAATGAGTCCCTTCCCAAAAGTCTTAAGTAGGGATTTGGGGTGAATTGTGCTTAAGTAAGCCTCCTCTCTGGATTTTTTATTGAGCTCATCGAGATTTTTTTCCATAACTTTTAGTACAAGATGAATCCTGGAGGAGATGCTTGAATAGAACTTGCTAGGAGCTATATTTGCCTTCACTGAAAAGGTTGCGCAAAACAGACTAGGAATCCTGAACTCTCTGACCAGTTGTTTACATGCATGAGTTAGCCTTTTATGCATTTTCTCCTGCATCTATAACACAAAGATTGTTTACTCTTACAACCTCCCGGTTGCTAAGAGAATCAAATAAGAAATAATATGGTAATAGTCCTTTGAAAAGGACAGTAACAAAGCCTAACGTTTCGATCAAGTTTTCAAAGGACCTTTATTTTATTTGATATATCAAAACAAAATGTTTTTTGCTTGATCCTCATTTAATACGGGCAGATTCTAAAAGGTGATGGCACACAGACTGTTTCTAACACAATTCTGTAGCCTGAAAGCCCCAGGGACACTGATGAACTTTTGCCAACAAGAAGAGTATCCTATAAAGTTAAAAATCCCAAACTTAAGAAAATCATTTACCCCTTGACAAGTCTTAATCAAAATCTGCCCGTGCTGGTCATTTATTCTTTCAGTGCATGTGATTGAGATTCCAGTAATTAAGTACATTGTTTTCCTAAGAGAAGCCTGTAAGAAAAGCCTGTTTCAGGTTCATAACCAGGAAAGCTTCTCAACCCGAGGCGTTGCCGGCAGCCACCATTTGTTGAATTACTGGTGTCTCTGCAAGTGGAGATGAGGCAGAAGGGGGGCGCCTGTTCCCAGCTTTACCTGCCATCACCACCTTCCTTGAGCTCTTCTTTCTCTTCCTATTTTCTACTTAACCCAATTTATAAGGAATAAGTTAAACGAAAGTAACAAGCAAGGTAGTGAAACTTCACTTAAAAGCCAGAATGCAACCTGATTGGTTTACAATAGATTAACCAAAGACCCCCATTTTTTTGTACACAGTCTCAAGCATCCTCAAGGGCCTAGTGCATCTCTCTTAGACTCTGGAAGAGGCTGGTTTTTAAGCAGGATTTTTTTTCTTTAATATTTGAAGATATTGTTTTATGCCTTCATCTAGTATGATGTGTATTTTAAAGAATAGAATGTAAACAACTTTAGTCATTTGGACATTTCCTATGCTTTAAACACACACACACACACACACACATATATACACAAACCACCACAACAGTCAGCATAAAAGAAGAGTTAATAACTTTAAACGGAGGTCGAGAGAAAGAATCAAACATTTATTTGTTGTTCAACAGGGAAATTTCAATAACTACTTTACAGAATCTACCTTGTTCCGGGCGGGGTTAGAATCCCAGATCAGCTTCCAAACATGATTTCACAAGGAATGCCTTGAACCAGGAAGCTCTTTCGTGTTCTGAAGCCTCCTGATTCTTAGAAATTAAAGTGCTTTCTGTTTATCATGTAGTTGTTGCCTGGGTGTTTGCTTTTGCCAGTTGACTTTATTTATTTTTATTTTAGATTACAGAAGTGAAGGAAAAACACTGTAGTATATATGACTGAAAATAGAAACTCACAAACTCACCCTTCTCTCTGTCTGACACGGCTTTCCCCACCCCCACCCCGTTTTTGATTTACTTCCTGTGTTAATGGTAAGAGAGTATTCTTCTTGTCCTTTTTAAATATTTTTACACATCTGCACACACACACGTACAGATATATGTCCTTTTTTAAAACATGGAGGAAATCATACACTATTCACCTTTCTACAACTGTGTTTCAATCAACAATATTGCTTGACGGTCTGTCCTTGGCCAAACATATAGCCTATCTCATTCCTGAGGCTTTTTTGAAGACTTTTGCACACTTAAAACCACGTGATTTTCCACTGCCTTCTAGAGGCAACCTCACCTCCTCTCAAGGAAGCTTTCAAGCACGCAAAGCAGGCTCACTTCCCCTCTTGACTGGAGGAAATTAGGCCTTCACACTTTCAGAAATAGCATCACTGTACCCCATTACCCTATTCTGGTCTAAGTACCCAACAGACAAATTATCCTTTTCCTGTTAGCTGTGACTTTGAGTTTTCAGGACCGGAGCAGTTCCTAAAGTCAGAGAGAGAGAACGGTAATCATTTTTTACACGGAGTGTGTCTTGATGGAGACAGAGGTTTAACCACAATGACAAACTGCTCAGCACAGCCCTGCCTAGCTGGAAAAGCATCTGTTTTCACTCCCTCGCCTGGTTACTAGTGGGTTCTCTTGCCTCATTCATAAAGATGAGATCGCTGAAACAACAGGCAGCCACAAAGCTCCAGGAAATATAACAGCATGCAGCTCCTCTCCGAGGTGTGAGTCTGTGTGTGTGGTGTGTGTCCATGCATGTTTTGCATGCACACTTGCAGCTGCAGCACGGGGCTTAGAAAGATGTTCTGCCAGAGAAAGACAGGAATTTCCCTAGCAGCAGGCAAAACAGCCCAGGAGTTGGAACAAGGCCCAGTCAGCCTCCTTTACTCCTTCGTTCATGCAGTTAATAAGCATCAGTCTACCTCTCTTAAGAGAATCTAGTGGTTAGAGACTCAACTCAGGGATCCAATCCCTGGATTCCAGTCCAGGCACTGCCGCTCACCGGCACTGATATTTAGTCTCTCTATTCCTCAGCTTTAAAATGACGTAAAATATACATCCAAATCTCTCATCCAAACCCTTAGCGCCCAATACACTTTGGAATTCTACACTTTTTATATTTTAGAAATGTGATGTGGTGCCTATATCTGATATTACACTGCACCACCAGCGGGGTTGGGGCAGCACTCCCTGTGCCATCTGATACATCAATATGTCCACAAAGAAACATACAAAGGTCTGGCTGGGCGCAGTGGCTCACGCCTGTAATCCCAGCACTTTGGGAGGCCAAGGCGGGCAGATCACAAGGTCAGGAGTTCGAGACCAGCCTGGCCAACATGGTGAAGCCCCATCTCTATTAAAAATACAAAACTTAGCCAGGCATGGTGGCGGGTGCCTATAATCCCAGCTACTCAGGAGGCTGAGGCAGGAGAATCGCTTGAATCCGGGAGGCAGAGGTTGCAGTGAACCGAGATCGCGCCATTGTACTCGAACCTGAGTGACAAGAGCAAGACTTCATCCCCAAAAAAAAAAAAGAAAAGAAACATACAAAGGTCACATTAAATGTGAGAAATATAGGCCGAGCTGGGATTACAGGCATGTAATATTTCTCACATTAAACATGGCGAAACCCCATCTCTACTAAAAATATAAAAATTAGCTGGGTGTGGTGACAGGTGCCTAAAATCCCAGCTACTTGAGAGGCTGAGACAGGAGAGTTGCTTGAACCCTGGAGGTGGAGGCTATAGTGAGCTGAGATCACACCACTGTACTCCAGCCTGGGTGACAAAGCAAGACTCTGTCTCAAAAAAAATAAAAATAAATAAAGATTATTAGTAGACATAGAGAGCTCAACAGAGTCTCCCTGACACCCCCAAAATTCATGTCTGCCCAGAACCTCAGAGTGGGACCTTCTTGGAGATAGGAGTTTTGCAGATGTAATTGAGTAAGATGACATCATACAGGTTTGGGTGACCCTAAATCCCTCAGGAGGACTGGAAATCAATTTTTGACATTTTCAGTTTCTGTGGTGAAAAGCCAGCTCTGCTTCCTACCAAGAATAATAGGGGGGGGACTCCCCAAGTTTAACAAGCAAGTTCAGATGGCAGACCAAGGATAAGCGCCCCCTACAGTTGATGGGGACCCCTAATCTCAGAACTTTCTACTGGACACAGAAAAGCAAGAACTTGGATAACTGTTTTCTGTTTTTGTTTTTGCTTTTTTTTTTTTAATCTAATGCCGCTGACACTGGCCAAAGACCCTGTTTAAATACTTTTTCAACATTGTCATTTAAATGTAAGACTCAAACTGACAGGTGTCCTTAACATTCTAGAAAAGCCTTAGAAAAAAGATTCACCCATACCCCTGGAATATATTGTTTTGGTGTGGGTGGCACTATTGTATAGCTGTTATTTTCCCAGGCTCTGCCTCTGTCTTTGAGAGCATCACTTAAGCTCTGTAAGCCTTGATCTTGTCTGCGAAATCAGGATGAGGATAATGGCAGACAACATTTACCAAGAGCTTGCTGTGTGCAGACAGTAGGCTGTGTCTCACATGCCTTCTTGCTTAATCATCACCAACATTATCCCCATGTTGCATATGACGCCCCTTCTTGACAACTGCAGGGGGAAAAACCAACAGCACTATTTTCTACTTTGAGCGGTGCTACACGACTGCTTGTAAAGTTTTAACAACTTACCTAGCAACTGACAAACTTACACAGCTAGTGAGCAACAAACTAGATTTGAACCCAGCTCTTATCCAATCAGTGCCTCCTTTCTCTTATCTGTACCTCTACCTTGTAAAATCAGAAAAGCACAGAAAGCACAGGAAGCCATATGGCTGAGAGCACACACACACACACACACACACACACACACGCACGCAGACTGGTATTCCTTTATTTCTGACAAGTTCTCTGAAGAGCAGTAATAGCACTCTTTATTGCTCTCTCTCTTTTTTTTTTAATGAGTGCCTACTCTCTGCCAGGATTTTAACCATGTCATCCCTATTCCTGCCAGAAGCCGTGTAGTAGACATAGTTGGTTACCAGGTCTGTACTGCACTTGAACATACTTCCGTGTAATTCATCAGTGTGATAAACTGTCCACACAGTGAATCTAAGCTCAGCTGTATAATAGGAGTGGTCAGCTAATCAACAATGAAGAACACGTCATTCAGGATGGTTCGCAAGCACAATGTTAGAAAGGTCCACACTCCAGCCACAGGTATTGCGAGTGCTTCCTGCAGTTCAGGAATAGGGTTTCTATTAGTGAAACTAGTGACTAGTTAATTTACATGGCGATATTATAAATGGATTTCCATTGGTGGAATTAAGGGTACTCAGGACATGTGGATTGACTAGAATGTGATACACGATGCAACCATTTACCCTTCACCTATACCCTTCCCTGCCTTATTCACTAACTGATTCTGTTCCAGTCACTGGTTTAAGAGAATTTCTGATTGCCTCATGCAGGCCAGAGAGCACAGGGCCCAGCTTTTGGAATGTTGTTATGCCTGCTTTGAATATACACCCTCCCTGCAGGGTGTGACCAGAGCACCTATAAGAACGGAGTGAGTGCTAGGCGATATAGTCTACATAGGATGACTATCATTAACAACAATTTGTTTTATATTTTCAAATAGCTACAAGAGTGGATTTTGAATGTTCACAACACAAGGAAATGATGAATGTTAGAGGTGATGGCTATGCTAATTATCCTGATTTGATTATTACACATTGTATACATGTAGCAAAGTGTCATGCTGTACCCCATAAATATGTATCACTATTATGTGTCAATTAAAAATTATAATATACCAGTCATTTGATTAGAGCCAAAAACTAAATTAAATTTAAAAATAAAGATAACAATAAAGGAAAAAAAGAACAAAATGTTGGGACTTTGTCAACAACCTTTCAGAACAGGTTGTATGAACTGTTTTGTGCCTGCTTTGCTAATAAATATTTGGCTATACGAGTAGCAGAATTTGGGCTGGGCGCAGTGGCTCATGCCTGTAATCCCAGCACTTTGGGAAGCCAAGGTTGGTGTATCACCTGAGGTCTGGAGTTCGAGACCAGCCTGGCCAATATGGTGAAATCCCATCTCTACTAAAGTACAAAAATTAGCCAGGCGTGGTGGCGGGTGCTTGTAATCCCAGCTACCTGGGAGGCTGAAGCAGGAGAATCTCTTGAACCTGGGGAGTGGAGATTGCAATGAGCCAAGATCACGCCATTGCACTCCAGCCTGAGTAGCAAGAGCGAAATTCTTTTTCAAAAAAAGAAAAAAACAAAAAGAGTAGCAGAATTTGGACAGACATTTGTTTTTGTTTTTGTTTTTGTTTTGAGACAGAATCTCACTCTATAACCCTGGCTGGAGTTCAGTGGCATGGTCTCGGCTCACTGCAACCTCCACCTGCTGGGTTCAAGTGATTCTCCTGCCTCAGCCTCCCGAGTAACTGGGATTACAGGTGCCCGCCACCAAGCCCAGCTAATTTTTATAATTTTAGTAGAGACAAGATTTCACCATGTTGGCCAGGCTGGTCTCGAACTGCTGACCTCGTGATCCTCCCGCCTCAGCCTACCAGAGTGCTAGGATTACAGGCATGAGCCACCGCGCCCAGCCGAGATTTGATTTTATGATAAGCTGTAGCTAGGTTGTGGGGTAATCACTAACACCTCCACCAAAAATAACCTGAGAATTGCTCCATGCCAATGGCTTAGATCACAGCAATTGACATGCTTCTCAAGAATCCTCACCTATGTCTTCCTTGACTAGGAGAATCCTTACTGGTTCAGCCTTTAGTCAGCAATATATTCAGAGGAGATGAGTCCAGGAGATGAACCATGATTGGTCTAAGCCAGGAGTCAGCAAACTGCAACCACAAGGAATCTGGCCCACCATCTGTTTTAATAAAATAAAGTTTTATTAGAACACAGCCACACCCATCCATTTACATGTTTCTGCCTGCTGCAATAGCAGAGTTGAGTACTTGTAACAAAGATTTCGTGTACTACAAATCTAAAATATTAACTATCTGGCTCTTTATAGAGAAAGTTTGCCAACTTCTGAGATAGAATGATGCTAATCAAAGTGTGTTCTGTAAAACAGAAGCATTGGCATCACCCAAAAGCTAGTTAAAAATGCAGACTCCCATGTCACACCCAGATCCACATGGAATCAGAATAAGTAAATATAAGCATAAACATGTAGATTCCAGAAATTAATCCCCTTAAAACTATCAGTACAGCATGCTCCTGTTTTTTTGTTTTTTTTCAAACAAAAGTTCTCACATATTTATTACTGAACCCAGCCTACTAGTGCAGAGCATACAAACAAACAGAAAAAATACGTTCCCAATAAAACATGTCCAGTAGTTCAAATAGTGGTGACATTTTCAGCTTGATATGGTAAGATGATCATGACCTTGATACAGTATAAATATGTGCTATCTCGTGTGCAATTCCTTATAGACCCAGCTTGGTTCTTCTCCAGTGTCTCCTTTCAGAGCTGTACCGGATTTTTTTTTAATTTTAATTTTTATTTATTTATTTATTTTTTTTTTTGAAGCAGAGTCTCGCTCTTGTAGCCCAGGTTGGAGTGCAATGGCACAATCTCAGCTCACTGCGACATCCACCTCCTGGGTTCAAGTGATTCTCCTGACTCAGCCTCCCGAGTTGCTGGGATTACAGGAGCATGCCACCACGCCCAGCTAATTTTTTTGGTTTTGTTTGTTTGTTTGCTTCTTTTTTTGGGACAGAGTCTCACTCTGTTGCCAGGCTGGAGTGCAGTGGCGTAATCCCGGCTCACTGCAACTTCCACCTCCAGGTTCAAGCGATTCTCCTGCCTCAGCCTCCTGAGTAACTGAGATTACAGGCATGCGCCACCATGCCCGGCTAATTTTTGTATTTTTAGTAGAGATGGGGTTTCACCATGTTGGCCAGGATGGTCTCAATCTCTTGACCTTGTGATCCACCAGCCTTGGCCTCCCAAAGTGCTGGGATTACAGGTGTGAGCCACCATGCCCGGCCATTTTTTTGTATTTTTAGTAGAGATGAAGGTTCACCATGTTGGCCAGGCTGGTTCTGAACTCCTGACTTCAGGTGATCCGCCCACCTTGGCCTCCCAAAGTGCTGAGATTACAGGCGTGAGCCACCATGCCTGGCCTTACCTGATTTTATTACCAGTTTTCATCTGAATCCACTGGGGAATGAGACAATTTCGCTTTTGTTTGCTTCTTTGTTTTTGTTTTTGTTTTTTGTTTTTTGAGATGGAGTCTTGCTCTGTAGCCCAGGTTGGAGTGCAGTGGCACGATCTTGAATCACTGCAGCCTCCACTTCCTGGGTACTGGTTCAAGCAACTATCCTGCCTTAGCCTCCAAGTAGCTGGGATTACAGGCATGCGCCACCATGCCCAGCTAATTTTTGTATTTTCAGTAGAGACGGGGTTTCACCATATTGGCCAGGCTGGTCTTGAACTCCTGACCTCGTGATCCACCTGCCTCGGTCTCCCGAAGGCCTGGGATTATAGGCGTGAGCCACCGCACCTGGCCTGCTTTTGTTTCTTGGCCAGGAATCACTTAATCCTGAAAGTCTTGTGAGAAGACATGGCAAGAAGCAGAGTCAAGCACACACCACGATGGCGGAGAAAGGAAGAGAGAGGGGGCATGCTTCTGTTTCAAGACTACTATTCCACAATATTCCATTGGGTTTTTTGCAGATTAAATGAGGTAATACAACTAAGCAGTTAGCACAATACACAGCATGTACTCAGTGACTGGTAACTTACTGTTTCCAATCACAGATGAATGAGGAACAGCTTGCTCCCCCATCTGACAAAGGGAACGAGAAAGCAATGTTAGGAAATCAGAGCCACATTTCACAGACCTGAGGACAAACCCTCAGGTAACCTTGGCCCTTAAGAAGCAGCACCTAATGCACACCTGCAGTCCCAGGTACTCGGGGAAGCTGAGAATCACTTGAACCTGGGAGGCAGAGTTTGCCATGAGCTGAGATCGCGCCACTGCACTCCAGCCTGGGCAACAGAGCAAGACTGTCTCAAAAATAACAGTAATAGAAAGTTTAAAAATAAAAAAAGAAAGCAGCACCTAAGACCCTCAAGCTTGGATAAGGGTTAAGTGACTCCTGAATTGGGAAAAGCCATAAAAAATAAACATAATTTCTCAACCTACCAAAATGTTTACCACTTCAAGAGATGTACCTCCAGCATGGGCAACATGGCAAAAACTCATCTCTACAAAAAGGAGTGGGGAATGGTGGCATGTGCCTGTAGTCCCAGCTACTTGGGAGGCTGAGGTGGGAAGATCACCTGAGCCCGGGAGATTGAGGCTGCACTGAGTCATGATCTTGCCACTGTACTCCCACCTGGGTGACAGATAGAGATCCTGTCTCAAAAAAAGGAAGGAAGGAAGGGAGGGAGGGAGGGAGGGAGGAAGGAAGGAAGGAAGGAAGGAAGGAAGGAAGGAAGGAAGGAAGGAAGGAAGGAAGGAAGGAAGGAAGGAAGGAAGGAAGGAAGGAAGGAAGGAAGAAAGGAAGGAAGGAGGGAAGGAAGGAAGGAAGGGAGGAAGAACAGACTGACTTTGCTGTTTCCTCTGCCTGGAACTCTCTTCAGGTGTCTAGATCTTCACCTTGTAGCTTGCATTCATCATTCAAGCCTCTTCCTTAGTCTCTGTGGCCCCTATTGCTACACCCAACTTTGATCACTTTCTGTCTCTTCTATTCCATGTCTTTTCCTTCCTAGCATTCCTCCTCGTCACCTGAAAATATCCTGTTCATTGACTACAACTTAGTTACTATCTGTCTTGTTCACTCCTGGATACCCGGAGCACAGGGCAGTGCCTGGCACCTGGTGGGCTCTGAAGTAGGTAAGAATGTGCCTGAATGAAAACATGAATGATCAAACACAGGCAGCCTCCTCTTAGAGGAGAAAACAGTATGGGATTTGGGGTCATTCAGCCATGTATTAGATGAGGCACCTGGTGTACCTCAGCCTCATTCTCAACTAGAAAAGGAAAATGACATCTGCCTTACAGAGTTATCAGGAAGGCTTAGCATAGAATATTCCGAACTCAGAGCCAGGGGCCTGGAATTTTGGAAACACAGAAGATATTTTATTTTTTTAATTTAATTTAATTTATTTATTTATTTATTTATTTATTTATTTATTTATTTATTTTTGAGACGGAGTCTCGCTCTGTTGCCCAGGCTGGAGTGCAGTGGCGCAATCTCGGCTCACTGCAAGCTCCACCTCCCGGGTTCACGCCATTCTCCTGCCTCAGCCTCCCGAGTAGCTGGGACTACAGGTGCCCGCCATCACGCCCGGCTAGTTTTTTGTATTTTTAGTAGAGACGGGGTTTCACTGTGTGAGCCGGGATGGGATGGTCTTGATCTCCTGACCTCGTGATCTGCCTGCCTCAGCCTCCCAAAGTGCTAGGATTACGGGCGTGAGCCACCGTGCCCGGCCTATTTAATTTATTTATTTATTTATTTATTTGAGACAGGGTCTCACTGTTGTCAACCAGGCTAGAGTGCAATGGCGCGATCTTGGCTCACTGCAACCTCCACCCCCAGGGTTCAAGCGATTCTCCCACCTCAACCTCCCGAGTAGCTGGGATCACAGGCACGTGCCACCATGCCCGGCTAATTTTTATATTTTAGCAGAGACAGGTTTTGCCATGTTGGCCAGGCTGGTCTCAAACTCCTGACCTCAAGTGATCCGCCTGCCTCAGCCTCCCAAAGTGCTGGGATTATAGATGTGAGCCACCATGCCCGGCCTTAAATTTTCTTTTTTTAAAGAGATGGAGTCTCACTATATTGACCAGGCTGGTCTCGAACTCCTGGCCTCAAGCAATCCTCCCATCTCAGCCTCCCAAAGTACTAGGGTTACAGGCGTGAGCCACTGCACCCAGCCAGAAGATATTATTATTAATCTTGTTCACTAACATTTTTAAAACCTGGATATGTTATGTGGCTACATTCATCAATCCTGGAAACCCATGAAAAATTAAGCCATATTCCAACACTGAAAACAGAAAGTTAGCTCACATGGCAACACGAATCAATTTTCAAGAGCCAATCCTCAGTTTACCTATCTATAAATATCACATTCAAACATGGAAGCTTCTTACTGTAAAAATTTATTCTACTTGCAATTTTGCCAATAACACATATGTGAGCTGGGGTGGGGGTGCATGTCTATAGTACTCCAGAGGCTGAGGCAGGAGGCTCACTTAAGCCCAGGAGGTTGAGGCTGTAGCGAGCCATGATGTTGCCACTGCACTCCAGCCTGGGCAACAGAGTGAGACCCTGCGTCAATAAATAAATAAAGAAGTGCAGGCCGGGCGCGGTGGCTCAAGCCTGTAATCCCAGCACTTTGGGAGGCCGAGACGGGCGGATCACGAGGTCAGGAGATCGAGACCATCCTGGCTAATATGGTGAAACCCCGTCTCTACTAAAAATACAAAAAACTAGCCGGGCGAGGTGGTGGGCGCCTGTAGTCCCAGCTACTCGGGAGGCTGAGGCAGGAGAATGGCGTAAACCCGGGAGGCGGAGCTTGCGGTGAGCTGAGATCCGGCCACTGCACTCCAGCCTGGGCGACAAAGCGAGACTCCGTCTCAAAAAAAAAAAAAAAAAAAAAAAGAAGTGCAAAATGCTTATTGGAATAAATAAATAAATAAACATGAAAAATAATGTTGTCTTCTGGAAAGCCATTTTATCATTATTTTGGAAATTTCCCTAGCATATACTTTTGGTTTTTGGATAGCATTTATATGCAGTTTCAATAAAGCTGATGAGGCAGAAAAGGTTTTTTCTCTGTTGTAAATTCAGGATATAAACATTTTCAAGTTTTGAGGGAAAAAAAGGAGAAAGGGGAAAACAAATTTTAAAAACTTTGTTTTTGGCCGGGCGCGGTGGCTCAAGCCTGTAATCTCAGCACTTTGGGAGGCCGAGACGGGCAGGATCACGAGGTCAGGAGATCGAGACCATCCTGGCTAACACGATGAAACCCCGTCTCTACTAAAAAATACAAAAAAAAAAAAACTAGCCGGGCGAAGTGGCGGGTGCCTGTAGTCCCAGCTACTCGGGAGGCTGAGGCAGGAGAATGGCGTGAACCCGAGAGTAGGAGCTTGCAGTGAGCTGAGATCCGGCCACTACACTCCAGCCTGGGTGACAGAGCAAGACTCCGTCTCAAAAAAAATTAAAAAAATAAAAAATAAATAAAAATTAAAAAAAATAAAAACTTTGTTTTGTTTTTAATTTTCCTGGACCCCGAATAGATTCAGTTCTCTAATAACTATTACTACTTTTGACATTTTAGCTTTGTTTTTCCTGGTCAGCATCACATATTTAGAATGAGGCATTTTTCTAGCCGGGCGCGGTGGCTCACACCTGTAATCCCAGCACTTTGGGAGGCCAAGGCCAGTGGATCACTTGAGGTCAGGAGTTCCAGATTAGCCTGGCCAACATGGAGAAACCCCATCTCTACCAAAAATACAAAAATTAGCCGGGCCTGGTGGTGCATGCCTGTAGTCCCAGCTACTTGGGAGGCTGAGGCACAAGAACGGCTTGAACCTTGGAGATGGAGATTGCAGTGAGCTGAGATCACACCACTGCACTCCGGCCTGAGCTACAGAGGGAGACACTATCTCAAGGAAAAAAAATATTTAAAAAGAGGTATTTTTGGAGCAGGAAATATGTGAGATTAAGAGCACGGGCTAGGATAATCTAGATAAAAAATCTGTAAAGGTTTTTGTAAAGAGTAAATATTTTGGGTTTCACTGGTCATACAGTGTCTGTTATTGTAGCTTAAAAGCAGCCACAGGCCATACATAAGCAAATAAGTCTAGGTTCCAATAAAACTTTATTTACAAAAACACATACTGAGCTGAATTTGGCCCTCAGGCAGTCATTGCTAACCCCTGATCTAGAATTATATTCTGTCTCCCCCATTTTCTAGCTGGGTGATCTGAATGAGCCTCCATTCATCTATAAAATGGAGATAACAATTATACTACCTCATTAGATTCAGAGGGTGAAACGGATCTGTGTATAAAATACTTATTCCACATAAGAGCTCAACAAACGTTACCTGTTATTATCGTTTTCCTTTTTTTACAGTAGGAAAATGAAGCAATCTGCCCAAGTCATGAAATTAGGAAGTGTCACACTCTACTGCACAGCCTCCAGAAGAGGTTTCCATTGCCCAACGAATTTAATTGGAGCTTAGCTTTTGACTAAAAATGCCTTTTCCCTCTTTCCTAACTGATGCCTTTCAAGGTGAAGTCATCAGAGAAGAGAAGGAAAGAAAGAAAGAGAGAGAGAGAGAGGGAAGGAAGGAAGGAAGGAAGGAAGGAAGGAAGGAAGGAAGGAAGAAAGAAAGAAAGAAAGAAAGAAAGAAAGAAAGAAAGAAAGAAAGAAAGAAAGAAAGAAAAAGAAAGAAAAGGAAAGGAAGAAAGAAAGGAAAGAAAGAGAGAAAGAAAGAGAGAGAGAAACAAAGAAAGGAGACAGAGATCTGCAAATGACCACAATTCATTAAACTTTTTGGGGAGAGAGATAATAACTCTGCCCTGCCAGTGTTTCTTCTGCCCCATCTCACCTCCTTTTTGGAGAAAGAAATTATCCTCCAGGATTGTCCCATTTTGTCCTAAGGCTGGGGCTGGCCTGGAGAGAGCCTCTGAAGGCTTATCATGAAGCTACTTCCTTTAGGATACAGCACCATGATCACCGTGGCAAAACCCACCTTTATGGGGAGGGGGAGGGGGGAGGGATTGCACTGGGAGTTATGCCTGATGTAAATGACGAGTTGATGGGTGCTGACGAGTTGATGGGTGCAGCACACCAACATGGCACAAGTATACATATGTAACAAACCTGCACGTTATGCACATGTACCCTAGAACTTAAAGTATAATAATAATTAAAAAAAGAAAAAAGAAAAAAAAAAACCCCACCTTTATTTTCTCCAATAGGTAACATCACAGAGAGAAAAAAAAGATCTCATGGGATTTCGCGTTTTTTCTTTTCTTTTGGACATTTTTCTTGTGTCTGGGTTTTCCACTCAAGTTTTTAGGATTTCTGGCATCAGACACTTGCCTTTGTCTCCCATTTCTTTGTGGTGATTGCCAAATGCCCACATACTATTTACACCTCCCATTCTCTGTAGGGTTTCTAATGCCTCCCTTTCTTATGACTAGTATTTCTTCCTAAACCTTTGCTTCTTTTTTTTTTCCCAAGCAGCAGGAGAGCTCCCAGAGTCTCAAGATAAACAGTAAACAAGATTGTGCATTTCAATGACAAATACAACAGGCAATCTACTTTTTTCATTCCCACGTGATTTTTAACTCGGGGATGGTTACTTCTTTGGTTTTCCTTCTCTGAACATTGGCAGGCCCTGTTCCTCTTTCGTTTTGGTCTTGTTGCAATCTCTTCGTGAATTCATGTTTCAGTGAGTGTGCTTGTGACACGGCATATGGAGCGGGCCTCCTCTTTAACTCAGATTTCCTTCTTCCCAGGCACAACAGAAATTTGCTGTACACACTGCAGGACAAAGAAAAAAACCTCAGTCGCTGAGCAAAAAGATCCAGTCGTATACATGATTTCACCGGGTTTCCAACTGTATAATGAAATCGAACTCCTCCCTCGGGAGGGGGTCCCCTCCCCCACCCACTGCACACACAAAATTCTACCCACTTCTTTCCAAGGACACACTTTGTTCTAAATCCCCAGTGGCTTTACTCTTGCACACAAAAAAAGAGCAGAAATCTGTACCTAAGTTGTAAGCGTGAGCTGCGATCTTTCTCTGAGCCCAAGATGAAAGGAGTAGATGGAAAGGAATTACTCAATGTGAAGTATGCATTTGTAATAAGCAGGCATGGGATGCTACGTAGTGATCTTGACATGGCTGATAGGGGGTGGGGATGTGGGGACGGGATAGACTTTTGCTTTTCATTTTCATGAGTCTCTTACTCTCAAACTGAAGGAGAGACTAAAAACCACAGGAAAGGGCACGAGTTTATCATAGATTTTTAATGGGTTAATAATGTTCTGCTTAAAACCCTCGTTTTTAAAAAAAGAAGTTAATTCGATCCATTTTTCTTTGGATTACGGCAACTTTAGGACAGGTGTGGTGTAATAGGAGTCGCTTTCAGAAAGCAGTGAGTGTGTCTGAGCAGAGAATCACTAGGTACCCACCAGACTACTTATTGTAGCACTGTCTGTAGAAGCAAACACTGAAAGCCACCAAAAAGTCTGTCAAAAAGGGCAAGCGAAATACATTAAGGAATACCATTTAAAGAAATACTATGCCTCCACTGAAAACATCAAGTTTTCTAACATAGAGTGCTGTCTAAGAGATTCAAGTGGAAAATGCAAGCTGAAAGATACTTGTGTGAAGACGAAAGGTGTGAGTGTTTGATATGCATATATGCTGATCTATGCGTGGACTATTTCTGGCATGATACACTAAAAACTGCTAAGAGTCATTGTCTGCGGGGGAGGAGGGAGACCCACTCTTCCCCACAAGCCCTTTCATTTGAATTTTCCCCAGGAGCATGTATGACATGGTTCCCCAAAATGTATAGCTCACTAAAAAAATACATACATTGGAAATTGTCCATGATCGATACTCAAAGTGAAAAAAGCAAGTTGTATTACAGTGTCTATAAATATGATTCCAGTGGTGTATTTAAAGCAAAGCATGTGTATTTGTATATGTGCATTTTATGGAAAACGTCTGGAAAATATGTTTCACACCGTTAAAAAGTAGTTATTAGCTATCTCTGGTGAGATCATGAGCTACGTGGGATGGAGCAAAAGGAATGAGGAACTTCAACACCTTTACCTTAATTTTATACTGTTTGAACATTTTAAAGAGATTAGGTATGACTTCTATTTTAATTTTTAAAAACTAAACTGAGAAAATATGACAACGAAATGGTCACAGGAAATGGTCAAATACTGGCCCACGATACATGAGAAATGCGTGCCCTGTCTTTCCAGAGAAACCGAGCTCCCAAAAACGTTTGAGGGAAATCCCTGCCTTTTGGCTCCTCAATAATGTGATATTACGCTGTACTTTATTGGGTACATTGGAGTTTTTTTTCCCTTCCCCTAAATGCTATTTGCTGAAACTGCTCAAAAAGGCTTTCCGAGGTGACCCTGTTGGTGTCTTTGTTCCAGCCCGCCCGCCAGGAAAGGCAGGAGCCTCTCTGCCTTCAAGGAGCTGGAAACACAGTCACAGTTCTCTCACTGTAGTGGCCGGGCTTGTTGCAAACCAGGAGTCCTATTTGTGTTTACTTTCCTGCCTTGCGCAGTTGAGCTGCACTTGAGTGACTCCATTAACAAGCATGAAGTTACTTAATGATAAAATCCTGGCCTTGCCTGTCTGCTGTTTTCTGTTACGCTGCCATCCTGTGAACGGCCTTCTGTGTAAGTCACATTTGACAGTCTGCGTCTCAAATATGCTCTGAGAGTTGGAAAAGCCGCTCAGACAGCATTTTAAAATGGGATCCCATGGAAATAGCCTCTTGCTTCTCAATTAGCTTTAAGAAGGCCCCCCGCCCCGTCACATTTTCTTCTGCCTTGGGCATGTGTGAAAATGATGCAGGAGATCATTTTCCAAGTCCTTATGTGAATCCTAGTTTCTAGGTGCTTACACTGCAATTCACCTACTGAAATAAACATATTTGGCAAATAGACATGATTCTGCTTTCTGGGATTGATAGCAAACACCGAAGATCAAATAACAGCCCTAGTCATTTCTGCATGTGTAGTCTTCAGGCCGTTCCCAGTCCTGTGACCAGGAACAAAGTTTACAGTTTATCGAACTTGCAGTCGTTCGGGGCTTTGCTCTCTACTGGGCAGCGTTCTCTTGCTCCCGCGATGTTCTGTTTGAAGCCCTCTGCCCACTCCCCAAATTTTAACATGTAATTTATGACCTTATTCATTATTTTATTCAGGAGGGAGGGATCAAGTGTGGAAGCCAAACTTATCCAAATAAGGATGGTGCTAGAACAACCTATGATTTGAAACTGGGGGTGGGGGGCACGCCCCGTCTTCCTCTGAGGCAGCTAATTTTGATCACTTGAAAATATAATGGCCGCATTTGCAGGTATTTCTGAGAAGTCATTTGGATTCCTTTCAATGTAGGTGAACTGTTACAATAGAACAGGAATGGACTGTCTCTTGAGATGAAAAAGGGAACCGCTGGCTATTGTCTGACCTCCCCAGTGCCTGATTGACTAGTAGAAATCACATCTCCATGGGAACAGATAAATGTCTGGTTTTCATGGCGTGAAATACCCAACTCAGCCCGCAAAGCCTCACCAACCTAGCACTTTATTTGGGCAGCTGTAAGCAGCCTCTCCCTTTTCATGTTCAGCCAAATTATCTGCCAGAATTTCTTTTCAAGTCTAGGGGAAGGGAAAAAAAAAAAAAAAAGGAGTTTCGTCCCTCCATTCCCCCCTCCTCTGTATGGAGCTAATTACTGTATTTTCATCTGTGAGGGTGAAAAAAATACACGCGGAGCTGAAATAGCACACAAAACAACGGCTGACGTGTGGTATCTGCCTGTTATTGATTAGCTTTTGGTGATATTTGTAAAAAGTATTGAGGTCCGCTGCTGTGTTGGAGAAATGTCAGGAGAGTCACGATACAGTCCGAGAGGCAGGTCCTGGGGCTGGTTGTTTTTGTTTGTTTGTTTGCTGTTGTGCCAGCATTTGGCTGTGTGGCCTTAGAAAAGTGGACAACAGCTCTGTTTTAATATTGTGATCTGAGAAAGGAAGGTAATGGGAAGGATAAAAAAACAAATGCCGGAGAGTATCAGGTATCTGCCTCCCCTCCCCCTAGAAGCCCCAACATCTGCCATTTTAACTTTCTGATCACTGATCCAACGCTCTCTGCCAGCAAAATTAGAGAACAGCTCTCAGGAGAGCAGGGGCTTTCTCCGGTGGTTTCAGACACTTCAGCTTCTGTTCCTGGTTACAAATACCACCGGAAGCAGCATTTTCTGATATTACAACACTTCCAGTCCAGCTTCTGAATCAGAGGAAAAAAAGAAATGGAAAGGGAAAAAAATAAAAAGAAAATAATGCAGGTGAAATATGCAGAGATATTTATCCATCTACCTATTTTTCAACGCACGAAGTTGAGCTCTTAGGAGGAAAATGTCTTAGCCTGTTTGGTTCTAAAACTGGGCACAAGAACGTGTGCGGGTTCTTTATTTCACTGGAATCCATTTGCCCGTTCCTATTATTCCCTGCTTTGTCCTTGGAGCTATTGGCTCCTTTGTCTTTCTCCTCTTCCTCAGCACCTCCACCCACCCACCCAACAAGTCTGAGCAGGAAAAGTGTAAAGCCCAGTGAACTGCAAACCTACTAGGCATTTTTCAAAAGAGTCCAGGTTAAAGATACCTGCAGGTAATTTGTCCATGAAGCAATCAAGTCTCAACTCCAGCTCTTCCGTGGACGTGATTCCTAAATATCAAAACCCCAGCGGTCTTTATCTGGACCAGCTGCTTCTGATGTCGGGAAGGAATGTGGCACATCAAGTGTGTGAACACTGCCTCTATTGTATCCAAACAGGCTGATTGAAGCCTGGATAATTGGCATGTAACCTTCTCTATTAATAGTGCAGACAGATATGTGAATTAGCTGAATCCCTTCAACATATGCCATGCATTAGCTAAAGGGGCTTACAATTCTCTTAACATCTCAGCTATTACACCAATAATTAGGCTTTAGAACTTGATAACTTTGGGGGAAAATCAATAAATAATGGGGAAGTTGAGCACTACCTCTGAATAAGAAGTGACTCTGTAATATTATCGTTAAGTCCAGTGCAGCACTGAGAGTGGTCATCATTGATTATTTGGGAGCTTGAAGGTTTGGGGCTTTTGGAGAGAGACAGAGAGAGAGAGAGAGAGAGAGAGATAGAGAGAGAGAATGTGTGTGTGTGTTGCTGAAGCTAAGTTTCTGGAGGAGATTATTAAATTTCAGGAGTCTTTGTTTGGCTTCTATAGCCATCGAGGTATATAAATAGCAGAATAATACACTTATGTCCTGTTTGACTATCTTGTAAAGGAACCTGCCCTGCTGTGGTCTGAAATACTGGAGAGGGTATTTAGAGCTGTGCATTGCTAAATACCTGGTTAGTCTCACATCAATTCCTAAGGCTAGAGGAAATACCATAGGCTGATGATTAAGAGCATAAACTGCAGCCAGACTGCCTGGGTTTAAGCACAGCTCTCCGACGTACTAGCATGTGACCTTGGGTAACTTGTCTACCTCTCTGTGCCTCCGTTTCATCATCAGGAAAATGGAGAGATAATTCCTAGCCCACTGCGACATTGTCATTGTAAGGATTAATAAGTTATTACTTACAAAATGTTCAGAACAGTATTGGAGTATAAATAAGTACTTTTCCTTTTTTTTTTTTTTTTTTGAGGCGAAGTATTGTTCTTGTCTCCCAGGCTGGAGTGCAGTGGCACAATCTCAGCTCACTGCAACCTCCGCCTCCCGGGTTCAAGTGATTCCCCTGCCTCAGCCTCTCGAGTAGCTGGGATTACAGGTGCCTGCCACCATGCCTGGCTAATTTTTTTAGTTTTAGTAGAGACGGGGTTTTGCCATGTTAGCCAGGCTGGTCTTGAATTCCTGACCTCAAGTGATCTTCCCACTTTGGTCTCCTAAAGTGCTGGGATTACAGGTGTTAGCCCCTGCACCTGGCCTACTTTTCCCTTTTCATTTAATAAATATGCATTGAAAGTGTTTTTCAAACTGCAGGTTGTGACCTGTCAGTAGGTGGTTAGATCAATTTAGTGGGTCATGGCTATTACTTTTAGATGGGATGGGATGGAAATGAATGGAATGGAATGGAATAGAATAGAATAGAATAGAATAGAATAGAATAGAATAGAATAGAATAGAATGACATATAGGTAGGATAAGTACTATTTTGTGAAACTTTTTGCTCTGTGTGTGTGTGTATTTGTGTGTTGTATGTGTATATAGTAAACAATGTAAAAATGTATTTCTTTTAATGGATGAAGCTAGAAAATTTTTTAAAACTTGCAGCGAAATAATTTAAAATCTGGAAACAAGATAAATACATACATAGATTGGTTAAATAAATTATCTTATATCCACACAATGAATTATCAGGCAGTTATTAATAAGAAAGAGATCAACTTCCAAGTGCTTATTTGTACCGGTCTCCCAGAAATATTATTCTGTAAAAACAGAAGGCATTGCAGAGTGTATTTATTACAATTCAAAAGGAAACTTTCTTTGTGGTGTGTTTGAGAACGTTGAAACTCATTCTGCTGGCTGTCAGACCTTGTGCTGAGTGGAGTCAGATCTTCCCCGAGGATCACTTGCTTGGTGATTGGTGCCCCCATCCATCCAGTTGAGCGAGCCCAGAGCCTTGAAGTCATTGTTGACATGCCTCTGTATCTCACTCACCATAGGGATCCAGAATCCTTTCATTCAGCTTCATCTTTACCCTTAACACCTAGTCCAAGCTTCTGTCATCTCTCTCCCGGGCAACCACATCAACTGCTAACTCGTCTCCCTCAGCCTCCTAAGCGATCCCCCTCCCTCAAGCCTCTTAACTGGTCTCCTTGCACACATTCTTTTTTTTTTTTTTTTTTTGAGACGGAGTCTTGCTCTGTAGCCCGGGCTGGAGTGCAGTGGCCGGATCTCAGCTCACTGCAAGCTCCGCCTCCCGGGTTTACGCCATTCTCCTGCCTCAGCCTCCGGAGTAGCTGGGACTACAGGCGCCCGCCACCTCGCCCGGCTAGTTTTTTGTATTTTTTTAGTAGAGACGGGGTTTCACGGTGTTAGCCAGGATGGTCTCGATCTCCTGACCTCGTGATCCGCCCGTCTCGGCCTCCCAAAGTGCTGGGATTACAGGCTTGAGCCACCGCGCCCGGCCCTTGCACACATTCTTATTCCGTTCCCATCCATATCCCCACCTTAGCCAACCAACACCCTCCGCTCTCCCTTCCTTGTTTAAATTCTTGCCATGCGTCCTTGCTGCTCTTGGGACAAAGACCAGAATCCTACTATGGCCTTTGTATTAATTTCCTACCTATGTCATAGCCAAGTACAACCAACTGTGTGACTTAAAACAACAGAAATTTGCCGGGCGCGGTGGCTCAAGCCTGTAATCCCAGCACTTTGGGAGGCCGAGACGGGCGGATCACGAGGTCAGGAGATCGAGACCATCCTGGCTAACACAGTGAAACCCCGTCTCTACTAAAAATAAAAAAATTAGCCGGGCGAGGTGGCAGGCGCCTGTAGTCCCAGCTACTCGGGAGGCTGAGGCAGGAGAATGGCGTGAACCCGGGAGGCGGAGCTTTCGGTGAGCTGAGATCTGGCCACTGCACTCCAGCCTGGGTGACAGAGCGAGACTCTGTCTCAAAAAAAAAAAAAAAAAAAACAGAAATTTATTTCCTAACAGTTCTGGGGGCTAGAAGTCCAGAATCAAGGTGTCGGGAGAGCCACCTTCTTCTGGAGGGGAGAGTCTTTCCTTGCCTCGCCCTACTTGGCCATCGATCCTTGACATTCCTTGCAGCTAGTTCACTCCAGTGTCTTCCTCTGTTGTCACATGGCCTTCTCCCTGTGGATCTGAGTCTTCTTTTTTTTTGAGATGGAGTCAGGCTGGAATGCAGTGGCATGATCTCGACTCACTGCAAGCTCCGCCTCCCAGGTTCACGCCATTCTCCTGCCTCAGCCTCCCGAGTAGCTGGGACTACAGGCACCCACCACCACGCCGGGTTAATTTTTTGTATTTTTTAGAAGAGACGGGGTTTTATCGTGTGAGCCAGGATGGTCTCGATCTCCTGACTTCATGATCTGCCTGCCTTGGCCTCCCAAAGTGCTGGGATTACAGGCGTGAGCCACCGCGCCTGGCGATCTGTGTCTTCTTATAAGAACACCAGTCCCACTGGATTAGGAACCCACCCTACAGTATGACCTCATCTTCCCTAATTACATGTGCAATGACCCTGTTTCCAAATAAGGTCCTGTTCAGAAATACTGGCAGACAGGACTCTACTTCATCTTTTTGGAGGGACACATTCCAACCCACGACAGGCTTTGAGATGCTCTTCAGCCAGGCCTGTGCCTCCCACTCTGGCTTTCTCTCCTATCACCCTTTGCCCTATTTTTTTTACTCCATCTGCACAGGCCTGTTTCAAATGGTCCAGGTTGCCTCTTGCCACAGGATTTTGTTCAGGTGTTTTACACTTCCCCCTGCTTGGAATATCTTCCCCTTCCCCACTCCAACCTCTACTCTCATTTCACCTCCAGATCTTGGCTCCCTTGTCCGATGGGGATGCCTTTCTTAAATGACTCCACCCCCAGACAAAGTCAAATTCCTTTCATTTCACAAAATTTTATAACACCACTTCTTATTTGCTACTCTCGTCACAGCTGTAGCTTTGCATTTATCTGCTTGTTGGATGACTGTCTTCTACTCCACAACACTGAAAATTCCTGGAAGGCAAGAACAGTGTCTTTTTTTTTTTTTTTTTTTTTTTTTTTTTTTTTGAGATGGAGTTTCGTTCTTGTTGTCCAGGCTGGAGTGCAATGGTGCAGTCTTGGCTCACCGCAACCTCCGCCTTCCAGGTTCAAGCGATTCTCCTGCCTCAGCCTCCCAAGTAGCTGGGATTACAGGCATGTGCCACCACGCCAGGCTAATTTTTGTATTTTCGGTAGAGTGTACTAATACCGTAGGATGGGTCCCTAATCCAATGGGACTGCTGCTCTTATAAGGAGACACAGATCCACAGGGAGAAAGCCATGTGACAAGAGAGGAAGACATTGGAGTGAACTAGCTGCAACGAATGTCAAGGATCAATGGCCAAGTAGGGAGGGGTTTCTCCATGTCGGTCAGGCTGGTCTCGAACTCCCAACCTCAGGTGATCCGCCCGCCTCGGCCTCCCAGAGTGCTGGGATTACAGGCGTGAACCACCGAGTCCGGTCAACAGTGTCCATTTTTGCTCACCATTTTATTTATCCTCATCTCTTAGCACAGTACATAGCACCTACTGGGCACTTAGAGATGAATTAATGAGTGAATGAATAAATGACACATAGATTTTTCTAACATTCGGTTCATAAATATAATTCATGACTTGTAGGTAAGAAAGGCAGAAAATTATAGACAGGGTCAGTTTCCGTAAATACTAATCACACATTCAAGAATCTTGGCCAGGAGCAGTGGCTCATACCTGTAATCCCAGCACTTTGGGAGGCCAAGGTGCATAGATCACCTAGATCAAAAGTTCAGGACCAACCTCGTCAACATGGTGAAACCCCATCTCTACTAAAAACACAAAAATTAGCTGGGCATGGTGGCAGGTGCCTGTAAACCCAGCTACTCAGGAGGCTGAGGCAGGAGAATTGCTTGAACCCAGGATAGGGAGGTTGCAGTGAGCCAAGATCACAACACTACACTCCAGTCTGGGTGACAAGAGTGAAACTCTGTCTGAAAAAAAAAAAAAAAAAGAAATTGTATTGATGGTTTTCACAAAAAGCATGTTTTTAAAATTGATAGTTTTTACAAGAGGCATTAAGAAAAAGAACTTTTGCCAATTGAGACTTCTCAAAGGAATATGACTTGTCTGGGAGCGGTTAGGGCAAACTCATGGAGTAGCTGTGTATCAAAAGCAAGACTAATTTGTAACTTACACCTAAACGTGTGAGAAATTACTCAGCTTCTCAGCTTCTAAATATCTATTGTCATATATCAATAAGAATTTGCAAGATTCCTCCCTGCTGGAACTAACACTAAAGTTGAGCTTTAGGTGATTGTGTTAGTCCGTTCCTGCTCCTATGATAAAATGCCACAGACTGGGCAATTTATAAATAATAGAAATGTATTTTTCACAGTTCTAGAGGCTGAGATGTCCAAGATCAAGGCACCATCAGATTGAGTGTCTAGTAAGGACTTCCTGTGCTTCCAAAATGGAGCATTGCTGTTGTGTCCTCTAAATGGAGTGAACACAGGGTCCTCACAAGGCAGAAGAGTAGGAGAGAAAAACTGTCTTTCTCAAGTCCTTCTATAAGGGCACTAATCCCATCCATAAGGGCAGAGTCCTTATGGCCTAATCACCTCTCAAGGGCCCCAGCTTTTTTTTTTTTTTTTTTTTTTTGAGACGGAGTCTTGCTCTGTCACCCAGGCTGGAGTGCAGTGGCTGGATCTCAGCTCACTGCACCTCGCCACCTCGCCCGGCTAGTTTTTTGCATTTTTTAGTAGAGACGGGGTTTCACCTTGTTAGCCAGGATGGTCTCAATCTCCTGACCTCGTGATCCGCCCGTCTCAGCCTCCCAAAGTGCTGGGATTACAGGCTTGAGCCACCGCGCCCGGCCGGGCCCCAGCTCTTAATACTATCACTTGGGGATTAAGTTCCTACATATTTCTCATATATATATATATATATATATATATTTTAAGACAGAGTATTGCTCTGTCACTCAGGCTGGAGTACAGTGGCGTGATCTTGGCTCACCGCAACCTCTACCCCCCGGCTCAAGCGATTGTCCTGCCTCAGCCTCCCGAGTAGCTGGGATTACAGGCACCTGCCACCATGCCTGGCTAATTTTTGTATGTTTAATAGAGACAGGGTTTCACTATCTTGGCCAGGCTGGTGTCAAACTCCTGACCTCATGATCCACCCACCTCGGCCTCCCAAAGTGCCGGGATTATGGGTGTGAGCCACCGCGCCTGGCCTCCTACATGTAAATTTTAAAGGGATATGTATTCAAACTGCAGCAGATCAAAGCATGATGTAGGCTGATTTAAACAAAACAAAACAAAACATAGCAGTGAGCAACTGTCCCAGTTTTTCCTGGACTGAGGGGTTTCCTTGAACACAGGACTTTCAGTACTAAAATGTAAAAATCCCAAACTGGGACAAGCTGGTCAAACCTAGTTGAGTTTGAATTTGATATTTAACACTTTCAATATCTTAATGACATTTAAGATGTGAAAATAGAATGTATTTTTCATACTCCTCGCCACTGGGACACTATATTTCTTCATTGACAGCTTTTAATGGCTAAGGATCTTACCACTAATGAAAAAGGGAACAGGCCAGGCACGGTGGCTCACGCCTGCAGTCCCAGCACTTTGAGAGGCTGAGGCAGGCAGATCACCTGAGGTTTAGGTGGGAGGATTGCTTGAGCCTGGGAGTTCAAGTCCAGCCTGGGCAACATGGTGAGACCTCATCTCTTAAAAATTAAAATCAACAACAACAAAAAAGAGTGAGGTAGTAGGACCTATTTCATGGAATTATTATAACTATAAGAATAGTTATGTCTGGCCGGATGTGGTGGCTGATGCCTGTAATCCCAGCACTTTGGGAGGCTGAGGTGGGCGGATCACAAGGTCAGGAGTTCAAGACCAGTCTGACCAATATGGTGAAACCCTGTCTCTACTAAAAATACAAAAATTAAGGCCGGGCACGGTGGCTCAAGCCTGTAATCCCAGCACTTTGGGAAGCCGAGACGGGTGGATCACAAGGTCAGGAGATCGAGACCATCCTGGCTAACACGGTGAAACCCCATCTCTACTAAAAAATACAAAAAACTAGCCAGGCGAGGTGGCGGGCGCCTGTAGTCCCAGCTACTCGGGAGGCTGAGGCAGGAGAATGGCGTGAACCCGGGAGGCGGAGCTTGCAGTGAGCTGAGATCCGGCCACTGCATTCCAGCCTGGGCGACAGACCGAGACTCCGTCCCAAAAAAAAAAAAATACAAAAATTAGCCGGGCATGGTGGCGGGCACCTGTAATCCCAGCTATTCGGGAGGCTGAGGCAGGAGAATCGCTTGAACTTGGGATGCAGAGGTTGCAGTGAACCAAGATCGCACCACTGCACTCCAGCCTGGCAGAGCAAGACTCCATCTCAAAAAAAAAAAGAAAGAAAAAGAAAAAGGGAACAGAACATGGGCATGTATTTTACATAAAAGAGAGATTTAACTTAAACTTTTACATTAAACATTCTCTATCGCATTCTCAATATCTATCCATTTCACTCAATTATTTGCAACATTTGTCTGATATAATGAAAGTCAGTGTATCCATTAGTTTTGCCACATAACAAACCACTCCAACATTTAGTGGCTAAAAACAACCATTTGTTTAGCTTGTGACTTTATAGATGGGCTGAGTGGTTCTTCCTTTCTAAGCCAGCTCATCGGATCACTGCTGGGTGTCCCCAGGTGTCTGTGGTCAGCTGGTGGCCAGATGATCCTAAGACGGCTTCCTGTCTATGTGGTGGCTGGAAGCTATCACCCGGCTAACAAGAGCAACTGGGTCACATGTCTGGATGTCACATCCAACAGGCTAGCTCCTTCACATGAAGTTATAGGGTTCCCAGGAGAAGTAAGAAGGCAAACCTCAAGGTACAAGTACTGTTTTTTGAGGCAGGGTCTTACTCTGTCACCTATGCTGGAGTGCAGAGGTGTAATTTCGGCTCACTGCAACCTCTGCTTCCTGGGTTCAAGGGATTCTCCTGCCTCATTCTCCCAAGTAGCTGGGATTACAGGCACCTGCCACCATGCCCAGCTAATGTTTGTATTTTTGGTAGAGACGGGGTTTCACCGTGTTGGCCAGGCTGGTCTTGAACTCCTGACCTCAAGTGATCCACCCGCCTCGGCTTCCCAGAGTGCTGCTTATCCGACTACCAATAGCTTAAGCAAGAAACACCTTTCATTACCTCACACGGCGAGAAGACTGAAGGAACTATGTGGTATAGACCTGATCTCTTTCTTTGCTCTACTGTTGTTCACAGGTTGACTTTTCTTCTCCATGCTTGTCACCTCATACTTAGACCAATCCTAATTCTTTGGGCCTGAATATCTTCTCACTTGAAACAAAATTGAGGTTTTCTTTCTTTTTTTTTTTTTTTTTGAGATGGAATTTCACTCTGTGGCCCAAGCTAGAGTGCAGTGGCACAATCTCGGCTCACTGCAAGTTCCACCTCCCGGGTTCACGCCATTCTCTTGCCTCAGCCTCCCCAGTAGCTGGGACTACAGGCGCCTGCCACCACGTCCAGCTAATTTTTTATATTTTTAGTAGAGACAGGGTTTCACTGTGTTAACCAGGATGGTCTCGATCTCCTGACCTCGTGATCCGCCCGCCTCAGCCTCCCAAAGTGCTGGGATTACAGGTGTGAGCCACCGCACCCGGCAAAATTGAGGTTTTCTTATGCTGGGTGAGGTGGCTCACATCTGTAGTCCCAGCTACTCAGGAGGCTGAGGCAGAAGGATGGCTTGAGTCCAAGAGTCAGTTCAGCCTGGGCAACATAGCTAGATTCTGCCCTTAAATAAATAAATAAATATGGACACAGAGTGTGGCATAACAGATTGGGGGCTCAGATGGGTGAGGGGAGTGGGGGCGATGAGAGATGATAAATTATTTAATGAGTTTAATGTGTTCAGGCGTGGTGGCTCGTGCTTGTAATTCCAGCACCTTGGGAGGCTGAGGTGGGAGGATCACTTGAGCCCAGGAGTTGGAGACCAGCCTGGGCAACATGGCAAGACCCTGTCTCTAAAAAAAAATTATTTAAAAAATTAATAAGTTTAATGTATATTATTCAGGTGATGGCTACACCATAAGTCCAGACTTCACCATTATGCAATATATCCATGGAACAAAACTGCACTTGTTTTGTTTTGTTTTGTTTTGTTTGAGACAGAGTCTCTGTCCCCCAGGCTGGAGTGCAATGGCGCAATCTCAACTCACTGCAACCTCCGCCTCCCAGGGTCAAGCAATTCTCGTGCCTCAGCATCCCAAGTAGCTGGGATTACAGGCACCCGCCACCACGCCTGGCTAATTTTTGTGTTTTTAGTAGAGACAAGGATTCACCATGTTGGCCAGGCTGGTCTCCAACTCCTGACCTCAACTGATCCACCCGCCTCAGCCTCCCAAAGTGCTGGGATTACAGGCACGAGCAACCGCACCCAGCGTTTTTTTTTTTTTTTTTTTTTTTTTTTTGTTTGTTTTTTTGAGATTTTTTTTCAGATTGAACCCAAGAGGACTCCTGACTCATGGCTCAACTGATCCTATGGCTCCACCCAACAGCAAGTGCTGCACACCCCTGTGATTGCTTCCCCAACTAACCAGCAGCACTTATTCCCTAGCCCCCTGCCCACCAGATTGTCCAGAAAAACCCTAAGCTCCAAGCCTTCAGGGAGCTTGATTTGAGTAGTAACTCCATCTTCCACATGGCATAGCTGGCCTTGCATTAATTAAACTCTGTCTTTATTTTAGTGCCATGGTCTGGTGGATTGATATTGTCTGTGCAGCAGGCAGGGAGATGATCACAGTCTGAAACCCAGTGCCTCACTCAAGGACTCAGCCAAGAAGGTAGCAGAGAGTCCCAGCTGAAGTTCCCAGGCTCCAGAATCCTACTGGGGATTCTTATCCAGAGGCAACCTTAGTTGAAGCATTTAACCTCCTTGAAATTCTTTAAAGAGTTTTCTCACCTTGTGCGGAGGCTCATGCCTGTAATCCCAGCACCTTGGGAGGCCAAGGCGGGCAGATCACTTGAGGTCAGGAGTTCGAGACCAGCCTTGCCAACATGGTGAAACCCAGTTAAAAATTAGCTGGGTGTGGTGGGGGGTGCCTGTAATTCCAGCTATTCAGGAGGCTGAGGCAGGAGAATCGCTTAAACACAGGAGGCAAAGGTTGCAGTGAGTTGAGATTGCACCACTGCACTCTAGCCTGGGCAACAGAGGGAGACTCCATCTCCAAAAAAAAAAAAAAGTTTTCTTATCCATATAATAGAGATCTCATCTATATAATAGAGATATAACCTCCCTCAAGTTGATATTGTCCTAAGGATTAAATGAAATAATGCATGCTGTGTCTGCACAAGGTGACAATACTTAATATTATCATAGTTTAACTCATTCTCTGACTACCAGGGCAGTCGCCCTTACAGCAGTGTCAGCCACAGGTCAAATTCAAGCACATGCTCTTTGGCCCAGAGAATGTTTTTATAAATGTGGAAAGTTCTTCTAATAAAATGTATACTTTCAGTTTACATAGAAAAAAGTAGGTCCAAAAATTAGAAAAAGTTTAAAAATTTTTTAAATTAGAAACATTAATGGGGCCGGGCGCGGTGGCTCACGCCTGTAATCCCAGCACTTTGGGAGGCCGAGGCGGGCGGATCACAAGGTCAGGAGATCGAGACCACGGTGAAACCCCGTCTCTACTAAAAATACAAAAAAAATTAGCCGGGCGCGGTGGCGGGCGCCTGTAGTCCCAGCTACTCAGGAGGCTGAGGCAGGAGAATGGCGTGAACCCGGGAGGCGGAGCTTGCAGTGAGCCGAGATCGCGCCACTGCACTCTAGCCAGGGTGACAGAGCGAGACTCCATCTCAAAAAAAAAAAAAAGAAAAGAAAAATTAATGCTAGAATCATTACACCCTTGTACTCTCAAAGGGCACAAGCAGCTGGAGCCTAGTAGCAGCTGCCCATTTCAGGGCTCTCCAGTTCACCAGTCACCAACCCTCCCTATTGCATTAGACTTGGTCCACTTTACCCATATCCTGCCCTGGTGGGCATTTGAGTCTGCTGGTGATCCCAGCGGGAAACAGATGCCTCCTTAAAATAGGGTTAGCATCAGGCAGGGCGCGGTGGCTCACTCCCCTAATCCCAGCACTTTGGGAGGCCAAGGTGGACGGATCACCTGAGGTTGGGACTTCAAGATTAGCCTGAAGAACATGGAGAAACCCCATCTCTACTAAAAATGCAAAATTAGCCTGGCGTGGTGGCGCATGCCTGTAATCCCAGCTACTCAGGAGGCTGAGGCAGGAGAATCGCTTAAACCCAGGAGGCGGAGGTTGTGGTGAGCCAGGATTGCGCCATTGCACTCCAGCCTGGGCAACAAGAGTGAAACTCCATCTCAAAAAAAAAAAAAAAGAGAGAGAGAGAGAAGCAAGAAGTAGTGAACGCCCTGAGGCTAATGGCAGCAGCAGGGAGCCATTATTGCCCCCAGGCCAGAAAGGCAAAGGTAGGTGTGGTTCCCAGAATCTGAAGAACACAGCTGTACAGAAAGCGACCTGAACAGGGCTGTGACCTTCAGGAGAGAGAAGCAGCCAAACTGGAGCAACCTAGCAGAGACGGCCCCAGGGAAATAAATGCTCCAACCTCCCTTTCTCCTCCCTCCATCTCCTCCAGGTGTCTCCCGTTGGCTAAACCCAACTGGAAACTATAGAGTAGGGGAATGTGTTAATAGCGTCCAGGGAAGGCCGCCACGGAGCCCGGAGGGGAGGGTCGGAGAGGAGGTCCAGAAGGGGAAATGAAAAATATGGCTGGGGCTGGGCGCGGGGCCTGTAATCCCAGCACTTTGGAAAGGCGAAGGCGGGCGGATCACTTGAGATCAGGAGGAGTTCGAGACCTGCCTGGACAATATGGTGAAACCTCGTCTCTACTAAAAATACACCGGGCATGGTGGCGGGCGCCTGTAGTCCCAGCTACTCGGGAGGCTGAGGCAGGAGAATCGCTTGAGCCCAGTAGGCGGAGTTTGCAGTGAGCCGAGATCTGCCACTGCACTCCAGCCTGGGCAACAGAGACTCCGTCTCAAAATAAAATAAAATAAAAAAGAAAAGAAAAGAAAGAAAAAGAAAAAAAAATGGCCAGCGCGGTGGCTCATGCTTGTAATCCCAGCACTTTGGGAGGCCGAGGCGGGTGGATCACCTGAGGTCAGGAGTTCGAGACCAGCCTGGCCAACATGATGAAACTCCGTCTCTACTAAATACAAAAAATTAGCCAGGCGTGGTGACAGGCACCTCTAATGTTTTAGAATCGCTTGAACCCAGAAGATGGAGGTTGAAGTGGGCCGAGATTGTGCCATTGCACTCCAGCCTGGATACAAAGAGCAAAAACTCTGTTTTAAAAAAAAAAAAAAAAAAGACAGACCAAGAAAGATATTTACAGGCCATAATTGATTTTAAAATTCTTCCTGGCCAGGCATATCGGCTCACAGCTCGAATTCCAGCACATCGGGAGCCTAGGTGGGCAGATCCCTTGAGTTCAGGAGTTCCAGACCAACCTGGCCAAACATGACAAAACCCTGTCTCCACAAAAGAAATACATAAATTTGCTGGGCATGATACTGCGTGTCTGTAGTCCCAGCTACTTGAAAGGCTGGGGTGGGATGGTTTGAGTCCCGGAGCTGAGGCTGCAGTGAGCCGAGATCATGCCACTGACCTCCAGCCTGGGTGACAGAGTGAGACTCTGTCTCAAAAAAAAATTCTTCCTAATAATAGTAGATAATGGCCAACACCACCTTCTTCAATACTCAAATTTTAGATACCAGTTCCTCTATAAAATATTTTTAGACCACTTTCCCACCCAATAATAGAACTGAACCTCTTCTTGGTTTCTCCCCATTGTATCCCATTCATATTTCTGTTCTCCACCCAACACTTTTTATTCTTGATTGTCCTCCAGGCTACCTCTGCTTACTCTGCCCTGATAACACTGAATACAGGAACTGTCTCATTCATCCAGAACTCCCGGAACCAAGCACTCAGCCTGACATATCGTAATTATTAAAAACTTGGAGGTTGTGAGTGGATTTCCACGTATTGTTCTACATGACGGAGAGGCCTGAAGAGTGAGGAGTGGGGAAGAAATGTCATCGCTGTTTTCACCTGCACCTTTGTTTCGGAGAAGTGAATAGTCATTCATCTCTGGTCAACAAAATGATAATAGTAGCAATAACAATAATATTCTCTTTTTTTGAGCAGTTCTTATGTGCCAAGCACTTTATGTATGCATTATTGTAATTAAGTCTTTCAACAATACCATAAATCATATCATACTATGATCTCTGTTTTTCCAGGGCTGAAGCTGAGGCATAGAGAGAGTAAGTGGTGGGGGTGGGGGGCGTGGTGGCTCACACCTGTAATCCCAGCACTTTGGGAGGCCAAGGTGGGCAGATCGCTTGAGCCCAGGAATTTGAGAACTGCCTGGGCAACATGACAAAAACCCATCTCTACAAAAGATATAAAAGTTAGCAGGGTGTGATGGTGTGTGCCACCAGTCCCAGCTACTCAGGAGGCTGAGAAGGGACATTTGGGATGTCGAGGTTGCAGTAAGCCGAGATTATGCCACTGCACTCCAGCACTGACAACAGAGTGAGATCCTATCTCAAAACACAAAATGAAACGAAACACCACCGAGTTAGTGGTGAGGGCAGGATTTGACACCCAGATCCAACTGATGGATTTGAAGTCTTCAATCAGAAGTACTACCTCTCTATAGTTCACATAGCCTTAAATTACTCTTACTTTGACTACTTGTAAGCTGGACTATATGTTTGTCATTTTTATTAAATATATTGGAATTTTGATTCAGCAGTAAATACAGACCCAAATGAAACAGTGGCTTAGGCATAGGAAGGTTGTTTCCTTCATGTAACAAGAAGTCCAGAGGTTAGCTCCTGCTGGTTTTTGATTCATTGGTTCAAGGATGCAAAGGATGAGATTTCTAATATTTTTCTCTTTTTTTTTTTTTTTTTTTTTTGAGATGGAGTCTCGCTCTGTCACCCAGGCTGGAGTGCAGTGGCCGGATCTCAGCTCACTGCAAGCTCCGCCTCCTGGGTTCACACCATTCTCCTGCCTCAGCCTCCGGAGTAGCTGGGACTACAGGCGCCCGCCACCTCGCCTGGCTAGTTTTTTGTATTTTTTAGTAGAGACGGGATTTCAGTGTGTTAGCCAGGATGGTCTCGATCTCCTGACCTCGTGATCCACCCGTCTCGGCCTCCCAAAGTGCTGGGATTACAGGCTTGAGCCACCGCGCCCGGCGTAATTTCTAATATTTTCTCGGACTTGCCCTCTTAGTCACAAAATTGCCACTTAAGCTCCACCAATCATTCCCATATTCCAGGCAGATAAAAAGAGAAAAGTAGAAGGCAAAATGGCACCTGCCCAAGAGATAAGGCCTAGACTGGGTGCAGTGGCTCACGCCTGTAATCCCAGCACTCTGGGAGGCTGAGGTGGGCAGATCAGCTTGAGGCCAGGAGTTTAAGACCAGCCTGGCCAACATGGTGAAAACCTGTCTCTACTAAAAATAGAAATAATTAACTGAGTGTGGTGGCACACAACTGTAATCTCAGCTACCAGGGAGGCTGAGGCATGAGAATCACTTGAGCCTGGGAAGTGGAGGTTGCAGTGAGCTGACTGATATTGCACCACTGCACTCCAGCTTGGGTGACACAGTGAGACCCTGTCTCAAAAAAAATAAAAAATAAAAAAACAAAATAAGGCCTTTTTACAGAGCATTCCCAGATGTCTCATCTATACTTGCTTTCACTGCAGGAGTCACCCCTATTGGCAAGTGAGACTAGGATACAGATATATTTAACTGAGGACATTGCTGACCCCAAAAGTATGGTGCTCTGTTCACAAGGAACAGGGATGGTGGGTTGGCAGGTAACATTCTCTGCCACACTTCAAGTATCTGTTTATGTCTATCACTTCATATCTTTTTTTTTTTTTTTTTTTTGAGACAGTCTCACTGTCGCCCAGGCCGGAGTACAGTGGCACGATCTCAGCTCACTGCAACTTCCACCTCCTTCAAGCAATTCTCCTGCCTCAACCTCCTGAGTAAATGGGATTACAGGCATGCGCTACCATGCCAAGCTAATTTTTATATTTTAGTAGAGACAGGGTTCTACCATGTTGACCAGGCTGGTCTCAAACTCTGACCTCAGGTGATCTGCCCACCTTGGCCTCCTAAAGTGCTGGGATTACAGGCATGAGCCACTGTGCCCAGCCAATTCATATCTATATCTTTAAATATTTATGCTTTATTCCAGGGGTTGGCAAACTAAGCCTACTGCCTGTTTATATAAATAAAGTTTTATTGGAAAACAGCCATGCACATTCATTTACATATTGTGTATGGCTGCTTTCACAGGGCAAGGCAGAGTTTAGTAGTTGCTACAGACAGGCCAGGTGGGCGCAGTGGCTCACGCCTGTAATCTCAGAACTTTGGGAGGCAGAGGCAAGAGGATCACATGATGCCAGGAGTTCAAGACCAGCCTGGCCAACTTGGCGAAATCCCGTCTCTACTAAAAATACAAAAATTAGCCAGGTATGGTGGTGCAGGCCTGTAATCCCAGCTATGGGCTGAGGCACAAGAATCATTTGAACCCAGTAGGTAGAAGTTGCAGTGAGCCAAGATCACACCATTGCACCCCCGCCTGAGCATCAGAGCAACACCCTGTCTCAAAAACAAAAAAATAAAAAAAGTTACTACAGAGGCCATCTGGCCTTCAAAGCCTAAAATATGGGTTTTTTTTTAAATAGTTAATATCTCACCATTTACCAAAAAGTTTTGTCAACTGCTCTTTTATTCTAATTCTTTTTGTCTTTGGAAAAACAAATTGTACCTCACTGTGACTCATTCACTGAAATGAGAATAGACCCAAATATAGTAGGTAAGCCAGGAAGCAATCTTCCGTCATAATTTTAGTGTCTCTTCGTCATTCCTGCTGTGGCTCCAATTAGCAAAGACCATTCAAGGAGCATATGAGATTTAAGAGGCATTTCCACTGTGATTTGCTGCAAGGTCTGAGCAATTTGATGTCATTTTTCAGTATCTCTCACGACAATGGCAATCATTTTCACTAAAGAATAAACACACTTTTCAACTATAGATGCCCAGAGACATTTCAGAAGACTCACACACAGGAACAATCTAAAATTATTCAGCTTTGGCCAGGCACGGTGGCTCACTCCTGTAATCCCAGCACTTTGGGAGGCCGAGGCAGGCAGATCACCTGAGGTCAGGAGTTTGAGACCAGCCTCATCAACATGAAGAAACCCCGTCTCTACTAAAAATACAAAATTAGTCAGGTGTGGTGGTGCATAACTGTAATCCCAGCTACTCGGGTGGCTGAGGCAGGAGAATCACTTGAATCTGGGAGGCAGAGGTTTTGGTGAGCCAAGATCACACTATTGCACTACAGCCAGGGCAACAAGAGCGAAACTCTATCTCAAAATAAATAAATAAATAAATAAAATAAAATAATTCAGCTTTGTACTCTATAGAAATATCACATTCAAAGGCAACTTTGTATGTGTGGGGATAATTACAAGTTTGATGATAATTTCTATGAAGAATTATACAGAAGTATACAGAGTGTTGATTGAAGAATATCTTTTTTTTTTTTTTTTTTTTTTTTTTTTTTTGAGACAGAGTCTCACTCTGTCACCAGGCGGGAGTGCAGTGGTGCAATCTTGGCTCACTGCAACCTCTGCCTCCCAGGTTCAAGTGATGCTCCTGCCTCAGCCTCCCAAGTAACTGGGACTGCAAGTGAGCACCACCATGCCCAGCTAATTTTTGTATTTTTATTTTTTATTTTTATTTTTATTTTTTGAGACGGAGTCTCGCTCTGTCGCCCAGGCTGGAGTGCAGTGGCCAGATCTCAGCTCACTGCAAGCTCCACCTCCCGGGTTCACGCCATTCTCCTGCCTCAGCCTCCGGAGTAGCTGGGACTACAGGCACCTGCCACCTCACCCGGCTAGTTTTTTTGTATTTTTTAGTAGAGACGGGGTTTCACCATGTTAGCCAGGATGGTCTCGATCTCCTGACCTCGTGATCCACCCATCTCGGCCTCCCAAAGTGCTGGGATTACAGGCATGCGCCACCACACCCGGCTAATTTTGTATTTTTAGTACAGACAGGGTTTCTCCATGTTAGTCAGGCTCTTCTCGAACTCCTGACCTCAGGAGATCTGCTCACCTTGGCCTCCCAAAGTGCTGGGATTACAGGCGTGAGCCACCGTGTCCGGCCAAAATTGTGTTTCTTGACAAATTTGGGTTTTTGGGATTTTTTTAGATGGAGTTTCACTGTTGTCACCCAGGCTGGAGTGCAATGGCACAATCTCAGCTCACTGCAACCTCCACCTCCCAGGTTCAAGCGATTCTCCTGCCTCAGCCTCCAGAGTAGCTGGGACTATAGGCATGCACCACTACTCCCAGCTAATTTTTTATATTTTTAGTAGAGACAGTGTTTCACCATGTTAGCCAGGCTAGCCTCGAACTTGTGACATCAGGTGATCCGCCAGCTTCAGCCTCCCAAAGTGCTGGGATTACAGGCGTTAGCCACCGAACCTGGTCTCTTGAAAAATTTGTAATGTGAAAGAAAATTCACAACATATCAAATTTTGTGGACAGTTAGGCATTTTTAATATTCAATGTAGCATTATTTCAAATTCATATAATTCTGATTTTCACAATGTTGATCATACTGTATTTAATTAGGATTTATGGCTCTCAGAAAAATAGAGGACGCAAATATGCGACTGAAATGCTTTGGGGCTTGGACTACAGGTGTGCACCACCACACCCGGCTATTTTTTTTTTTTTTTTTTGTATTTGTAGAGATGGGGTTTTGCCATGGTTTTTTCTTCAGGCTAGTCTGGTGTCTTTTTTTTTTTTTTTTTTTTTTTTTGAGATTGGAGTCTCGCTCTGTCACCCAGGCTGGAGTGCAGTGCACGATCTTGGCTCATTGCAACCTCTGCCTCCCGGGTTCAAGTGATTCTCCTGTCTCAGCCTCCCAAGTTGCTGGGACTACAGGTGCCCACCACCATACCTGGCTAACTTGTTGTGTTTTTAGTAGAGACAGGGTTTCACCAGATTGGTCAGGCTGGTCTCGAACTCCTGACCTTGGGTGATCCACCCACTTGGCTTCCCAAAGTGTTGGGATTATAGGCATGAGTCACCACGCCCAGCCTGGTGTCTCTTTTTTTGAGGTGGAGTTTTGCTCTTGTTGCCCAGGCTGGAGTGCAATGGCGTGATCTTGGCTCACTGCAATCTCCTCCTCCTGGGTTGAAGTAGTTCTCCTGCTTCAGCCTCCCGAATAGCTGGGATTACAGGCTTGTGCCACCACGCCTGGCTAATTTTGTATTTTTAGTAGAGATAGGGTTTCCCCATGTTGGTCAGGCTGATCTCAAACTCCCGACCTCAGGTGATCCACCCACCTCAGCCTCCCGAAGTGCTGGGATTACAGATGTGGGCCACCTCACCAGGCCTAGTGTCTCTTCTTATAAGTGTACTAATCCCATCAGATAAAGGCTCCACTCATATGACCATATTTAACCCTTAATTACTTTATTACTCCAAATACAGTCACATTTGAGGTTAGGGCTTCAACATATGAATCGGGAGGGGGCACGATTCAGTCCGTAGCACCTGTAAAACAATAAATTCTCAACAAATGGTAGCTAGTATAATTTTATTATTATTAATCATCATCATAGCTTTCAAGAGCAGTCCCCACTCTGAGCTTTGCAGGTTTGTGAGCAGCTCAGACAATTACCCCTATCTGTGACAGACAGAAAAAGCTCATAAGGTTGGGCATGGTGGCTCATGCCCATAATCCCAGAGCTTTGGGAGGCCAAGGCAGGAGGATTGCTTGCATCCAGGAATTGGCGACCAGCCTGGACAACATAGTGAGACCCCATTTCCACAAAAAATAAAAAATTAGTCAAGTGCGGTGGTGTGTGCCTATAGTCCCAGCTACCAGGGAGGCTGAATTGGGAGGATCACTTGAACCTGGGAGGTTGAGGCTGCAATGAGCTGTGATCACGCCAATGCACTGCAGCCTGGGCAACAGAGTGAGACTGTCTCAAAAAAAAAAAAAAAAAGAAAGAAAAAAGAAAAGCTCATAAGCTAATCAAATAGTCTTTCTTTCCAAGTGAAATGAAAAACTGGATTTCACAAGTAGTGATCATTGTTTACCAAGCAAAGAAGAAAAGATTTTGAAGAATATTGTGAAACGCTGAAAGGCCAAAAAAAAAAAAAAAAAAAAAGTTCTCTTTTCTCATTGGCAGACAGAGGAGATGGGTAAGGAGGCATCTTTCTGCAAGGCCCGTTCATCCTGGAGACAAATGTGAGAGCTTCAAGGAAAACCAGCTCCCACTCTGACCCCCAGAATGATGGGTGAGCGCTGAGGGAGACCGAAGCCAACGTGGGGCTCTCCTGGTGCCTGCAGTGGATAAACGTGCTGCCTCTCTAAAGAAAGAGCCAGGCAGATGGCTACCAGCTCCAATTACTTTCCAGTCATTTCTCAAGTGTGGCAACTCTCTGGGTGCCATTGTCCTCTGCCCCGCTTTCAGGAGGGTATTAATGCCAGATTAGTGAACTGAAGCAGGCCCTCATGCCTCCGCGGGGCTGGAGACGGGTGCCTCCTTGAACGTGGTATTTCCAAAATAAGACACTGGCCTCCGAGAATGTGTTTTATCACCTCTCACGCCTTGAATGGGAAAATTCAGGGGAGATTTGCTTTTCATTATTTTCTCCAAAATGTGTGTGTAACTCCCAGAAATGTATCCCCTCCGCGGTACTCCCACACACATGAAATACCGTACAAGGTTATTTGTTGCAGCACTGATTGTAAGAGCAAAGGAGCACCGCCGGGCGCGGTGGCTCACGCGTGCAATCCCAGCACTTTGGGAGGCCGAGGCGGGCGGATCCTGAGGTCAGGAGATCGAGACCATCCTGGCTAACACGGTGAAACAAACCCCGTCTCAACAAAAAATTAGCCGGGCGAGGGGGCGGGCGCCTGTAGTCCCAGCTACTCGGGAGGCTGAGGCAGGAGAATGGCGTGAACCTGGGAGGCGGAGCCTGCAGTGAGCCGAGATCCGGCCACTGCACTCCAGCCTGGGCGACAGAGTGAGGCTCTGTCTCAAAAAAAAAAAAAAAAAAAAAAAAAAAGAGCAAAGGAGCAGAAATTATTGAAATGCTCATTCACAGGAGACCGGTGACAGAAATTAATTCATTAAAAGGAATACTATGCAGCAGTTACAGCAGAGTAAGGAGGTGCTGGCAGTTAGGAAGCGATACCAAAATCACTGTGAAATAACAACAGCCAGGCCTGGAGGCTCGTGCCTGTAATCCCAGCATTTTGGGAGGCCAAGGTGAGAGGATCACATGACATGAGACCAGGAGTTCAGGACCAGCCTGGCCAACATGGTGAAATCCCGTCTCTACTAAAAATACAAAAATTAGCCGGGCGTGGGGCTCATGCCTGTAGTCTCAGCTACTTGGGAGGCTGAGGTAGGAGGATCACTTGCTCCTCAGGAGGCAGAGGTCGTAGTGAGCCGAGAATGCACCACTGCATCCAGCCTGGCGACAGAGGAAGACTCTGTCTCAAAAAAAAAAAGAAAAGAAAATGTACACAATACACGCCACAGAGTTTGCTTCTAGATTCATAAAACAACACGGGAAATATATATGAGAAACTTGAAATAATAAGTTTTCTACAGGGAAGGGACTTGAAAACAGGAGGGAGGCTCAAAATCCTTTGTACCTTATGAATTTGGAATCATGGCATGTATTCATTGAAAAAAAACCATATATATATTTAAACTTTTATATACTTTTATATACTAGCCGGCGTGGTGGCTGGTACCTGTAGTCCCAGCTACTCAGGAGGCTGAGGCAGGAGAATCGCTTGAACCCAGGAGGCCCAGGTTGCAGTGAGCAGAGATCGCTCCACTACACTCCAGCCTGGGCAACAGAATTAGTCTCAGAAAAAAAAAAAAAAAAAAAAAAAAAGTTGAAATAATACCTCCCAAAATAAAATGTATGATTAATTATTATTGTATGTATTATTAATTATTATAATATTGATGCACTGAGGGAGAATGGGAAACATCCTAAACTCTTCTATTTTCTTTGTAGTTTCTTTGGTAGTTTTAGTCTGAAATAATTTGATTTTTACAGACCTACAGAGTTCCCACGAGCCATTTACCCAACTTCCCTAATTATTAACATCTTATGTAATCCTAAGTCGTTTACTAAAACTAAGAAATTTGCATTGATGAAATACTATTCAATAAACTTCAGAGTTTATTACAGTTTCATCAGCTTTTCAATTAATGTCCTCTTCCTGTTCCAGAATCCCATCCAAGACACCACACTGGGCTGAGTCTTCACATCTCCTTGCCCCCTTCAGTCAGAGACAAACTATTGTTTTATCACTGGCACCATTCTCAGCCAATAGGAAGACTCAGAGGGAAAGAAAATACTTTGATTTTTTTTCCCTTTTTTTTGAGTCAAAGTCTTGCTCTGTCACCCAGACTGGAGTTCAGTGGCGTGATCTCGGCTCACTGCAGCCTCTGCCTTCCACATTCAAACTATTCTCGTGCCTCAGCCTCCCTAATAGCTAGGAGTACAGGCACATGCCACCACGCCCAGCTAATTTTTTTTATTTTTAGTAGAGATGGGCTTTCGCCATCTTGGCCAGGTTGGTCTCAAACTCCTGACCTCAAGTAATCCACCCAACTCGGTCTCCCAAAGTGCTAGAATTACAGGCATGAGCCATCATCCCCAGCATCCTACTTTTAAAGTGTAATTAAATAATTTTTTTTTTTTTTTTTTTTTTTTTTTTGAGACGGAGTCTCACGCTGTTGCCCAGGCTGGAGTGCAGTGGCGCGATCTCGGCTCACTGCAAGCTCCGCCTCCCGGGTTCCCGCCATTCTCCTGCCTCAGCCTCCTGAGTAGCTGGGACTACAGGCGCCCGCCACCGCGCCCGGCTAATTTTTTGTATTTTTAGTAGAGACGGGGTTTCACTGTGGTCTCCATCTCCTGACCTTGTGATCCGCCCGCCTCGGCCTCCCAAAGTGCTGGGATTACAGGCTTGAGCCACCGCGCCCGGCCATAATTAAATAATTTTTGAAAAAGAATAATTAGGCCAGGCATGGTGGCTCACGCCTATAATCCCATCTCTTTGGGAGGCTGAGGCAGGTGGATCACGAGGTCAGGAATTCAAGACCAGCCTGGCCAACATAGTGAAACCCCGTCTCTACTAAAAATACAAAAATTAGCTGGGCATGGTGGCAGGTACCTGTAATCCCAGCTACTTGGGAGGTTGAGGCAGGAGAATTGCTTGAACCTGGGTGGCAGAGGTTGCAGTGAGCTGAGAATGCACCACTGCACTCCAGCTTGGGCAATAGAGTGAGACTCCATCTCAAAAAAAAAAAAAAAAAAAAAAGAATAATTAGTGGTGCAAGCCAGACTTATGAAGAGCTTTATTACGTGTAGGGCCCACTGTAAATGGAAACTCTGGTGCCCCTGTTTCAAATTTATGAAGGGTTTTAAGATATCAGTATCAAAACATTAAACCAAGCATGGGACTTTCTGAGATCAGGGCCCTGTGCAGCTGCCCAGGTTGCATACCCTGGAGCCGACCTTGGCCGTCTTGGGGCCAGACTGGGATCTACCTGGGTCATCAGTTTTCCTGAATTGTTTTACACCATAAACTCCCTCAAGAGAAGGGGCTGTGTTTCCTGAAAACCTTCCACATATCCCTTGTCTAGCAGGAGCTCAGGATTAGATGAGAGGAAGATCTGTATGATAGACCTACCTATGATAGATCTAGATTTGCATAGGTGAGAAGCAGACATGCGTAGAGAGCTTCGGTAGCAGCAACTGGAGGAAAAAACTCAGTGTTTGATTCTTTATGGGAAAGGAAACAAGTAGACTTTTTTTTTTTTTTTTTGTGATGGAGTCTCGCTCTGTCACCCAGGCCGGAGTACAGTGGCATGATCTCGGCTCGCTGCAACCTCTGCCTCCTGGGTTCAGGTGATTCTCTTCCTCAGCCTCCTGAGTAGCTGGGATTACAGGTGCACACCGCCACGCCCAGCTAATTTTTGTATTTTTAGTAGAGACGGGGTTTTCCCATGTTGGCCAGGCTGGTCTCAAACTCCTGGCCTCAAGTGATCCTCCCGCCTCAGCCTCCCAAAGTGCTAGGATTATCAGCATGAGCCACCGCACCTGACCAACAAGAAGTAGACTCTTAATCTTGAGGATTACAAAATAATAATAAAAGGAATTGTCAATATTATCGAGTACTTCTTATGTGCCAGACACTGTTCTGAGCATTTTATATATTCACTCATTTGTTTTTTTTTTTTTTTTTGAGACGGAGTCTCGCTCTGTCGCCCAGGCTGGAGTGCAGTGGCCAGATCTCAGCTCACTGCAAGCTCCGCCTCCCGGGTTCCCGCCATTCTCCTGCCTCAGCCTCCCGAGTAGCTGGGACCACAGGCGCCGCCACCTCGCCCGGCTAATTTTTTGTGTTTTTAGTAGAGACGGGGTTTCGCCGTGTTAGCCAGGATGGTCTCGATCTCCTGACCTTGTGATCCGCCCGTCTCGGCCTCCCAAAGTGCTGGGATTACAGGCTTGAGCCACCGCGCCCGGCCGACTCATTTGTTTAACCTTCACAATAATCCTAAGAGGCAGGGACGATCATGGTACCCATTTTACAGATGAAGAAACTGAGGCACAGTGAAGTTAAGTCACTTGTCCCAGGTCACACAACTAGGAAAGGGTGCAGTCGGGATGCTGTTTAGTTCGTCTGCCTCCAGAGCCAGCACCCTTACGATGCACTGCTGCAGAATGAATGACTGGGCTTCCAGGAAGAGGCCCATGGCATCCTTAGGTTGGTGCTGCAAGTTGGCCAAGGAAGTTTTTGCCAGCACCAGGTGGGATCAGGGGAATGGGAGGAGGAAACCAATAGGAAATATATTTTGAAGGAAGAATAGGCAGCCTGGGCGGTTGGGAGGTCTGCAGAGTGGGAAGCAAAGATGGCTTCAGGTGACCACTAGAGAAACTGACCTCTAAGCTGCTCTGCCTAAGGCAAGAAAGAAATTCAGAGGCCAGGCAATGTGGCTCAGGTGATCCACCGGCCTCGGCCCAAAGTCCGAGGCCGGTGGATCACCTGACGTCAGAAGTTCAAGACCAGCCTGGCCAACATGGTGAAACACCATCTCTACTAAAATATAAAAATTAGCCGGGTGTGGAGATGCGTGCTTATAATCCGAGCTACTTGGGAGGCTGAGGCAGGAGAATCGCTTGAACCTGGGAGGCGATGATTGCAGATTGAGTCACTACACTCCAACCTGGGCAACAGAGACTGTCTCAGAAAAAAAAGAAAGAAAGAAAGAAAATAAGGAAATTCAGTTTTCTGGAGATAGAGACCAGGGAAGAGAGTTAAGAAGGAAAAACATGAAGGAGGAAAGGAAAGTGGAGCCAGCACCTCTGGGACACCTGTGGAAGAAGAGAAGGAGGGAGAGGAGAAGAGCGCAGCGGCCAAGAGGAGCCTGTGGGGATGAAAGGCCAAGGGCAGGTGTGGGGGTTGAAGGGTCTGCGGTGCAGGCCCCTCCCCCAGCTCCCCTGCTCAGCTTTCATCATTCTCACCTGACCTGTCGCCTTCCGCAGTAGCTGGAGGTGCTGGGTCTTCAGTACAAGCCAGGTGGCTGGGGACCACTCTGCATAAGGCAGAGGAGAGGGAGTGTTTCAGCGTCTCCCTGACCCCTGGGGGTTTTCTCCACCTCGGCCAGGCACACTTGGTGCTCTGGGAAGCACAAGGACCCCCCTTGGGCTGGGGTTGAAAGGAAGAATTTGATGGTTCTGTGCACCAGCCCTTGTCCACCCACAGCCCCGGACCGCCTGGTCAGGGAGATTCCTCTTCATCCCATTTGGGGAAGGTTATAGCAAGCAAGGGCATGATCCTCTGTCATGGTCATCATTGTCCCCTGCTGCTGACGGCAGGATCAGGTGCAGAGGGGTGCTCAGTGTTTGTTGAGTGCAGGAATGAAGTCCAGCAAACACAGCTAGACCCGAGGGACTCACTGGGGTCGCCAGGCAGACTCCCTGGGAGGGGAAGGGGCTGCAGGAAGGAGGGGACCTGGGTTTGGGGAAGAGTTGGTGCAGAATCCTGCCCCAGGCGTGGTGGCATGTGCCTGTAACCCCAGCTACGTGGGAGGCTGAGGCAGGAGAATTGCTTGAACCCCGGAGGCCGAGGTTGCAGTGAGCTGAGATCGCGCCATTGCAACAGGAGCAAAACTCCATCTCAAAAAAAAAAAAAAAAAAAGAATCCTGGCCCCTAAGCTAAAGTCCCATCGTGGGTGCTGGCTAGTGAGAGAAAGGGAGCATTCACAGCCTGGCTCACCGCAGCCCCCAGAAAGGCAGAGTGTCTCAAGCACACGCACATTTGGAGCTGGATAATTCTTTGTGGGGATTGCTTTGTGCGTTGTATATCGTGCAGCATCTCAGCATCTTCACCCACTAGATCACCGATGGTGGTCCTCCCCACAGTTGAGAAAACCAAAATGTCTCCAGACATTGCCAAATCAGGCCTCCATGCCTTGCTAATTCTTGTATTTTAGTAGAGACGGGGTTTCAACACGTTGACCAGCCTTGGAATCAGCCACTGCTTTACGGTAAGCTGCCCTCTTCTTTCCTCACCTCCACGTCACTGACGCCTGGTTTCCAGCAACTCTGGTAGATTTTGCAATAACCAAGCGGAGGACATCAGAGGAAAACTGAGACACCACAGGACACCTGAGTTTCCCTGCAAAACCCCTTTCCAGAGTGAGTTCAGTGGAACTCAAGCCGATGGATGTCACATCCACGCTCAAGATACTTCGTCAGTTTGTTGTGGTTGTTAGTGATTCAGCTGCTTTGTTTTGCAAATGAAGACACCAGGGCTCACAGGAGTTAAGCGACCTGCCCAAGTTCACATAGCTCGCTGCCAAGCAAGCGGACCATTCATTTCTAACCTGCACGAACTAGTGGGAATGCTGCCAAATGATACCTTTTTGAGTTGGCGAAGGGCGTTCATGTTGGCCCTTTTAACCTCAAAGTGCCTGAAGGGTTAAGTGAAGTACCCTGGGGCCCGCTTTCCATTTCCAGCCTGCTCCCGGGGTTTCTGTTTTGCTAAATGCCCGAAGGAAGGACGCAGCTTGGCCAGCTGCAGCCTGTTTGGACATAAGCCTCAGTTGAGGGTCATTGTGATGCCCCTGGAAACAGGGAGGGAGGGAAGGGAAGGGAAGGAGGGAAGGGAAGGGAAGGAGGGAGGGAAGGAGGGAGGGAGGGAGGGAGGGAAGGAGGGAGGGAGGGAGGGAAGGAGGGAGGGAGGGAGGGAGAAGGAAGGAAGGAAGGAAGGAAGGAAGGAAGGAAGGAAGGAAGGAAGGAAGGAAGGAAGGAAGGAAGGAAGGAAGGAAGGAAGGAAAACTTCAAGTTCTTCAAATCAATGTATCAGGAACGAAGCAGGCAGTCAGTGGAACCAGTGGACACCATGAGGCAATGTTTTTACATAAAACAATGAGGGAGGGAGGGTGGGAGGGAGGGAAAGAGGGAAGGAAGGAAGGAAGGAAAAGGAAGGAGGGAGGGAGGGAAGGAAGGAGGGAGGGAAGGAAGAAAGGAAGAAAAAAGGGAGGGAGGGAAGGAAGGAGGGAAGGAAAGAAGGAAGGAAGGAGCAAAGGAGGGAGGGAGGGAGGAAAGGAGAGAGAGAAAGTTGAAGTTCTTCAAATGCGCAGGAATGAAGCAGGTAGTCAGTGGAACCAGTGGACACCATGAGGCAATGTTTACATAGAACAACGAGGAGCAAGTGAGTGAAATCAGTTTGTTTTAAAACACGGTTGTCGTGTGTCATGCACTGTCCTCTCCGAGCCTTACTCACCTCTGTTGGCACGTGTGAGTCAGAGCTCACCCTGAACCTTAGGAATCGGGGTCATGTGTCAGACCAAGTCTGGGGAAGGGCAAGGCCAGAATCAGCATTCACCACCTGTATTGTTCCAGAATCCCAAACAACTTGAGGACGTGGCTTGCCACACTGGCTGCAGATGCACTCGCGCTGGTGTTTGTCAGCGGACTCTGGTAAAGTGCTGCATATGAGTTCGTTCTCAGACCTACAGACGTGTTTCTACACTAGGCTGTGTTTGTCCCCAGCGGTGGTTCTGGTTGAGCAGGTAGCAGACAAGCAGAGGTAAGGCAACCAGTTGCCGCTCAGGCATTAAATATGTTTTTGTTGAGCACCTACTGTATACCAGGCACTGTTTTAGTCACTGGAATGCAACTACAGCTAAGTTCCTGCCCTCCCTCCTTGAACTGGCAGAGTAGTCCATGGAGATAGTTAATAAACAAATCAATGTTTATGATTTGCTCTGTTGCCCAGGCTGGAGTACAGTGACACAATCAGAGATCACTGCAGCCTCGACCTCCCGGGCTCGGGGTTCAGGTAATGCTCCCACCTCAGCCTCCCAAGTAGCCGGGACCACAGGCACACACTGCTACGCCAGGCTAATATTTTCTGTTATTTAGATGGGGTCTCCCCTTGTTGCCATCCGTTACCATAAGATGCTGGTAATTCTTTTATTTATTTATTTATTTTTTTGAGATGGAGTCTCGCTCTGTTGCCCAGGCTGGAGTGCAATGGCATGATCTCGGTTCACTGCAAGCTCCACCCCCTGGGTTCACGCCATTCTCCTGCCTCAGCCTCCCGAGAGTAGCTGGGACTACAGGCGCCCACCACCACGCCCGGCTAATTTTTTTGTCTTTTTCAGTAGAGATGGGGTTTCACTCTGTTAGAGCCAGGATGGTCTCGATCTCCTGACCTCGTGATCCGCCCGTCTCGGCCTCCCAAAGTGCTGGGGTTACAGGTATGAGCCACCGTGCCCAGCCTAGATGCTGGTAATTCTTACGAGAAAACTGAAGCTGAATCAAGGGCTAGAGAATAACAGAGGGGGGCTATTTTAAGTAGGGCAGACAGGGAAAGCCTCTTGGAAAAGGGTGGGTTGGGGTTTTCTGGATTTTTCTTTTCTTTCTTTTTTTTTTTTCGAGAAAGGATCTCATTCTGTCACCCAGGCTGGAGTGCAGTGGCGTAATCATAGCTCACTGCAGCCTCGACCTCCTGGGCTCAAGCAATCCTCCTCTCACCTCAATCCTCCCGAGTAGCTGGGACTATATGCATGCATCACCATGCCCAGCTCACTTTATTTATTTTATTTATTTATTTTTGTTTTTTTGAGATGAAGTCTCACTCTGTCGCTCAGGCTGGGGTGCAGAGGCACAATCTTGGCTCACTGCAGCCTCCACCTCCAGGGTTCAAGCGATTCTCCTGCCTCAGCCTGCTGAGTATCTGAGATTACAGGCGCACGCCACCACACCTGGCTAATTTTTGTATTTTTAGTAGAGACGGGGTTTCACCATGTTAGCCAGGGTGGTCTCGAACTCCTGACCTCAGATGATTCACCAACTTTGGCCTTCTGAAGTGCTAGGATTACAGGTGTGAGCCACCATGCCTGGCCTGGCTAATTTTTTATTTTTTGTAGAAACAGGGTCTCACTATGTTGCTCGGGCGGGTCTCGAACTCCTGGACTCAAGGAATCTTAAGGAGGGAGGTTAGAGGCTGTTCTGGAACACATACCATCAATGTCATACGCAAGAATGGAGTCCAAGGCCGGGCGCAGTGGCTCACGCCTGTAATCCCAGCACTTTGGGAGGCCAAGGTGGTTGGATCACGAGGTCAGGAGATCGAGACCATCCTGGCTAACACGGTGAAACTCTGTCTCTACTAAAAATATAAAAAGTTAGCCAGGCATGGTGGCGGGCACCTATTAATTCCAGCTACTCGGGAGGCTGAGGCAGGAGAATGGCATGAACCCGGGAGGCAGAGGTTGCAGAGGTTGCAGTGGAACGCAACTGCACTCCAGCCTGGGCAACACAGCGAGACTCCGTCTCAAAAAAAAAAGAAAAAGAATGGAGTCCAAGACTCTCAAACACATTTTTGAAAAAGGAGGTGGCTCAAACAGATATTTGTACACCAGGGCTCACCACAGCATTATTCACAATAGTGAAAATGTGGAAATAACCCAAATGTACATCATCAGATGAACGGATTAACAAAATGTAATATATACATTCAATGGAATATTATTCCACCTTAAAAAATAGAATTCTGGGCTGGGTGTGGTGGCACGCCTATAATCCCATCACTTTGGGAGGCCAAGAAGGATCACTCGAGCTCAGGAGTTCAAGACCTGCCTGGGCAACACAGGGAGATCCTCTTCTACAAAAATAATAGGAAATATTAGCTGGACGTAGCAGTGTGCCCCTGTGGTCCCAGCTACTTGGGAGGTTGAGGTGGGAGGACTGCCTGAGCCCTGAGCCTGGGAGGTCAAGGCTGCAGTGATCTGTGATCTGTGATTGCCTGGGCAACAGAGCGAGATCCGGTCTCAAAAAAAAAAGGAGGAATACTGATACATGCCCCAACGTGGATGAACCTTGAGGACATTATGCTAAGTGCATGAAGTGAGATACAAAAGGGCATATTGTATGGTTCCACTTACATGAGATACCTAGAATAGTGAAATGTATAGAGACAGAAAGTAGAGTGGAGGTTGCCAGGAGGTGGGAAAGGGGCAGGTGGGGAGTTAGTGTGTTTTTTTGTTGTTGTTGTTTTGTTGTGTTTTTCTTGAGACAGAGTCTCGCTCTGTCAGCCAGGCTGGAGTGCAGTGGCGCGATCTCAGCTCACTGCAACCTCCGCCTACTGGGTTCAAGCAATTCTCCTGCCTCAGCATCCCAAGTAGCTGGGACTACAGGTGCACGCCACCACGCCTGGCTAATTTTTGTATTTTTTGTAGAGACGGGGTTTCACCATCTTGGCCAGGCTGCTCTCAAACTCCTGACCTTGTGATCCACCCACCTCGGCCTCCCAAAGTGCTGGGATTACAAGCGTGAGCTACTGTACCTGGCCGGGGAGTTAGTGTTTAGCAGGAACAGAGTTTCAGTTTGGAATGATGAAAAAGTTCTGGAGATGGATGGTGGTGGTGGGTGCACAACGAGGTCAATGTACTTACTGTCACTGAACCGTGCATTGAAAAATGGTTAAAATGAGGCCATGCATGGTAGCTCATGCTTGTAAGCCCAACATTTTAGGAGGCTGAGGTGGGAGGATTGATTGAGCCCAGGAGTTCAAGAGATCAGCCTGAGCAACATAGCAAGACCCCATCTCTACAAAAAAAAAAAAAAAAGAGAGAGAGAAATTAGCTGGGCATGGTGGTGCATGCCTTTAGTGCCAGCTATTCTGGAGGCTAGGATGGGAGGATGGCTTGAGCCTGGGGAGGTCAAAGTTGCAGTGAGCTGTGACTATGCCACTGCACTTTAGCCTGGGCAACAGAAACAGAGTGAAACCCTGTTAAAAAAAAAAAAAAAAAAGAAGAAGAAGAAAGAAAGAAAGAAAAGAAAAAGGAAAGAAAAGGAAAAAGAAAAGAAAAGAAAAAAAGAAAAATGGTTAGACTGGTAGATTTTGTCTTATGTATATTTTACCACAATTTTTTTTTTTTTTTTCTCAGAGTCTCGCTCTGTTGCCCAGGCTGGAGTGCAGTGTAGCAATCTCCGCTCACTGCAAGCTCTGCCTCCCGGGTTCACACCATTCTCCTGCCTCAGCCTCCTGAGTAGCTGGGACTACAGGCACCCGCCACTGCACCCGGCTAATTTTTTGTATTTTTAGTAGAGACGGGGTTTGTCTCACCGTGTTAGCCAGGATGGTCTGGATCTCCTGACCTCGTGATCCACCCGCCTTGGCCTCCCAAAGTGCTGGGATTACAGGCAGGAGCCACCACACCCGGCCTATTTTACCACAATTTTAAAAAACACACTTAACTGAAAAAAAAAGAGGTAGTTGGTGGAGGGAGGAAAGCAGGGACAGGAACTACATTTGTTGAGTGAAACTGACTCTGGACCAGTCAGCCTGTTAAGCCTTCTACCTGTATTATCTCATTTAATCTTTACAACGTCCTCAGGCTTTAGATGTGATCCTAGTTTACAGATGAGCAAACCAATGCTCAAAGCGATTAAGTGCCTTTCTCAGGTGGGGAGCAACAAAGCTGTGATTCCGTTCCACATTCCTCTCTCTGCCCACACTATTAACCTGCTGCCTTTAACCCACACATCACCCCCTTATCATTTGCTTGAGCCATTTGCAAAAACAACTACCTCCCATGCTACTTTCAATAGAGCTGGCTGCTAAGGCAGAGACCTTAAAAGGGACTGAATTGCATAGGATGAATTCATTAAAAAGATGAGCTCATTTAAATCTTGAAATCTCAATGGTATCATTTTCGTTTTGAAAATAAGTCATGTCACTTGTTCCACACACAAATTCAGGTACTTTTCTGGACACTGGAGAGTGTTAAAGAGAGTGCTAGTTGATGAAGAGCCTGATCTAATGGGATAATCAGATAAAGAAATCAAAAGCACCAACTCTGTGTCACAAACATTTGCTCAGGATGCAGAGGAAGCTCAGAGGATCCCAGAGAAGGGATTTGCAGTTACTCCTAAGAAACCAGAACGCTCTTCCTCCCTAGAAAATGTTAGTCACCCTAGAACTTAAACTAAATGAGTTAAGCAGAACTCTAACTTGCAGTTTCTGACACACTTTCACTTCCCCACCCACCTTCCTTCCCACTGGTCAGTTTCCTGGGAAACATTCGCATTTGGAGAACAAAAATACCAATAACATGTCATTAGAATGATATCGACATGACAAGAACATTTTGTTAAAATAACTACTAGTCCGAAAGTACATGTGACAATTATTTTTAAATAAAATTCCTTTCACAGCAGGGAGTCACTAATGAGATGCTTTGTGTGTGTATGTGTGCAGGTGTGTATTGTGTGCCTGTGTATATGTGTATGTATATGTGTGAGTGCATGTGTATGTGTGTGTGTGTTTGAGCCTGTGTGCATGTGTGTGTATGTGTGCGCTTGTATATATGTGTGTGCTTGTGTGTGTGTATGTGTGTGCATGTGTGTGTGAGCTTGTGTGTATGTGTGTACACATGTATTTAATACAAAAAAGCATTTGATTTCTCAGGATGTTTATGCCCTGGGTCAGAACAGTGATTGAGGTTTAATATTAACTTTGGAACAATTTAGGTAAATTCTGTTACTTGGAAAGAATTAGCAAGGCCTCTGGGGTTTTGCGATGGAGACAGATATCATGGCTGTAACAAAACCTCATTTTTAACTTTGTCCAGGAAAGAATGGGATGCTGCTGTTTGAAGAGATTTAGGTTCTGAGTCTCAAGTCAAAGGAGGGTTTGAGAATGTGGTGCATCAGAGCTCTTTGTACTGGCTCTGGAAAGCTGATTTTGCACATCTCTTTTCAACTCTACCCTCACAGACTGCAGTCTAAAATTAGACATGGTGGGAATATTTACACCATGGAAATTGACAAACACAATCAAGGCTCCTCTGCCTCCACCCACTAGAACCAGTTAACCATCGTGCCACTGGTCTAGGAGTTATAAACAGTTGCTTTATACAGTTGTTCATGGGTATACAGCTTACCCATGAGATCCTGAAATAGACTGTCTCTGCTCACGTGAACTGCACCTCTGTGGTTAGAAAGGATGTTGCTGTAATTTATGATACAAGACGGAGCCCTTTTCTCTTGTTTAAAAATGCACTGAAAGGATGTTGCAGGCCCCAAATGTGGGTTATCATAGCTTGCTTAGAAAGGGGAATTTGTAAAAGGGGCAATCTCTAGTTCTGGCAAGAAACTCTATCTGGGCTCCCAGTAAGGGATTAAATATCACGCAAGCACATTCTTGCAGCAGACCGATTCAGCTGGGAGGAAAGTCTCGCCACAACCGAGGGGTTTAGAGGAAAATAACAAATTGCTTCTCAGAACCGGTAGAGAGGATCTTTCAATTCAAGAACACACAGACAGCAAAACGCACAGAATGTAGACACAGCGCGGTTTTTTTTTTTTTTTTTTTTTTTTCAGGGAATTGCGCTCACCACATGTTCTGGTTCCATGGATGGAGAACACATTTTATCCCATCTGTAAGTAGCATATTTAAGATTCCTGAAATGTTTTGAGTTTCCGAAAGAATTTTATCCTCAATTGATTATGCCTTGGTGCCTGAGTTACAATCTTAGAAAAGTCACACGCGTGGTGAAATCAAATGTTGCATATAGTTAAGAACTTACCTGCTGGTAAGGTGAAGTCGCATGAGGAAAACTGACTTCCTAATTGTGACCAAGAATTTGAAAATTCAAGCAAACACAGCCTTGAGGAAAGAGATGTATGAATGCAGCTTGCCTAATATTGGTCTAGCCTACAATTGTGTGCAGTTGTTCATGTGTATCCTTGAACATTACAATAAAAATACACCCAGAAAAGGAACTAATTTTGGCTTGAGTGTCAAGCATTATTTAAAAATACGAAAGTTTGGCCAGGCACGGTGGCTCACGCCTATAATACCAGCACTTTGGCAGGCCAAGGTGGGTGGATCACTTGAGGTCAGGAGTTCGAGACCAGCCTGGCCAACATGGTGAAACCCCATCTCTACTAAAAACATAAAAATTAGCCCAGGCTTGGTGGCACACGCCTGTAATCCCAGCTACTCAGGAGGCTGAGGCAGGAGAATCGCTTGAACCCAGAAGGAGGAGGTTGCAGTGAGCTGAGATCATGACACTACACTCCGACCTGGGCGACAGAGTGAGACCTTGTCTCAAAATAATAATAATAATAAAATAAAAGGCCAGGCGCGGTGGCTCACGCCTAAATTCCAGCACTTTGGGAGGCTGCGGCGGGTGAATCACCTGTGGTCGGGAGTTCAAAACCAGCCTGACCAACATGGAGAAACCCTGTCTCTACTAAAACTACAAAAAATTAGCCGGGTATGGGGATGCGTGCTTGTAATCCCAGCTAATCGGGAGGCTGAGGCAGGAGAATCGCTGGAACCTGGGAGGTAGAGGTTGCGGTGAGCTGAGATTGCGCCACTGCACTCCAGCCTGGGCAACAAGAGTGAAACTCTGTCTCAAAAATAAATTAATTAATTTAATTTAATTTAAATACAAAAAGTTCTAGAGAAATTTTATTTTATCAGGACCTCTAAAGGGAAGACTTGCTTTCAAAGAAAACCCCAGACTATATTTTCCTAAGTCTCTCTTTCTGAATATTAACTAGCAGAATCACAGATGGAAGGCTTGGGAGGAAAGGGGAAAAATATAATTAGCGCACATACCTATTCTGAGCCAGGATGTGAGGTTTGTTGTGGTTTCTTTTTATTTGTTTTCTTCTTCTCCTTTTTGGAATTCTGGCAGTACCTCAAAAATTAAGCATAGCATTATCATATGATACAACAGTCCCACTCCTAGGTAAAAAAAAAAAAAAATTGAAAACAGGAAATCAAACAGATATTTGTGCAGCCATGTTCATAGCAACACTACACACAATACCTAAAATATGGAAGCAACCCAAATTCCATCAAGGGATGAATGGATAAATAAGATGTGGTACAGTGGAATAGTATCCACTTTTTGTTTTGTTCTTGTTTTTGTTTTTGTTTGAGACAGAGTCTTGCTCTGTTGCCAGGCTGGAGTGCAGCGGCACAATCTCGGCTCACTGCAACCTCCGACTCCCTGGTTCAAGAAATTCTCCTGCCTCAGCCTCCCAAGTAGCTGGGATTACAGGCACGCGCCACCATGCCCAGCTAATTTTTGTATTTTTAGTAGAGATGGGGTTTCACCATGTTGGCCAGGATGGTCTCCATCTCCTGACCTCGTGATCTGTCCTCCTCTGCCTCCCAAAGTGCTGGGATTACAGGCCTGAGCCACCACGCCCGGCCAGTATCCAGTTTTTAAAAGAAATGAACAGGCTGGGTGCAGTGGCTTATGCCTGTAATCCCAGCACTTTGGGAGGCTGAGGCAGGCGGTTCACATGAGACCAGAAGTTTGAGATCAGCCTCAGCAACATAACAAGACTTCGTCTCTACAAAAAATAAAATAAAATAAAATTAAATTAAATTAAATTAAATTAAATTAAATTAAATTAAAAAACACACCGGGCGCAGTAGCTCACAGCTATAATCCCATCAATTTGGGAGGCCAAGGCAGGCGGATCACTTGAGGTCAGGAGTTGGAGACCAGCCTGGCCAACATGGTGGAACTCCATCTCTACTAAAAATACAAAAATCAGCTGGACGTGGTGGCACGCACCTGACACAGAGCAAGACTCCATCTAAAAATAAATAAATAGCCAGGCATGGGGGCTCACACCTGTAATCCCAGCACTTTGGAAGGCTGAGGCGGGCAGATCATGAGGTCAGGAGATCGAGACCGTCCTGGCTAACACAGTAAAACCCCGTCTGTACTAAAAAATACAAAAAAAAAAAATTAGGCAGGCACGGTGGTGGGTGCCTGTAGTCCCAGCTACTCAGGAGGCTGAAGCAGGAGAATGGCATGAACCCGGGAGGTGGAGCCTGCAGTGAGCCGAGTTCGCGCCACTGCACTCCAGTCTGGGCGACAGAGCAAGACTCCGTCTCAAAATAAATAAATAAATAATAGGCCAGCTCACGCCTGTAATCCTAGCACTTTGGGAGGCCGAGGCAGGCAGATCACTAGAGCTCAGGAGTTCAACACCATCCTGACCAACATGGTGAAACACCATCTCTACTAAAAATTAAAAAAAAATTAGCTGGGCATGGTGGCACACACCTGTAATCCCAGCTACTTGGGAGGCTGAGGCAGGAGAATAGCTTGAGCCTGGGAGGTGGAGGTTGCAGTGAGCTGAGATCGTGCCATTGCACTCCAGCCTGGGCGACAAAAGCAAAATACTCTGTCTCAATAAATAAATAAATAATAAAAGTTTTAAAAAGTAAACTTCTGATATGTGCTACAACATTGAGATCATGCTAAGTGGGCCAGGCGCAGTGACTCATGCCTGTAATCCCAGTGCTTTGGGAGGTCGAGGCAGGCGGATCATCTGAGGTCAGGAGTTCAAGACCAGCCTGGCTAACATGGTGAAACCCTGTATCTACTAAAAATATAAAAAATTAGCTGGGTGTGGTGGCACGTGCCTGTAATCCCAGCAACTTGGGAGGCTGAGGCTGGCAGATCACTTGATGCCAGGAGATTGAGACCAGCCAGGCAACATGGTGAAACCCCATCTCTACTAAAAATACAAAAATTAGCCAGGCGTGGTGGTGCATGCCTGTAGTCCCAGCTACTTGAGAGGCTGAGGCAGGAGAATCATTTGAACCCAGAAAATGGTGGCTGCAGTGAGCTGAGATCACACCACAGCACTCTAGCCTGGGAGACAGAGCAAGACTCCGTAAATGTTTGTAGTTTCTTAGGTATTTCTTTATTCGAGACAGGGTGTTGCTCTGTTGCCCAGGGTGGAGTGCAATGGTGCAGTCATGGCTCACTGCAGCCTCGGCCTCCCCAACTCAAGTGATCTGCCTGCCTCACCCTCCTGAGTAGCTGAGACTACAGGTGTGCAGCACCAAACCAGGCTTTTATTATTATCATTGTTATTATTCAGCCAGAGTCTCTCTCTGTTGCCCAGGCTAGAGTGCAGTTGAGTGATCTAAGAGGGCGGGAGAAATGCTGGGATACAAGCATAAGCCACCACGCCCACCCATCCCCACTATTTATAAACACTGAGTCTGCTCTATTCTATGTAACAACACAGGTGATACCCTGAAGGTTGACATGTTTCATCTTCTTTCCACTCGCCATGGTTCTGTAATGTCCGCTATCCTATTCGAAGACTTGCTGGGTTTTTTTGTTTTTTTTTTTTGAGATGGAGTCTTGCTCTGTCGCCCAGGCTGGAGTGCAGTGGCACAAGCTCGGCTCACTGCAAGCTCCGACTCCCAGGTTCACTCCATTCTCCTGCCTCAGCCTCCCGAGTAACTGGGACTACAGGCGTCCGCCACCATGCCTGGCTAATTTTTTTGTATTTCTTTAGTAGAGACGGGGTTTCACCTTGTTAGCCAGGATGGTTTCGATCTCCTGACCTCATGATACACCTGCCTCAGCCTGCCAAAGTGTTGGGATTACAGGCACGAGCCACCTTGCCCGGCCTTTTTTTTTTTTTTTGAGACGAAGTTTTGCTCTTGTCGCCCAGGCTGGAGTGCAGTGGTGTGATCTTGGCTCACTGCAACCTCAGCCTCCTGGGTTCAAGCGATTCTCCTGCTTCACCCTCCCGAGTAGCTGGGATTACAGGTGCACGCCACCATGCCTGGCTAATTTTTTTGTATTTTTAGTAGAGACAGGGTTTCACCATGTTGGGCAGGCTAGTCTTAAACTCCTGCTCTCAGGCGATCCGCCTGCCTCGGCCTGCCAAAGTGCTGGATTACAGGCATGAGCCACTGTGCCCGGCCGCAGGCCTGTTTTAAGGATCAAACGAGTCAGTACATGAGCAGCATAAAGCCATGAGTAGCTTTTTTAGTAAAATATTGCCTTTACAGCTCCATTTTTTACTTTGAGTGATTTAAATAAAATAATATATTATTGCTTATAATATGAGGAAAATTCTTGGCAATGGGAAGGAATGAACTGTGGACACATGCCACAATTTGGATGGACCTCAAGGGCATATTGAAAGGAAAAAAGTCACCCGACTGGGCACAGTGGCTCACGCCTGTAATCCCAACACTTTGGGAGGCGGAGGTGGGTGGATCGCTTTGAGCTCAGGAGTTCAAGACCAGCCATGGGCAACATGACAAAACCTGGTCTCTACAAAAACTACAAAAAAAATTAGTGGTGGCTTGAGCCTGTGGTCCTAGCTACTCGAGAGGCTGAGGTGGTGGGAGGATCGCTTGAACCTGGGAAGCAAAGGTTGCAGTGAGCCAAGATCACGCCACTGTACCCCAGACTGGGTGACAGAGCCAGACCCTGTCTTAAAAGTAAACAAATAAAAAGTAAAAAGCCAATCTCAAAAGGTCATACACTATAGGCTTCCATTTATATAACATTCTCAAAAATGACAAAAAATTATAAAGACAAAGAATAGGTAAGTGGCTGCCGGGGTTGTGATGGTGAAGAGGAGAGAGGTGGGTATGGATAACTAAAAGTGGATAAGTTGGGGAAGATCTATGTGGTAATGGCACAGCTCTGTATCTTGATTGTGGTGGTGGTTACATGAATTTACACATGTGACAAAATGACATAGAACCCTACACACACCCATTGTAGGACTGTCAGTTTCCTGGTGTTAGCACAGCACTACCGTTTATAAGATGTAACCATTGGGGGAAACTAGATGGAGGGTACATGAGACTTCTCTGCAGTCTTTACAACTTCCTGTGAAACTATAGTGATTACAAAATAAAACGTTGAAAGAAATCAGTAATAGGGCTGGGTGCGGTGGCTCACGCCTGTAATCCCAGCACTTTGGGAGGCCGAGGCGGGTGGATCACCAGGTCAGGAGATCGAGACCATCCTGGCTAACACGGTGAAACCCCATCTCTACTAAAAATACAAAAAATTAGCTGGGCGTGGTGGTGGGCGCCTGTAGTCCCAGCTACTCAGGAGGCTGAGGCAGGAGAATGGTGTGAACCCGGGAGGCAGAGCTTGCAGTGAGCCAAGATCGCACCACTGCACTCCAGCCTGGGCAACAGAGCGAGACTCCATCACAAAAAAAAAAAAAAAAAAAAAAAGAAATCAATAATATGTAGGCTATAAAACACTTCAGCTGAGGACAATGGCTCACGCCTGTATTCCCAGCACTTTGGGAGGCTGAAGCGGGAAGATCGCTTGAGCCTGGGAGTTTAAGATCAACCTGGCCAACATGGCAAAACTCTGTCTCTACTAAAAATACAAAAATTAAGCCGGGCGCGGTGGCTCAAGCCTGTAATCCCAGCACTTTGGGAGGCTGAGACGGGCGGATCACAAGGTCAGGAGATCAAGACCATCCTGGCTAACACGGTGAAACCCCGTCTCTACTAAAAAGTACAAAAAGCTAGCCGGGCGAGGTGGCGGGCGCCTGTAGTCCCAGCTACTCGGGAGGCTGAGGCAGGAGAATGGCGTGAACCCGGGAGGCGGAGCTTGCAGTGAGCTGAGATCCGGCCACTGCACTCCAGCCCGGGTGACAGAGCGAGACTCCGTCTCAAAAAAAAAAAAAAAAAAAAAAATACAAAAATTAACCAGGCGTGGTAGTGCATGCCTGTAGTCCCAGCTACTTGGAAAACTGAGGCACAAGAATTGCTTGAACTCAGGAGGCAGTGGTTGCAGTGAGCCACGATTGCACCACTGCACTCCAGCCTGGGTGACAGAGCAAGACTCTGTCTCAAAAAAAAAAAAAAAAAAAAAAAGAGTGGCTTTTAAATGATTAGATTTTCAGTATTTGACTTTGAACTTCCTGACAGCCAAGCCATAAAGAGAAGCCATCTGGAAAGAAACAGAGCAACTCTTTATTGTATTTTTCAGATGTTAATGTCTAAAAGATACTTCCTGGGAGGTTTTGAAACTGAGGTCCTAATGAGGAAATATTCTGAAAAGTAGTTTTTCCATGTGCAGAATTGCTTTTTATGGCCAGTTCTTGCAATTCTCAATCAAAGTCTAAGAAAGGGGAACTAAAATTTATCAGACATTTACTGGATGTCAGGGGCTTTACACATATTATAGCCTTTAATTATCCCCATTTAATACATTAAAAAACTGAGCCTTGAGGAGGTCATTTATTACCCAGAAATAAATGGGAAGTCAGGTGCCAGCTCAGCTCCAACGCCCAGGTTTTTTCTTCTCCTCTCTTCTTTCCTAGCCCAACCACAGTGGCTGTTATCAGGACCTCTGTCTTGGGCTACCAGCTACAATTTGAGAACTTTGGTTCTCCAAACTTAAGTATACATAAAATCCCCTGGGAAAAATACACATTCTTGGGCCACATCCCAGTAAATTTTTTGACAGTCTGAAGCAGGACGAGGTCTCCTCATTTGCAATCAGTGCTTCAGGTATGTGGATGTCCTTCAATCTTACTCTGCATTTGGGTATCACTGGATCATTCTATCATCAGAATGTTCTGGAATTCCCAAGCCACCTGGTAAGGTGGCCAGCCATTCCAGTTTGCTCAGAACTGAGGGTTTTCCCAGAACATGAGCATTTTAATGCTAAAACCAGGAAAGTCCCAGACCAACTGGAACCACGTGGTCACCCTATCAGTTCAGGAGGTAACTGACAGTCCCAGATTATTCTTTTATGTGTAGAAATGCTCTCTGGGCACGGTGGCTCACACTTGTAATTTTAGCAACTGAGAAGGGTGAGCCAGGAAAATCCCTTAAGGCCAGGAGTTGGAGACCAACCAGGGCAACATAGTGAGACCCCATCTCTAAAATAAATAAATGAATAAATAAAAAGTTAGCTAGATACTTGACAGGTTGAGATGGGAGGATCTTGAGCCCAGGAATTTGAGGCTGCAGTAAGCTATGATTGTGCCACTGTACTCCAGCCTTGGCTAACAGAGCATAAAAGATGAAAGAAAGAAAAAAAGAAAAGAAAGAAACCAGCCTGACCAACATGGTGAAAACTCATCTCTAATATAAATACAAAAAAATTAGCCAGGCATGGTGGCAGGCACCTGTAATCCCAGCTACTCAGGAGGCTGAGGCAGGAGAATCGCTTGAACCCAGGAGGCAGAGGTTGCAGTGAGCCAAGATCGTGCCATTGCACTCCAGCCTGGCCAACGAGAGCGAAACTCCATCACAAAACAAAACAAAACAAAAAGAAGAAAGGAGAATAATAATGAAACATAAGAAAGAATAGAAGGGATGAACACACTGAAATGCAAAAATTAGTAAAATAGAAACTAAAAATAAATGGATTTGATCATTTTACAGATGAGGAAGTTGGAGCTCAAAGAGGTTAAATCACCTGTCCAAGTGGTGACAGTTAGCAAGGGGGTAGCAGGGCTGGGACTTGAACCTGGACATCTTAGATTCCAGAGCCTGAGTTCTTAACTATGGTGGGCTTGAGGTATAAGAACTCTTGCCGGACACGGTGGCTCATGCCTGTAATCCCAACCCTTTGGGAGGCTGAAGCGGGCGGATCACAAGGTCAGGAGTTCCAGACCAAACTGACAACATGGTGAAACCCCGTTGCTACTAAAAATACAAAAATTAGCCAGGCGTAGTGGCGTGTGACTGTAATCCCAGCTACTAATCAGGAGGCTGAGGCAGGAGAATTGCTTGAACCCAAGAGGTGGAGGTTACAGTGAGCTGAGATCAGGCCACTGCACTGAAGCCTGGGCCACAGAGCGACACTCCGTCTCAAAAAAAACCTTTCAGATGCTGACCATTCCTCTTTCTTGTGAGTTTGACAGAAAGTGCACTTTCTTTGGCTCTAGATCTCTGGTTCTAGATCTCTATTTGGCTCTAGATAGCCCACTCAGCAAGCCCCAGTACATGTGAAATGATGCTAAGGTGGGACCCCTGGAGAGGGGAGTTCACTCTGCTCAGCCAGCCTGACCTGGGAAAATAACCAGACTCTACAATTTGAAAGATTATCAACTTCCTAACTTCTTTCCTTTTTTTTTTTGAGATGGAGTCTCGCTCTGTCCCTCAGGCTGGAGTGCAATGGCACGATCTCAGCTTACTGCAACCTCTGCCTCCCGGGTTCAGGCAATTCTCCTGCCTAAGCCTCCCAAGTAGCTGAGATTACAGGCACACACCACCATGCCCAGCTAATTTTTTGTATTTTTAGTAGAGACGGGGTTTCGCCATGCTGGCCAGGCTGGTCTTGAACTCCTGACCTTGTGATCCACCCACCTCGGCCTCCCAATGTGCTAGGGCTACAGGTGTGATCCACTGTGCCCAGCCTATTTCCTTTCTTTCTTTCCCTCCCTTCCTTCTTTCTCTCCTTCTCTCCCTTCCCTCCCTTTCCTTTCCTCCCCTCCCCTCCCCTCTTTTCCTCTTTTCCTTTCCTCCCTCTCTCTCTCTTTCTCTTTTCTTTCTTTTCTTTTCTTTTTTTCTCTTTTGAGACAAGAGTTTTGGTCTTGTCACCCAGGCTGGAGTGCAATGGCGCAATCTCGGTTCATTGCAACGTCTGCCTCCTGGTTTCAAGCGATTCTCTTGCCTCAGCCTCCCAAGTAGCTGAGACTACAGGTGCCTGCCACCACGCCCGGCTAATTTTTTGTATTTTTAGTATAGACAGGGTTTCTCTATGTTGGTCAGGCTGGTCTCAAACTCTCGACCTCAGGTGATCTGCCCGCCTCAGCCTCCCAAAGTGCTGGAATTATAGGCGTGAGCCACTGCACCTGGCCTCCTTTTTTTTTTTTTTTTTTTTTTTTTTTGTCTGAGACAAGATCTTTCTCTGTCGCCCAGGCTGAAAGGCAGTGGTGTGATCTCAGCCTCCTGGGCTCAAGCAATCCTCCCACCTCAGCCCCCCAACTAGTTGGGACCACAGGCGTGCACCACAATGCCCAGCTAATTTTTTTTATTATTTGTAGAGATAAGGTCTTGCTAAGTTGCCCAGGCTGGTCTTGAACTCCTGGGCTCAAGCGATTCCCAAGCCTCAGCCTCCCAAAGTGCTGAGATTACAGGCGTGAGCCACTGTGCCCAGCCAACCCGCTCTTGAGAACACCCCTTTCATTTCCTAAAAGCTCCTTTTGTAGATCTTGAATTCCCTACTTCCCCCTTTTGCTTCCACATAGAGCTTGCATATCTTATTTTGAAATGTTTTTTGTTAAATAAGGCAAAAATCAACCCCAGCTAGCTTAGGTTGAATGAAGTCACTTACCAAAAGACAAGTTGAGGGGTGCAGCCTGACATGGATGAGAAAGGACCAGGCAGAGGAGTGGAAACACTGGGGCTCAGGAAGACCCCATCTCCCCACTCTGCCTCTCTCCGCATACGTTGGTTCTTCTCTCTCTTGCAGATTGACTGCATCTGTGGAAAATGACGGCGTCCAGGGCTCCCCTGAGTAATTGGCCTTACTTCAGTGCTACTGCGCAGACAGCATCTCCTTCAGTACTCATTCCAAATGTTCAGGGCAGGGTGAGATTTACCCAGTATGCACCAAATCTTGCTACCGTCTCATTCCATAACAGTTGGGAGAGCAGAGTGTTTAGTACAAGCCAGAAGCTGGGGGCCCACGGCGTGGAAAGAGGGGAGAGGGAAGTTAAGGAGTCATCGTGAGCTGGGGGCGTTCCGCAATGTAGCCCCTACACATGGCCTTTCCAAACCTGCCATTCACACACCACCTTCACAACCAGCTGTGTGACCCTGTGACTTAGTTTCCTCATCTGTGGAATGAGAATGGTGAGGACAGAACAAAGTTGATGTACGTAAAAATCTTAAAACTGTGATTGGTCCCTGGGAGTGGTGGCCCACACCTGTAATCTCAGCATTTTGGGAGGCTGAGGCATGAGGATCATTTGAAGCCAGGAGTTCGAAACCAGTCTGGGCAACAAAGCAAGACTCCCATCCCTAAAGAATTAAAAAAAAGAAAAACTGTCACACAATGAAGATATAAAAAAACACTTAGTTTCATCTATAGTTTAAATAAAATAAAATAAAAACACTTAGCTATGATCTTGCTAAGAGCCTTATTTGTGTGTGTGTGTGTGTGTGTTTTGTGTGTTTTTTGTTTGTTTGTTTGTTTTTGAGATGGACTCTTTCTCACTCTGTCGCCCAGGCTGGAGTGCAGTGGTGTGAGCTCACTGCAATATCTGCCACCCGGATTCAAGTGATTCTTCTGCCTCCGCCTCCTGAGTAGCTGGGATTATAGACATGCATCACCACGCCTTGCAAATTTTAGTATTTTTAGTTGAGATGGGGTTTCACCATGTTGGCCAGGCTGGTCTTGAGCTCCTGACCTCAAGCGATCCACCCTCCTCGGCCTCCTAAAAGTGCTGGGATTACAGGCGCCTTATTGTTTTTAAATTTCCTCATGAACCATGTTAGATTATTACTATCATTTATTTTTAATAGACAGCTTCTACTTTTTTTTTTTGAGACGGAGTCTCGCTCTGTCGCCCAGGCTAGAGTGCAGTGGTACAATCTCAGCTCACTACAAGCTCTGCCTCCCAGGTTCATGCCATTCTCCTGCTTCAGCCTCCCGAGTAGCTGGGACTACAGGCGCCCACCACCACCCTTGGCTAATTTTTTTTTTTAATTTTTAGTAGAGACGGGGTTTCACCATGTTAGCCAGGATGGTATCAATTTCCTGACCTCGTGATCTGCCCGTCTCAGCCTCCCAAAGTGCTGGGATTATAGGCGTGAGCCACCACGCCCGGCCGACAGCTTCTACTTTAAATTAGTTTTGTAAAATCAAACTGTTAGAGGTGATGAATCAAGGCCAAAAAAAGGAAATTGTATCACTTCTGTAAATGAAAAATCAATATCATTTTCCACAAACAAAAGGTAACCACTGAAAAATATGCCAGGAAAAAAAAAAAACCTAACTTCTAGTCAGGTAGCATTGCCTGCCGAAGGCCCTGATGAAGGAGAGACCAGCTCTCTCGGTTCCAAAGAAAGGTTTTCAAGTATTAGAAAGTTGTTTAAGACATATTAGCACAGTGCTGGGCGCAGTGGCTCATGCCTGTAATCTCAGCACTGTGGGAGGCCAAGGTGGGTGGATCACCTGAGGTCAGGAGTTCGAGACCATCCTGGCCAACATGGCAAAACCCGGCCCCACCAAAAATACACAAATTAGCCGGGCGTGGTGGTGCATACCTGTAGTCCCGGCTACTCGGGAGGCTGAGGCAGGAGAATTGCTTGAACCTGGGAGGCGGAGGTTGCAGTGAACCGAGATTGTGCCACTGCACTCCAGCCTGGGCAACAGAGTGAGACTCCGTCTGAAAAAAAAAAGACTTATTAACGTTAAACTGAGGTATTCTTCTGTAAGCATAAGAGTGCATCATCATAAGGAAGGGCATTATGATCTCACTTTGGGATTCTGTGAGATTAATGCTTCCTCCTCGTATCACTAAAATCCTCTCCCATGCCATAAACAGGGAACCACTTTGTTATATCGTCAAATCTCCATTCACATTACAACAACCAGGTTTTTGTCTAGCAGGAATCACCGCTTCCTTCACCACCCCTCACCAGCACTCCACACTACCCCAGTGTGACTCCAACACCTGCTGTCTTGCTGGCTGAGTTGACTGGCCCTCAAGAACTAACACACCATGGCCAAATGGTCCACTTTGGAAAACACATGTTGGTCCGCTTCGGAAAATATTCTGGCAGCTCCTCTAAAGGCTAAACTTGGAGATAGCCCGTGACTCAGCCATTCCACTCCTGGCTGTATGCCTAAGTGAATTGAAAACAAATTCAGCTGGGCATGGTGGCTCACGCCTGTAATCCCAGCACTTTGGGAGACCCTGGTGGGCAGATCATGAGGTCAGGAAATCGAGACCATCCTGGCTAACACAGTGAAACCCCGTCTCTACTAAAAGTACAAAAAATTAGCTGGCATGATGGCGGGCACCTGTAGTCCCAGCTACTTGGGAGGCTGAGGCAGGAGAATGGCGTGAACCCAGGAGGCAGAGCTTGTAGTGAGCCAAGATCACGCCACTGCACTGCACTCCAGCCTGGGCAACAGTGCAAGACTCCGTCTCAAAAAAAAAAAAAAAAAATTCGGCTGGGCCAGTGGCTCACACCTGTAATCCCTGCACATTGGGAGGCCGAGGCGGGTGGATCATGAAGTCAAGAGTTTGCCAAGATGGTGAAACCCCATCTCTACTAAAAACTACAAAAATTAGCCAAGCATGGTGGCAGGGACCTGTAATTCCAGCTACTTGGGAGGCTGAGGCAGGAGAATCGCTTGAACCCAGGCAGTAGAGGTTGCCGTGAGCCAAGATTGTGCCACTGCACTCCAGCCTGGGCGACAGAGTCAGATTCCATCTCAAAAAAAAAAAAAGAAAACATATATTCATAGTAGCCGAAAAATGGAAATAACCCAAATGTCCATCAACAGAAGAATCAATATGTAAAATGGAAAATTATTTTGCAATAAAAAGGAATGAAGTACTCATACATGCTACAACATGGAAGAACTTTGAAACCATTATGTGGCCGGGCGCAGTGGTTCACACCAGTAATCTCAGCACTTCGGGAGGTCGAGGCAAGTGGATCACCTGAGGTCAGGAGTTCAAGACCAGCCTGGCCAACATGGTGAACCCCAGTCTCTACCAAATAAAAAAAATTAGCCAGGTGTGGTGGCGGGTGCCTGTAATCCCAGCTACTTGAGAGGCTTAGGTAGGAGAATAGCTTGAACCCAGGAGGCGGAGGTTGCAGTGAACGGAGATCACACCATTGTACTCCAGTCTGGGCAACAAGAGCGAAACTCTGTCTCAAAACAACAACAACAACAAAAAAGAAAACATTATATTTAGTGAATGAAGATCGACACAAAGGGCCGCATACTGTATAATTTCACTTATACGCAATGTGCAGAATAGGCAAATTTAAAGAAACAGAAAGTAGATTCGTGGTTTCCTAGCGTTGGAGGGGAAATGGGAGGAGAGTGTAATGAATAAGGGGTTTCCTTTTGGGGTGATGAAAATGTTCTGAGTGAGATAGCAGTGATGGTCGCACAACTCTGTGAATATGCTAAAAATCATTGCGTTTGTACGCTTTAGTGCGTCATATGGCATGAGAATTATATTTCAATAAAGATAATTTTATCTTATTTTTTTCTGTTAATCCCAACAATCTTTTATTTATTTATTTAACTAGTTTTTGGGGAACAGATGGTGTTTGGTTGCATGGAAAAGTTCTTTAGTGATGATTTCTGAAATTCTGGTGGCCCCATCACTTGAGCAATGTACACTACATTCAATGTGTAGTCTTTTATCCCTCAACCCCCTCCCACTCTTTCCCCTGAGTCCCCAAAGTCCATGATATCATTCTTATGCCTCTATAAAGCTAATTTTAAAAGTATAGAGCTAACTCATGCCTTAAAAGGAGTTGGATGATTGATGCTGCACTTCCTCAGAATGTGTAGCTAATTGCTGTCCTGCCAAACCCATTGACTCAGGACTGGGTTGTAGCCACCACTTGGATCTGTTTGTGTGTGCATGAATGCTGCCTGCAGCAACAGATTTGAATATGTGAAAAGCTTTCCCTAGGAGAACGGTCACTATGGTGCCCCCAAATACTAGCGTTTAGCATTCAGGATGGCTTAAGCCAATCCACTTCAAAAAACATGTTTCAAGCACCTACTGAGTGTCAGGCAGTGCCATCACATCTGGACATACAGCAGCAAATGGGATTGAACGAGGGGGGTGGCTGGGCCGGGGGACACGGCCCTGATGGAGGTGACATCCAAGTAGGAGAGACACAGGTATAAACCAGGTAACACATACAGCTAAGACAGGTTAATCCTGAAAGGGATGAAAAGTGCTCCAATGGTAATGAAATAGTCTAAAGAGAGAGAGAGTCAGAGGCTACTGGAAGGGCCTTGGTTTTTTTTTTTTTTTTTTTTTTTTTTTTTTCTGAGATGGAGTCTTGCTCTGTCGCCTAGGCTAGAGTGCAGTGACGTGATCTTGGCTCATTGCAACCTTCTTCTCCCGGGTTCAAGCAATTCTCCTGCCTCCCGAGTAGCTGGGATTACAGGCTCCTGCCACCACGCCTGGCTAATTGTTGTATTTTTTAGTAGAGATGAGGTTTCATCATGTTGATCAGGCTGGTCTCGAACTCCTGACCTCGGGAAATCCACCTACCTCAGCCTCCCAAAGTGCTGGGATTACAGACATGAGCCACCTGCACCCAGCCTCCTGGTCAGTTTCTATGGCTGCAGTTCCAAAGTGTCTCTGATGGGTTCATTAACGAAGTCTTTTTTCCCTTTGACTGTAATGATCATATCTTGTTGAGGCTGAAAAGCTCTACTATCCCCTTTTTGAGCTGCTTCCCTCCAACCATTCACAGACGAGCTCACGTATGTATAAATGGACATATTTGAACGTATCTCATGTGACACATCTTCATAATCCCACTCTACACATTCAAGACAAAAACAGCAACCCCTGCTTGGGGCTGAAGTGCTTCTAGATCCTTCCTTGTCCCATAAAGCCTTCTCCCAATGGCCAATCAGCTGTCAAACCCTATTGATTATATCCCTGCGGTGCCCTGGAGTTCTTCTGCCAGTCCTACTGTCATTGACTCAGCATCTTCAGGACCTCTTACCTACATAATTTAATAGCGTCTCTTCTTCCAGTTTTTCCTGCTTCCCTGGTTAAAAACACTATGAGTCAGCCGTGATACCTCCTTCCTCCTCGCCTTGCTTGTCTAAACCATCAGCCTGCCCTGCCAATTTTGCTGCCCAAGAATCTCTCAAAACTGTTCACCCATCTTCATCTCCCCCATGGACACCCCTCCAATCTAACCTCCTACATTTGATAATTGCAGGAGCTTCCACACTGGACCCTTGACTTCCACTCTTGTGCTTATACAATCTGTCTCCCTCTTCTGCTGCCTGAGTAAACTGGTGTTTTTTTGTTTTGTTTTGTTTTGTTTTTTTCTTTTTGAGACAGGATCTCGCTCTGTCACCCAGGCTGGAGTGCGGCGGTACAATCATGGCTCCAATTCCTGGGCTCAAGTGATCCTCCTGCCATCATGTCCAGTTAATTTTTTTTTCTTTTTTGTAGAGATGAAGTCTCACTATGTTGACCAAGCTGGTCTCAAACTCCTGGGCTCAAGTGATCCTTCTGCCTCAGCCTCCCAAGGCACTGGAATTACAGGCGTGAGCAACCACGCCCAGCGCTACTTGTTCTTATCTAAAGACATCTGTGTGTTTTCCTCATGTTGGCTCACTTTTCCCCCATCTATTCACCCTGAATTTTTTTTGCCTCTAATTCATTCTTTAAAGTCTATCTCTTCTTTCAATTTCAAAAAGTATAAAGTTTTAGAAGCCAGAAATCTAGGGCCACTTTTTTTCTTTTTGAGGCGAAGTCTTGCTCTGTTACCCAGGCTGGAGTGCAGTGGTGTGATCTCAGTTCACTGCAACCTCCACCTCCCGGGTTCAAGTGATTCTCCTGCGTCAGATTCCCGAGAAGCTGGGACTACAGACGCGTGCCACCATGCCCGGCTAATTTTTTGTATTTTTTTTAGTAGAAACAGGGTTTCACCGTATTAGCCAGGATGATCTCAATCTCCTGACCTTGTGATCTGGCCACCTAGGCCTCCCAAAGTGCTGGGATACAGGCGTGAGCCACTGCGCCCATATAGAGCCTCTTTGAAAAAAATGTTTTTTCTAATTGTTAAATTTGTCAACTTAAAAAAAAAAATTCAATCATCACCAAAAAAATAAATAAGAAAAAAAGAAAATTCAATCATCAGGCAAAGCTATTGAGCTTAATAAGACAGACTGAAGTTTCTGCCTGTGTTTTACCTGGATCTTCTCATTTGATCCCCATCAAATCTTTAAGTGGGTCACTGTCATTATCCCGATTTTCTGGACTGGGAAACTGAGTCTCAGGAAAGTGAAACAACCTGTACACATCCACATGATTTGTTAGGGGCAGAGTTGAGATTCAAACAGACACAGACTAGCTCCAGAGTTTAAATGCTTAGAAACAAAGCTGGGCATATTAGCTCACACCTGTAATCCCAGCACTTTGGGAGGCCAAGGTAGATGGATCACTTGAGCTCAGGAGTTTGAGACCAGCCCGACCAACATGGTGAAACCCTATCTCTACTAAAAATACAAAAATTAGCTGGGCATGGTGGTACGTACCTGTAGTCCCAGCTACTTGGGAGGCTGAGGCACAAGAATCACTTGAATCTGGGAGGCGGAGGTTGCAATGAGCCAAGATCATGCCAGCCTGGGCAACAGAGCAAGACTCCATCTCAATAATAATAATAATAATAATAATAATAATAATAATAGCCAAGCACAGTGGTTTATGCCTGTAATCCCAGCACTTTGGGAGGCTGAGGAGGACGGATTACTTGAGGTCAGGAGTTCAAGACCAGCCTGACTAACATGGAGAAACCCTGTCTCTATTAAAAATACAAAATTTGGCCAGGCACAGTGGCTCACGCTTGTAATCCCAGCACTTTGGGAGGCCGAGGCGGGTGGATCACGAGGTCAAGAGATCGAGACCATCCTGGCCAACATGGTGAATGAAACCCTGTCTCTACTAAAAATACAAAAATTAGCTGGGCATGGTGGCACACACCTGTAGTTCCAGCTACTCAGGAGGCTGAGACTGGAGAATTGCTTGATCCCGGGATGCAGAGGTTGCAGTGAGCTGAGATGGAGCCACTCCACTCCAGCCTGGTGACAGAGCTAGACTCTCTCTCAAAAAAAAAAAAAAAAATTAGCTGGGTGTGGTGGCACATGCCTGTAATTCCAGCTACTCGGGAGGCTGAGGCAGGAGACTCACTTGAACCCGGGAGGCAGAGATTGTAGTGAGCCAAGATCACACCATTGCACTCCAGTCTGGGCAGCAAGAGCAAAACTCCATCTCAAAAAAAAAAAAAAAAAAACAACGACCAGGCCCAGTGGCTCACGCCTGTAATCCCAACACTTTGGGAGGCCGAAGCAGGTGGATCACAAGGTCAGGAGTTTGAGACCAGCCTGGCCAATATGGTGAAACCCCGTCCCTACTAAAAATACAAAAATTAGCTGGGCGTGGTGGTGTGCACCTGTAGTCCCAGCTGCTCAGGAGGTTGAAGCAGGAGAATTGCTTGAACCCAGGAGGCAGAGGTTGCAGTGAGTCAAGATCGTGCCACTGCACTCCAGCCTGGGCTACAGAGCAAGACTGAGTCTCAAAAACCAAACAACAACAACAACAACAAAAAAAAAAAAAAAACAAAAACAAAAAAAACAAGAAGCAGGTGAGTCTTTTTTTATTTGGAAACCAAAATAAACTGAATCAAATCAAAAGGCGTCACACTTGTAGTATTATTTGAGGGACAGGAACAGATGTGAGTCACGTAAGTCAAATAAGGCACTAAGCCCTGTGAATGCCTTCACCTTCTTGGTTTTCTTCTCAATTCAACAGGACTCCTAGAATGAAAGTTGTTGTAAGTGTTTGGTTTTTGGTTTTCTTTCCTTCTCTCTGTCGCCCAGGCTGGAGTGCAGCAATGTCACCACAGCTCACTACAGCCTCAAACCTCTGGGCTCAAGCAATCCTCCAGCCTCTGCCTCCCCAATAGCTGGGAATACAGGTGTGCACCATGATGCACAGTTAATTTTTTTGTTTTTTTTATTTTTGTACGGACAGTCTTGATATGTTGGTCAAGCTGGTTTGGTACTCTTGGCTTCAAGCCAATTTTCCCACCTCAGTCTCCCAAAGTGCTGGGATTCTATGTGTCAGTCACCACACCCAGCAGTTCTAAGTGATCTTGATTTGCAATCAGACAGATCTAGTTTTATAACCAGCACCACCATTCAATAGCTGTATGTCCTTGGGCAAGTTACTTAATCTCTCTGGGCCCTTCTCATGAGTAATACATGGATAATAACATCATCTCCTTGGATGTTTCTCTGGATTAAAGGAGACAATCTAGGCTGGATATGGCGGCCCATGCCTTTATTCCTAGCACTGTGAGAGGCCAAGGTGGGAGAATCACTGAGCCCAGGAATTCAAGACCAGTCTGGGCAACATCGTGAGATCCCGTCTCTATTTTTTAAAGTAGAAAAAAAATTCAGAGAATCTACTTAGAGTTCTTAGCATAGAACCTCAATAAATGTTAAAAATAAAGCAATAATTGTTTAAACTGGTTTTCATCAGCTCGGTATTTACAGCACCTGTTGCAGAGCCTGGCACTTTTAAATACTGGGTGTTTAAAAAGACACTTGGGAATTTATTTTCATGTTTAAGCTGAAATACATGAATACATGTCATGCAATCAGGCTCAATTATAATATTTAGGTTTTTTTCTTTTTTTCCCATCCCCACTCCCCTATATTTAGATTTTTCAAATACAGTATATTAATAAATTACTATGAAAGGAAATCAGCTTGTCCCAAAATTATATAGGAAATAATGCATATCCTACAAAATAACAAACCAGTTCATTTCTTTTGGAAGGAAAGAAGGAAGAGAGGAAGGAAACAAGGTAGAGAGGGAAGAAGAGAAGGTCACAGCATTTTCCCACAGAAAGAAAAAGAAATCTCACAAATTGGTATAATGAGAAAGCTCAAACACTCCATAGGCAATAGTATGAAATGACAAGTATAATTTCAGTTCTAATATTACCATAATATGGTTTTCAAAGAACTTCATTCCTTTTTAATCAAATAATTACGGGAATAATATACCAGTTGACACAAAAAACTGTAAAAGTATTTTATTAGAGAAGACTAATAAGAAAATGTAACATTTCTTTTAGCATTTAAAGGCCCCACAGTTTGGGAGGTTTTATTTAGCGCAAAGAGAGAAAACTTTGAGTTCTCTTTTGAGTTAACAATCCATATTATTTTTATTTTATTTTATTTTATTTTATTTTATTTTGAGACAGAGTCTTGCTCCTAGCCCAGGCTGGAGTGCAATGGCATGATCTTGGCTCACCACAGCCTCTGCCTTCTGAGTTTCAGTGATTCTCCTTTCTCAGCCTCCTGAGTAGCTGGGATTACAGGCGCGCATCACTACACCTCGCTAATTTTTTTGTGATTTTAGTAGAGATGGGGTTTCACCATATTGGAGGCTGGTCTCAAACTCCTGACCTCAGGTGATCTGCCCGCCTCAGCCCCCCAAAGTGTTAGGATTACAGGCGTGAGCCACCACACCCGGCCATATTATTATTATTATTACTATTATTGTATTTTTTGAGACAGAGTTTTGCTCTTGTTGCCCAGGCTGGAGTACCGTGGCATGATCTCGGCTCACTGCAACCTCTGCCTCCTGGGTTCAAGCGATTCTCCTGCCTCAGCCTTCTGCGTAGCTGGGATTACAAGTGCCCGCCACCACGCCCGGCTAATTTTTGTATTTTTTTTAGTAGAGATGGGATTTCACCATGTTGGCCAGGCTGGTGTAGAACTCCTGACCTCAGGCTATCCACCCACCTCGGCCTCCCAAAGTGCTAGGAATACAGGCGTGAGCCACAGTGCCCGGGCTGGGCCATATTATTTTTAAACAATCACAATTCAGCAGCCCACAGATATTCAGATTGTGAACTGCCTTGGGCTGAGTAGCTGGTAAAGGTGAAATTCACGTTTCTGAATTCTGACCTGGTAAACCAGCTTCCTCAGACCTTGTAATGAATAAGATGGGTGCCCCCAACTGCAGCCGAAGTGACAGCTTCCTCCACCCACAGGCCACTTGCTTCCCGCTGTGAGGAACCACAGGCCACACTCTCCTCCCTACCCCCACCAGACACATATCAAGCCATCTTTGGTAGCTGTAGGAACTTTCTGCAGAGTCAGTCTGCCTCACTTTTGGAGACTCTAATCACATTCAGTATTATTCAGAGTTGGATTCTGACATGATCAGTAGATGAATCAAGATCAAAATACTTTCTGAATTAGTACTAAAGCACTCAAGATAATAACCCACTGTTTTCTGAAAGAAATCTGCACAGCTGGGGCTCAACTTTTTCTTGTTTTGTTTTGTTTTGTCTCTTGTTTGTTTAAAATAGATGGAGAATGTATGCAAATAGGCAAAATTCTAAACTTACTGGTCATAAGTAAGGCCCTCTAGTTACTAAGCAACACTAGACATTTCAAAAATTGGCTGCATTTACAGAATGCTTTCCTCATCTGTAAAATGTGGGTAAAATCAGAACCTGTCACACTGGGTCATTGTGAAGGTTAAATGAATTAATACCTGCTCAATAAATATTATTTTTTCAAGTGTTCAGTCTTCCCGGAGGGTGGTCTGTCTTAGGTGTCACAATGTCTAATCAGGGTCAGCTACATAATTTGTAAGGTCCAGTGCAAAATGAAAACACATGGCTTCTTGTTCAAAAAATTATTAAAAATTTCAAAGTGGCCGGGTGCGGTGGTGCATGCGTGCAGTCCCAGCACTTTGGGAGGCTGAGGAGGGAAGATTGCTTCAGCCCAGACATTTGAGACCAGCCGCTTCTGAGCACACAGCCCTAAGCAACTGCTGCCCAAGATACGCACCCTGTGTCTAGCAATTCCATAACTTAGGATTGAGAATACTGAGGACCATACATTTCGTTTACTCACCTAGCATAGACATTAAACAAACAACACTTCACTAAGTCTCCTGAACAAGTCACCCACTCCTGTAAACCTATGGGGGATAAAATCTGGGGATTATGCTGTAAAACCAAGTGTCCTTATCTTGGAAGTCTAGGGAATCCATCAACTTGGAGAATATGAATGATACTCCTGTAATTGTGCACCTAATCTGTTTGTGTGTCTTTTCCTGGGGAAACGCTCCATGAAGAATCCGTGAATCCAAACTCAGGGAGTTGGAACTGCTCTACCAGCCTTTACATTCCTAAAATGGACCAAGGGCAGGGACTCACGCCTGTAATTTCAGCACTTGGGGAGGCTGAGGTGGGACGATCACTTGAGCTCAGGAGTTTGGGACCAGCCTGGATACCATAGTGAGACCCCTGTCTCTGCCAAAACTACAAAAAAATTAGCCAGGTGTGGTGGCACGTGCCTATAAGTCCCAGCTACTCAAGAGGCTGAGGTGGGAGATGGCTTGAGCCTGGGAAGCAGGGGTTGCAGTGAGCCGAGATTGTGCCACTGCACTCTAGCTTGGGTGATCCAGCAAGACCCTGCCTCCAAAACAAAACAAAACAAAACACTTATTTATTATTTATTTTTGCATCAGGGTCTCTCTCTGTCACCCAGGCTGGAGGGCAATGGCATGGTCTTGGCTCACTGCAACCTCCACCTCCTGGGTTCAAGCAATTCTTCTGCCTCAGCCTCCCAAGTAGCTGGGATTACAGGTGCCCACCACCATATCTGGCTAATTTTTATATTTTTAGTAGACACAGGGCTTCACCATGTTGGCCAGGCTGGTCTCAACTTCCTGACCTCAGGTGATCCACCCACTTCGGCCTCCCAAAGTGCTGGGATTACAGGCGTGAACCACCACGCCCAGCCCAAGAAAATCCTTATATGAATTCTTAAGATATTCTGTAGGCCAGGGTTGAAAAAAGATAGATCAGTCAATCAATCAATCAATCAATCCCTAAGATCGACCGGGCGCGGTGGCTCACGCCTGTAATCCCAGCACTTGGGAGGCCGAGGCAGGCAGATCACGAGGTCAGGAGATTGAGATCATCCTGGCTAACACGGTAAAACTCCGTCTCTACTAAAAATACAAAAAAATTTAGCCGGGCATGGTGGTGGGCACCTGTAGTCCCAGCTACTCGGGAGGCTGAGGAAGGACAATGGTGTGAACCCGGGAGGCAGAGCTTGCAGTGAGCCGAGATCGCGCCACTGCACTCCAGTCTGGGTGACAGAGCAAAACTCTGTCTCAAAAAAAAAAAAAAAAAGATCCCTAAGATCTTTGTATTCCCCATTGTTTAGCATAGGTGTCACATCTAGTGGACAATCAGTAATGCCAGTGAGCAAAGGTAGGTAGGAATGAATGCCAAATGGGTAGGGAACAAATGGTATTAAGTCCCTCATTAGTACAATGGTAAGAAAACAGAAGAAAGAAAAATCGAGTTAAGCATCAAGGCTGCTAACGTTCAAATCCCAGCTCCACTGTCACTGCCATGTGAATTTACATGGTCACTTCATGTTGTTAAGCCTCTGTTTTCTCATCTGTGAAATGGGAATAAATAATGCCTCCTTCACTAAGCTGCTCTGGGGATTAAATAAGCTAATCACTGAGCACCGTGCTAGGTATATTGTGAGTCTCAACTTCTGTTCGATCTCTCTTTTTTTTTTTGAGACGGAGTCTTGCTCTGTCATCCAGGCTGTAATGCAGTGGCTCAATCTCGGCTCACTACAACCTCCACCTCCGAAGTTCATCTGTCACCCAGGCTGCAGTGCAGTGGTACAATCTTGGCTCACTGCAACCTCCACCTCCCGTGTTCAAGCAACTCTCCTGCCTCAGCCTCCCAAGTAGCTAGGATTACAGGTGCACGCCACCATGTCCAGCTAATTTTTGTATTTTTAGTAGAGATGGGGTTTCACCATGTTAGTCAGACTGGTCTCAAACTCCTAACCACATGATCTGCCTGCCTCGGCCTCCCAAAGTGCTGGGATTACAACTGTGAACCACTGCACCCAGCCTAATTTTCATATTTTTAGTAGAGACAGGGTTTCACCGTGTAGCCCAGGCTGGTGTCAAACTCCTGAGCTCAATCAATCTACCCACCCCAGCCTCCTAAAGTGCTGGGATTACAGGTGTGAGCCACTGTGCCTGGCCACATATGTTTCTTGTGTTTAATTTTGTACAACTTCAAGCCAATCTGTAAAAGAACAGTAAAGAACTTTGCAGCTCTTAAATTATATGGTATGGCCTTTATCATACAGTATATAAAGAAACAATAGTATATATATTTTTGGGGACAGAATCTTACTCTGTCACCCAGGCTGGAGTAAGTAGCTGGGACTACAGGTGCAATGTTCAGCTAAATTGTTTTTAGTTTTTATAGAGATGGGGTCTCACTATATTGCCCAGGCTGCAATAGTTTTTTATAAAAGTAACTCTTTTTGGTCAGGCACAGTGGCTCATCCCTATAATCCCAGCACTTTGGAAGGCTGAGGCAGGCAAATTGCTTGAGGTTAGGAGTTCAAGACCAGCCTGGCAAAATGTCAAAACCCAGTCTCTACTAAAAATACAAAAATTAGCCAGGTGTGGTGGTGCGCACCTGTAGTCCCACCTACTCGGGAGGCTGAAGCAAGAGAATCACTTGAACCCAGGAAGCAGAGGCTGCAGTGAGCCGGGATTGCGCCACTGCACTCCAGCCTGGGAAACAGAAAGAGACTCTGTCTCAAAAAAAAAAAAAAAAAAAAATTAACCAGGCATGGCATGCACCTGTGGTCCCAGCTACTTGTGAGGCTGAGCCCAGGAGGTCACAGCTGCCGTTAAGCCATGATCGTGCCACTGCACACAAAACAAAACAAAAAGAAGCCAAAAAGGAATAGCTAAAATAAGATTTTCTGACATTTCTGCAAATTTGGTGTGTTTTCATTATCTCTCTCTCTCTTTTTTTTTTTTTTGTAGAGACAGGGGTCTCACTATGTTGCCCAGGCTGGCCTTGAACTCCTGGTCTCAAACAATCTTCCTGCCTTGGCCTCTCAAAGCGCTGGGATTATAGGCATGAGCCACTATGCCCAGACTCATTCTCGTTATCTCTTTTTTTTTTTTTTGAGATGAAGTCTTGCTCTTGTCCCCCAGACTGGAGTATAATGGCATGATCTAGACTCACTGCAACGTCCGCCTCCCAGGTTCAAGCGATTCTCCTGCCTCATCCTCCCAAGTAGCTGGGATTACAGGCGCCTGTCACCACGCCTGGCTAATTTTTGTATTTTTAGTAGAGACGGGATTTCACCATGTTGGCCGGGTTTGTCTCGAACTCCTGACCTCAGGTGATCCACCCGCCTCAGCCTCCCAAAGTGCTGGGATTACAGGTGTGAGCCTCCCCACCTGGCCTCTCATAATCTCTTAATGCTCTTTCCCCCGCCCTTTTTTTTTTTTTTTTTTTTTTTTTTTTTTTTTTGAGACGGAGTCTCGCTCTGTCGCCCAGGCTGGAGTGCAGTGGCCAGATCTCAGCTCACTGCAAGCTCCGCCTCCCGGGTTCACGCCATTCTCCCGCCTCAGCCTCCGGAGTAGCTGGGACTACAGGCGCCCGCCACCTCGCCCGGCTAAGTTTTTGTATTTTTTAGTAGAGACGGGGTTTCACCGTGTCAGCCAGGATGGTCTCGATCTCCTGACCTTGTGATCCGCCCGTCTCGGCCTTCCAAAGTGCTGGGATTACAGGCTTGAGCCACCGCGCCCGGCCTTTTTTTTTTTTTTTTTTTAAACAGAGTCTCACTCTGTCATCCAAGCTGCAATACAGTGGCAAGATCATGTCTCACTGCAGCCTTCTGGGCTCAAGGGATCTGCCTGCCTCAGTCTCCCAAATAGCTGGGCCTACAAATGAGCACCTCCATGCCCAGCTAATTCTTAAAAATTTTTTGTAGAGACAAGGTCTTTCTGTGGTGCCAGGCTGGTCTCGAGCTCCTGGGCTCTAGCAGTCCCCCTGCCTTAGCCTCCTAAAGTGTTGGTATTATAAGCATGAGCCACTGCACCTGGTCCCTTCTTCTTTACACATGAAAATCAGCAGTTACTTGCTGTTACCAGCGTAGCTTCATTCCTCCAAACCTGAGTTTATCGTGCTTTCCATAAAATACTTTTCCACGCCGCACGCAGTGGGTCATGCCTGTAATCCCAGCACTTTGGGAGGCCGAGGCGGGCGGATCATGAGGTCAGGAGATCGTGATCATCCTGACTAACAAGGTGAAACCCTGTCTCTATTAAAATCACAAAAATTAGCCACAGTGGTGGCACGCACCTGTAGTCCCAGCTACTCAGGCGGCCGAGGCAGGAGAATTGCTTGAACCCAGGAGGAGGAGGTTACAATGAGCTGAGATTGCACCACTGCACTCCAGCCCAGGCAACAGAGCAAGACTCCCGTCTAAAAAAATAAATAAATAAGTCCAACTTCCAACTTCCAGGCCAGGTGTGGTAGCTCATGCCTGCAATCCCAGCACTTTGGGAGGCTGAGGTGGGCAGATCATTTGAAGTCAGGAGTTCAAGACCAGCCTGGCCAACATGGCAAAACCCCGTTTCTACTACAAATACAAAAATTAGCTGGGTGTGGTGGTGTGCACCTGGAATCCCAGCTACTTGGGAGGCACGAGAATCGCTTGAACCTGGGAGGCATAGGTTGCAGTGCACTCCAGCCTGGGCGATAGAGCAAGACTCACTCTCAATAAAAAAAAAAAAAGAAAAAGAAAAAGAAAAAGAAAAGAAAAGAAAAGAATGTCCAACTTCCAAACGCTATTTTCTATAGCATAGGAACATTTTCCAGGTAGCTGGATCCACAGGCAAGCCATTCTACTTTAAGTTATTAACAAACACACAAAAGCCAACTCATCAAAATAGAAGCTATGGAAGTGATTTTAAGCATAACTGTGACCACATACTAGACAACTTCTAAGACCTAGCTTTAGCCAGGTGTAGCTAAATGTTCTATATACACTATCGCCTGTTATCTTTGCAACAGCCAGATGGAATGAATTCTTTTCTTTTTTTTTTTTGAGATGGAGTTTCGCTCTTGTTGCCCAGGCTGGAGTGCAACGGTGCAATCTCCGCTCACCGCAAACTCCGTATCCTGGGTTCAAGCGATTCTCCTGCCTCAGCCTCCAGAGGAGCTGGGATTACAGGCATGTGCCACTACGCCCGGCTAATTTTGTATTTTTAGTAGAGATGGGGTTTTTCCATGTTGGTCAGGCTGGTCTGAAACTCCCGACCTCAGTTGATCCACCTGCCTTGGCCTCCCAAAGTGCTGGGATTACATGTGTGAGTCACCACCCCCGGCCGGAATGAATTTTTATTAAACCCATTTTATAGCTGAGGGAACAAGGGTGCAAAGCAAAAGCTTGATGAATTTGTTCAGGGTCTTAAAGAGTGGAGCAGATCAGCCCAACAACTGAGCAGTAACTCTGAGTCATGCACAATTCCTGGAAATGGGGGCAAAGCAAAAGTCCACTCCCAATTATTTTTTTTTCCCCAATTCTTTTTTTTTTTTTTTTAGACAGAATCTGGCTCTGTCACCCAGGCTGTAGTGCAATGGCACGATCTCGACTCACTGCAACCTCTCCCTCCAGGGTTCAAGTGATTCTCTTGTCTCACCCTCCCGAGTAGCTGGGATTACAGGGGCCTGCCACCAAGCCCGGCTAATTTTTGTATTTATGGTAGAGATCGCGTTTCACCATGTTGGCCAGGCTGGTCTCCAACTCTTGACCTCAGGTGATCTGCCCACCTCAGCCTCCCAAAGTGCTGGGATTACAGGCGTGAGCCACCACACCAGCTCCCAATTCTTTTTTTCTGCAACATCTATTGTCTGTATTACTGTTTTTGCCACAGCACCAACCTTGGCATTGGCGTTGTGATTCTCATCTAGTCTCTTCTCTTTCCTTCCTCAAGAGGTGATATATTTATGTGCCCACCTCCTATAGTCACCTAACCTCTGAGCAATGGGTGATTTATGGAGAGAAATTCCACACTCATTCCCTAAACAATCCACGCCTTGCATTCAGTATTCCATCACTTTCAAGCCAGGACAGCACTATTTATTTCTTTTTTATCATCCGTAATCTGTTTTTCAGTGTCTGCATTATCATCTGCTAAATATAGTCTAATGTGCTATTTGTTTTAGTTCTCGGTGCCAAGAACTGGATGTGTCCCTTTGCCCCCACCTCAGGAATTTCCCAAATAAATCGTAAATCATAAAATAGAGGACAATTGAAGTTAAAAGCCAGGCCAGGCTGGGTGCAACGCCTCACTCCTGTAATCCCAGCACTTTGGGAGGCCAAAGTGAGCGGATCACTTGAGGTCAGGTGTTCGAGACCAGCCTGGCCAAGATGGCGAAACCCTGACTCCCTTTGACCTGGGAGGCAGAGGTTGCAGTGAGCTGAGATCATGCCACTGCTCTCCAGCCTGGGTGACAGAGCAAGACTGTCTCAAAAAAAAAAAAGTTAAGAACCAATCCCAAAGATCCAGAAAGCAGCAGCCTAGGTAAACATTTGTTTATGTGTCCCCTGTATTCTCTTCCCATCCTAATCCCATAATTTCTCCTGATAGGAAACATGCAGTGATTAATAAAGGCGCCTCCTTGAGCACTGATTTATTTTTGTCTCTGAAGGAATTAGAAGTCAGATAGTCTCTTGATTATCTCGCCCTAGCCTGAGGCTGCTCATTCATCAGTCCTTCCCTCAAAGGATCTCTCTTTCACCTCTTCAAAAGCCAACCCCTTCCTTTCATTTTGGAAGCCTTCAGTCAAAAAGGACTATAAGTTTGTGACTGGGGAGGTCTCCCTGCTCCTTCTCCTAAGAGGCATGGAAGCAGCCAGCAGCCTGGTCTGAAATCAGAACTCTTTCTGATTCAGGATTCTCTTTCTCATTCAGGAGAAAGCCATTCCAGCTGCTACATGAAAGATATTTATTGAAAACTGCTTTGTGTATCACAGCTGTTGGTGTATTACGACACCCTCCCAGATCTGCATGAGACTCCAAGTCAGCTTGGAGACCACTAACGTTCCGTACCTCAGCCGTGAGGACAGAAGCCTGGTGTGTAAGAATTTCAAGGTAAACAAGTGTTTGAAAACCAGTCTCAAATTGGCCTTCCGGGAGCGGTTAAAGTGACTGTACATTTTTGAGCTTGGCATTAGATTTTTTTCTTCCTCAAATGAACATTTAAATTGCCCCCTCTGCCATTGTATTGTAAGCACTATAATTAGCATGATTTAAGCAATGCAGCCACAACTAAACCAGATTATTTTTCGGGACTTAATCTAGAAAGAACAAAGAAACCTATTCAATTTGCCCCAAAATCCAATTTGATACATAAACATGAATAGGGGAAAGTCAACATTCTGGGTAACTTTAACACAATTATATGATTTTAAAAGTACAGTACTCTAGAAAAAGACAAATGTCTTTAAAAAAAATGACATACGTAAACTCACACTTGCCACTATTCTCACTTAGGGGCCTTTCTCATTGAGGAAAAAGCCATTCCAGCTGCTACATGAAAGATATTTATTGAAAACTGCTTTGTGTATCACAGCTGTTTGTGTATTACGCCACCCTCCCAGACGCAGTGACCTCTAAACTGGTTTATTTAATCAAGATATAAATAAAAATAAAACAAAATATAGCCCAGAATTCAAAATGCCAAACTTGCAAGAGCAGAGCATGTTAGAATCAAAATCAGGAATGTTTCTACCTCTTCAGGCTATTTGCAACAAGACTCCAAAAAAGCTAGTCTGTTGAAAACAGACTTCTCCTCCCCCTCCTTTGTCATTTTGTTTTGGTAGGGCCAAGTCTGTATCTCTTTTTCTTAATGTTGCAATTGTTAAAATAAAAATTCATTTGACACAATCCAATTTTAGGTTTGTTTACCATTATTTTTAAAATATCCAATATGTTCAAGCTCTCTCTGCAACTTTTGCTTTCTGTGTAAGGCTATTAATTATATTCTTGTTCTTGCTGCTATAAGCTGCCCTTGTCGGCAGAGATTCAAGAGAGATTTGAAAGAGTGAGCATATTTATCAAAAGAGGAAAAAAATAAAGAAAATAAAGACAGCACGAGAGCATATTGGATACATAAACTGTTCTTCCTGAAAAGATAAATGATTTGGTAATGAATAGATCCTTTAGGCCATAAAAAATCCATTTATTTTCTTTTGAATTTGAATAGAAGAGATTTGCATTTTTTTCCTGCGCAGTTACCCTTAAATTAAAATGCAGAGCATGAGGCTAGCATACAATCAAACTAAATAATAACTGGGGCATACTGTATTATTCATAAAAACAAAATTAACAGTTTGGGGAAGGAAAGCATTGTGGTAAGAAAATGTACATTGACACCAAACACCTACTGTCAGAAGGAAAAATAAAGCGATGTAGACTACTTACGAATTGGTAATTGAAGTTTGGCATTTTATTTGGGGATGGGGAGCAAGGGTCAAGGCGTTTATCTTGTATGGAATCTGCAAAGTCGAAAATGTCTGCTTTTCTGATAGCAAAGTGCTAAGAACATTTCTCTGTATTTTGATGTCTAATTATACAGAGAAAGACAGTCAACGGTATTTTTTTTTTTTTTCTCAAAGCAGAGTAGAATCAAGATTTTTTTTTTCCCCAAAAAAACATACCACAAGTGCATGTCTTTCTGTAGCTGGTCTGACAGGCACGATTGGCCCAGAACAGGAAGGTTGAGCAACAGCCCTGCTAATCTTCATGCCTCTTCCCTTCTGTCAGCCTTCCCTTCCCCCACCCCACACACACAGGAGAAAGTATTCCGATGTCTTTGATCGCCATCAACCCTACAGTAGAGTTGGCTGAGAGATGGGTCTCTCGAGAGAGTTGTTCCTGCTACTCTGGTGACGACAAAGAACAAAGCCCAGGCCATGCTGAGGAGCAGTGAAAATTTGGGAGAGAGACAGCAAGAAAATTTTTTTGAATTGAGGCAATAATCTAAGATCTTCAATGTACACACACCAAACTTAAAAAGAGAAACAGGTTGTGGCAAAGTCAAAATGCCTTCTGGGGTCCAGGCAGGTGGCAAAAGAGAGGCCGGCCGCCAGGTGGGGGCCGTGGCAATCAAAGGGGAGGGGGCAGGTGTCCCTTGCCCACAGCCCCTCTATGGCCATGAAGCTTGGAGTTTGGACTTGGTGTGGCCAGAGCTCACATTTTGTTAAGGAAAGCCAGAGATCCCAATTTTTATGTAGAAGCTTTAGAAATGTTGGCAACTATTTCAAAATGTTTGAATACCATCTGAGCCAAAGAAAACATGACTGTAGCAAAGCCAACACTTGTCCACCAGTTTCCTATCTCTCCTGAGGAAGAACATAAAAGTGCAGAAAAGGATTATTTAAAACATACTGGACTTACACCATCGATTACCTATTAATAGCTCCTAAACAACTGGTTGATTAGACAAACTGACTGATAGGACAGACACTTTACTTTTTAACTTTGTAATATGCCGTTTATTCATTCAACTTTTTTTTTTTTTTTTTGAGACAGAGTCTCCCTCTGTCACCCAGGCTGGGGTGCAGTAGAGTGCAGCGCCAGGATTTTAATTCACTGCAACCTCTGCCTCCCGAATTCAAGCAATTCTCGTGCTTAAGCCTCCTGAGGTAGCTGGGATTACAGGCGTGCGCCACCGCACCCAGCTAATTTTTGTAATTTTAGTAGAGACGTGTTTTCGCTATGTTGGACAGGCTATTCTTGAACTCCTGGCCTCATGTGATCCATCCACCTCAGCCTCCCAAAGCAGCAGGCTTACAGGTGTGAGCCGCCACACCCAGCCTCAACTATTTTTTTTTTTAATTGAATGTCTACTGTGTACTGGAAACTCGGCATTGCATAGAAGGCTGTTTTCCAGAGGGAAATACACCATCAGAAACCCATTATTTGGGGCATACATAGTCAATAATGCCAAGAATTTGAAAGGGAGAAATTTGAAAGGCAGTCTTACCTCTTATATTATTAATAGTGGGTCGCTTATTATATGTTAAGTAATTAAATCTTTGATTTAATGGATTTACATATATTTAAAGGGACTCATAAGAATTTCTCAAGAGCTATTTGTATTACAATGTTGAACCCAAATTTTGCCTTCATGCTGCTTAAAACATTGGCTAATTCCCTGAAAGGGATATTCACATTTATCTTTAGGCATTGGAAAATTGACTAGCTTACTGTATTGTAGGCATTTTTCTTTTCTCTAAAGTGATCCATTTCACAATACAACTAAGCATTTTTCCTTGAATACATTAAAGTGGAGATCTCAAGATAGTGAAGTGGTCTCATAAATGGTTAAAAAAGTGCAGATATGGGGCCAGGCACAGTGGCTCAGGCCTGTAATCCCAGCACTTTGGGAGGCCGAGGCAGGCAGATCACAAGGTCAGGAGATCGAGACCATCCTGGCTAACATGGTGAAATCCCATCTCTACTAAAAATACAAAAAACTAGCCGGGCATGGTGGCGGGCGCCTGTAGTCCCAGCTACTCAGGAGGCTGAGACAGGAGAATGGCGTGAACCCAGGAGGTGGAGGTTGCAGTGAGTCGAGATCGCACCACGCACTCCAGCCTGGGAAATAGAGTGAGACTCTGTCTCAAAAAAAAAAAAAAAGTGCAGATATGGGCCGGGCACTGTGGCTCACGCCTGTAATCCCAGCACTTTGGGAGGCCAAGACGTGTGGATCACCTGAGGTCAGGAGTTCAAGGCCAGCCTGGCCAACATGGCGAAAACCCGTCTCCACTAAAGATACAAAAATTAGCCAGGTGTGGTGGCGTGTGCCTGTAATCTCAGGTACTCAGGAGGCTGAGGCAGGAGAATGGCATGAACCCCGGAGGTGGAGGTTGCAGTGAGCCAAGATCGCGCCACTGCACTCCAGCCTGGGCTACAGAGTGAGACTCCATCCCCCCTCCCAAAAAAAGTACAGCTATCAGGCTGGGCACAATGGCTCACACCTATAATCTCAGCACTTTGGGAGGCCGAAGAGAGCAGATCACTCAAGCCCAGGAGTTCTAGACAAGACTGGGTAACATAGGGAAACGCATTTCTACAAAAAATACAAAAATTAGCTGGGCGTGGTGGTGTGCACCTGTACTCCCAGCTACTTGGGAGACTGAGGCACGACAATCACTTCAGCCTGAGAGGCAGAGGTTACATCAAGCAGAGATGGCGCCACTACACTCCAGCTTGGACCACAAAGTGAGAAAAGGCATGAAAAAAAAAAGGAGAGCATCTCTCAGATGTGAAAGTCTGGACACACAATGATGTTTGCGCAGGGTTAAATTTGGAATAATCACAAATTGCAAAGAAACTAAATGTCCCTCAAAAGCTGTCAAAGGGGGCTGGATGCGGTGGCTCACACCTGTAATCCCAGCACTTTGGGAGGCTAAGAGGGATGGATCACCTGAGGTCAAGAGTTCAAGACCAGCCTGGCCAACATGGAGAAACCCCGCATCTACTAAAAATACAAAAATTGGCTGGGGGAGGTGGCACCTACCTGTAATCCCAGCTACTCAGGAGGCTGAGGCAAGAGAATCTCTCGAATCCGGGAGGTGGAGGTTGCAGTGAGCCGAAATCACACCACTGCACTCCAGCTTGGGTGACAGAGTAAGACACTGTCTCAAAAAAAAAAAAAAAAGCCTGGGCACAGTGGCTCACGCCTGTAATCCCAACATTTTGGGAGGCCAAGGTGGGCTGGATCACCTGAGGTCGGGAGTTTGAGGCCAGCCTGGCCAACATGGCGAAACCCTGTCTCTACTAAAAATACGAAAATTAGGCCGGGCGCGGTGGCTCAAGCCTGTAATCCCAGCACTTTGGGAGGCCGAGACGGGCGGATCACGAGGTCAGGAGATCGAGACCATCCTGGCTAACACAGTGAAACCCCGTCTCTACTAAAAATACAAAAACTTAGCCGGGCGAGGTGGCGGGCGCCTGTAGTCCCAGCTACTCGGGAGGCTGAGGCAGGAGAATGGCGTGAACCCAGGAGGTGGAGCTTGCAGTGAGCTGAGATCCGGCCACTGCACTCCAGCCTGGGTGACAGAGCGAGACTACGTCTCAAAAAAAAAAAAAAAAAAAATACGAAAATTAGCCGGGTGCAGTGGTGGACGCCTGTAATCCCAGCTAGTCTACTAGGGAGGCTGATGCAGGAGAATTGCTTGAACGTAGAAGGCAGAGGTTGCAATGAGTCGAAATCATGCTACTGCTCTCCAGCCTGGGCAAAAAGGTGAGACTCCATCTCAAAAAACAAAAAACAAACAAAAAAGCTGTCAAAGGGTTGCATAAACTATGGTTGCGGCCGGGCGCGGTGGCTCACGCCTGTAATCCCAGCACTTTGGGAGGCCGAGGCGGGCAAATCACGAGGTCAGGAGATCAAGACCATCCTGGCTAACACAGTGAAACCCCGTCTCTACTAAATTACAAAAAATTAGCTGGGCATGGTGGCGGGCCCCTGTGGTCTCAGCTACTCGGGAGGCTGAGGCAGGAGAATGGCGTGAACCCAGGAGGTGGAGATTGCAGTGAGCCGAGATGGTGCCACTGCACTCCAGCCTGGGAAACACAGTGAGACTCCGTCTCAAATAAATAAATAAACAAACAAACAAACCAACCTATGGTTCAACCATTAGCAATGTTAATTTATGTTTATTATTGCATTAAAAATTATCTGACTGGCCAGGCACAAGTGGCTTATGCCTGTAATCCCAGCACTTTGGGAGGCCGAGGTGGGCGGATCACCAAGATAGGAGTTTGTAACCAGCCTGGCCAATATGGTGAAACCCCATCTCTACTGAATATACAAAAATTAGCCCGAGGCCGGGCGCGGTGGCTCACGCCTGTAATCCCAGCACTTTGGGAGGCCGAGGCAGGCAGATCACAAGGTCAGGAGATCGAGACCATCCTGGCTAACACGGTGAAATCCTGTCTCCACTAAAAATACAAAAAATTAGCCGTCTCAAAAAAAAAAAAAAAAAAAAAAAAATAGCGGGGCGTGGTGGCAGGCACCTGTAGTCCCAGCTACTCAGGAAGCTGAGGCAAAAGAATCACTTGAACCCGGGAGGCAGAGGTTGCAGTGAGCTGGGATCGCACCACTGCACTCCAGCCTGGGCGACAGAGCGAGACTCTGTCTCAAAAAAAAAAAAAAGTCTGTGACGTAGTGCACAGAATTTGTAGAGTATAATTGTATTTATGTAAAATTACTGTGTAAGAGAAGCCTAAAATGATGTTCACCAGGAGTTAAGGATGCTCTTTTTTATGTAGTAGAATCTTAGATGACTTCAAGTCTCTTTGTACTTTTCTTTAAAGCTGAACACAAGCGGTTTAGACAATAGCAAAATCTCTTTTCAGAAGAGCTGGGAACATATGAAGCAGAGAAACAACTTGGCCTGGAGTGGTGGCTCATGCCTGTAATCCCAACATTTTTTTTTTTTTTTTTTTTTGAGACGGAGTCTCGCTCTCTCTCCCAGGCTGGAGTGCAGTGGCAGATCTCGGTTCACTGCAAGCTCCACCTCCCGGGTTCACGCCATTCTCCTGCCTCAGCCTCCCGAGTAGCTGGGACTACAGGCGCCCACCACCGCACTTGGCTAATTTTTTGAAGTTTTTAGTAGAGACGGGGTTTCACCGTGTTAGCCAGGATGGCCTTGATCTCTTGACCTCGTGATCTGCCCTCCTCAGCCTCCCAAAGTGCTGGGATTACAGGCGTGAGCCACCACGCCCGGCCAATCCCAACATTTTGAAAGGGACTGAGGTGGGAGGATTACTTAAGGCCAGGGGTTTAAGATCAGCCTGGTCAATGTAGCAAGACCCCCACCTCTATTTATAAATTTTAATAAGAAAACATAAATAAATAATACAGAGAGAAAACTTGAGTGCAGAGTGGGCATGAGAAAAAGCCAAGAAAGTGTAAATAGAAAAACCAAATACATAAATTTCTCAATTAAATAATATTTCCGGGCATGGTGGCTCTCACCTGTAATCCCAGGACTTTGGGAGGCCGAGGCTGGCAGATCACCTGAGATCAGGAGTTCGAGACTAGCCTGACCAACATGGTGAAATCATGTCTCTACTAAAAATACAAAAAATTAGCTGGGCGTGGTGGCGCATGCCTGTAATCCCAGCTACTCAGGAGGCTGAGGCAGGAGAATAGCTTGAACTCTGGAGGCAGAGGTTGCAATGAGCCGAAATCAAGCTATTGCACTCCAGCCTGGGCGACAGTGTGAGATTCCATCTCAAAAAAAAAAAAAAAAGGCCGGGCGCGGTGGCTCAAGCCTGTAATCCCAGCACTTTGGGAGGCCGAGATGGGCGGATCACGAGGTCAGGAGATCGAGAGACGATCCCGGCTAACACGGTGAAACCCCATCTCTACTAAAAAATACAAAAAACTAGCCGGGCGAGGTGGCGGGCGCCTGTAGTCCCAGCTACTCGGGAGGCTGAGGCAGGAGAATGGCGTAAACCCGGGAGGTGGAGCTTGCAGTGAGCTGAGATCCAGCCACTGCACTCCAGCCTGGGTGACAGAGCAAGACTCCGTCTCAAAAAAAAAAAAAAAAAAGAAAAAGGAATGAGCTGGTCATCTGCCTGCCTTGCTCCTGGATTCTAACCAACATCTCATGTGAAATTACGTTCTGGTTCTGATAAGTGTACCATGCTTGCTTGGGTTTCTTGTAGACACAGCACTATGTTAGAGTTTTCCAGACTATATTCTACAATATTAATAAGTCATAGAATACACTACAACAGAAATTTCTGTGGTCAAATCAGCATAGGACATGCTGGGTTAGAGAAAATCAAACTGTTTTCTTTCCTACAGAGCTTCTTGGTGCATTTTACACATGAACACGTGCTGTAGATTTTCAAGGGGAGATTATATTTCCTGAATTTATTGACCATAGAACTAGTCACTCTTCAAAGAACAACTGAATTCTTCAAGAGGATAAAATGTGAGTCATCCTTGTTTTTTTTTTTTTTTAAAGACCTATATTTTATTTTCCTATTTTTAAAATATTCTACTATTTCCTAAAAATCCACAGCTATTTTTTCCATTACTTTATTCCACCATCTCCTAAACCAGTGGTTTGCAAAGATGTTTGTGTAAGGGACAATTCATAAAAGATGAGGCCAGTCGCGGTGGCTCATGTCTGTAATCCCAGCACTTTGGTAGGCCAAGGTGGGCGGATCACCTGAGGTCGAGAGTTGGAGATCAGCTTGGCTAACATGGTGAAACCCTGTCTCTACTAAAAATACAAAAATTAGCCGAGCGTGGTGGTGGGCGCCTGTAATCCCAGCTACTGGGGAGGCTGAGGCAGGAGAATTGCACCCAGGAGACAGATGTTGCAGTGAGCCAACATGGTGCCACTGCACTCCAGCCTGGGTGACAGAGTGAGACTCTGTCTCAAAAAAAAAAAAAAAGAACAAGAAAGAAAGAAAAGATGAAAATGTTTGTAAAGGTATATATGGTCATGCAAAGAGCTTTATTACATTGGGTGGGGTATATTTTTATGACTTAATTTACTTACCTTGACGGATTCTATGGTGATGATTAGCAATGAGAAAATGTCTGACATGTAATAAGCACTGTCTTAGTTCAGGCTCATGTAACCAATTACTATAGACTGGGTGGCTTAAATAGTATGTAGTTCTCAGTTCTGACAGCTGGAATTCCCAAGATCAGGGCACCAGTATGGTTGGGCCCTAGTGATGGCCTTCTTACCAGTTGTACACAGCTGACTTCTCCCTGTATTCTCACATGGTGGAAACAGGACGAGCTAACTCTGTGGCTTCTTCTTCTAAGGGGTCACTAATCCCGTTCATGAGAGATCGTCTCTCATAACCTATTGCCTTCCAAAAGCCCCACCTCCACTCAAACACCACCATATTGGGGACTGGATTTCAACATATGAATTTTGAGCGGACACATTCAGAGTCCATAACAAGCACTCAGTAAATATTATCCAAACATAACTTTTTTTTTTTTTTTTTGAGATAGAGTCTCACTCTGTCACTCAGGCTGGTGTGCAATGGCACGATCTCAGCTCACTACAACCTCCATCTCCCAGGTTCAAGCAATTCTCCTGCCTCAGCCTCCCAAGTAGCTGGGATTACAGGTGCCCGACACCACGCCCGGCTAATTTTTGTATTTTTGGTAGAGATGGGGTTTCACCATATTGGCCGGGCTGGTTTCGAACTCCTGACCTTGTGATGTGCCCACCTCGGCCTCCCAAACTGTTGTGATTATAGGTGTAAGCCCCCACACCTGGCCAAACATAACTATTCTTATAATACAATAATTCCATGAAATAGGGCCTACTACCTCCCTCTTTTTTGTTGTTGATTTTTAATTTTTTTTTTTTTTTTTTTTTTTTTTTTTTTGAGACAGAGTCTCGCTCTGTCACCCAGGCTGGAGTGCGGTGGCCGGATCTCAGCTCACTGCAAGCTCCGTCTCCCGGGTTCACGCCATTCTCCTGCCTCAGCCTCCCGAGTAGCTGGGACTATAGGCGCCCGCCACCTCGCCCGGCTAGTTTTTTGTATTTTTTAGTAGAGACGGGGTTTCACCGTGTTAGCCAGGATGGTCTCGATCTCCTGACCTCGTGATCCGCCCGTCTCGGCCTCCCAAAGTGCTGGGATTACAGGCGTGAGCCACCGCGCCCGGCCGATTTTTAATTTTTAAGAGATGAGGTCTCACCATGTTGCCCAGGCTGGACTTGAACTCCTAGGCTCAAGCAATCCTCCCACCCAAACCCTTTGAGTAGCTGGGATGACAGGCGCAAACTACCATGCCCAGCTAGCTCCCTTACTTATTTATTTATAGACAGGGCCTTGCTCTATTGCCCAGGTGACAGCAGAGTGACACAATAATGGCTCACTGCAGCTTCAACCTCCCAGGCTTAAGCAGTCCTCCCACCTCAGCCTCCCAAGTAGCTGGGACCACAGGCGTGTGCCATCACACCTGGCTAATTTTTTTATTTTTGTGGAGATGGAGTCTCCTTATGCTGCCCAGGCTGATCCTGAACTCCTGGGCTCAAGTGATCCTCCCATCTTGGCCTCCTAAAATGCTGGAATAGGCCAGGCGCAGTGCCTTAAACCTGTAATCCCAGCACTTTGGGAGGCCGAGACGGGCGGATCACGAGGTCAGGAGATCGAGACCATCCTGGCTAACATGGTGAAACCCCATCTCTACTAAAAAATACAAAAAATTAGCCGGGCGTGGTGGCAGGCGCCTGTAGTCCCAGCTACTCGGGAGACTGAGGCAGGAGAATAGCGTAAACCCGGGAGGCGGAGCTTGCAGTGAGCTGAGATCCGGCCACTGCACTCCAGCCTGGATGTCAGAGCGAGACTCCGTCTCAAAAAAAAAAAAATAAATAAATAATAAAAATAAATAAATCAGTAAAATGCTGGAATTACAAGTATGAGCCACAATGCCTGGCCTAGCTTTCTTATTTTACAGATGAAAAAATGAAAGCAGGGCCGGGCATGGTGGTTCACGCCTGTAATTCCAGTACTTTGGGAGGCCGAGGTGGGTGGATCACCTGAGGTCAGGAGTTCAAGACCAGCCTGACTAACACGGAGAAACCCCGTCTCTACTAAAAAATACAAAAATTAGCTGGGCATGGTGTCACATGCCTGTAATCCCAGCTACTCAGGAGGCTAAGGCAGGAGAATCACTTGAACCCGGGAGGTGGAGGTTGCGGTGAGCTGAGATTGTGCCATTGCACTCCAGCCTGGGCGACAGAGTGAGACTCTGTCTCAGAAAAAAAGAAAAAAGAAAAAGAAAGCTGTGCGTATTGGCACGAACATGTGATCCGAGATTAGTTGAGAGGCTGAGGTGGGAGGATCACTTGAAACCCGGAGGTAGAGGTTGCAGCGAGCTCAGCTGGCACCACTGCACTCCAGCCTGGGCAACAGAGCAAGATCCTGTCTCAAAATAAAACAAAACAACAAAAGCAAGTCAAAAAGGAAAAGAAAGTTGCACAAAGTCACACAAGAGTAAACAGTAGGACAGGGATTAAAACCCAAATCCTCTGACCCAAGAGCTCAAACTATAATCCAGAAAAACTTTTTCTTTTCTTGTGGTTTTAAGGACCATAAAGTTTAATAAGCAAGAAAGAAGGAAGAAGGAAGAGAATAGCTACCCCATACAGAGACGAAGGAAGGGGTCTTGGAACAAAGAGAAACCCCCCAGAAAAACTTTTTTTTTTTTTTTTTTGAGACTGAGTCTGGCTCTGTCGCCCAGGCTGGAGTGCAGTGGCCGGATCTCAGCTCACTGCAAGCTCCACCTCCCGGGTTTACGCCATTCTCCTGCCTCAGCCTCCCGAGTAGCTGGGACCACAGGCGCCCGCCACTTCGCCCGGCTAGTTTTTTGTATTTTTTAGTAGAGATGGGGTTTCACCGTGTTAGCCAGGATGGTCTCGATCTCCTGACCTCGAGATCCGCCCGTCTCGGCCTCCCAAAGTGCTGGGATTACAGGCTTGAGCCACCGCGCCCGGCCCCAGAAAAACTTTTAATGAAGGTAGCTCTGAGCCAAGCAGAAAGGAAAAGGTCATTAGGCAGCTATTATTATGCCTATGCTGTGCTAAATGCTCTAAGTAAGGGAGTGGTTCTCCGCACTAGATTGGACTTCAGTCTTCAGATGAAGGACTCCAGAGCACAGGTTTATAACAACCTGCAATAGGGAAATAAACCCTATAAATGTGGGCGGGACTTTCTCCAACATAAAGTTTATCCATTCACTTAGAACACCCCACAGCGAAGGCCGGGCACAGTGGCACATTCCTGTAATCTCAGCACTTTGGGAAGCTGAGGCAGGCGGATCATCTGAGGTCAGGAGTTTGAGAACAGCCTGACCAACATGGTGAAACCCCGTCTCTACTAAATATACAAAAATTAGCCGAGCATGGTGGCACACGCCTATAATCCCAGCTACTTGGGAGGCTGAGGCAGGAGAATCGCTTGAACCTAAGAGGCAGAGGTTGCGGTGAGCCAAGGTCGCATCACTGCACTCTAGCCTAGGCAACAGAGCGAGACTCCATCTCAACAGAAATAAATAAATTAATAAATAAGAACATCCCACAGCAGAAGTTCATTCATTTATTCATTCATTTATTTTATTGTTCAACAACTACATCTTAGTGTTACAACTCTTTTAGAATTTCTCTAGCAGGCTTTCCAGTTTTCGCTGAAAAGCTCCCTTAAGAAAACTGAAAAACAAAAACAAAAACAAAAAACTAAAAAAACCCCTACATCTTTCTTTCTTTTTTTTTGAGACAGGGTCTCACTCTGTCCCCCAGGCTGGAGTGCAGTGGCATGATCTCAGCTCACTGCAACCTCCGCCTTCTGGGTTTAAGCGATCCTCCTGCCTCAGCTTCCCGAGTAGCTGGGATTACAGGCACCCACCACCACACCCGGCTAATTTTTGTATTTTTAGTAGAGACAGGTTTTCACCATGTTGGCCAGGCTGGTCTCAAACTCTTGACCTCAAGTGATCAGTCGGCCCCAGCCTCCCAAAATGTTGGAATTACAGGCATGAGCCACTGCACTTGGCCAAAAAGCGACATCTTAAGCACCTACTAGAAGCCAGGCACTGTGTTCAGTTTTGTGCCCAATGTTGTGAATACAATATTCCGCCCACAAAGGCAAAGACCCCATGATCCTTACTCAAACACAGTGATCACCATCAAAACAATGTGAATTTTAAAAGGTTGGGAATTGGGAGGCCAAGGCAGCTGGATCAACCTGAGATCAGGAGTTTGAGACCAGCCTGACCAACATGGTGAAACCCGTCTCTACTAAACACACAAAAATTAGCCAGGCATGGTGGCACATTCCTGTAATCCCAGCTACTTGGGAGGCTGAGGCTTGAGAATCGCTTGAACCCAGGAGACAGAGGTTGCAGTGAACCGAGACTGCACCATTGCATTGCACTCTAGCCTTGGTGACAACAGTGAAACTCTATCTCAAAAAATAAAATAAAATAAAATAAAATAATAAAAGTAAATAAATGTTGGAATTTAAGATTGGGTAAGGTATTTGATTTTCAATCATGAACTTATTATTTTCTTTTCTTTCTTTTTTTTTTTTTTTTTTTTTTTGTTGTTGTTGTTCTGCCTGGACAATCCCTACTGCAGAAGAAAATAATTTTTTTTTTTTTGAAACGGAGTCTCACACTGTCGCAGGGGCTGGTGTGCAGTGGCACTATCTCGGCTCACTGCAACCTCTGGTTGCAGTGCTCCCGGGTTCAAGAGATTCTCCTGCCTCAGCCTCCCGAGTAGCTAGGATTACAGGCGCCAGCCACCACACCCAGTCCAGCTAATTATTTGTATTTTTAGTAGGGACAGGGTTTCACTATGTGGGCCAGGCTGGTCTTGAACTCCTGACCTCATGATCCGCCCTCCTCGGCCTCCCAAAGTGCTGGGATTACAGGCGTAAGCCACCGCGCCCGGCCATAGAAGAAAATAATTTTAACGTATCCTTTTTTAGAGGGTCTGAAAATAGATTTACGTTGTTCAGCTACAAAAAAAAGCCGGTGCTTTCTGGGCATAATCATTGCTAATGTATGTGTAATACACTAAGGTTTAAAGTGTGCTTGTGCGAACAGTGTTCAAGTAGTTCTCTAAAGTCTTATAGGAAAATAAGATGTGAAAACCAAGGCTCAGGAAGGCTAATGGATTTGCATGAGATCACTTGGGCAGCAATCCTGACCCAGCTATTGGTCTGATGGTTATTGTTACTATTATCGCCATATGCCATTCCCTTAATACCTCAAGTTAGCTGGGACACCTCTCTTCCCTACAAACTTCAAGAGTCTGCCAGGTGCGGTGGTTCATGCTTATAATCCCAGCACTTTGGGAGGCCGAGGCGGGCGGATCACCTGAGGTCACGAGTTGGAGACCAGCCTGACCAACGTGGAGAAACCCCATCTCTACTAAAAAGACAAAAATTAATTGGGCATGGTGGCACATGCCTGTAATCCCAGTTACTCAGGAGACCGAGGCAGGAGAATCACTTGAACCCAGGAAGCAGAGGTTGAGGTAAGCCAAGATCGCACCATTGCACTACAGCCTGGGCAACAAGAGTGAAACTCCATCCCCCCCCCCAAAAAAGAGTCTAATCTACATTCCCAAGACTGTAGGGTATGTGTGCACAAGAATGTATACATAAAAAGTCTTTATAATCTCTATTGCTAAATTTGAAATGTAAGTAAAGTACAACTATCAGGAGCATCCAATTCCAGGTACTTCTGGTCACATTAGACATCAAAAAATATATATGGAAGGCGTGGTGGCTCACACCTGCTGTAATCCAGCACTTTGGGAGGTAAAGGTGGGATTGCTTGAGGCCAGTAGTTGAGACCATCCTGGGCAACATAGTGAGACTCTCATCTCTACAAATAAAAAGGTAGCGGGTGTGGTAGTTGCACACCTGTAGTCCCAACTACTTAGAAGGCTAAGGCAGGAGGATTTTCCTGAGCCTGTGAGGTTGAGGCTACAGTAAGCCATGATGGCACCACTGCACTCCAGCCCAGGCAACACAGCAAGACCCTATATGACGCAGGCAGAGGATGGGTGACCATATGGAACAGAGACAAGCTGTCCCAGCTGAGGACCCCTTGAGTATCTGTGACAATCAGTGGATGCGGGAGCAAGGCGATCCTAGATTTGCTGACCACAGACACATGAGAGAGCCCAGTAGAAATCAGCCTATCTGGCTAAATCTAGAATATGCCAGGTGCAGTGGCTCATGCCTGTAATTGCAGCATTTTGGGAGGCCAAGATGGGAGGATTACTTGAGCTCAGGAGTTCAAGACCAGCCTGAACAACATAGTGAGACTCCATCTCTACAAAAATAAAAAAGATTAGCTCAGCACGGTGGCACGTGCCTGTGGTCCCAGCTACTTGGGAGATCAACGTGGGGGGCTTAGGCCCAGTAGGTCAAAGATGCAGTGAGCCATGATCGTACCACTCCACTCTGGCCTGGACAACAGAGTGAGACCCTGTCTCAAAAAAAAAAAAAAAAAAAAAAAAAGCGGAAGAAGAATATGGCCTATAAAAAATGGTTGTTGCTTTAAGCTATTAACTTTTTGGGTGGTTTGTTACACAGCAAAAGCTAACCAATACAGCCAGATGTGGTGGTTCATGCTCCCAGCAGTTTGGGATGCTGAGGTGGGAGAATCATTTAAGCCCAGGAGTTAAGGCCAGCCTGGGCAACACAGCAAGACCCTGTCTCTACAAAAAATAAAAAAGCCAGGCCTGATGAAGCATGCCTGTATTCCTAGCTACTTTGGAGGATGAGGTGGGAGGATCCCTAATCCCAAGAGTTGGAGGATATAGTGAGCTATGATCTGCCCACCGCACTCTAGGCTGAGGGACATAGCAAGATCCTGTTGCTTTTAAAAAAAAAGAGCCGGGCGTGGTGGCTCACGCCTGTAATCCCAGCACTTTGGGAGGCTGAGGCGGGCGGATCATGGAGTCAAGAGATCGAGACCATCCTGGCCAACATGGTGAAACCCCGTCTCTACCAAAAATACAAAAATTAGCCGGCCGTGGTGGTGGGCGCCTGTAGTCCCAGCTATTTGGGAAGCTGAGGCAGGAGAATCGCTTGAACTAGGGAGGCAGAGGTTGCAATGAGCCGAGATCGTGCCACTGCACTCCAGCCCTGGTGACAGAGTGAGACTCTCTCTCAAAAACAAGAAAAAGAAAAAATTTTGAAAAATTGAAAAAAGCTAACCAATGCACTGAGTAAATAAATTAGGTTGGCCAAACTGCATTGGCCTGAAAAACAAAAAAACGTTCTTTTTTTTTTAACCAGAGCCTACACCTGCTATCAGAGGCCTTTGGCTCTAAAGAAGACGAAAACACTATCTAATTGCTTTGATTTTTTTGTTTTTGACCTCCAGAATTCCTTCAATGCTCATTTCTCTGAAATATACATATATATCTCCTTGCTGTTTCTTCTGTTACCAAAAACCTGGTGTATTTCACACACGTTGTTAATTACAGAGGCCATATGTAATTAACAAGCAAAACTGTGGTTGGAAACTTAATTGTGCATACAAGTGGCCGCCTAAATGTTCAAATTAAAAGGTTAGCCATTCAACCACTACATTGTAAATGCAAGTGAAATTTCTCCCAGAACTTTTCAAGATTTGAAATGGTACTTAAAGGTCAATCTATACAACAGTAGCTGAGATAGACACAATTCGTTCATCAACACCCACTGTGTGGCAGGCATTCTGCCAGGTGTGTAAGACAGAGCAGAGAGCAGGACTTCACTGGGTTTCAGGCACTAAGGAGCTTGTATCCTACACACCAAGGGCTTTGACTTTTTAAGTTTCCTTGGCTGGGGTCAAGTCAAGAAGCTCTATTAAGCATCCACCCTTTGAAGTGTGTTAGGAGAAATGGAGACAAAAAGACTTACTTTAAAAATTTTGTCTAGCAAAGGCCGGGCGCGGTGGCTCAAGCCTGTAATCCCAGCACTTTGGGAGGCCGAGACGGGCGGATCACGAGGTCAGGAGATCGAGACCATCCTGGCTAACACGGTGAAACCCCGTCTCTACTAAAAAATACAAAAAACTAGCCGGGCGAGGTGGCGGGCGCTTGTGTAGTCCCAGCTACTCGGGAGGCTGAGGCAGGAGAATGGCGTAAACCCGGGAGGCGGAGCTTGCAGTGAGCTGAGATCCGGCCACTGCACTCCAGCCTGGGTGACAGAGCGAGACTCCGTCTCAAAAAAAAAAAAAAAAAAAAATTTTTGTTTAGCAATTCTTCCGGATACTTTGATACAAAAATCAATGCTTTTTTTTTTTAGACTGAGTCTTGGAGTCTCGCTCTGTTACCAGGCTGGAATGCAGTGGTGTGATCTCGGCTCACTGCAACCTCTGCCTCCTGGGTTCAAGCGATTCTCCTGCCTCACTCAGCCTCCTGAGTAGCTGGGACTACAGGAGCATGCCACCACACCCAACTAATTTTTGTATTTTTGGTAGAGACAGGGTTTCACCATATTGGCCAGGATGGTCTCAAGCTCTTGACCTAGTGATCCGCCTGCCTTGGCTTCCCAAAGTGCTGGGATTACAGGCATGAGCCACCACACCAGGCCCAATGCATTTTCTTCATTGTTTTCATGGAATTGCCTGATCATTTGAATGAATAAAGAATATATTGTTTGGAGGTGGGGGGCAGTAGCTCACACCTGTAATCCCAGTACTTTGGGAGGCCAAGGCAGGCAAATCACTTGAGTTCGGTAGTTCCAGACCCGCCTGGCCAACATGGCCAGACAGGTTTTGTAGAAACCCTGTCTCTACAAAAATAGAAAATTGAACCGAGTGTGGTGGCGCACACCTGTAATCCCAGTTACTTTGGAGGCTGAGGCCAGAGAATCACTTGAACCTGGGAGCAGGAAGTTGCAGTGAGCCAAGATCGTGCCACTGTACTCCAGCCTGGGCAACAGAGCGAGACTCTGTCTCAAAAACAAAACAAAACAAAACAAAAGGATATATTGGGTCGGGAGCCGTGGTTCACGCCTGTAATCCCAGCACTTTGGGAGGCCGAGGTGGATGGATCATGAGGTCAGGAGATCGAGATCATCCTGGCTAACATGGTGAAACCCCATCTCTACCAAAAAAATACAAAAAATTACCCGGGCGTGGTGGCAGGTGCCTGTAGTCCTAGCTACTCAGGAGGCTGAGGCAGGAGAATGGCATGAACCCGGGAGGCAGAGCTTGCAGTGAGCAGAGATTGCGCCACTGCACTCCAGCCTGGGTGGCAGAGTGCGACTCTGTCTCAAAAAACAAAAATGAAAAAAAAGGATATATTGATATATTGTTTGGGGCACTGGAGAGGCATCAACTATTACATACATGAACTCTCCGGATGCCTAAGTCCTCACTCACAGCCAAGGCAACTGGAGAATTGTAGCAACCACATAACTGAGGTTTCTGGATTGGCAAATCACTCAAGATTGTCTTTTTTTTGAGATGGAGTCTCGCTCTGTCGCCCAGGCTGGAGTGCAGTGGCATGATCTGGGCTCATGGCAACCTCTGCCTCCCAGGTTCAAGCGATTCTCCTGCCTCAGCCTCCTGAGTAGCGGGGATTACAGGCACACACCACCATGCCCGGCTAATTTTTTGTATTTCTAGTAGAGACAGGGTTTCATTATGATGTCCAAGCTGGTTTTAAACTCCTGACCTCAAGTGATCCACTAGCCTCAGGCTCCCAAAGTGCTGGGATTACAGGCGTGACCCACCGCGCCTGGCCTAAAGATTGTCTTTGACTTGAATTATTTGAATGACTGTTCTCAATTTACCCCTTCATTATGCCCGGAAATCGGAAAGAAGAAATGTGTAGATTGCTTCAAATAATCTCTGAGCTATTATTATGTCTCAGGCATTGTTCTAAATGCTTACGACAAAATCCTGCCCTCATGGAGCAGACGTTTTAGGCTGAAGAGAGAGATGCTGGCTGGGCGTAGTGGCTCACACTTGTAATTCCAGTACTTTGGGAGGCCAAGGTGGGAAGAGTTCGAGACCAGCCTGGGCAACAAGGTGAAACCTCTGTTTCTACAAAAAATTTAACAATAAAAAAATGAATAATTTTCTAAAAAGAGACAGATAAGAAAAATACATATTGAGTGAGATTATAAGTGCTGTCTAGAGGCATCTATATATCCCATCTATGATGTTTTACAGATGTTATTTACCTGGTGACTGCCAAATACTCCCAATATAATCTTAATTATCTTTTTTTAATAGCACACGGAGCTGGGTGCAGTGGCTCACGCCTGTAATCCCAGCATTTTGGGAGGCTGAGGCGGGAGGATCACCTGAGGTCGGGAGTTCGAGACCAGCCTGACCAACATGGAGAAACCCTTTCTCTACTAAAAACACAAAATTAGCCAGGCATAGTGGTGCATGCCTGTAATCCCAGGTACTCGGGATGCTGAGGCAGGAGAATTGCTGGAACCCAGGAGGTGGAGGTTACGGTGAACAGAGATCGCGCCATTGCACCCCAGCCTGGGCAACAAGAGTGAAACTCCATCTCAAAAAAAAAAAAAAAAAAAAAAAAAACCGGAAAAAGAAATAGCACAGGGAATACTGACCACATTTCTGCCTTTGTTCAGTTCAGATTGATAAATATTTGTTGAGCTCCGACAAGCAGGGAGAGGGACAAGGTGAACCAGCCCTTTCCTGCCCCTAAGGAGCAGCACAGCCACCAAGTAAACACATAATTTCAATATACTGTGGTAGCCCCAGATAGAGGGAACTAAAAGTTGCTACAAAAACATGAATGCTATCTAAAAACTCCTGCATTTTCTCTTGAAGCATTTGAAGGAGTTCATCTGAAAAAGATGCCAAAAAGCCAAGAATCCAGCATCTACGTGATCTTAGGAGGGAGCAGGGACAGGTAGGGAGGAACCACCAGCTCTTGGATATTCCCAGATGCTAAAAGGTAAAGTGAATTCTTCCATAAGGATGTGTCTATCTAGCTAAGTCTGCAAAGCCTCCCCACAGTAAATCTGAAGTTGAGAATGCCAAAGTATTTGCTTTCATCTAACTCTTTGTTTTTTTTTTTTTTTTTTTTTTTTTGAGACGGAGTCTCGCTGTGTCTCCCAGGCTGGAGTGCAGTGGCGTGATCTCGGCTCACTGCAAGCTCCGCCTCCTGGGTTCACGCCATTCTCCCGCCTCAGCCTCCCAAGTAGCTGAGACTACAGGCGCCTGCCACCACGCCCGGCTAGTTTTTTGTATTTTTAGTAGAGACGGGGTTTCACCATGTTAGCCAGGATAGTCTCGATCTCCTGACCTTGTGATCCACCCGCCTCGGCCTCCCAAAGTGCTGGGATTACAGGCTTGAGCCACCGCGCCCGGCCTCATCTAACTCTTTGACAGACGAATAGAATACAAAGATAAAAACATCTCTCTTCTACCCTTGTTGTAATCTTTTTCCTCTTTTCAAAATCTTTTAAACAACATGCCTCTTTACTGTGGAATCTGTTCTATTGATTTGTTTTAATAAAAGATCTCTCTCCTAAAGAAAGGAAAGCCATCTTTGATCTGACTTAACAAAAAGATCTAATCAAACAATAAAATCTATGAAGGAAAAAAAGAAAAAGAGGCAAGCTTCTTTGAGCCACATCAAATATATGAAAGAGAAAATACTTCATTTAAATGCTAAAAACTAACACAAAACAGCTTGAAATGTAATAACCTCTGCTGAATAAGTGAAACCACATGTTGATCTGACATGAGTTTGTAAGACACAATTAAAGGTCACTTCGTGTACAAACATCTCATTCTGAAGTGAGAAGCTTTAATTGCTGTCAGTATTTTTGGCCACCACGGGGCAGGTGCTCCCACCTGGCACAAACCACGTGGATGACCCCAAAGGGAATGAAGGTGATACTCCACAAACTGGAAGCTTCAAATCTAGCCGCACCAGGAAATGTTCAGCCCTGGATTTCAGCTGTTTCTGCCTTGATGTCCTAGCAAAGAGGACTAAATAAATGTGAGAATCCTTGCTGTTTTAGCAAGCCCATGGAAGTGGATTTACTTCAAAAACTAAAGCACGGCTTCCTTTCTGCTCTGTCCATCTTTATGACCCACCAGGGTCCTAGGAGAGAAGACGTTTGGGTGTTGCAGCCAGAGAGTCACATTTGGAAACGTCTTCCAGCAGCTGGAATGTTTCAATTCAAGACTCTTTAGGGGAACACAGGGTATTTGGAAAGTGACTTTAAAATGCCCTGGCCTCCAGGCCTATCTCCTCTTACCAAATCCCTTTAAGAAAGGATGTGCTGGGGAAAGACTTCAAAGTCTTTCAAAAGGGAAATCACATCTTGAAAGCTTTTCTCAGAATGAGAAAGAAACACATTATTTGATTTGAAAGAGAAGTAAATCTTAAAACAGCAATGAAGGAGGATCAAAGAATAGGTTCATGTGAACTTAAGAAGTGATCCTTTCCAGCGGAACGTGATTTTACTCTTTCCGATGCCCTCAACGCATTTGGAGGATTGTTAAGTTTACTCGAGAATCAAAATAAAGAAGCGAGCCAGCGTTCCAGAAAATCACGTGGTCTCCCCCGCCCCCCAATCTATTTTACAGCCCTCTCCCGCTTCGAACTCGCGCCAGGCTGTGCGCACCGACTTCGCGCGCGCGGCAGGGACGCTGCGGCCACTCGCGTGGCTGTTGTTGCTGCTGCTGCGTGGAGGTAAGCCGGGCCTTGCACACCCGGGGCAATTCCGTGGTTGGAGAAGGACGAAAATGGCTGAGAAAAGGACCGAAGAAAGCCTTTAGGGTGGGCCCCCATTTCTTCCTGCCCCGCCCACACCCTGCCACACTCTCCAGCCGTCCCCTCCCCCCGCCTTGCTCTTTGGACCTGACCGGTGAAAAACTCAAGTAATACCTAAATAGGTTCTTCTTGCAAAAAAGTAAAATCTCAAAGCAAAACAAAACAAAAATTTGTTAGGGGAGAAATCATCTGTGAGATGCCCTTTCCATTCTAGCTCCCTCTTGCCTTTCTGTTTCCCTAAATTTTATTCTCTATCGATAGACACAAAGATGTGGATATTACCTATAGACATATATTTAAAATTGTATTTATTTCTTAAAGACACTTTCATAATCTGGGCCGGGCGCGGTGGCTCAAGCCTGTAATCCCAGCACTTTGGGAGGCCGAGACGGGCGGATCACGAGGTCAGGAGATCGAGACCATCCTGGCTAACAAGGTGAAACAAACCCCGTCTCAACTAAAAATACAAAAAATTAGCCAGGCGTGGTGGCGGGCCCCTGTAGTCCCAGCTACTCGGGAGGCTGAGGCAGGAGAATGGTGTGAACCCGGGAGGCGGAGCTTGCAGTGAGCCGAGATCGTGCCACTGCACTCCAGCCTTGGCTACAAAGTGAGACACTGTCTCAAAAAAAAAAAAAAACAAAAATCACTGATTCTTTTGCAAAGTCCAATAAAATTAAGTTTAAGTCCGTTGGTAAGAATGAGTAAGAAAAACAATAGGGAATATACTTATAAACAACATCAAGAATAAAAGTAGATACATAATTACACATACAGAGCTGGGTGAGGTGGCTCACACCTGTAATCTCAGGACTTTGGAAGGCCAAGGTGGACGGATCACCTAAGGTCAGGAGTTCCAGAAAAACCTAGCCAACATGGCAAAACCCCGTCTCTACTAAAAATACTAAAATTAGCCGGGTGTGGGGGTGCATGCTTGTAAGTTTACACCCAGTTACTTGGGAGGCTGAGGCATGAGAATTCCTTGAGCCCGGGAAGCAGAGGTTACAGTGAGCCGAGATCACACCACTGCACTCCAGTCAGGGAGACAGAGCAAGACTGTGTCTCAAATAATAATAATAATAGTAATTACACATACAGAGCAGCCTTTTGAAGTTTTTTTTTTTTTTTTTTTTTTTTTTTTGAGGCGGAGTCTTCACTCTGTCGCCCAGGCTGGAGTGCAGTGGCACCATCTCGGCTCACTGCAAGCTCCGCCTCCCGGGTTCGCGCCATTCTCCTGCCTCAGCCTCCCGAGTAGCTGGGACTACAGGCGCCCGCCACCGCGCCCGGCTAATTTTTTGTATTTTAGTAGAGACGGGGTTTCACCGTGTTAGCCAGGATGGTCTCGATCTCCTGACCTCGTGATCCGCCCGCCTCGGCCTCCCAAAGTGCAGGGATTACAGGCGTGAGCCACCGCGCCCGGCCTGAAGTTTTAAGGGACTGTTTTCTACAGCTGTGTACTGTTTGGCTCGAAAACCTAGCTTTGTCTAAGGAGAAAAAACGAATTACCAAAACCAGCCCAATCCAGGTGCTGTATTTACACCTGAAAGTATTCCTTTTCTTTACCTGCTTGCTTGATGTAATATACATTAAATAGCCACTGTGGAAAATCACAGGAAATTTTAATATTTTCATTAGAAGCTTATTAGTTAATCCAACTGTAGCCTGGAGAAAGTTGCTGCATTAACAGTTTCTTAACAGACAAAAAACGACCACGAAAACAATGGCTAGTCTTTATTTGGGGCTTACTCCATACCAAACAAACATATTAGCATATTTGGCCTTCATAATGCCGCGTAAGGCTTGATACCATTGTTATACCCATTTTATAGATGGCAAAACTGAAGTGTGAAGAGGTGCCCAAGGTGACACAGCTTCGAGGGGCAGAATGGGGATCCCAAAGGAGAGAAGCCGTGACTGTTTAAAGTGTCATTCAAAGACTACATTACATCATAGGAGAATCCACCTATATCTTCCCTTATCACCTTTTAACTGGGAACCGCGCCGGGCGCGGTGGCTCACGCCTGTAACCCCAGCACTTTGGGAGGCCGAGGCGGGCGGATCACGAGGTCAGGAGATCGAGACCATCCTGGCTAACACGGTGAAAACCCGTCTCTACTAAAAATACAAAAAATTAGCCGGGCGCGGTGGCGGGCGCCTGTAGTCCCAGCTACTCGGAGGCTGAGGCAGGAGAATGGCGTGAACCTGGGAGGCGGAGCTTGCAGTGAGCCGAGATGGCGCCACCGCACCCCAGCCTGGGCGACACAGCGAGACTGTCTCAAAAAAACAAAACAAAACAAAACAAACAAACAAAAAAACTGAGAACCGCATAATTGTGCCATGAATAGCGCACCTATCTTACATAGATGGTCTTTAGCAAGAGCGTGAATTTAAGGTAGCAAAAATATTAAATGCCCTCAAGGAAGATGACTAAAAGATTTGAGGAAACTGAGGGAGTGTCAGCTAGGGTGAGGTTTACTTAATTGGAGATTTAGGGGATAAGTATAAAAAGAAAATGTTAGCCTATACCTGGCATCCCAGAAACATCGATGTAGTTTAGCTATCGAGATCATTATATTATTGTCGTGATTAATCTATTTCTCCCTAGTTTTAATTTTTTTTAATTTCTGTTCTTCTTTCTCCCTTCTCTTTCCCCCTTCTTTCTTCCCATATCAAAAGGACTAAATGTTAATCCACTCAAAAGACCTGATTGGGTATAAATACCATATTTGCATTCCAAAAGAAAAGAATTATCGTGCCACAGCTATTGAGTGTAGGTAATGAGGATTCCGGTCCTCTTCAGCTCCTCTCCTCCTCACCTCTCTGCTCCCTCCCATCACAAGCAGCTGTTTGCACTCCCTCTCCCCTGCCTACCTCCTCATCCAGAGGAAGCACATGTGGAAGAAATTCATGGAGTCCTGACCCCAAAGTCATTGAGGTCTATTTCAGTGAATATTATAGAATATAATACGAATATTACAGATTGTTAAGTCTCTGATTGTTCTACGTGGTTGCAAACCCCTCCTGGCTGGAATCCAGTTTCCACCTTTTTTGTACATGAACATTCCTATTTGTTCATGGAGAAAGTTTTAAAATACCCTAGTAACCGAAAACAGAAAATACACTTTGAGAAAATTATTGTAGGTTTAATTTATACAGGACTTGAATTACACTTCTTTTTCTGTTTTGTTTTGTTTTTTGCTTTGCTTTGATTTTTTTTTTTTTTTTTTTTTTTTTTGTGGTTTTGGTCCTAAAGATTCTATGTATGTGTATTATCTGATTCAGATCCCACTGCCATTAGCTGCAGGGAAAGTCCATTCTTTGAATGGCAGCTTGTTGCTTTCTGTTGAAGGGCATATCTGTCTCTTTCAAAGTAATATGAAAAACACAAGCCATTTTTGCTTTCTTGAAAGCACAATTCCAGTGGCTTTTTAAATAACTAAACTTCGCTTTGGGCAGAAGTAAAATAATAATAATAATAATAGCCTGCATTTATTCCATAAGATCTGTAGAACTTTAGAGCGGACAATTTATAACAACTTGGTTACATGTTTTGTTTTGTTTTGTTGTTTTAGGTAAAGTTGGTGCCTTCAACTACTTCAGAAATCCTTCTATTGGTAGTGTGATGTTTCCATATGACCTTTCCAAATATTTTATAATCATGTGAGCTTTGTTGTAAATGTGAAACCAATCAAAAAGGAGGAATATGTTGGTGTTTTGCCTGTATTTTATAGTTTTTCTTTCTCAAGCACGTTATTTTTAGAGGACACACATTAAGCAACTTGTTTCTGAATTAAAGTATTGCTCAATCTGTTTGCTTTCTTAAGAATTGCCTTAAACCACTAAACTATGTATGTGTAGGGTTCTGGTTTTGAGCAAGTCAGTAATGAACTTTTAAAGTTCAGTCTACCAAGATGAGTCAATGTGATTGATTTATTAATTAGCAAAAGCCATCCTCTGAAATTACCTTGCATTAATCACAATTCATGCAAAATATATCCAATTAGTCTTAAGATGTGAGTTTGACAAACTATCCTTTCTTCAGAGACTACAGTCAATTTTAATAACCTTTGCTGGATAAATCATTAATGTTCAGCCTGAAATGATGAGTGGCTGAGGAAATTCCAAAAAGTACAACAGGCCTATTCCTCCAGCAAAGCTGAAAACTAGGTAAAATGGAGACAAGACGGCTGGGTAAAGCAGGAAACAAGATTCTGACAATTCTGGATAGTCTAGTATTTGCTGCCACTTGCACTGAAGGAATTGACTCTAATTGGATTCTTCTGAGTCAAGGGCTGGCGAAAATACACAGAAGCAAATGTGTGGGGAAACCCAAGCTGCCAGAGCCAACCTTTTAAAGGACAGCTAATACCTGTCCGGGGCCAAAATAAATGAATCCATTGGTTAAAAAGGTTGGGCTGACTAGTCATTTGGACTCCTGAACGTCATCCTCTTTTGCATGCTCCAAAACCCCCGTGTTTGCAAAATCAGACACATTCAACTAAATTAAAAATCACGTCTTCCAGTGGACCTATTTTACAGATGAGGAAACAGAAACCCTCAAGGTTAAGTGCAATATTTATTATGTGGTAAATTCAGGACCAGAATCCAAAGATCTTCAAGTAAGCTAAATAACTTCTCTCAGCCCGAGTATCCCTTTCTATAATGATGGAGCTGGAATAAACAAAATTGTATGGTTTCCAATTCTAAAGTGTTGTGGTTTTAGTATCTGGATTCCAAGACTACTTTCTCAATAACCTCACTGTGCATAAGTATTTACGTATGGATAAACATATAAAAATAGATATATATGTGTGAAACTTTACAGTGAAAATTCTATAGGAACAAAGTTTAGGGGATTCAGGTTTAAATAATATACATATGACCAACTTTTTAAAACGTGTATAATATGTTCACTTCCTATTACTACATGTGGGTATTTTTTTGACCTACTGACTACATAAGAAAAAAAAAAAGGAAGCCAGATATTTCTGGAGATGTTAAATTCCCCATTCTTTAGATTAAATGAAAATGATTAGAGACATATGGTGGATTTTTTTAAAATCCACCTCTCCTTTTATTGGAAAGATTTAAATATCTCTAACTCTGTTCGAAAAATGCTGAACCGTGTCAAACCCAAGTAATCAAACAGTGAGTTTTACTAAATTCATCTCCTAAAGATAGTGCAGTGCCAGTGGAGTGTGGTTCCTGAATTATCTTGTGAGCCCAAGTGATTAATGAGAAATGAAGGCAGGGCTAAGCTTCAGCGAGGTTTCACAAAAAAGCAGAAAATGCCCATAGATAATGTTACTGGGGGAAATTCTCTCCCTTCTGGAGGTGCTCAACATTTTACTAAGTAAACTACAAAACTCTTTCATATTAATGAACTATCAAGTACTTGGGGTTATTAAAGAGAAAGAAAGAGAGCAAGAGAGAGAGAGAGAGCTCTGTCTTAGACTAGGAAAATACTATATGTATTAGGAGAAGGGGTAGTTTGGGGAGACAACTCTTGGAAAAGAGTTTTCTGCTTCCTTAACTTTGAAACTCTTAACTCTTGATCAGTCAACACTTAGCCAGTTTCAGTTCTGTAATTAAGGAAGTAAAACCCTGAATCTGGAGCACTCCTGGTGAATCCTGACTGGTATCTGCCCAAGTTGCCCTCTGGCCAGGGATCCTCACTCAGCATTCAAAAAGGAAAGCTGCGTTGGAAGTTCTTTATTACTTATTTGGAGGGTTTTTTACTACTTATTTATTTATTTTGAGACGGAGCCTCTGTCGCCCAGGCTGGAGTGCAGTTAACAGGATCTCAGCTCACAGCAACCTCTGCCTCCCCGGTTCAAGCAATTTTCCTGCCTCAGCCTCCCAAGTAGCGGGATTACAGGCATGTGCCACCACACCCAGCTAATTTTTGTATTTTCAGTAGGGACTGAGTTTTGTCATGTTGACCAGGCTGGTCTCGAACTCCTGACCTTAGGTGATCCGCTGGTGTCAGCCTCCCAAAGTGCTGGGATTACAGGCCTCAGCCACCTCGTTCCACCCCCCTCACCCGCCCTGCGGTTCTTTAAATGCTGCACTCTGAACAAAATATATTTCGGCGAATGTTACCTTTTAGAATGAACTAATAGAGTGACTGAACTTAATTTAACTTTTTCCTTTTGTTTTGAAGGCCTCTGGGGCAGTTGATAAAGTTATAATGTATCGTTTTGCAAGGGACATTCCAAAACAGTTTGTTTAATTTTTTTGTTTTTAAAGACAAGCAAAGGTCATAGAGACCAACTCAAGTTTGTTTTTTGTTTTTTGTTTTTGTTTTTTTTGAGACGTACTTTCACTCTTGTTGCCCAGGCTAGAGTGGTGCAGTGGCATGATCTTGGCTCACTGCAATCCTCTGCCTCTCGGGTTCAAGTGATTCTTCTGCCTCAGCCTCCCAAGTAGCTGGGCCTACAGGCGCACGCCACCATGTCCGGCTAATTTTTATAATTTTAGTAGAGACGGGGTTTCACCATATTGGCCAAGCTGGTCTTGAACTCCTGACCTCGTGATCCGCCCTCCTAGGCCTCCCAAAGTGCTGGGATTACAGGTGAGAGCCACTGCGCCCGGCCCTAACTCAACTTTTAATTTAACTTTGGGAAGGCTGTTTTGAAAGGAGGGGTTATATTTTAAAATTTGGAGTCTTTTGAGTTATTTGTCAAAAATGCATAGTTTGACAAATAATTTTAAGTATATAATAATACAGAAATGAACTCTAATTGTAAAAGACAATTCAATATGGAGTAAAAGGTTTATGAAGAGATTGATTTCATAAGGGGCATCTGAAACTAATCAATGAGTATGCTCAATCCAAGGTCAGGGGCGGTGGCTCACACCTATAATCCCAGCACTTTAGGAGGTGGAGGCAGGCTGATCACCTGAGGTCAGAAGTTTGAGACTAACCTGGCCAACATGGTGAAACCCCATCTCTACTAAAAATACAAACATTAGCCGGATGTGCTGGCCCATACCTGTAATCCCAGCTACTTGGGAGGCTGAGGTATGGGAGGCTGAGGTACGAGAATCACTTGAACCAGGGAGATAGAGGTTACAGTGAGCCAAGATCGCGCCACTGCACTCCAGCCTGGGAGACAGTGAGACCCCATCTCAAAAAAAAAACAAAAAAACCCCAAAAAAACAAAAAAACAAACAACAACAACAAAAAATGCTCGAAGACAAGTCCAGGGAACTAGGTGGTAAATTTCTAAGTGGAAACACCCTAATCCTGAAATGCAATTCTCAGTCCACAACTTGCTGTATGCGTGAGCTCCATTATTTATTTTTTAAATTGATTTTTTAGCAACCAGCTGAGGCCTCTGCTTCCTTCAAGTATGCAACTATCATAGTTACTTCCTTCTACTTCTTCCCTCCCATGGGCCCAGAGGGCAAACACAAAAATTTCCCCCCTGATAAATGCTGATAGCAGTGTGAGAATAGCTGCTTTTCCCCAAGCTTGGACAGGCTTTTTCTCAATTTCAATATGTATCGGCTCTTACTGACTAACCCTGGCTTTGCAAACCCTTGCGTGGCTGGAAGGACTTACCTCCTGCAAAACAGAATGGTGGTGTTAAGAATTTTAGCTTGCAGATAAACACATTTAAATGCAGTCATAGCTCTCGAACACTGCCCTCCCAATTTAATATTTAATTTCTCCCAGATACACAGTAAACTTGAAATGGTCTTTAAAAATAAATATTAAAAAAATTTAAAAGCACTAAAAGCTTTAAGGATACATGTCCAGATTACCCTCTAAAGAGTCGTTTACCAAACAAAACAAACAAAACACAACGTTCACAGAGATTAATGACAGGGGACCTAAATCGAGAACTATATAGTATCATAAACGATCATGATAACCGACAAAACTGAGTTAGCATCAGCTTGAGACCTCACAGGTAAAGAAGGAAACAAACAAAAAAAAGTCTACTGTGTGAAAAGTGTTTAAACATCGACTGCTGTGAAAAGGGATATAAAAATAAAACCAAAGAGATGGAAGAACTGTTTTCTGTGTGCAGTGGGAAAGTTTACACAGATGACAAGTTGTCATGTGGCGACGTCCCAACAACATTCAAAAGTCTGTTTCCTTAGATCAAAAAGGACAGACACAAGCCCAACATTTATATTAATATCTGCGCTGGTTGGTCATTGTCTCTCTTCCCCAGAGTAATTATATGCTGCATCCATGGAGCAATGTGTCTAATACCTTAATTCTCGGAGTACAAAGACCAGTGGGGTCATATGACGTTGCTATATTTAGAAAAGGACTCTGTTTTCTGTTTTGCTCAGCTCTTAACAATTTTCTGCTCTGAAGAGAGTTTCAAATGTACATTGATCTTTCTCATATCGTGAATGAATTAGCACCTGTTTTCAACTGCCAAGATACTTATTTTAAAAAAGGGGAAAGAGAAGTCTGTGTACTCTTAATTCAACAAGGGACAAGGGAGGTGTAATTTTTTTTTTCTGCCTTCTTCCACAGAACTTAACCAGAAAGCAGTAATATTTACCAAATTTTACAAATGCTAGGGTGAGTACTGTGCAACTGAACAAAGCAACATGTTCAACATGTGGAATGATGATTACATCCTGTGGTGATTTAGAAAAAATTTTCCAAAAACGAAACAAAAAATATACTACTAATGTTGGGAAGAGCTAACTCATGTAACTACACAAAGTAACTGTGAATAATTAACTCTCAGGAAGCACAAAAATAATTTATTAGTTACAGAAATGTCTGTGTGAGCCCTTTCCTCATAAAATACCTGGAAATAATAATGATTGTTCAAATGAACAGTTTTTTTTTTCTTTTTTAAAATCATAAACATCGATTGACTACAACAAGTTCAACCCCTTTGGAAGCATGCTTGCCATCTATGAATATATTTTTTTGGTAACCAAAGGTTAATTTTATGTTGATAAAATGAAATATACAATAAAAGTTAGAAAATGTATAAACTTTCATGTGCAAAGAGTATAATAAACATGTAATGATAATAGCTTAATTTTATTTTTTTTTTTTTTTTTTTTTTTGAGACGGAGTCTCGCTCTGTCACCCAGGCTGGAGTGCAGTGGCCAGACCTCAGCTCACTGCAAGCTCCGCCTCCCGGGTTCCCGCCATTCTCCTGCCTCAGCCTCCCGAGTAGCTGGGACCACAGGCGCCGCCACCTCGCCCGGCTAATTTTTTGTGTTTTTAGTAGAGACGGGGTTTCGCCGTGTTAGCCAGGATGGTCTCGATCTCCTGACCTAGTGATCCGCCCGTCTCGGCCTCCCAAAGTGCTGGGATTACAGGCTTGAGCCACCGCGCCCTTAATTTTAATTTTTAATTTTTTTTTTTTGAGATGGAGTTTTGCTCTTAGTGCCCAGGCTGGAGGGCAGTGGCGCCATCTCGGCTTACCGCAACCTCCACCTCCCGTGTTCATGGGATTCTCCTGACTCAGCCTCCCGAGTAACTGGGATTATAGGCATGTGCCACCACCCCTGGCTAATTTTGTATTTTTTTAGTAGAGATGGGGTTTCTCCATGTTGGTCAGGCTGGTCTCAAACCCCCGACCTCAGGTGATCTGCCAGCCTTGGCCTCCCAAAGTGCTGGGAATACAGGTGTGAGCCACAGTGCCCAGCCTATAATAGCTTAATTTTTTAAATTTTTATTTCAATAACTGTTGGGGTACAGGTGGTTTTGATAAACCGTAGTTACATAGATAAACTCTTTAGTGGTGATTTCTGTGCTTTTAGTGCAGCCATCACCCAAGCAGTGTATGCTGTACCCAATATGTAGTCTTATTCTCAGAATATTCTTTCTGTGGGAGTAATACAAATATTTTCCTGAAGTGGAACATTGGATTGCTTAGTTTTTAAAAAAATCAGACTCAGCCATAAGGTAAAGGTGCCTCTAATAAGTCACACTGACAACATGCACTTCAATATTCTGAACTTTCAGACGGGCACAGTGGCTCACGCCTGTAATCCCAGCACTTTGGGAGGCCGAGGTGGGTGAATCACCCGAGGTCAGGAGTTCAAGACCAGCCTGGCCAACATGGTGAAACACCATCTCTACTAAAAATAAAAAAATTAGCTAGGTGTGGTGGCAGACACCTGTAATCTCAGTTAATCAGGAGACTGTGGCCGGAGAATTGCTTGAACCCAGGAGGCGGAGGTTGCAGTGAGTCGAGATCACTCCATTGTACTCCAGTCTGGGTAACAGACTAAAACTCCATCTCAAGAAAAATAAATAAATAAAATATTTAAAAATATATAAATAAATAAAAATAAAATGTCTGCCCAAATCTCCCTTAATCCCTTATTTTTGTATCAAAATAGTCCTTTCTCTGGGCACAGTGGCTCACACCTGTAATCCCAGCACTTTGGGAGGCGGAGGCGGGTTGATCATCTGAGGTCGGGAGTTCAAGACCAGCCTGGCCAATACGGTGAAACCCCGTCTCTACTAAAAATACAAAAATTAACCAGTGTGGTGGTGCCCACCTGTAATCCTAGTTATTCATGAGGCTGGGGCAGGAGTATCACTTGAACCAGGAGGTGGAGGTTGCAATGAGCCAAAATTGTTCCATTGCACTTCAGCTCGGGCAACAAGAGAGAAACACCATCTCAAAACAAAACAAAACAATTGCTGTCTTCATGGGGCTCGTGGTTATTTCACATAATTTCTTTTTCTTTTCTTTTTTTTTGTGGGGGGTTGGAGTCTTCCTCTGTCACCAGGCTGGAGTGCAGTGGGGTGATCTCGGCTCACTATAACCTCCACTTCCCAAGTTTGAGTGATTCTCCTGCCTCAGCCTCCCGAGTAGCTGGGATTACAGGCACGTGCCACTGCACCCAGCTAATTTTTGTATTTTCTGTAGAGATGGGGTCTCACTATGTTGGCCAGGATAGTCTCGATCTCTTGACCTCGTGATTTGCCCGCCTCTGCCTCCCAAAGTGCTGGGATTACAGGCATGAGCCACCATGCCCGGCTATTTTACATAATTTCTGCTGCTTTCTATGAGTGAAGACTCTTTTCCATTGTAGCTTTAACTAATTTTTTTTTTTTTACTAATTTTTTTTTTTTTTTTTGAGATGGGGTCTCACTGCGTCACCCCTGCTGGAGTACCCTGGTGGGATCTCAGCTGACTGCCACCTCCGCCTCCCGGGTTGAAGCTATTCTTCTGTCTCAGCCTCCCAGTTAGCTGAGATTACAGGCGCTCAGCCACCATGCCCAGCTAGTTTTTGTATTTTTAGTAGAGAAGGGGTGTTGGCCAGGCTGGTCTCGAACTCCTGACCTCAAGTGATCCGCCCACCTTGGCCTGCCAAAGTGCTGGGATTACAGGCGTGAGCCAGTGCACCTGGTCCAACAATTACTATGAAATAGGATTATCTTACATGTTCAGGGATTCTAGAACTTTGTTATTATGGACTACCACTGATTTTTTTTTTAGGTCAGGCACAGTGGCTCATGCCTGTAATCCCAACACTTTGGGAGGCCAAAGCAGTTGGATCACCAGAGGTCAGGAGTTTGAAACCAGCCTGACCAACATGGTGAAACCCTGTCTCTACTGAATATACAAAAATTAGCTGGGCGTGGTGGCGCGCGCCTGTAGTCCCAGCTACTCGGGAGGCTGAAGCAGGCAGATTGCTTGAAACTGGGAGGCAAAGGTTGCAGTGAGCTGAGATCATACCACTGCACTCCAGCCTGGGCAACAGGGCAATACTCTGTCTCAGAAAATAAATAAATAAATAAACAGTGATTGTTGTGGAAGCAGTCATTAATAAACACATTTATGCTTCATTGTCAGGTTAATTTTTGTATTTTTAGTAGACAGGGTTTCACCATGTGGGACAGGCTGGTCTCGAACTCCTGACCTCAAGTGGTCCGCCTGCCTCAGTCTCCCAAAGTGCTGGGATTACAGGCGTGAGCCACTGCACCTGGCCCAAATACTATATTTTATCAATTCTAAAGTGCACTTTAGTTTTTACATTGTAACATAAATAACATCAATATGTATTTTGCAATCAATGGCATCTTGCTATAATTTGAAAACATTTCTTCAATAGTTCGTAACATAATGGAACATGCCTAGATGCAGTGGCTTATGCCTGTAATCCCAGTACTTTGCAGGGTCAAGATGGGAGGATCGCTTGAGCCCAGGAGCTCGAGACCAGCCTGGCCAATATAGTGAGACCCCAACTCCACAAAACAAATAAATAAGTAAATAAAATAATGGAAAATCTCACAAATGGTGATTTTGTTTGTTTGTTTTGTTTTGTTTTGTTTTTTTGAGACGGAGTCTCGCTCTGCCGCCCAGGTTGGAGTACAGTGGCCGGATCTCAGCTCACTGCAAGCTCCGCCTCCCAGGTTTACGCCATTCTCCTGCCTCAGTCTCCCGAGTAGCTGGGACTACAGGCGCCCGCCACCTCGCCCGGCTAGTTTTTTGTATTTTTAGTAGAGACGGGGTTTCACCGTGTTAACCAGGATGGTCTCGATCTCCTGACCTCGTGATTCGCCCGTCTCGGCCTCCCAAAGTGCTGGGATTACAGGCTTGAGCCACCGCGCCCGGCCATAGTGATGTTTTAGGTTCGACAAAATACAGTAACTAGCCCATTTAGTTTTCTGAAATTATTTTGATGCTATTGCTTAAATATTTGTTTTCTGGTACACAACCATAGGATTAATAACATTGATGAAAATAATAAAAGAATAATAAGCATGTATTGAGCTCTTCCTGTGTGAAGTTCTGGACAAATCCTCATAAAGCCTTAAAAGGCAGATATTAGGCCAGTGCGGTGACTCACGCCTGTAATCCCAGCACTTTGGGAGGCCGAGGCAGGCAGATCACGAGGTCAGGAGATTGAGATCATCCTGGCTAACATGATGAAACCCCGTCTCCACTAAAAATACCAAAAATTAGCCTCTCAAAGTGTTGGGATTACAGGCGTGAGCCACATCGCCGGCCTATTTTGATTTTTATTTTTATTTTTCTTTTTGAGATGAAGTCTTGCTGTGTCACCCACGCCTGTAGTCCCAGCTACTCAGGAGGCTGAGGCAGGAAAATGGCGTCAACCCGGGAGGCGGAGCTTGCAGTGAGCCGAGATCGCGCCACAGCACTGCGGCCTGGGCGGAAAAAGGAAAAAGTGCCCATGCTGGGGACCCGTATGCGACGGGACTCTACTTTGAACTGATTTTCAGCTGGGGCGGTGAGCTAATGATATCTCCCTCCATTCTTTTTCTGCCCACTTTCTTCTTTTTTTTTTTTGAGATGGAGTCTCACTCTGTCACCCAGGCTGGAGTGCAGTGGTACTATCTGGGCTCACTGCAACCTCTGCCTCCCAGGTGCAGGTGATTCTCCTGCCTCAGTCTCCCGAGTATCTGGGATTACAGACACTTGCCATCATGCCCAGCTACATTTTTTTATCTTTTTGTAGAGACGGGCTTTCACCATTTTGGCCAGGCTGGCCTCGAAACTCCTGACCTCAAGTGATCTGCCTGCCTCAGCCTCCCAAAGTGCTAGAATTACAGGCGTGAGCCACCGCGCCCAGCCTCTGCCTTCTTTCTTACTCTGCCTCTACCCCATGATGCACCACAGTATTCAGAACCCAATTTTATTTTGTGTCTGCTCTAAAAGCTAACTTTACCAGGGGTTTAGGCCATTAAAACACATTATTTGAAGTTTGCAGAATGCATTTACATTTTATCTTATGATCATTACAGCTTCAAAAAAAAAAAAGATGGTAAAGTTGGTTTCCTTTCACATTGACCAACTTCTCTTCACATAAATACAAGCCAGTTGAATGGCATTCCAATATTACATAATTATTTGCACCCTAACTGAAATTGCAGAATAATGAAAAAGTAGATTGGGATTATTTTAAATGGAAACTGTGCCCAAAGTTTTATTACTTATCAACTTTCTCTGAATGCTATATCATGACAATTATATTTTATTATCACGAATTATGTTAACTTTATATTTTACAAAGCACCCACTACATGTGCAAGGCCTTTGCTGAACCCAGGGAAAGGAAGAATGATAAACAGAAGCTGATCTTTGCCTTTGAGTTTACTTAACATATAAATAGCAGGTATCTTCCAGATGCAAGTAACTGTACTAAACAGATTAGTGGTCAGTAAACATTCCGCAAAGCATCAGCTAATACCTATTTTAGGCTTTGAGCGCTAGAGGCTTTGTCTCAACTAGAAGTGGAACAGAGGCCATTGCCAATATGTAAATGAGTAGGCTCAACTGTGTTCCAATAAAACTTTATTTACATAAATAAGCAGCTGCCCAGATTGACCTAAATGGCTGAGACCTGCTTTCAATGGATTGTCATCCATCTGTCACAGCCCACTTTTTTTTGAGACAGAATCTTGCTCTGTCGCCCAGGCTGAAGTGCAGTGGCATGATCTTTGGCTCACAGCAACCTCTGCCTTCTGGGCTCCAGTGATTCTCCTGTCTCAGTCTCCAAGTAGCTGGGATTACAGGCGCGTGCCACCATGCCTGGATAATTTTTGGTTTTTTTTTTTTTTTTTTTTTTTTTTTTTTTTTTTGAGACGGAGTCTTGCTCTGTCACCCAGGCTGGAGTGCAGTGGCCCGATCTCGGCTCACTGCAAGCTCCGCCTCCCGGGTTCACGCCATTCTCCTGCCTCAGCCTCCGAGTAGCTGGGACTACAGGCGCCCGCCACCTCGCCCGGCTAGTGTTTTGTATTTTTTTTTAGTAGAGACGGGGTTTCACCGTGTTAGCCAGGATGGTCTCGATCTCCTGACCTCGTGATCTGCCCGTCTCGGCCTCCCAAAGTGCTGGGATTACAGGCTTGAGCCACCGCGCCCGGCCTTTTTTTTTTTTTTTTTTTTTTTTGTATTTTTTAGTAGAGACGGGGTTTCACCGTGTTAACCAGGATGGTCTCGATCTCCTGACCTCGTGATCCACCCGTCTCGGCCTCCCAAAGTGCTGGGATTACAGGCTTGAGCCACCGCGCCCGGCCAATTTTTGAATTTTTAGTAGAGATGGGTTTCATCATGTTGGCCAGGCTGGTCTTGAATTCTTGGCCTCAGGTGATCTACCCATCTTGGCCTCCCAAAGTGCTGGGGTTACACCGCGTCCAGCCACACAGCCCACTCTTAAGACCATCACTGTTATTATTATCATCATTTTATTTTATTTTAATTATTTTTTTGAGACATGGTCTTGCTCTGTCACCCAGGCTGGAGTGCTGTGGCATGATCTCGGCTCACTGCAACCTCTGCCTCCCAGGCTCAAGTGATTCTTATGCCTCAGCCTCCCCGGTAGCTGGGATTACAGGCACATGCCACCACGTCCAGCCTGGGCAACAGAGAGAGATCCTGTTGAAAGAAAGAAGAGGCCAGGTGCGGTGGCTCAAGCCTGTAATCCCAGCACTTTGGGAGGCTGAGACGGGCGGACCACAAGGTCAGAAGATCGATACCATCATGGCTAACACGGTGAAACCCCGTCTCTACTAAAAAAAAAACTAGCTGGGCGAGGTGGCGGGTGCCTGTAGTCCCAGCTACTCGGGAGGCTGAGGCAGGAGAACGGCGTGAACCTGAGAGGTGGAGCTTGCAGTGAGCCGAGATCGCACCACTGCACTCCAACCTGGGCAACAGAGCCAGACTCCATCTCAAAAAAAAAGAGAGAAAGAAAGAGAGAGAGGGAGGGAGGGAAACCACCTGAATATTTGTGTCAGCTTAAACTCAATTTCAGCTGTAATCATGGAAATCAAATTTATATAAGAAAATATCAGATTAGTTCAGCTTTCATACACACATTCACTCCAATTTTTAAATTTCATCAATTGATTTTATTTTATTTTATTTTATTTATTATTATTATTTTTTGAGACGGAGTCTCGCTCTGTCGCCCAGGCTGGAGTGCAGTGGCCGGATCTCAGCTCATTGCAAGCTCCGCCTCCTGGGTTCACGCCATTCTCCTGCCCCGGCCTCCCAAGTAGCTGGGACTACAGGCGCCTGCCACCTCGCCCGGCTAATTTTGTATTTTTTTTTTGGTAGAGACGGGGTTTCACCGTGTTAGCCAGGATGGTCTCGATCTCCTGACCTCGTGATCCGCCCTTCTCGGCCTCCCAAAGTGCTGGGATTACAGGCTTGAGCCACCACGCCCGACCTAATCTTGTATTTTTAGTAGAGACAGGGTGTCTCCATGTTGGTCAGGCTGGTCTCCAACTCCCCACCTCAGATGATCCACCCTCTTCTGTCTCCCAAAGTGCTGGGATTACAGGCATGAGCCACCACACCTGGCCCATTTTTCATAAGAATTATAAAATTGCATTGTTTCTGACATGGGTGTAATCTATGATCTGTCTTCACCAAAAACATGCAGAGGAAAATAAAATACATATTTTTCATTTTTAGTTTCTCTGCTCTTTTGGTTTTATTGTTTGAAATCTTTTTATTAGTAATAGATGCATTTGGTGTTCACTTTTTCCATGCAGTGCATTAATGCAGGTTTTTTGGTTTAAATACAAATTTAAGTGCAAAATTATAAGATGGTAGCCCGGAAAGGCCCATTTGGACAGATGTGGCTTATTAAAAATCCAAGCTGGGTGCAGTGGCTCACCCCTGTAATCCCAGAATTTTGGGAGGCTGAGGTGGGCAGATCACCTGACATCAGGAGTTCAAGACCAGCCTGACCAACATGGTGAAATCCTGACTCTACTAAAAACGCAAAAATTAGCTGGGCATGTGGTGAGCACCTGGAATCCCAGCTACTCAGGAGGCTAAGGCAGGAGAATCCCTTGAATCTGGGAGGCAGAAGTTGAAGTGAGCCAAGATCGTGCCATGGTACTTCAGCCTGGGCGGCAAGAGCAAAACTTGGTCTCAAAAAAAAAAAAAAAAAAAAAAAAGTCACAAATTTGTGGGTTTTTTTAAAAACTTAAAAATGGAGGATGAGTTTCCAGCATCCTGCTACTTGGACGGAGGAAACAGAAGAGGAACAAAGCTGAAGTGAGCTGGGCAGGCCGAGGGAACCTCTGGCTGCCTCCCATTGCTGCTGCATGCAGGTAATGCGGTTCATAGCCTGCCTTCCAGCCCTGGTGTTAGAAGACTTTCGGTTACAGTATTGTGGTGAATCATTTCCTTCCAAGGCTCAGGGTGATCTATCACACGGGCGCCTTGTCTAGATTTTAACAACAATATGAGCAGAAAAGTTCCTCATTCCAGAAATGCAAAACAAATTACATAAGAAGTGTATTCTTTAAAGGAAAAAACGAAGTCTACAAAAAGGCGTAATGAATAGGAAGAACAATTATGCGTGGGAAAACAAAGCTCTTTAAAAAAAATCATCAAAGAAATGAGGTTTTTCTTCCCTTGTCTAATTTATAACAGTGACATTCCTTTTGAAGACGGGAGCAGGGGCACAGGAGCTGGAGTATCAGCCTTAGCTGTGCCTTTTGTAATGTCACTAGGGACAGGGAGAGGAAGGAGTTGTGACAGTGTTGGAAACACTGGCCCTGGTGTATTATTGCTTGCACTACAGGAGTTTTTGGTTGCCAAATCAATACCTTGGTTGTCCTTGAAAAACCCTGCAGGTCTGTTTTTAATAGCTTGCTACACGGGTGAAATTACCCTGATTACTTAGCAAGGCCTCACCTTTGATCCACTGATCTAGTTAGAGACCTGTGAGAGAGAGAGAGAGAGCCTGTGGCCCCAGAGATATTAACAAATTAAAAGAAGAAGGAAGGGAAAACTGCAACTTACAGAAATACAGGAAGTCTGAGGTTTGTCAGTTGTTGAAACATTTGATATTGTCTTTTAAGAGTCTCTCCGTGGTCTGAGAGCTTTCTTTGGGATAACAAAACACTAACATTAAAGAGCAACGGCCGGGCACAGTGACTCACGCCTATAATCCCAGCACTTTGGGAGGCCAAGGCAGGTGGATCACAAGGTCAGGAGTTCGACACCAGCCTGACCAATATGGTGAAACCCTGTCTCTACTACAAATACAAAAATTAGCTGGGTGTGGGTGGCATGTGCCTGTAATCCCAGCTACTCAGCAGGCTGAGGCAGGAGAATCTCTTGAACCTGGGAGGCGAAGGTTGTAGTGAGTCAAGATCGTACCGCTGCACTCCAGCCTAGGCAACAGAGCAAGACTCCGTCTCAAAAAAAAAAAAAAAAAAAAAGGGCCGGGCATGGTGGTTCACGCCTGTAATCCCAGCACTTTGGGAGGCCAAGGTGGGCGGATCATGAGGTCAGGAGATGGAGACCATCCTGGCTAACACAGTGAAACCCCGTCTCTATTAAAAATACAAAAATTACCAGGGCATGGTGGCAGGCACCTGTAGTCCCAGCTACTTGGGAGGCCGAGGCAGGAGAACGGAGTGAACCCAGGAGGCAGAGCTTGCAGTGAGCCAAGATCACGCCACTACAATCCAGCCTGGGTGACAGAGCGAGACTCCATCTCAAAAAAAAAAAAAAAAAAAGAGCAACAGCAATAAAACCACAGCAAAGCCACCTGCTATTCAAACTCAAGAACAGTGGATCAATCCCAATTAAAGAATGGTGGCTGGTATTGTTTTCCACCTCACTCTCCCAAGAGATACATATGCCCAAAAACATTTCCATTTCCTGTTCATGCAACAGTAAAATGAAGGGTCATTTTCCTCCCAACTTTTGTACTCATTAGACAAGAGTGTCTTTTAAGCATTTATTTATTTTTAAATTAACAGACTTTATTTATTTATTTATTTTTGAGACAGAGTTTCGCTCTTGTCACCCAGGCTGGAGTGCAATGGCATGATCTTGGCTCACTGCAACCTCTGCCTCCTGGGTTCAAGCAATTTCGTACCTCAGCCTCCTGAGTAGCTGGGACTACAGACATGTGCCACTAGGCCCGGTTAATTATTTTGTATTTTTAGTAGAGACGGGATTTCACCATTTTGGCCAGTCTGGTCTCGAACTCCTGACCTCAGGTGATCTGCCCACCTCGGCGTCCCAAAGTGCTAGGATTAGAGGCGTGAGCCACCCTGCCCAACCCAGACTTTATTTATTTATTTATTTATTTTATTTTTTTTTTTTGAGACAGAGTCTCGCTCTGTCGCCCAGGCTGGAGTGCAGTGGCCGGATCTCAGCTCACAGCAAGCTCCACCTCCTGGGTTCACGCCATTCTCCTGCCTCAGCCTCCCGAGTAACTGGGACTACAGGCGCCTGCCACCTCGCCCGGCTAGTTTTTTTGTATTTTTTAGTAGAGACGGGGTTTCACCGTGTTAGCCAGGATGGTCTCGATCTCCTGACCTCGTGATCCACCCATCTCGGCCTCCCAAAGTGCTGGGATTACAGGCTTGAGCCACCGCGCCCGGCCCAGACTTTATTTTTTTAGAGGAGTTTTAGTTTACAGAAAATTGACCAGACGGTGTGGCAAGTTCTCACATGCCCTCTTCTCCAACTCCCTCCTTCCATCTGTACAATTCCCTCTATTAGTAACAGCCTGCATTAATGTGGTCCATTTGATACACTTGGTGAGCCAATAGTAATACATTATTAGCAATTAACGTCCATAGTTTACACTGGAGTTCATTCCTTGGGTTGTACAGGACTATGAGTTTTGACAAAGGCATAGTGACATGTATCTATCATGTATCACCCATTATACTATCATACAGAGTAGTTTTACTGCCCTAGAAAACCCTCCTTTTTTTTTTTTTTTTTTTTTTTTTTTTTTTTTTCTGGAGACGGAGTCTCGCTCTGTCGCCCAGGCTGGAGTGCAGTGGCCGGATCTCGGCTCACTGCAAGCTCCGTCTCCCGGGTTCACGCCATTCTCCTGCCTCAGCCTCCCGAGAAAACCCTCCTTTTATATTTCAACAAGCTGCCCTTCCAAGTTCTGTCCTTTCTTTTTTTTTTTTTTTTTTTTCAGACGGAGTCTCGCTGTGTCGCCCAGGATGGAGTGCAGTGGCCGGATCTCGGCTCACTGCAAGCTCCGCCTCCCAGGTTCACGCCATTCTCCCGCCTCAGCCTCCCAAGTAGCTGGGACTACAGGTGCCTGCCACCACGCCCGGCTAGTTTTTTGTATTTTTAGTAGAGACGGGGTTTCACCATGTTAGCCAGGATAGTCTCGATCTCCTGACCTCGTGATCCACCCGCCTCGGCCTCCCAAAGTGCTGGGATTACAGGCTTGAGCCACCGCGCCTGGCCCTGTCCTTTCAACATAACTGCTTTTTTTTTTTTTTTTTTTTGAGACGGAGTCTTGCTCTGTCGCCCAGGCTGGAGTGCACTGGCTCCATCTCCGCTCACTGCAACCTCTGCCGCCTGGGTTCAAGCAATTCTCCTGCCTCAGTCTCCCAAGTAACTGGGATTACAAGCAGGCGCCACCACATCCGGCTAATTTTTTATATTTTTAGTAGAGACGGGGTTTCACCATATTGACCTGGCTAGTCTTGAACTCCTGACGTTGTGATCCACCCATCTCAGCCTCCCAAAGTGCTGGGATTACAAGCGTGAACCAACGTGCCCGGCCCATAACTCCTCATTTTTTCCCGTTTTTCCTTCTCCAAGGTGCTTTTATTTTAGGAATAGATGAAAGTTGATTCTCTTTGTTGGCAGAGACCTATAGAAAGTCACTTTGTGGCAAAGTATGGTGGCTCATGCCCGTAATCCCAGCACTTTGGGAGGCTGAGGCAGGTGGATCACCTGAGGCCAAGAGTTTGAGACCAGCCTGGACAACATAGGGAAACCCCATCTTTACTAAAAATACAAAAACTATCAGGGTGTAGTGGTACACGCTTATAGTCCCAGCTACTCAGGAGGCTGAGGCGGGAGAATCCCTTTAACCAGGGAGGCGGGGGTTGCAGTGAGCCAAGATTGGACCACTGCACTTTAGCGTGGGCGACAGAGCAAGACTGTCTCCAAAAAATAAAGAAGGCCGGGGGCAGTGGCTCGTGCCTGCAATCCCAGTACTTTGGGAGGCCAAGGCAGGTGGATCACGAGGTCAGGAGTTCAAGACCAGCCTGACCAACATGGTGAAACCCCGTCTCTACTAAAAAATACAAAAATTAGCCGGGTGTGGTGGCAGGCGCCTGTAATCCCAGCTACTCAGGAGGCTGAGGCAGGAGAATCGCTTGAATCCGGGAGGCGGAGGTTGCAGTGAGCCGAAATCGTGCCACTGCACTCCAGCCTTGGCAACAGAGCGAGACTCCTTCTCAAAAATAAATAAATAGGCCGGGCGCGGTGGCTCAAGCCTGTAATCCCAGCACTTTGGGAGGCCGAGGCGGGCGGATCACAAGGTCAGGAGATCGAGACCACAGTGAAACCCCGTCTCTACTAAAAATACAAAAAATTAGCCAGGCGTGGTGGCGGGCGCCTGTAGTCCCAGCTACTCAGGAGGCTGAGGCAGGAGAATGGCGGGAACCCGGGAGGCGGAGCTTGCAGTGAGCCGAGATCGCGCCACTGCACTCCAGCCTGGGCAACAGCGTGAGACTCCGTCTCAAAAATAAATAAATAAATAAAATAAATAAATAAATAAATAAATAAAAGTAAATAAATAAAGAAGGAAAGAAGAAGAAAAAGTCACTTCGTTTGGCTGCAACTTGGATGTCCCTGGAAAATCTTCCAACCTGGTGGTCATATCTTCACCCATGCACAATCAGACCAAAACTTGCCTTGCTAAACACCCAAGAGAAGCCCCTTCATCTGCAAAGACAGGGCAGACAAACGAGGAACTGGAAAGGGACTGTCCAACCATTGCCTGCTCCTCCTGTCTCACCTCACCTTCTTGTATAGTTGCCTATCCTGATTGTCATAGAAAACTGCCCAAACTCAGGAATGTTTCATCTTGCCCTCCTTGTCTGGAAGGTGCACTGTCTGGTTCCCAAGTCCCCTCTGTTACTGCCTACACGTCTAGTGTTGAAGCCTGTGACTGAGCCCAAAGCCTTCTCCTAAACTGAGTGTTTATGGGGTACATTGCTAGGCTTTTGGGTAGAAAATCCAGAATGTAAATGGCAGAAAATTACTGTACCCTCTTTATTCACTCATTAAATTTAACACATATGTGAGTGTCTATGATGTCAGGCTCTGCTCAAGGGTAAGACAATTTCTGTGCCCTGGTGGAAGCTTACAGTTTCACCAAAGAAGACAAACACTAAACATGCAAATTTATAGGCAGAAAGAAAATAAAACAGGGTCATGGACACAGGATGAATGGGGAGCTGTTTGGTTAAAGGAGTCGGGGAAGGTCTTTGCAGTGCTCATATTTGGACCAAGCTATGAATAAAGTAAACCAGCAAGCCATGCAAAAGTCTATGAGTATTCCAGGCAGAGGAGACTGCAGACAAAGGCCCCAGGGCTGAATGAGCTGGCTCGGCCAGAAGAAAGGAAACGTAGTGCCATGATATTAATAGCTGATAGGCCAGGAGAAAATTGGTAAGACTGGTGCTCTGGAAACGTTGACATGGTAAGAACTTCAGATTTTATTATGAAAAAAGATGAAAGCCCACTGGAGAGGTCATCGAGGGGGATGGGGTAAGCAACATGCATGCTATGAGTTACATTTGCTCTTTCCCATCTGCATCCCTTGTCTCAGTGATGTCATCCAGGGCTATGGCCCTGCGACACTGACACACATACATGTATCTCAAACTTAGACATTTCCCAGCTCTTGCTTTCCATATCCAGCTACTTACTCGACAATTCCACTGGAACATCCAAACGGCATCTTAAACTTACTATAACCCAAACTGAGTACGTCGTCTTCCTCTATCCAACCTGCTCCTCCCACGGTCTTCTCAGTTCTAGTAAAGGAGATTCCAGCATTTATTGGCTTAGGCCAGAAACCTCGGAGTCATCCCTGACTGCTCCCTCATGTATCTAGTCTAGAACAAATCCTGTCGATTATACCTTCAACATGGATCTAGAATCCCACTAGATAAATTCCAGCTCCTCTGTCAGCTCCCTGGCTCAACCCCTCATCATCTGTCACCCAGATTATTAGAATACCTTCATTGCTAGTTTCACCGTTTTCATTCTTGCCCTCCTTTTCACTCTATCTTTCACTCTATTCTTTTTTTTTTTTTTTTTTTTTTTTTGAGACGGAGTCTCGCTCTGTCACCCAGGCTGGAGTGCGGTGGCCGGATCTCTGCTCACTGCAAGCTCCGCCTCCCAGGTTTACGCCATTCTCCTGGCTCAGCCTCCCGAGTAGCTGGGACTACAGGCGCTCGCCACCTCGCCCGGCTAGTCTTTTGTACTTTTTAGTAGAGACGGGGTTTCACCGTGTTAGCCAGGATGGTCTCGATCTCCTGACCTCGTGATCCGCCCGTCTCGGCCTCCCAAAGTGCTGGGATTACAGGCTTGAGCCACCGCGCCCGGCCTTCTATTCTTTTTTTTGAGATGGAGTCTCACTCTATGGCCCAGGCTGGAGTGGAGTGGCGCGATCTCGGCTCACTGCAACCTCTGCCTCCCGGGTTCTAGCTATTCTCCTGCCTCAGCCTCCCAAGTAGCTGGGATTACAGGCAAACGCCACCACACCTGGCTAAGTTTTGTATTTTTAGTAGAGACGGGGTTTTGCCATTTTGGCCAGGCTGATCTCGACCTCAGGTGATCCACACACATCGGCCTCCCGAAGAGCTGGGGTTATAGACGTGAGCCACCGCGCCCGGCCAGTCTATTCTTAAAATAGAGAGATCCTGTTAAAATAAGCCAGACCATATCACCTCTTGCCTCAAAACTGCCATGGCGGGCGGGTGCAGTGGTTCACAGCTGTAATCTCAGCACCTTGGGAAGCCAAGGTGAGAGGATCACCTGAGGACAGGAGTTCAATACCAGCCTGGGCAACGTAGCCAAACACTGCGTCTACAATAAATTTTATTTATTTTATTTATTTATTTATTTATTGAGATGGAGTCTTGCTCTATCACCTAGGCTGGAGTGCGGTGGTGCCATCTCCCCTCACAGCAAGCTCTGCCTCCTGGGTTCACGCCATTCTCGTGCCTCAGCCTCCCGAGTAGCTGGGACTACAGATGCCCACCACCACACCCAGCTAATTGTGGTTTTTTTTTTTTTTTTGTATTTTTAGTAGAGATGGCGTTTCACCATGTTAGCCAGGATGGCCTCGATCTCCTGACCTCGTAATCTGCCCACCTCAGCTTCCCAAAGTTTTGGGATTACAGGCATGAGCCACCGTACCTGGTCTAAGAAATTTTAAAATTAGCCAGGCATGGTGGCTCATGCCTGTAGTCCCAGCAACTTGGGAGAATGAGGTGGGAGGATTGCTTGAGCCCAGGAGGTCGAGGCTGCAGTGAGCTGTGATTGCACCACTGTGCTCCAGCCTGAATGACAGAGCAAAACCCTGTCTGTCTCACACACACACACACACACACACACACACACACACACACACACCCCTGCCATGGCTCCCATCTCCCTCAGGCTAGGAGCAAAGACTGTGTGTGATCTGGTCCATCCTTGCTTTCTGACCTCATCCACTCTGCTCCAGTCATAGTGAGCTTCATGCCTTGCCAATAACACAACAGACATCCTATTTCAGGGTCTTTGCATTTGCTGTGACATGTGCTAGAATATTCCCCCAGATAAATGCATGACTGGCTCCCTCACCTGCCTCAGGTCTCTCTTCAAATGACATCTTAGGGCAGGAAACCCAGAGAGTAGGCCGGGTGCGGTGGCTCACGCCTATAATCCCAGCACTTTGGGAGGCCGAGGAGGGCGGGTCACCTGAGGTTGGGAGATTAAGACCATCCTGGTTAACACGGTGAAACCTCATCTTTACTAAAAATATAAAAAATTAGCCAGGCGTGGTGGCACATGCCTGTAATCCCAGCTACTTGGGAGGCTGAGGCAGGAGAATAGCTTGCACCCGGGAGGTGGAAGTTAAAGTGAGCCAAGATCGCGCCATTGCACTCCAGCCTGGGCAACAAGAGTGAAACTCCGTCTCAAACAAACAAACCAGAAAATGGATATTTTAGGCTCTGTGGGTCACAGGGTCTCTTTGGCAGATACTCAACTCTGCCCTTGTCAGGCAAAAGCAACCACAGACAGTAAGTAAACCAATGAGCATAGCTGTGTTCCAATAAAACTTCATTTATGGGGCTGGGCACAGTGGCTCACGCCTGTAATCCCAGCACTTTGGGAGGCTGAGACAGGTGGATCACTTGAGGTCAGGAGTTCAAGACCAGTCTGGCCAACATGGCGAAACCCCATCTCTACTAAAACTACAAAAATTAGCTGGGCATGGTGGCGGGCGCCTGTAATCCCAGCTACTCAGGAGACTGAGGCAGGAGAATCACTTGAACCAAGAAGGCAGAGGTTGCAGTGAGCCGAGATCATGCCACCGAACTCCAATCTGGGCAACAGATCGGGACTCAGGGTCAAAAAAATAAAAAAAAAGAGAGAAACTTCATTATGGGCACTGAAATAGAATGTCACATAAGTTACTTTCAGGTGTCAGAAAACATTCTTCCTTTGACTTTTTTCAACTATTTAAAAATGTAAGACAATTCTTAGCTTGCCATTGTACGTAAACAGACAGTAGGGTGGATTTGGCCTCCGTTCATAACTAGTTGACCCCTGCTTTAGGGAGTATTTCCCTGGTTGTGGGTCTCAAAAATTACACACACACACACAATCCCTATTCGACCTATCCCTTTTCCTTTTCTTTCCTCCCTCCCTCCCTCCCTCCCTCCCTCCCTTCCTTCCTTCCTTCCTCCTTCCCTCCCTTCCTCCCTTCCTTCCTCCTCCTCCTTCTTCTTCCTCTTTTTCTTCTTCTTCTTTTTTTTTTGAGACAGGGTCTTGCTCTGTTGCCCAAGCTGGAGGACAATGGCATGATCATGGCTTACTGCAGACTCAGCCTCCTGGGCTCAGGTGATCCTTCCACCTCAGCCTTCCTAGTGGCTGGGACCACAGGCATGTGCCACCAAGCCTGGATAACTTTTTAAATTTTTTTTGTAGAGACAAGGTCTTGGTACATTGCCCAGGCTGGTCTCTAACTCCTGGCCTCAAGCAATCCTCCAGTCTCAGCCAAAGTGCTTAAATTACAGGCATGAGACACTGTACCCGGCCTTTTCTTTTCTTCCTTTTCTTTTCTTTTCTTTCTTTCTTTTTTCTTTTCTCTTCTCTTCTTTCTCTTTTCTTTTCTTTCTGTGCCTGGCCTTTCCTTTCTTTTCTTTCTTTGTCTCTCCTTCCTTCCCTTCCTTCCTTCCTTTTTCTTTCCTCTCTCCCTGTCTCACTGTCATCCAGGCTGGAGTGCAGTGGCACATTCCTAGCTCACTGCTGCCTCAAGCTCCTGGGCTCAAGGGATTCTTCTGCCTTAGCCTGCCTCTGAGGTAGCTGAGAGTACAAAACATCTGGCTAATTTGTTAATTTTTTTTTCTTTTTTCTTTTTTTAATGTGGCCAGGCTCAGTGGCTCACGCCTGTAATCCTGGCACTTTGGGAGGCCTAGGCGGGTAGATCACCTGAGGTCAGGAGTTCGAGACCAGCCTGATCAATATGATGAAATCCATGTGACATGTGCTAAACATGTGCTAGAATATTCCTGGAGATAAATGTATGACTGGCTCCCTCACCTGCTTCAGGTGTCTCTTCAAATGACATCTTAGGGCAGGAGTCAGCGAACTGTAAAAAATGACATTTTAGGGCAGGAGTCAGCGAACTGTAAAAAGAATAGGCCGGGTGTGGTGGCTCATGCCTATAATCCCAGCACTTTGGGAGGCCGAGGAGGGCGGATCACCTGAGGTCAGCACAAATCTACATTTGTGTTGTCCAAGATGGTAGAGCCAGGCCACATGTTAAAATGTGGCTTCTGTCACTGAAGAACTTAATTCTTAAATTTGTTAATGTTGACTTTTTTTCTGAGCAGGCATGGTGGCAAATGCTTGTAGTCCCAGCCACTCAGGAGGATGAAACCCAGTCTCTACTAAAAATACAAAAATTAGCCGGGCGTGGTGGCATGTGCCTGTAATCCTAGCTACTCGGGAGGCTGAGACGGGAGAATCACTTGAAGTGGGGAGGCAGAGGTTGTACTGAGTCCACATCATGCCATTGCACTCCAGCCTGGGCAACAAAAGTGAAACTCTGCCTCAAAGATTAAAAAAAAAAAATGTGGCCGGGCGCGGTGGCTCAAGCCTGTAATCCCAGCACTTTGGGCGGATCACGAGGTCAGGAGATCGAGACCATCCTGGCTAACACAGTGAAACCCCGTCTCTACTAAAAAATACAAAAAACTAGCCAGGCGAGGTGGCGGGCGCCTGTAGTCCCAGCTACTCGGGAGGCTGAGGCAGGAGAATGGCGTAGACCCGGGAGGCGGAGCTTGCAGTGAGCTGAGATCCGGCCACTGCACTCCAGCCTGGGCGACAGAGCGAGACTCCGTCTCCAAAAAAAAAAAAAATAATAAAATAAAAAAATAAAAATAAAAAATAAAATAAAATAAAAATTTTTTTTAAGAGATGGAGTCTTGCTATGTTGTCCAGGCTGGTCTCAAACTCCTGGCCTCCAGTGATTCTCCCAACTTGCTCTATCAAAGCATTAGAATTACAGGCAGCAGTCACTGCACCCAGCCCTATTCTTCTTTCTTAACAGCTTATCATCATCTGCCTTTCTCTATATTTAACTTACTATCTTGTTTATCTTTTTTTTTTTTACTGACCCCTCCCAAACCCCTAGCTGTTACCTCCCTGAAGACCAAGGTTTCTGTCTGTTTGCAGTAATGTGTCCTGACGTATCTGGCGTACAGTAGGAGCTCAACAAAGATCAGTGGCATGAATGGCACCTGTGAAGAGAAGAGCCCGGAGGGGAAGTTGGGGTGGAGCTGCAGAGAGTGCTCAGGAGGCTACTGCTGTTGTGATGGTCAACTTGATTCTTCAGCCTCGAGCCTGGTTTCCAAGGGGCAAGGCGGGGAGAGGAAGGTGCCCTTGTTGGATACACTGCGCCAGCATCATGCTTCAGGCTTCACATGTGATGGGCACAGAATACTTTCCAGCTGGGAGCAAGTTTAGCCTGGAGAGGAGATGTTTTATGGATGACAACATCATGTGGTGGGCAGAGAGGCTGTGGTTCCCAGGCCTGGGTCTGCATCAGAACAACTTGAGGGAATCTTCCAGAAAGAAATTAAGTCTCTCAGGTTGCACGCCACACTTTCCAAAATCAGAGTCAGACAGTTGAGAGATAAAATCCAGGCTCTACCCAAGACTGACCATATGAACTTGGGCACGTTACTTCATAATTCTGAGTGTTTACTGCAGAATGGAGATAGTAATTATCTCACAGAATTGTCCTGAAGATTCCATGAGCTCACGTAAATGAATCTCTCAACACAGTATTTGGCATACAATGTGCAGGAAACACCAACTACTTTTTTATTTTTCAGGAGAAAGGCATGCTCGCTGTGAAAAAAAAATAATAAAATTGAGATCAGCAAAAATAAGGTCATTCTACTTCCCCAAAATAACTGCCGATAATGTGCTGGTGTACATCCTTCTAGATTCCGTTCACTCTGTGTGCTTTCTCACACAATACTGAGAATCAGGTTGCCTGTCATCTTCAATGGTTGCCAAGAATCAACCCTGCGTCTGATCAAGCCTCCAGGTCTAACTCCTGGTTTACAGGAAGTACAGAGAATGGAGAAACAGGTTCAGTGACACTGGGGAGTTGGAAATCACCAGAGTTTAAAATGTGGGGAACTTCTGCAGACATGTGTCCATGTTTCTTTAACACATAAAAAGGAAAAATAGCATTTTGGGAGGTTGAGGCGGGAGGGTCACTTGAGTTTGAGACCAGTTCTGGCAATATAGCAAGACCTAGTATCTAATAAAAAATAAATAAAAATATGACCTGGTGCGGTGGCTCACGCCTGTAATCCCAGCACTTTGGGAGGCCGAGGCGGGTGGATCACTTGAGGTCAGGAGTTTGAGACCGGCCTGGCCAACATGGTGAAACCCCATCTCTACTAAAAATACAAAAATTAGCAGAGAGTGGTGGTGGGCATCTGTAATCTCAGCTACTTGGGAGGCTGAGGTAGGAGAATCGCTTGAACCTGGGATGAGGAGGTTGCAGTGAGCTGAGATTCCACCCCTGCACTGTCTATCTCTCTATCTAGGAAAAAGAGTCAGACGAATCCTACAGAGCAATGCTGTCCAGTTGAACTTCCTGTGATGATAGAAATCTACATTTGTACTGTCCAAGATGGTAGGGCCAGTCCACATGTTGTTAAAATGTGGCTTCTGTCACTGAAGAACTTAATTCTTAAATGTCTTAATGTTGATTTTTTTTCTGAGCAGGCGTGGTGGCAAATACTTATAGTCCCAGCTACTCAGGAGGATGAGGTGAGAGGATTGCTTGAGGCCAGCATTTCAAGGCTGTAGCGTGCCATGACTGTGCCTGTGAATAACCACTACACTACAGCCTGGCCACCATAGTGAGACCCCATCTTTACCAAAAATTTTTAAAAATTAGCTGGGCATGGTGGCACAAGCCTGTAGTTCCAGCTACTGGAGAGGCTGAGACAGGAGGATCACTTGAGCTCAGGAGTTCCAGGCTATAGTGAGCTATGATGGTGCCACTGTGCTCCAGCCTGGGAAACAGAGCAAAACCATGTCTCTGTTAACAACAGCGAAAACAAAAACCATATCAACCAAGCACAATGTATAGACATTATCTGGGTTCTATTCAAACAAATGAATTATTATTATTATTATTGTGACTACTGTTATTATTTTATTTTTTTTGAGACGGAGTTTCGCTCTTGTTGCCCAGGCTGCAGTGCAATGGCACTATCTCGGCTCACCACAACCTTCGCCTCCTGAGTTCAAGCAATTCTCCTGCCTCAGCCTCCCGAGTAGCTGGGATTACAGGCATGTGCCCCCAGGCCCACCCAACTAATTTTGTATTTTTATTTATTTTTTATTTTATTTATTTATTTTTTTTGAAACGGAGTCTTGCTCTGTCGCCCAGGCTGGAGTGCAGTGGCCGGATCTCAGCTCACTGCAAGCTCCGCCTCCCGGATTCACACCATTCTCCTGCCTCAGCCTCCCAAGTAGCTGGGACTACAGGTGCCCGTCACCTCGCTCGGCTAGTTTTTTGTATTTTTTAGTAGAGATGGGGTTTCACCATGTTAGCCAGGATGGTCTCGATCTTATGACCTCGTGATCTACCCGTCTCGGCCTCCCAAAGTGCTGGGATTACAGGCTTGAGCCACCACACCCAGCCTAATTTTGTATTTTTAATAGAGATGGGGTTTCTCCATGTTGGTCAGGCTGGTCTCAAACTCCCGACTTCAGGTGATCATCTGCCTCGGCCTCCCAAAGTGCTGGGATTACAAGCGTGAGCCACAGCACCCAGCAAATTATTATTTTTTATTTTTGTTTTATTGTTACTCATTTATTTATTTTTGGAGTCAGGTGTCATTCTGTTGCTCAAGTGGAAGTGCAATGGCATGATCACAGCTCACTGCAGCCTCAACATCCTGGGCTCAAGTGATCCCCTGACCTCAGCCTCATGAGTGGCTGGGACCACCACAGGCATGTGCCACCAGGCCTGAATAGCGTTTTAAAATTACCTGTAGAAACAGCGTCATGCTATGTTTGTTGCCCAGGCTGCTCTCAAACTCCTGGCCTCAAGCAATCCTCTTGCCTCAGCCTCTGAAAGTGCTGGGATTACAGGCATCAGCCACCATCCACAGCCTCTTTCTTTTCTCTTTCTTTTTCTTCCTTCCTTCCTTCCTTCCTTCCTTCCTTCCTTCCTTCCTTCCTTCCCTCCCTCCCTCCCTTCCTCCCTTCCTCCCTTCCTTTCTCTCTTTCTTTTTCTCTTTCTTTTTCTCTTTCTTCCTATTTTTAAAAATGACATTTTCTTCAGAATTCAATGAGGATTCTTTTTTTTCTTTCTCTCTCTTTTCTTTTCCTTCCTTCCTTTTTCTTTCTCTCCTTCCTTTTCTCCCTTCTCTCCCCTCCCCTCCCTCCTCCCTTCCTTCCTTCCTTTCTCTTTCTCTTTCTTTCTCTGTTTCTCTCTCTCTCTCTCCTTCCTTCCCTCCTTCCTTCCTTCCTTCCTCCTTCTTTCCTTCCTTCCTCCCTCCCTCCCTCCCTCCTTTTCTTTCTTTCTCTTTCTCTCTCTCTTTCTTTCCTTTGTCTCAATCTGTTACCCAGGCTGGAATGCAGTGGCACAATCCTAGCCCACTGCTGCCTTGAACACCTGGGTTCAAGGGATTCCCTCTGCCTCAGCCTCCCAAATAGCTGGGAATACAGGTGGGCACCACCATGCCTAGCTAATTTTTTTTTTTTTTTTTGAGACAAAGTCTCGCTCTTGTCGCCCAGGCTGGAGTACAATGATGCGACCTTGGCTCCCTGCGGCCTCTCCCTTCTGGGTTCAAGTGATTCTCCTGCCTCAGCCTCTTGAGTAGCTGAAATTACAAGTGCCCGCCACCACACCCGGCTAATTTTTGTATTTTTAGTAGAGATGGGGTTTCACCATGTTGGCCAGGCTGGTCTCGAACTCCTGACCTCAGGTGATCTGCCTGCCTTGGCCTCCCAAAGTGCTGAGATTACAGGTTTGAGCCACCGCTCCCGGCCTGCCCAGCTAATTTTAATTTTTATTGTTATTTATTTATTTATTTATTTATTTTGAGACGGAGTTTCGCTCCTGGTGTCCAGGCTGGAGTGCAATGGCGCGATCTTGGCTCACCACAACCTCCACCTTCTGGGTTCAAGCGATTCTCCTGCCTCAGCCTCCTGAGAAGCTGGGATTACAGGCATGCGTCACCACGCCCGGCTAATTTTTCTACTTTTAGTAGAGATGGGGTTTCTCCATGTTGGTCAGGCTGGTCTGGAACTCCTGACCTCAGGTGATCTGCCCACCTCGGCCTCCCAAAGTGCTGGGATTACAGGCGTGAGCCACCGTGCCTGGCTGCTGAGCTAATTTTTAAAAATGTTTAAATTTGTTTTCTTTGTAGAGACAGAGCCTTGCTATGTTGTCCAGGCTGGTCTTTAGCTCCTGGTCTCAAGCGATTCACCCAGCTTGCCCTACCGAAGCATTGGAATTACAGGCATGAGCCACTGCGTCCGGCCCTATCCTTCTTTCTTAACAGCTTATCATCATCTGCCTTTTCTATATTTAACTTACTATCTTGTTTATCGTTTTTTAAAATCTTCCCTCCTAAACCCCTAAGCTGTTACCTCCATGAAGACCAAGGTTTCTGTCTGTTTGCAGTAATGTGTCCTGACGTATCTGGCGTACAGTAGGAGCTCAACAAAGATCAGTGCCATGAATGGCACCTGTGAAGAGAAGAGCCCGGAGGGGAAGTTGGGGTGGAGCTGCAGAGAGTGCTTAGGAGGCTACTGCTGTTGTGATAATCAACCTGATTCTTCAGCCTCGAGCTTCGTCTCCAAGGGGCAAGGCGGGGAGAGGAAGGTGCTTTTCTTAGGTACACACCCTGCACCAGCATCAGGCTTCAGACTTCATATATGATGGATGCAGAATAACAACCAAGCACAATGTATAGACCTTGTCTAAGTTCTTAACAAATTATTGCCGGGCGCGGTGGCTCAAGCCTGTAATCCCAGCACTTTGGGAGGCTGAGACGGGCGGATCACTAGGTCAGGAGATCGAGACCATCCTGGCGAACACGGTGAAACCCCGTCTCTACTAAAAAATACAAAAAACTAGCCGGGCGAGGCGGCAGGCGCCTGTAGTCCCAGCTACTCGGGAGGCTGAGGCAGGAGAATGGCGTAAACCCGGGGGGCGGAGCTTGCAGTGAGCTGAGATCCGGCCACTGCACTCCAGCCCGGGCAACAGAGCCAGACTCCGTCTCAAAAAAAAAAAAAAAAAAAAAAACACAAATTATTATTTTTTGAGACAAGGTCTTGCTCTGTGGCCAAGGTGGGATGCGATGGCACAATCTTACAAATCTTTACGATTTGTAAAAAATAACAGGGTCTCATTATGTTTTCCGGGCTTGTCTGGAACCCACTGGGCTCAAGTGACCCTCCAGGCTCAGCCTCCCAAGGTGTTGGGATAACAGGGGTGAGCCACTGTGCCCATGCCCAGCCTTTATTATTATTATTATTATTATTTTTTTTTTTTTTTTTTTTGGAGACTGAGTCTGGCTCTGTCGCCCAGGCTGGACTGCAGTGGCCGGATCTCAGCTCACTGCAAGCTCCGCCTCCCGGGTTTACGCCATTCTCCTGCCTCAGCCTCCCGAGTAGCTGGGACCACAGGCGCCCGCCACTTCGCCCGGCTAGTTTTTTTGTATTTTTTAGTAGAGATGGGGTTTCACCGTGTTAGCCAGGATGGTCTCGATCTCCTGACCTCGTGATCCGCCCGTCTCGGCCTCCCAAAGTGCTGGGATTACAGGCTTGAGCCACCGCGCCCGGCCCAGCCTTTATTATTTTAAAAAATAGTCCTGGCTGAGCGCAGTGGCTCACGCCTGTACTCCCAGCACTTTGGGAGACCAGGGCAGGTGGATCACCGGAGGTCAGGAGTTCACGACCAGCCTGACCAACACGGTGAAACCTCATCTCTACTAAAAAACACAAAAATTAGCCAGGCGTGGTGGCGGGCACCTGTAATCCCAGCTACTCAGGAGGCTGAGACAGGAAAATTGCTTGAACCCAGGAGGCAGAGGTTGCAGTGAGCCGAGATGGTGCCACTGCACTCCAGCCTGGCGACAGAGCAAAACTCCTTCTCAATAAATAAATAAACAAAGACAGGTTCTTACTCTGTTGTCCAGACTGGAATGCAGTGGCACGATCATAGTCCACTACAGCCTCAAACTCCTGGGCTCAAGCCAGCCTCTCATTCACTTTGATCTCCCAATTTGCTGGGATTATAGGCATGAGTCACTGTATTTAGTCTAGTGGATATTAAGAATAAATGGGCCGGGCGCGGTGGCTCAAGCCTGTAATCCCAGCACTTTGGGAGGCCGAGACGGGCGGATCACAAGGTCAGGAGATCGAGACCATCCTGGCTAACACGGTGAAACCCCGTCTCTACTAAAAAATACAAAAAATTAGCCGGGCGAGGTGGCGGCGCCTGTAGTCCCAGCTACTCGGGAGGCGGAGGCAGGAGAATGGCGTGAACCCGGGAGGCGGAGCTTGCAGTGAGCCGAGATCGCGCCACTGCACTCCAGCCTGGGCGACAGAGCGAGACTCCGTCTCAAAAAAAAAAAAAAAAAAAAAAAAAAAAAATAGGAATCTAGAGATGATATGACAAAGTATACTGGAGAATATGTTTAGGTTATATGTAAATGCTACACCATTTTATATAAGGAACTTGAGCATCTGTGAATTTTGGTATCTATGGGAGGGCCTAGAACTTAATCCCCTGAAGGAGGCCTGTATTTACAGTTTTAATTCTCCTTTTACCTCGCAGTTACCAAAATACATTACCTTTGTTCTGTAACGGTAAAGAGTAAGTATTGTGAAACTAAAATCTTCATGAATATGTTTACAGTCAGACATAAAGCTTTTGGGAACATTTCAAATTATAATAGTCATGATGACAACTGGATTAGCCTGCCTAACTATCAAATCTCAGTATCTAAGAAAGCTTTTGAAAGACAAAGAAGTTGGTTCATTTCTTTTTTTTATAAATTGGTTCATTCTATATGAAAAAACATTGAACGCTTTCTTCCTTCTTTTTTCAGAGATATCTCCAAATCCTAACAAACAACCAAAACCTAGATGGTTAGTAGCACTAAAAAGATGGCCAGGTGTGGTGGTTCATGCCTGTAATCCTAGCACTTTGGGAGGCTGAGGCGGGAGGATCGCTTGAGCCTAAGAAGTCAAGGCTGCAGTGTGCCATGTTCATGCCACTGTGCAACACAGTGAGATCTTTTCTCAAAAAAAGAAAGAAAGAAAGATAATAACTAGCCTGGTGCAGTGGCTCATGCTTGTAATCCCAGCATTTTGGGAGGCCGAGGCGGGTGGATCACCTGAGGTCGGGAGTTCGAGAACAGCCTGACCAACATGGAGAAACTCCGTCTCTACTAAAGATACAAAATTAGCCGGGTGTGGTGGTGCATGCCTGTAATCCCAGTTACTTGGGAGGCTGAGGCAGGAGAATCACTTGAACCCAGGAGGCGGAGGTTGCGGTGAGCCAAGATCACTCCATTGCACTCCAGCCTGGGCAATAAGAGCGAAACTCCGTTTCAAAAAAAAAAAAAAAAAAGATAAAGTAGATACTCATGTACAATTTGCAAACCAATAAAGGAAATCTTTATCTCCTCTTGTAAGCAAACTAGAGATCAGGCAAAGGAGAGAAAAAAACAACATATTTTCCCATTGTCTATAAGCCCAGCATTGACTGACTTCTGTTTCTTTGCACACTATTCTTCCCCTGTTGCAGTTTCTCTAACCAGTGTTACTTTCTTCTTTTAGTTCTTCAAATGTTCCTGCTTCTTCCTGCCCCAGGGGCTTTGCACATCCTGTTCCCTCTGCTTAGAAAACTCTTCCTGGCCGGGTGCAGTGGCTCACGCCTGTAATCCCAGTACTTTGGGAGGCCGAGGCGGGCGGATCACCTGAGGTCAGGAGTTGGAGATCAGCCTGACCAACATGGAGAAATCTCGTCTCTACTAAAAATACAAAAAAATTAGCCAGGCATGGTGGTGCATCTGTTATCCCAGCTGCTTGGGAGGCTGAGGCAAGAGAATCACTTGAACCTGGGAGTCGGAGGTTGCAGTGAGCCGAGATTGCGCTACTACACTCCAGCCTGGGTGACAGAGTAGGATTCTGTCTCAAAAAAAAAAAAAAAAAAAAAAAAAAAAAAAGAAGAAGAAGAAAACTCTTCCTTGTTTTGCCTTCTCAGTGATCACTCCTCCCTGTACTGCCTTTTTTTTTTTTTTTGAGACAGAGTCTAGTTCTGTCGCCCAGGCTGGAGTGCAGTGGCGCGATCTCGGCTCACTGCAAGCTCCACCTCCCGGGTTCACGCCATTCTCCTGGCTCAGCCTCCCGAGTAGCTGGGACTACAGGCGCCCACCACCGCGCCCGGCTATTTTTTTGTATTTTTAGTAGAGACGGGGTTTCACTGTGATCTCGGTCTCCTGACCTCGTGATCCGCCCGCCTCGGCCTCCCAAAGTGCTGGGATTACAGGCGTGAGCCACTGCGCCCGGCTTTGTACTGCCTTTATTATTTATTTATTTATTATTAATATATGAGATGGAGTCTCATTGTATTGCCCAGGCTGGAGTGCAGTGGTACAATCTCAGCTCACTGCAGCCTCCGCCTCCCTGGTTCAAGCGATTCTCCTGCCTCAGGCTCCCAAGTAGCTGGGATTTCAGGCACATACCACCACAGCTGACTAATTTTCTATATTTAGTGGAGATGGGGTTTCGCCATGTTGTCCATGCTGGTCTCGAACTCCTGATCTCAAGTAATCCACCTGCCTTGGACTCTCAACGTACTGGGATTATAGGCATGAGCCATTACGCCCGGCCTCTGCCCTGCCCTTAGCGTAATTGATTTTTATTCTCCCTTCAGGTCTCCACTCAATGGGTCCCTCCTACCTCGAAGCCTCATCCAAACTCCCACCACCTCCATGCTCCTTACAGGTTTCCATAGCATTCACAGCCCAATCATGACTCTTAAGGGCCTGAGATATATTTGCCTTTGTGGACCCCTTCCTCCATAAAAGGATATGGAAAATTATATTTTATAACTACATTGGCCTGAAGAGGAAATATAATTCAGGCTGGATTCATTACTATATATTATATATGAATACTTTATATTACTATATATATGACTATTATTCACATTCTCTTCTGTCCTTAAAAGAAATTAAAATAAAAATATTTTTGTGGGCCCCTAAAATTATCCTGGGTCTTGGGTATTGTATTTCCTGTGCCAAGTGGAGAAGCTGACCTGCAAACGCTATGCAAGTTTTCTTTTCTCTTCTTTTATTAGAGACAGGCTGTGGCTTAGGCTGAAAGGCAGTGGCGCAACCTTGCCTCACTGCCTTCCTCATTTCCTCACTGAGCCTGACTTCTCAGGCTTAAGTGATCCTCCCACCTCAGCCTCCCGAGTAGCCAGGACTACAGGCACACCAGGCTAATTCTGTTTATTTCTGGTAGAGATGGGTTCTCACTATGTTGCCCAGGCTGGTCTGGAACTACCGGGCTCAAGTCACCCTCGCGTCTCAGCTTCCCAAAGTGCTGGGATGGCTCACGCCTGTAATCCCAGCACTTTGGGAGGCTGAGGCGGGTGGATCACTGGAGGTCAGTAGTTCAAGACTAGCCTGGCCAACATGCTGCAATCCTGTCTCTACTAAAGATACAAAAATTAGCCGGGTGTGGTGGCAGGCAACTGTAATCTCAGCTGCTCAGGAGGCTAAGGCAGGAGAATCACTTGATCCTGGGAGGTGGAGGTTGCAGATAGCTGAGATCGCGCCATTGCACTCCAGCCTGGGCAACAAGAGTGACACTCCATCTCAAAAAAACAAAACAAAAAGTACTCAGATTATAGGCATGAACCACCACACGCAGTCCAAGTTTTCTACTGAGCGTTTATTCTTATCATAGTTAATTACCTTCTAGAACGTGTGAGCCCAGGGCACCTGCCTCTGCATCTGTGGGGGCGACACTAGAGTGTGAGATCTCAGTTTCCCAGAAACATCCAAGCCAATGTGCGTTTTTAACCAAGCTTTTGATTATTATTATTTTTTTTTTTTCCGAGATGCAGTCTCGCTCTGTTGCCCAGACTAAAGTGCAGTGGCCCGATTTCGGCTCACTGCAAGCTCCACCTCCCGGGTTCACGCCATTCTCCTGCCTCAGCCTCCCGAGTAGCTGGGACTACAGGCACCCACCATCATGCCCGGCTAATTTTTTTTGTAATTTTAGTGGAGACAGGGTTTCACTGTGTTAGCCAGGATGGTCTCGATCTCCTGACCTCGTGATCCGCCCGCCTCGGCCTCCCAAAGTGCTGGGATTACAGGCGTGAGCCACCGCGCCCGGCCGCTTTTGATTATTCTAGTGCTTACAAATGGTTGAGAACCATTGTTAATGTCTGTTTACTTTGCTAAAACGTTGACTCCAGTTAGGACCATGCTTTTTGTGTACAATTCTGCATTTCTGCACCAGCACAAACACTGACACAGTAATTGGTCAATATGCTTTCAGTGAATAAGGAAAAGAAAACACACATGCCTGGTCATATTTTGTAAGGCTCCCATTTTGTTACTTATGGCTGTAAGAATATGTTTTCAAGGACGTCATGGGTGTTATGTACCAATATGCTCCAATGCCCTAAAGCGTTGCCTGGCAGAGTAGGTCTTTGATAGATTTGTGTTGCTGAATGGCTGTCCATCAGTGCTAGATTTTCTTTTCTTTCCTTTTCTTTTTTGAGAGGGAGTTTTGCTCTTATTGCCGAGGCTGTGGTGCAATGGTGCTATCTCAGCTCACCGAAACCTCTGCATCCCAGGTTCAAGCAATTCTCCCGCCTCAGCCTCCCGAGAAGCTGTGATTACAGGCATGTGCCACCATGCCTGGCTAATTTTTGTATTTTTAGTAGAGACAGGGTTTCTCCATGTTGGTCAGGCTGGTCTCGAGCTCCTGACCTCAGGTGATCTGCCCACCTCGGCCTCCCAGAGTGCTGGGATTACAGGCATGAGCCACTGTACCCAGCCTTATTTGTTTATTTTTAATAGAGATGAAAAAAAAGACCAAAAAAAAAAAGTGTAACTCCCCTCAAGGCTGGGCACCCTGGTTCATGCCTGTAATCCCAGATCTCAGGGAGGCAGAGGCAGGAGGATAGCTTGAGCCCAGGAGTTCGAGACCTGCCTGGGCAATACAGGGAGACCCCGTTCTTTACAAAAATGAAAAAAAATAAATAAAAGAAAAAAAAAAAAAGCGTAATAGAGTTGGGGTCTCGCTGTTTTGCCCAGGCTGGTCTTCAGCTCCTGGCCTCAAATGCTCCTCCCACCTTGGCCTCCCAGAATGCTGGGATTACAGATGTAAACCACCCCACTCAGCCTATATCTATTTGATTCTGAGATCTGTAATGCTAAAGATATAAGACACCCATGGACTTTGCATAGATGAGTTTTTTGGCTGCATTGGCTTACTATGCTTTCCTTTAGTGAAGGATTTCCTGACTGAAACTCCTGCTACTTGTGGTGGGGGAACACCACTTCTTAGTGCAGGGGGATTGGCATAATCTTTTGCATCATGAGGTTTGGCTTTTTCTTGTTTATTTATTTATTTATTTTGACACAGGAGCTCTCACTCTTTCGCCCAGTCTGGAGTGCAGTGGTGCGATAATAGCTCACTGCAGCCTTGACCTCTTTGGCTCAAGCAAGCCTCCTGCCCGTAGCCTCTTGTGTAGCTGGGACCACAAGTGTGCACCACCACATTCAGCTAATTTTGAATTTTTTTTTTTTTTTTAAATAGAGATGGGGTGCCATTTTGTTGCCCAGGCTGGTCTCAAACTCCTGGGCTCAAGTGATCCTCATGCCTTGACCTCCCAAAGTGCTGGGATTACAGGTATGAGTCACTTCACCTGACCTGGTTTGATCAGTATAAGTCTATTATGCTCAATAAGAATTTCAAAGTTCACTGAACTTTTTCCATACAATAAAATCATGTACACTTTCCTCTTGGGATTTACACGGAGTTCACTTTAAAATGACAGCCTTCAGTTCTTTTCATCATATACAGAATGAAATTGATACTGGTCACAGCTTTTGCCTGTGTTCTTCAGTGTTCAGAAACTGTATCATAAGGACAAGTTTTAATGAACAATATAAGTTCTGTGTACTTCAATTTCAAGTGTGTCTCAAAGATCATTTTTCTTTATCTTGTTAAAATTGCATTGCAATATTCTATATAGTGTGTACCACATTTAAAAATATGTGTGTGTGTATGTATAAAAACAGCCTTTGGGCCAGGCGTGGTGGCTCATGCCTGTAATCCTAGCATTTTGGGAGGCCAAGGTGGGTGGATCACGAGGTCAGGAGTTCAAGACCAGTCTGGTCAAGATGGTGAAACTCCGTCTCTACTGAAAATACAAAAATTAGCCGGGCACGGTGGCAGGTGCCTGTAGTCCCAGCTACTCAGGAGGTTGAGGCAGGAGAATTGCTTGAACCCAGGGGACAGAAGTTGAAGTGAGCCAAGATCGCCCCACTGCACTCCAGCCTGGGTGATAGAGTAAGACTCCATCTCAAAAAAATAAAATTTAAAAAAAAAAAAAACTTTAATTTTTTTTTTCCCCTTTTGAAGGAGGAAGAGATAAATCATAAGGACAGAACTGATATTAAAGGTTTGGTCCGAAAAAGGAAGCTTCCAGGGAATGTTATGAAGAGTCCACATGGGTCAGACTTAACTGTGCTTTCTAGTTCATCATGAATGATTATTCAGATTCAGAATGACAGCATTAAAGAACTGTGAATTCTCCATGAAATATGAGATTTTCTTCTACTTGTGATTTAGCTGATATTCAATCTTGTTTCATAAAAAATGACATTTGCCATATTAAACATGTTTAAAGATGGAAAACTATTTCTTGCATATTAAAAGAGTACAAGAAATATTTATATATACATATAAATATATAGTAAGACATATTTAAAATATGTAAAGATGAAACAAAACCTTTATTTGTAGATAGCTGAGTAACTAGAAAATATAATTGGCCAGGCATGGTGGCTCACGCCTGAAATTCCAGCACTTTGGGAGGCCGAGGTGGGTGATCACCTGAGGTCAGGAGTTTGAGACCAGCCTGACCAATATGATGAAACCCTGTCTCTACTAAAAATACAAAAATTAGCCAGGTGTGGTGGCAGGCACCTGTAATCCCAGTTACTTACGAGGCTGAGACAGGAAAATTGCTTGAACCCGGGAGGCGGAGGTTGCAGTGGGCTGAGATCATGCCATTGTACTCCATCCAGCCTGGACAACAAGAGCGAAACTCCATCTCAAAAAAAAAAAAAAAGAAAGAAAAGAAAGGAAAAAGAAAGTATAATGAAGCCAAATACATATTCTCCCAAGCGTTATGATTAAAGCTAATTTGCTGTTTGTTTTGTTGTGCTTTTTTTTTTTGTTTGTTTGTTTCTAGTTTGCTTATTCATTGCTGTTTTTAAAGATAGTAACTATGAGTCCTTCAGCTGGTGAATAAAATCCTCTAAGTTTTAACATTTTAAATTGAATTATATAAACACTGAAAATGGATTAAAATAAATCTAGTTGTTCAAAAGCATATGTTGTGTTTTCTAGCTGACCTGGCTAGGGAACCACTGCATGTTTGTGTTGTAACAACAGAGTTGGGTCATAGATTTTAAGGAAGTATAAATGGGCAAAAATAAAAGTGTTGGCCTTGATCAATGTCACACACACCTCTTTTTCAATGAATTCCAACTTTCTGTTCAGTCTCAGTCTGTAATGAGACTCTGACTTTCACCTATACTCGTGAGATTAGAAAAAAATTCTGCCTCTGGGACAGAGGTCAGAGAGCTAATCCCAGTCATGGAGACTTCACTGAAGGTTTGCAGGCTGCATGAATACCTCCGGGCAGCAAAGAAAAATAGGTCAGGGCATAGTGCTTAGCTGTGTGATCTTGGGTAGGTTAGTTAACATTTCTGTTCCTCAGCCTCTTCCTCTGTAAAATTGGGATCCTAATAGCACATATACCATAAAGCTGTAAGAAGGATTAACTGAGTTAATACATGTAAAACTCTTGGGAGAGTGCTTGGGACATGGTGAGTGTTTAAGAAAAATATCTGCCATTATTAGGCTGTGAGTTGCTGACAACTTTTCCCCCTCCCCAAAATGGCTACTGCTCTGTAAAGAAGAGATAAGAAAACTCAGCTGGAGTGGGAGGGATTTGTAACCAGTGAGGGGAGAAAATCACTTACTAAAGAACAAAGTTTTCTTTTATATATCTTGAAAATGAAAACGTTCACAAAAGACAAGTATTCTGCCTAGTAAAAATGCCAGTTAGGGAGACAAAACGCTGACTCCTCCCAGCTCGCAGCACGAGGAGGAGGAGGGCAGAGCCAAGGGGACTTTTAGCTGAGTAATAGGCAGTATCCCTCGTGAACGCCACCCTCCGTCCTTCTCCCCAGGATTGTAAACCTCCGTAACAGAATGTTCAAGGTCTCCTAGGTATTTCACAAAAATCGTTTGAGAAACACTTCCCAGGATCATCAATTTTTAACCAGTGCTTACCAGGCATATTCTAAATTAGTGAGACTTAAACCCTGCCTAAGGATTTGTCATGAAGCTCCTGTGATATTTTTTCCTACTGGTTTTAGTAATAACCACCCATTGTGTGAATTACACCATGTGAATTACACAAAAATCATAAGATTTTTTAAAAATAATTTTTTCCCTAAATGTCAGAAAACCCCACCCTATATATCATTGTTTAAAAAAAAAACTGAAAAATACACACATATACAAAGGGAAAATCACTGGTGATCATTAGAAACATCTTAGTGGATGGGAAAGGTTTTTTTTAAGTTCCTCAAATGTGTTGCAGAATTTGGGATTTTTTTGGTGCGGGGGAGGAGTATTGGGATAAAATACTACCAGAATAAATTCAAGGAGAAAAAGAGGAAGCCGTTTTACACTAATACCAGACTCTAGACCACTTCCTTCTCAAATAGGCACATCCCCTGTTGTGAAAACAGACCAGGAGCTTCAACGTAGGGAGTGGAAATAGACTTGAATATTCTTGTGAATTCTAGGAGCTAAAAGCTCAGGTTTAATGCAAAACCACAGGACATACAAGCTCACAGAGTCCAGGTATACAGAAGGTGTACAGAAGGGAACATTCAGATCTGGTTCGTAAGGGGCAAGGTCAGCACTCTTGCTAGGGGCTCTGGATTTAAGCATGGACTTTGCAATGTACTAATTTTGTGACCTTAGGAAGGTCATGGTCTCTCTGAGCCACCATTTTCTAATCTGTGAAATGGGACATTCAACTTCCCCTCTGTGCCTTGCAGTGACATTTGAAGATAATGTATCTGTAAAATCCTTTTAAGAGAACAATGCAAACATAAGGTGTTATGTTAATGAGGCACAATTCCAAGCTTTACTGTATTGTTTGGATCAAAACATTGTTTCCTTGTCTACATTATTTATCTACATGGACTTACAGTTGTTTGTGAAGATGAAATTAAGCAGCTTCCACTGATGGCCTGCCTAACCAGAAACTTCAGTGGTTTGATTTTTAGTGAATTTGCCTCAACTTATGTTTTTTAAAAAGTACCTAGAAATATTCTGTCTCACCAGGAAAGAAACAGTATGAAGCCGTCCCTAGGTTAAAACCACCTAACTCACAGTTTATTCCTGAAACAAACATTTGTTGACTGTGTTTTTGACATGGTTTACTGGCCTAAGCTCACAAACTTTCCATAAATGAATCAAGAAGTCAGTATTTCCTAGCCAAACACATTCTCATCTGTATCCCATCTCTGGCCAAATTCCGTAGGGATCTGGCTGTAAATAAGTAATGCCTCCTAGGAACACGGGCCTGCCTATCTGCCGGCCCACGCCCTTTTGCTGTTCCACTTGAAACTTGGAGGCAGGCCAGGGATATGGCCAAAAAATTACTGAGCCAGAACCAGTTAATCACAGGCCCTCCAGAGGTGGGGACCAGACCCCTGTGCTCTGCACCCTGCGGGGGCAGTGGAGGTGCTTCAGAGTTTATCCTGGTAAGGACCTAAGCCTTCGGGGCATCACAAGTCTGTTAAATTACTCCAGTCTTGAACTAATTTGGTGCAGGTTCCCTGGATTTAGGCCCCAGTGAGTAGTTGGCTTTTCTGGTTTTGGCACAGGTAAGAAAGGAGGAGGGGAAAAAAATGGTGTAAGCAAGTTTCGAAATCTTAGATCATTTCATGAATGACTCAGTGTTTCCTTCTGGAAAAGTGCAAATAATTGGCTTTCATTAATAACGTAGCTTTGAAAAAAATTCCTAAATAGTGAGCAGCCTTTTATGCTATCTGAACACTGCCATCCTCCAATCTTCAATTTTATAGCTTCCAGAGGAATTTCATTCACTTGATAACGTGTGCTTGTTGAAAACTAAACTGTCACCTACTTCCTCCTTGAAGCTTCCTGTTCTTTCTGAGAAAAGCATTGAGATTGTCTTTCTCTTTCTCTCTCTTTTGTTTTCCTATTTAAAAATATTCGGCCAGGCGCAGTGGCTCATGCCTGTAATCCTGGCACTTTTAGAGGCTGAGGCAGGCAGATCACTTGAGGTCAGGAGTTCAAGACCAGCCTGGCCCTCATGGTGAAACCCTGCCTCTAATAAAAATACAAAAATTAGCCGAGCATGGTGGTGGGTGCCTGTAGTCCCAGCTACTCCCGGAGGCAAGAGAATCACTTGAATTTGGGAGGTCCAGGTTTCAGTGAGCCACTGCTCTCCAAAAATTAAATAAGACATAATAAAATAGGCCAGGCGAGGTGGCTCACGCCTGTAATCCCAGAACTTTGGGAGGCCGAGGCGGGTGGATCACAAGATCAGCAGTTCGAGTCCAGTCTGGCCAACATGGTGAAACCCCATCTCTACTAAAAATACAAAAATTAGCTGTGTGTGGTGGTGGGCGCCTGTAATCCCAGCTACTCAGGAGGCTGAAGCAGGAGAATCGCTTGAACCCAGGAGGTGGAGGTTGTGGTGAGCCGAGATCATGCGACTGCATTCCAGTCTGGGCAACAGAGTGAGACTCCATCTCAAAAAAAAAAAAAAAAAAAAAAAAATTAATTAAAATAAAAAAATAGTAAACATATAGAGTTATTATTCTTCTTTGAAAACTAATTATATGCAGCACAAAAGGAAATAGCCTATTTCTTCATAGAATAAGAATGTTATACTGTATATTTCTTTAGTTAGAAATACATACATAAATATATTTCAGGGCCGGGCGCGGTGGCTCAAGCCTGTAATCCCAGCACTTTGGGAGGCCGAGACGGGCGGATCATGAGGTCAGGAGATCGAGACCATCTTGGCTGACACAGTGAAACCCCGTCTCTACTAAAAAATACAAAAAAACTAGCCGGGCGAGGTGGCGGGCGCCTGTAGTCCCAGCTACTCGGGAGGCTGAGGCAGGAGAATGACGTAAACCCGGGAGGCAGAGCTTGCAGTGAGCCAATATCACGCCACTGCACTCCAGCCTGGGCGGCAGAGCGAGACTCTGTCTCAAAAAAAAAAAAAAAAAAATATATATATATATATATATATATATATTTCAAATATGTTTAATTCATTTGAGCACATTTCAGTTTTAGAATTTTTTTTTTTTTAAAACCTCTGTTTCTGTCTGTCTCTCTCTTTCTCTGCACATAAACAACCGCTAAGTTTTCATACAGAAAATATCCATTCTTACAGCATTGGTATGGTTGAAGCTAGCTTCAGAGCTATAAACTCTGACGATGTCTCAAATGACTCCTTAATGGACTAAAGTGTTTCTCATGTTAAAAGTATGCAAATGGCACTTAATCAAGTGAAGGAAGACTCTGTAATTCAGTAAATAAAGCTGAGAGTGTTACTGTGGTCACCCTGAACTCATTTGCATACAAGCTTATCTTGTTTTTAAAGCAGAAGGAAAAAAAAGAGGAGGAAGAAAAAAACATCCCAACGTTCACCACACGTTCTCAAAATAAAAATCTCATAAGGCGAAACCGTTAACAAAGCAAAAACTGCTTAGTATGGATGAATCCAAAATACATTGAAATTATTTTCTAAAATGCAGACAGCAAGCATAGAACCTGCCTCAGGTCCTCTTATGGAGAAAATTGCACAATGAAACTTTTTGTCATTCATGTCTGTTGTGTTAGGTCAGGGCTGATTCTTTTTTTATTTTTATTTTTTTTCAGACAGACTCTCGCTCTGTCGCCCAGGCTGGAGGGCAGTGGCACATTCTCGGCTCACTGCAAGCTCCGCCTCCCAGGTTCACGCCATTCTCCTGCCTCAGCCTCCTGAGTAGCTGGACTACAGTCGTCCGCCACCATGCCTGGCTAAATTTTTGCATTTTTAGTAAAGACAGGGTTTCCCTGTGTTAGCCAGGATGGTCTCGATCTCCTGACCTCGTGATCCGCCTGCCTCAGCCTCCCAAAGTGCTGGGATTACAGACATGAGCCACCGTGCCGGGCCTAAAGATTGACTTTATAAGTATCTTTAGGTGTTGCCATTTTATTTGGTTAGGCCATCTAGTTCTGGGGATGTTGTCAAGGCTTTTCTGAGATTTTACTCAAGGGCAAGCAAAATAGAGCAGGTGTCCTATGATTAGTTACTGTGCCCTTCACCCCACCACTGCCCTAACCCCGAAAAAAAAGATTCTAAAATAAAAAATAAGAGAAGGGCTGGGCGCGGTGGCTCATGCCTATAATCCCAGCACTTTGGGAGGCCGAGGTGGGCGGATCACGAGGTCAGCAGATTGAGACCACCCTGGCTAATACGGTGAAACACCGCCTCTACTAAAGTACAAATAATTAGCCCGGCGTGGTGGCGGGGCCTGTAGTCCCAGCTACTCGGGAGGCTGAGGCAGGAGAATGGCGTGAACCCGGGAGGCGGAGCTTGCAGTGAGCCGAGATCAAACCACTGCACTCCAGCCTGGGCGACAGAGCGAGACTCTGTCTCAAAAAAAAAATTGACATATGTATCTTTTATGAAGTTAAAACATAATTCTGATATCAAAAGGTACACAGAGAAGTCAGTCTTTCTCCCACCCACTGTGGTTCCCCTGACTGTCGAGTCCTCTTCCCCTTGCAGGGTCATTCCTAGGACCAGAGTAAAGATTATTTATGTATTTATTTGTGAGACAGAGTTTCACTCTTGTTGCCCAGGCTGGAGTGCATTAGTGTGATCTCGGCTTACTGCAACCTCTACCTCGGAGGTTCAAGCGATTCTCCTGCCTCAGCCTCCTTAGTAGCTGGGATTACAGGCATCAGCCACCACATTCGGCTAAGTTTTTTTGGTAGTTTTAATAGAGACCCAGTTTCACGATTTGGCCAGGCTGGTCTTGAACTCCTGACCTCAAGTGATCTACCCGCCTTGGCCTCCCAAAGTGCTGGGATCACAGGCATGAGCCACCGCGCCCAGCCCGTATTTACTTATTTTTATTTGTATAAAAATGCAAAGACGGCTGGGCGCGGTGGCTCAAGCCTGTGATCCTAGCACTTTGCATGCTGAGGCGGGTGAATCACCTGAGGTCAGGAGTTCGAGACCAGCCTGACCAATATGGTGAAACTCCGTCTCTACTAAAAGTACAAAATTTAGCTGGACTTGATGGCGCACTCCTGTGGTCCCACCTACTCGGGAGGCTGAGGCAGGAGAATTGCTTGAACGCAGGAAGGAGATGTTGTAGTGAGCCAAGATTATACCACTGCACTCCAACCCGGGTGACAGAGGGAGATGTCGCCAAAAAAAAAAAAAAAAAAAAAAAAAGTGAAGATTAGCTGGGTGTGGTGGCATACTCTTTTAGTCTCAGCCATGATCCCGACATTATACTCCACCCTGGACGACAGTGCAAAGCAAGACAAAGACCCTGTCTCAAAAAAAAACAAAAAAACAAAAAAACTTTACATTATTATTATTATTAAAATTATTATCAATCATTAGAGACAGAGTCTTGCACTGTTGCCCCAGGCTGGAGTGCAGCAGCATGATCATGGCTCACTGCAGCCTCTAACTCTTGGTCTCAAGTGATCCTCCCAACTCAGTCTCCCAGGTAGCTGGGACCACAGGCACATGCCTCCACGCCCTGATAATGTTTTCTAGTTTTAGTAGAGACATGGTTCTGCCATGTTACCCAGTCTGGTCTTGAAATCCTACCCTCTAGTCATCCTTCAGCCTTGGCCTCCCAGTGTGCTGGGATTCCAGGTGTGAGCCATTATGCCTGGTCTTACATTATTCTTGACACCTAAAAGAAATGATCATTGTAAAGTATCAGATAAAGAGCAGGGGTCAATTAAGTACTATGCCATTTTAATTTTTTTATTAATACATAAGGGTTGTACATATTTTGAAGATACATATGGCCATTTTTTTCTTTTTTATCATCCAGACCAAAATGTCACAAATGGCCTTTTTTTTTTTTTTTAAGCTGCAAGAAGGCAGCAAAATTGGAACAGTGGTTATTTCTGCATGTTATGTATTGGGTTTATGGGTGCAATTTTCAAATTTTCTTTTTTTTTTTTTTTTTTTTTTTTTTGAGATGGAGTGCAGTGGTGGGATCTCGGCTCACAGCAAGCTCCGCCCCCTGGGTTCACACCATTCTCCTGCCTCAGCCTCCCAAGTAGTTGGGACTACAGGTGCCTGCCACCACGTCCAGCTAATTTTTTGTTTTTAGTAGAGACAGGGTTTCACCGTGTTAGCCAGGATGGTCTCGATTTCCTGACCTCGTGATCCACCCACCTCAGCCTCCCAAAGTGCTGGGATACAGGCGTGAGCCACCGCGCCTGGCCAATTTTCAAATTTTCTATAATGATATGTAGGGCTTTCTTTTCTTTTCTTTTCTTTTTTTTTTTTTTTTTTTTTTGCGACAGGGTGTTGCTCTGCTGCCCAAGCTGGAGTGCAGTGGCACAGTCATGGCTCATTGCAGCCTCAAAATCCTGGCCTCGAGCAATCCTCCTTCCTCAGTCTTCCAAAGAGCTGGGATTACAGATGTCAGCCACCACACCCAGCCAAGTAAGGCTTTCTAATCATAAAAATAAAAAAGTATTCTTTAAGAATTATATATTGCCGCCCGGTGTGGTGGCTGACGCCTGTAATCCCAGCATTTTGGGAGGTTGAGGCAGGCAGATCACCTGAGGTCAGGAGTTTGAGACCAGCCTGGCCAACATGGTGAAACCCCGTCTCTACTAAAACTACAAAAATTACCTGGGCTTGGTGGCAGGTACCTGTAATCCCAGCTACTCTGGAGGCTGAGGCAGGGGAATTGCTTGACTCCAGGAGGCAGAGGTTGCAGGGAGCTGAGATCACACCATTGCACTCCAGCCTGGGCAAAGGGCAAGACTCCGTCTTAAAAAAAAAAAAAAAAAAAAAAAAAAAAAAATACATTGCATGACTAGTACGAAAGAAGACTTAAAAAAAAAAAAAGAAAAACTGGGTGGGCGTGTTGGCTCACGCCTGTAATCCCAGCACTTCAGGAGGCCCAGGGCAGGCGGATCACGAGGTCAGGAGTTCAAGACCAGCCTGGCCAAGATGGTGAAACCCCATCTCCACTAAAAATAAAAAAATTATCCAGGTGTGGTAGTGGGCACCTGTAATCCCAGCTACTTGGGAAGCTGAGGCAGAAAATTGCTTGAACCCAGGAGGTGGAGGTTGCAATGAGCGGAGATTGTGCCACTGCACTCCAGCCTGGGTGACAGAGTAAGATTCCATCTCAAAAAAAAAAAAAAAAAAAAAAAAAAGAATTATACATTGCATGTCCGCTAATCTTTCCTAAGTGACCTTATAAAATGTGAGGACTCTTGTATTTGAAATATGGCAGATACGCGAACCTAATAGTAATGTTCTTCAAGTTTAGTGAAAAGTTAACCTGAATCATTCTGATTCATTTATGGTGGCTTCTACTATATGCTATTTACATTTGCTCAACACGCATGTATAGTTGAACCACAGATATCATCTGAGCACCTATCCTCACATTTGGAAGATGGTACTTTTTGTTTTGTTTGCTTTTTCTTTCTTTTTTTTTCCTTCAATTTTTTTGGTTTTTCTCTTTTTTTTTTGATGAAGATGGTCCTTTTTAACACTGTGCGGGCTGTTCTGTATGAGATCAATAAATACTAATTAAATTTGAAGATTGAAGATAGGATTAGCTTTTCAAAGGGTTGATCTTGGGACTTATAATAAGTCTGAGAATGGATTATAGATACTCCACCCTAATAATGCTATAAATACCTCTGATGGTGGTTTCTAGGCTTGATCAGCTTAATGATTCATTTTACTTGCAGTGATCTTTTTCAGTTGTGTGCCTGTGTGTGCTTTAAAAAGGACAAAAATAAGTTTGGAGAAAAAAAATTTTAATTGCTTTCAAATGTTCCAATAAATTCAAACCCGTATACTCTTGCTCAAGAATTTCCTTGCTAGGTTATTACATACTTTGCCAAATCTCTCTAGCTTTCTCCTATTTTCTTAATCTTGGGAACTATGGAAGATTTTAAGTGTTGCTGGCTGGTCAGAAAATGTAAATGTTTTCAAGCAACTTAATTAAATGTCATAAGAGAGAGTTTTTAAAAATCAGATATCCACTCATAAAAACAGCTAAAAGTTTAAGAATCAGCAAAAACCATCTTAGGTCCCCGAAGAGAAAGAGTATATACATTTTTCACATTCTTATTTAAATAACCATCTGTTATCTGCAAATGTAGTTCCTACTGAGAACATCCAATAAATGGCCGGTTTGTGACTAAGGAAATACTCCAGCTAACGATTCACTGATAGGCAAAGAAATATCAACAAGGCCAGGAGGCCTCATTGGTCGCTATCTAACAGACCTGGTAACAGCAGCAGTACCAGCTAGATGGCAAAGGAGCAGTGGTTGTGCCCAAACCATTACAAGTTTGCTAGGATTATTTCAGTCCATCTAGCAACTCACTCCAGGTGGGCAGCATTTAGGCTGGATTCTATGCAAACAGAACACAATAGGATACACTGGCAATGAGGGGTGCCCTTGTGTTCTAGATAACAGAAGCTTTGAATTCTTATGCGCTAAAATTGTAGTGTTTCTGTAATGGATCCACAATGTTTTGCTGCATACCTTGAAAACCAAGACAGACATAAAATCTTTAAAAACTTAGGAAAGGAGGCCGGGCGCGGTGGCTCAAGCCTGTAATCCCAGTACTTTGGGAGGCCGAGGCGGGTGGATCACGAAGTCAGGAGATCGAGACCATCCTGGCTAACATGGTGAAACCCCGTCTCTACTAAAAATACAAAAAACTAGCCGGGCGTGGTGGCGGGCGCCTGTAGTCCCAGCTACTCGGGAGGCTGAGGCAGGAGAATGGCGTAAACCCGGGGGGCGGAGCTTGCAGTGAGCCGAGATCGCGTCACTGCACTCCAGCCTGGGTGACACAGCGAGACTCCGTCTCAAAAAAAAAAAATAAATAAAAATAGGCCGGGCGCGGTGGCTCAAGCCTGTAATCCCAGCACTTTGGGAGGCCGAGACGGGCGGATCACGAGGTCAGGAGATCGAGACCATCCTGGCGAACACGGTGAAACCCCGTCTCTACTAAAAAATACAAAAAACTAGCCGGGCGAGGCGGCGGGCGCCTGTAGTCCCAGCTACTCGGGAGGCTGAGGCAGGAGAATGGCGTGACCCCGGGGGGCGGAGCTTGCAGTGAGCTGAGATCCGGCCACTGCACTCTAGCCCGGGCGACAGAGCCAGACTCCGTCTCAAAAAAAAAAATAAAATAAAAAATAAAAATAAAAAAATAAAAAAATAAAAATAAAAACTTAGAAAAGGAAAAAGGAAAAAAGGCTATATATATATATATTTTTTTTTTGAGTCTTGCTCTGTCACCCAGGCTGGAGTGCAAGGTGATCCTCCCGCCTCTGCCTCCCAAAGTGCTGGGATTACAGAGGTGAGCCACCGCGCGGCTACATTTCTTTAAAACCTCTGAAGTTAAAAGTAAATAACTGTTACAATGATTACATCCAATATTTACAAGTAGAACGTGTTTCCTGAGAATTTGCCCTTTCATTTCAGGTTGCAGTAGTGCTGCCACCACGTTTTCACACGTGATCAAATATATCCTATTAGAAAACCATGTAATCTTGTTTGGAAATCTTCCTCAGGCTTTGGCATCCTGTAGGAGTTCTGCCAGAGAACTTTAATGCAAATCATAAATTTAAGTCATAGGTACTAAAAAAGAAACTTCTGGTCCAGGACTTTGAATCTTTTGACTTTTAATAATCAAAAAAGCTGTATTCTCTTTCGTTTAAAAAAATAGAGACGACTGGTGGTGGTGGGGGCTGGCGGGAGGTGGGGTGGGGGGATGTGTGGCTCATGCCTGTAATCCCAGCGATTTGGGAGTTTTAGGTGGGCCGATCACTTGAGGTCAGGAGTTCGAGAACAGCCTGGCCAACATGGCGAAACCTCATGTCTACTAAAAATACAAACATTAGTCGAGCGTAGTGGTGCATACCTGTAGTCCCAGCTACTTGGGAGGCTGACACATGAGAATTGCTTGAACCTGGGACAGGGAGGTTGCAGTGAGCCGAGATCATGCCACTGCACTGCAGCCTGGGCAACAGAGTGAGATTCTGTCTTAAAAAGAAAAAAAAAAGAAAGATTAAAAATAGAGACAGGGGTCTCACTATGTTGCTCAGGCTGGTCTCAAACTCCTGGGCTCAAGTGATCCTCCCACCTTGGCCTCCCAAAGTGAAAGCTGTCCTTTCAAGGTGGTCAGGTGTTCACCTACTCTGCCTCCAGCTGTGATTTCAGTATATACGGGCATCCATAAAGTCTGGAAACAAAGAATCTACGTCATTACAAACATCCTTAATTTGTAAAAATTAGAATACATACAATAGAATAGAGTATAATAGAATAAAGTAGGATAAAACAAAACAGAGTAAAATGAAATAAATTAAATAACACTATGTCTCCAGACTTTATGAAAATCTTTTACGTGAACTTGAGGATGTACTGAGCCAGTGGAGTGGCTGGATGAAATGGGAACTCCACTGCAGGAAGTGGTGCTTCTCTGATGCTGCTAATTAAGGAATGTGGAACCCTTCTTTCTGAGTCAGCTCGGCAGTATGTAGAATTCTGTCCCACTCAGTGCTTACATGATTATTGCATGAAACTTTAGAAATAAACCAGAGTATCTTGCCACTTAACACTCAAGAGGCAAGAGGTGGTGTGTGTGTGTGTTTTTAAATGGTTCCTAATCTTTAAAATGGTTAGTTGCAGCTGGCCTTTTTATCAGTTGATCATATTTACAGCAGTCTCAGATGGCATGGTGCCGTCCCAAAAGATTTGGACCATTTAGGAGCTCACATTTTAAGGTACACAGGCTTATCATAGCATTCTGAGGATTCACTAGAATTACACGGCAAGAAAAACTTTTCTGTGGGACTGTTTACTATTCTTATTTTTAATTTATTTTTGGTAAAATAAATGCTAATTTATTTCAAAGGTAATACAAGTATATTATGAAAAATAGAGAAAAATAGAAAGTGGAAAAAGGGTCATACATATTCCATTATTGAAAAACAACCATCAAAAAATGTTTAAATGGCTCAAGCCTGTAATCCCAGCACTTTGGGAGGCCGAGACGGGCGGATCATGAGGTCAGGAGATCGAGACCATCCTGGCTAACACGGTGAAACCCCGTCCCTACTAAAAATACAAGAAAATTAGCCGGGCGAGGTGGCGGGCGCCTGTAGTCCCAGCTACTCGGGAGGCTGAGGCAGGAGAATGGCGTGAACCCGAGGGAGCGGAGCTTGCAGTGAGCCGAGATCGCGCCACTGCACTCCAGCCTGGGGCACAGAGCAAGACTCCGCGTCAAAAAAAAAAAAAAAAAAAAAAAAAAAAAAATGTTTAAATGTAACCCGTCATAAGATTAAGGGTAAAAAAAAGAAAAAAGGAAACAATTTTAATAAAAATTTTGAAATGTATGCAAAAGTAGAGAGAATAATAAAAATAGCGTAATGAGTAACCCCCCCATACCTGATGCCCAGTTCTAGTTTCAAGATGTTAACCGCATTTGGTTCAATTCTCTTCTTTTTTTATTTACTAAAGTATTATAAATTCTCATATATCATGTCATTCTTCTATATGCTTCAGTATATATCTTTATATATATGTATACATATTCTGTGATAATCCATGCCATTATCGCAGCTAACGAAATTAAGTTTTTTTGTTTTCATATAATATTCAGTCTGTACTAACATTTTTCTGATAAAATTTATTTTAGTATTTTTATGTATATTATATCCTTTTTTCTTTACTAATAGAAAAAATTAGAGTTCATTAAAAATACAACTTTGCATCTCGGTTTTTTCATTTGCTATTATAAATATTTCCCAATGGCCTATTTTTCAAAACGTTCTAATTTTAAAATGACTGTGTGTAATCGTGTGGGGATACATAACTTGGGTGACTAACCACTCCTTTATTTGTGTGCCTCCACACATGTATGGAGAGTGAACATGTATTGCTGTCCCCCTCGTAGTAAATCTTGTTACCACGAAGATCTTTGTTCCTAACACCTTTTCCTACATTAGGGCTGTTTCCTTAGGATTGATTCCAGGAGTGTTACTGCTGCATCCAAATGTATGAACATTTGTAAGGCCCTTGACTTGTCTCATTGAGTTGTTTACAAAAGGACTGTACCAATTTACACTTCCACTTACAAAGGATGAGAGAGCCTCTATTAAAATGTTTAAAGGCCGGGTTTTTCAGAGCTCTTATAAATCATTGGCTACAAGAAGCTGACTTAGGTTTGTCATATGGTCATAGTCATCTCAAAATAAATAAATATGCATTTTCTATAGCTATAAAAACATGGCATGCGCAGACTGCTAAACAACCACAAAGTAACTTTGATTAAAGGAGGAAACTGGTCTACTTGTTGAAAGTGTGGTAATGAGATAGTTTCCACCCAGCCGGGAAGCGCGGCCCGGAGGGGGAGGGGAGCCTGCATTTCTTCATGCCTCTACCCATCCTGAAGAAGGTAGAAAGGAACAGGTCAGCGTTCTCTTCGTTTACTTTGTAATTTTTTTTAAAGCTGAATATTTCATTTGTTTCCATATGCCTGAGTTGATGATGCCAAAATACGGTTGAAAACTAGCAGAAAAGTTCTCGTGGCAGGGGTTTCCTGTAAACAAACCCCATACTACTGGGTAAGAGAGGATTAGAGCAGAGCCATTTTAGCTGCAACTCCAAATTCTATTTTGTTTCCTTGGGGACATGCTGTTTTTATTTGTGGGCTTCAAATAAAACTGCTGCAGAAACTTTATTTCTGTTCAGAGCATTCTTATTTTCTTTAAGGAATATATCCTATCAGTTACAAATCTTTGTAGAAAATTCAGCTGTATTGCTTTGGAGAAGTTTATGTGTCAGTTTTGTGTTTTTTTTTTGAGTCAAGAAAAAAGGAAAAACTCACTACTGTTATGTTTATATGAGGGCAAAAAAAAAAAAAAAAAAAAAAAGAGAAGGAAGTTGATAATACTTAGCATGACGGTCTTTAAAATCCAGCATCTGAATTTTTAATTCCTCCCTCCCCTCCTTTTTTAAGAAACAGTACAGGAAAGATGGTCTTATTACCCTTGTTCGCATTTCACTGTTTTCACCCCACTCAACCAGGACGAAGTCTTTCCTCAAAGCAAGTGGGAACAAAACATAATCTCTTAAAATATTTTTAAGAGAACATGCTGACTTGGTCTTTGTTAAAAAAAAAAAAAAAAATCAACAAAATGTGCTAACCACATTAAAAAAAAAGTTGTTCAAGGAGTCAAAGGGATTAGCCCTCATTGAAGGGCTGTTTGAGAACAGGCAGCCTTCCGGGGCGAATCCTGGCTAACGTCATTTTGGCGGACGTTTATTGCGTGATCGCCATGTGCCAGGCACCGTTTTAAGGCTTCATGGTGATGAGGGCATTTAACCCTCGGGACCACCCATTCTGCAGGTGAGGCTGGGAAGCAGGTGAGGCCAAGGCCCTGGTCTCCCAGCGGCTGAGGGCGGCGCAGGATTTGAGTCCCGGCGGTCTCTGGAGACTGGGTTCTGAGAAAACCCGCTGTGTGAGTGCTGGGGGACCGCATTAAGCCCTCCGCTAGAAGCGGTGAAGACGCTTTGGGCCAACTCAGTTCCGAGCGCCAGTGTAGACGCGTGGCTTCAGGTTGTCCAGTAAGCCGGTCAGGGGTGTGGCTCTGATCCTAATCTCATCTCCGGTCTTCCCCAGTCTCAGGGCCCTGTGGGAGGGTGTCGTTGAGGAGGACACACCTACCTGGAGCTCGTCGGTTTCACCTCCGTCTCTGCGGTGGGGTCGTCCACACCTTCCCTCTGTTTCCTCCTAGGCCTGGCTCGACCTCCGCTTTGGAGAAGGTGCCCCAGGAACACTGAAGGGCAGGTCGTCTCCCACCTTCTATGAGGATTGCCCAACTCAAGGTATACCCTTCAAAGAATTCCACTTGCTTTGTCTACACTGGGCGATCTAGCTGATGATTGAGCGACTCAAGTTCTGGAGGAGACGGATCCGGGTTCAGACTTGATCTCTCCCTTCCCTACTCTGAACACCCTCTGGTATAAGAGCCCTGGCAGGTCCCTGCGCGGGTGAAGGACGCGTCTGTGGGTGTCCGCCCTGGTGTTCAGAGCGGGCATGTTCTGCGGCCGCGGGCGATGGTCGTGATCATAATAGCGTGACTTAATTGAGCGCTGTGTGCCACCCCCCACTTTCCCCACCCTGCGCCCGTTACCACGAGTGAGGGCTTGCTTATTCCTCCCAAATTCACTTGTCAGCGAGTACTATTTTTTAAATTTTATTTTTATATTTTAATTAATTATTTAATGCATTTATTGAGACGGAGTCTTGCTCTGTCGCCCAGGCTGGAGTGCAGTGGCGCCATCTCAGCTCACTGCAACCTCCACTTCCCGGGTTCACGCCATTCTCCTACCTCGGCCTCCTGAGTAGCTGGGATTACAGGCGCAGGCCACGGGCCAGGCTGTATTTTTAGTAGAGACGGGGTTTCTCCTGACCTCAGGTGATCCACCCCGTCAGCCTTGGCCTTCCAAAGTGCTGGGATTACAGGCGTGAGCCATTGCACCCGGCTATTTATTTTATTTTATTTTTTTAAGATGGAGTCTCAAATACAAAAAAATAATTTTTGTATTTTTATTAGAGACAAGGTTTCACCATGTTGGCTAGGCTGGTCTCAAACTCCTGACCTCAAGTGATCCACCCACCTTGGCCTCCCAAAGTGCTGGGATTACAGGCGTGAGCCACCGCGCCTGGCCTATCTATGTATCTATCTATTTTTTGAGACAGAGAATCGCTCTGTTGCCCAGGCTGGAGTTCAGTGGTGCGATCTAAGTTCACTGCAACCTTTGCCTCCCGGGTTCAAGCAAGCGATTGTCCTGCCTCAGCCTCCTGAGTAGCTGGGACTATAGGTGCGTGCCACCACACCCGGCTAATTTTTTGTATTTTTAGTAGAGACAAGGTTTCACCTTGTTATCCAGGATGGTCTCGATTTGACGTCGTGATCCGCCCACGTCGGCCTCCCAAAGTGCTGGGATTACAGGTGTGAGCCACCGCACCCGGCCTATTAGTTTTTATTTTTATTTTTTAAATAAATTGAGATGGGGTCTCACTATGTTGCCAGGGCTGATCTTGAACTCCTGGACTCAAGCAATCCTCCCGCCTCGGGCTCCCAAAGTGCTAGGATTACAGGCTTCAGCCACCATGCCTGGCTAAATTTTGTATTTTTTGTAGAGATGGCGAAGGGGGGGGGGTCTCGCTATGCTGCCCAGGTTGGTCTTGAACTCCTGAGCTCAAGTTACCTGCCCACCTCAGCCTCCCAAAGTGCTGGAATTACAAACGGGACCCACTGCGCCCGGCCATTAGGGTGTGCTATTATCCCCATCTGTAAAGTGGGGAAAATGGAGTCAAAGAGAGTTCAGAGGAAGCCCCAAAGCGGCACATCTGGGGAATCGAGTTTTGGTTTGAACCCAGAGAGCCATTTTCAAGAGCTCAGCCCTGACCTGCTGCGGGGTCACCGCTCCTAGGTGCTACTTTCTACTCTGGGAGACTTGAATTCCGACTCTGCGGGGGGATCTCGAAATGGGGTATGGTGTGCTTGCCCCAGAGTTAATGCCCAATCAGTGATCGTTATTATTATTGTTTTCCTAAGGCCAAGGTCAACCACTTAGGACAGAAAAGAATGGTATGAGTCAGCATGGCTTTTGGCGCTGGATCTGGGCTGGAACCCCACTTTCTTCTAGTTGTAGATCTTCAAGTAAGAGAATTAAGTCAGAAAGTTAACCTCAGGCCCCAGTTTCCTCATCTGCAAATGGATTTAAGCATGAAAGTTATCAGGAGAACTAAGTAACACCATAATATAAATCAGCTTTGGAGCTGAGAGTGGCACATAGCGGGGCTGCAGTAAATCGTTTTGTTTTTTCCCTTTTATTATTATTACTGTTTTGAGGCAGAGTCTCTGTTGCCCAGGCTGGAGTGAAGTGGCTCAATCTCTGCTTACTGCAACTTCCGCCTCTGGGTTTCAAGCGATTCTCCTGCCTCAGTCTCCCAAGTAACTGGGATTACAGACATGTACCACCATGCCCGGCTAATTTTTGTATTTTTTAGTAGAGACAGGGTTTCACCATGTTGGCCAGGCTAGTCTGGAATTCCTGACCTCATGTGATCCTCCTGCCTTGGCCTCCCAAAGTGCTGGCCTCCCACCGAGCCTGGTCTGTTTTTCCCCTTCTTATCCCTCCTCTTCTCCTCCCCATTCTTCCTATTTATTTATTTTATTTTTTGAGAGTATCGGCCAGGCTGGAGTGCAGTGGCCCAAACACTGCTCACTGCAGCCTCGACCTCTTGGGCTCAAATTATCTTCCTGTCTCAGCCTCCCGAGTAGCTGGGATTATAGGCACGTGCCACCAAGCCCGGCTAATTTTTATTTTTATTTTTATTTTATTTAAGACAGAGTTTCACTCGTTTTGCCCAGGCTGGAGTGCAGTGGCGTGATCTCGGCTCACTGCAACCTCTGCCTTTCGGGTTCAAGTGATTCTCCTGCCTCAGACTCCTGAGTAGCTGGGATTACAGGCGCCTGCCACCACTCCTGGCTAATATTGTAATAATTTTTGTATTTTGTAGAGACAGGGTTTCACCATGTTGTCCAGGCTGGTCTTGAACTCCTGGACTCAAGCAATCCGCCGGCCTCGGCCTCCCAAAGTGCTGGGATTACAAGCATGAACCAGCCACTGCGCTCAGCCCTCTTCTTACTATTATTATTATTATTACTGTTATGGTTGTAAAAGTACCTGAAATAGATACATTTAAATATCTGAGTGATTTCGGCAAAGGAGAGAGACCCTTCGTTACTATTTTAGGAGTGCTCTTGACTGTGTCAACCCGTTTAATACGCCACTTACTAACTGAGCCAGGTCATTTTGCTCAAATTATTCAGAGCTCTCAGGCCCATTCAGAATGAAATCCAAAATCTTTATCATGGCCAGAAAGATCCGTGCAATCAAAATGCACCATCCCCATCCTAATTTCCTGGCTTGTCTCTACACCAACCACAATGCCATGCTGGCCTCCTTGCTGTTCTTTGAAACACTGGGCGCACTTTGCTTCAAGGACTTCGCTTGCCTGTCCCTGAGCCTGGAATGCTCTTCCCCTAGAACCTCTGTGGCTCCCACTGTCACCCCCTTCAGATCTTTATTTAGATATGTCTATGATGAAGCCTTTCAGGGCCAATCTATTTAACATTTCCCTCACCATCCCTCCACTCTGTAGCCCCTTTGCCCCTTGTATTTCTCTCCATAGTACTTATTATAATATCTAACAGACTATAATATCAAATGTTAACTCCATGAGGATAGGCATTTTGATCTGTTTGGTTTCCTGTGGCATCTCCAGCACCTAGAACAATGCCTGGTACGTGGTGGGTGTTTACTATGTACGTGTCACATGAGAGAATTAAAAAAACGAGTGTATTAAAGAATCCAGGAGCCGGGCAAGGTGTGTCATGCTTGTAATCCTAGCACTTTGGGAGGCTGAGGCGGGTGGATAGGCTGAGGTCAGCTTGGCCAACATAGTGAAACCCTGTCTCTACTAAAAATACAAAAAATCAGCTGGGTGTGGTGGCAGGCGCCTGTAATCCTAGCTACTAGGGAGGCTGAGGCAGGAGAATCACTTGAACCCGGGAGGCAGACGTTGCAGTGAGCTGAGATCACACCATTGCACTCCAGCCTGGGCAACAAGAGCGAAACACCATCTCAAAAAAAAAAAAAAAAAAAAAAAAAAAATCCAGGGAGGCCAGGAGCAGTGGCTCACACCTGTAATCAATCCCAGCACTTTGGGAGGCCAAGGCGGGCAGATCACTTGAGGTCAGGAGTTGGAGACCAACATGGTGAAACCCCGTCTCTACTAAACATTTAAAAATCAGCCAGGTGTGGTGCATGCTTGTAATCCCAGCTACTCAGGAGGCTCAGGCAGGAGAATCGCTTGAACCCCAAAGGTTTCAGTGAGCTGAGATCGCGCCACTGCACTCCAGCCTGGGCGACAGAGTGAGACTTTGTCTCAAAAAAAAAAAAAAAAGAAAATCCAAGGAGCACAGAACAGCTAAGTATTGGGACAGCTAAATATTGATTGGAGCACTTACTGTGTGTTGACCATTCCACAACATGGAGGAAACCGGTCTTCCCTTGGAAAAGCCTCCACCCTATACAGGTGGTAAGAGAAACAATATACCCAGGGCTAGGCATCATGCAGACAGTGTCATAAAGGAGGCATTGAACAAAGGAGAGAGTAACTGAAGGAGGTGGCATTTGGAGTGACCTTGAGGCTGATTAGGGTGGTTACAGGTTGATGTTTATATATATGGCATATATGTTGGGGGATTGGGTGGCAGGGGAGGGGTGTAGGCTGTTGGAATAGAGCAAAGAGAGGAGTAAGTATAGAATGGTTTATCAAATGTTTATCCAAAAGCAGGATATGGAACTAGTAAACATTTTATTCCTAAGTTTTTGTGCTGCACAGTAATTAACACAGTGGGGTTTTTTTTTTTTTTTTTTTGACAGGGAGTCTCTCTCTGTTGCCCAGTGGCGTGATCTCAGCTCACTGCAACCTCCACCTGCCGGGTTCAAGTGATTATCATGCCTCAGCCTCCCAAGTAGCTGGGATTACAGGCGTACGCCACTACGCCCAGCTAATTTTTGTATTTTTATTAGAGACGGGGTTTCACCATGTTGGCCAGGCTGGTCTCAAACATCTGACCTCAGGTGATCAGACCACCGCCGCCTCCCAAAGTGCTGAGATTACAGGCGTGAGTCACTGCACCCGGCCTGTTGTCTATATTATATATACATATTTTTCTGAGACGGAGTCTTGCTCTGTCACCCAGGCTGGAGTGCAGTGGCACGATCTTGGCTCACCGCAACCTCTGCCTCCCGGGTTCAAGCGATTCTGCTGCCTCAGTCCCCTCAGTAGCTGGGATTACAGGTGCCTGCCACCGCACCCAGCTAATTTTTTTTTGTATTTTTAGAGGAGACGGGATTCACCATGTTGGCCATGGCTGGTCTTGAACTCCTGACCTCATGATCCGCCCACCTTGGCTTCCCAAAGTGCTGGGATTACCGGTGTGAGCCACCGCACCCGGCCTGTTGTCTATATTCTAAAATTTGGATATGGTATGTTTTATGTGGCCATTTTCTTTTGATGAACATGTAGGTTGTTTCTAGCCTTTCACTATTGTAAACGGTGCTGCATCCTTGTGTATGCTTTCTGCATGAGTGATAATTCTCTAGGATACTGTAATTATATGCTTGTCTATTTTTTTGTGCTTTAATTTATTTAATGTCTATGTTTTCTGTTAAAATATAAGCTCCATGAGGGAAGGAATCCAATTTGTTTTGTGCCACACTCTTGAATTACTATCTAGCTAAGTGCTTGGGAGAAAGGAGTGGTCAATAAATATATATTGAGTGAATCAGGCTGAAAGATTGGCTGGGACCGTGGTGTGGTTCTTGTATCCCAAGAGAGGGAGCTTGACTTATTTTGGAAAAGTAAAATTTTTTTTTGGAGAATTTCACACCAAGCAGTAGCAGGATGGTTATTAGTGGAATTTAGGAAAAAGTATTCTGGACTAGAAAGAAGGCAGGTACAGGAGAAGCGATTATGAGATTATTACACAGGCCAGAAGGAAACAAAGAAACATGGGTGGTGAGAATAGAAAGGAAACGGTACATTTCAGAGAGATTAGAAGGATAGGATTTGTGAGATTTACTAACTAGCTATGAGGTGTGAAATAAAGAAGGCATAGAAGGAAAGTTGATATCTAGCATAGAACATTTTAATTTTACAAACATTTATTCTCTCCCAGCTCCATGGAAAAGGCACTCACTAATTGCTGTTGGTATATTAATTTGTATTACCTTTTCTTCCCCGCTTTCTTTTCTTTTTTTTTTTTTTTGAGACAGGGTCTGTGGCCCACGCTGGAGTACAGTGATGCCATCTCGGCTCACTGTAGTCGTGACCTCCCCGGGATCAAGAGATCCTTCCACCTCAGCCTCCTGAGTAGCTGGGACCACGGGTGCCAGCCACCATGCCCAGCTAATTTTTCATAGAGACAGGGTTTCGCCACATTGCCCAGGCTGATCTTGAACTCTCGGGTTCAGGTGAACGCCTTGGCCTCCCAAAGTGCTGGGATTATAGGCATGAGTCACGGTGCCCGGCTTCCTTTTCAAAAGAGATTTCAGCTGGGCATGGTGGCTCACGCATGTAATCCCTGTGCTTTGGGAGGCCGAGGCAGGCGGATCACCTGAGGTTAGGAGTTCCAGACCAGCCTGGCCAACCTAGCGAAACCCTGTTTCTACTGAAAATACAAACAGATTAGCCGGACATGTTGGCGGGCGCCGTAATCCCAGCTACTCAGGAGGCTGAGGCAGGAGAATTGCTTGAACCCAGGAGATGGAGGCTGCAGTGAGCCAAGATTGCGCCATTGCACTCCAGCCTAGGCAGTCAGAGCGAAACTCCGTCTCAAAAAAAAAAAAAAAAAAAAAAGATTTATAGTCTGTTAGAGTCTGGTGAGGAAGAGGGTCCTGTACACAGGTATACCAAGAACTCAAGGGAGTGACACAGGTGGGAGGAAACTAGCCCTCAGGCAACCAAGTTAAACACTGTATTGCTGTTCCAGAATGTGGGGAGGGGAGGACAGTGGGTGAGGACATTTCAACCTTGCCCCAGAGCCACACATGACTGACTGGTAAACATCCTGGAAATAGGGGGTCGAGAAATATGCATCAGTGTCAATTTTTAGAATTGAGGAAATTTAGGTTGGTGTTAAAGGGGGAGTCTGACTTTGGGTTCAGTTGGTGCATTGGCTTTACTGTAGTCGGGAAAGTGGGGAAGCAAATTATTAGCTGTGTGACCTCAGGCAGGTTACTTAATGATCCTGAGCCTTAGTTTTCACTTTTCTCTCTCTTTTTTTTTTTTTTTTTTTGAGATAGGGTGTCACTCTCTCGCCCAGGCTGGAGTGCAGTGGCGTGATATCAGCTCACTGCACCTCCACCTCCCTTTGTATTTTTTTAGTAGAGACAGGGTTTCACCACGTTGGTCAGGCTGGTCTGAACTGCTGACCTCATGATCCACCTGCCTTAGCCTCCCAAAGTGCTGGGATTACAGGCGTGAGCCACAGCACCCAGCAGGACTCCAACTTCTTAGAGTTTGTCATGTCCTCTTTGTTAAACCAGGATGGGGTCTTTAGGAGATACTAGTATCTCTTGGGAAAGAAAGACTTAGTTGACGTTCGATGGTTCCTTTGGTTTTATTTCCGTTTCATTTAGTGACTTCCCAGTGCTCTTGGAATAAAACCCAGAGTCTTAGCATGGTCCACCAGATCTTGCCAGCCATGTTCTCAGGACTTTTGTTTTGTTGTTGTTTTTTGAGACAGGATCTTACTCTGTTGCCCAGGCTAAAGTACAGTGGCACAATCTTGGCTTATTGCAGCCTCTGTCTCGCTAGCTCAAGTGATCCTCCTGCCTCATTCTCCTGAGTAGCTGGGAGTATAGGCACACAACGGCTAATTTTTTATTTTTTTGTAGATATGGGGGTCTCGCTATGTTGCCCAGGCTGGTCTCAAACACCTGGACTCAAGCACTATTCCCACCTCACACTTCCAAAGTGCTGGAATTACGAATTACAGACGTGAGCCATCTCACAAGCCATCTCGCCCAGCCGGGGACTTTGTTTTTATTCTAAGACGCATGAGGGCTGTGTTATCGGGAATTTTGTTTTTATTCTAAGACGCATGAGGGCATGACATAACCAGACGACGGCTTTTGAAAAGGTCAGTTGTGGCCACTTAGAATGGGACTGCCTACATTTCTGCCCTGTAAACACAGGGACCTTGCATGCAGAGACAAATCAGCAGCTGGAAATGTGTTTTGGGAGTTGAGGGGAGAGTTCCAGGTGGGAAATATGTACATTTAGGAGCTTTCCAAATATTGATGGCATGTTGAACCTTCGGACTGGATAAAATCACATGAATAAGAAAGTGTTGCTAGCATTGGGCATGTCAGCACCTGGAAGTCAAGGAGAAGAGTCTAAAAAAGGAGCCACGGGGTCTGGGAGGGAGCAGCCAGAGAGGACTAATGGAGATCAGGAGAGCATGGGGATCCAACTGCAAGGCAGGAAAGAGCTCTATCAAGTGTTGCAGATGTGGCAAATACCAGGGAACAGTGAACTGGTCACTGATATCCTGCTGCAACGAGAGTCAAATCTCCGGTCTTCACATGGGCCTGCCTTGATTTCTTGCTCCTCTGTCCCTACCCTGTCTTCATTCCATGGCCCCCAGACACACTGGCTGCCCGCCAGTTCTTTCTCCAAGCTTGGCTCTCTTCCTCTCTGGTCCTTCTCCCCTTCTGTTCCCTCTGAATGAATGGAACCCTCTCCATCCTGGTATGATTTGCCACCTGACTTTCCTGGAGGGTCTCTGCTCCTCAGGGAGCCTCAATTTAAAACAGCAGGCTTTTCCCCTCTCCTATGACCCAGTCCCAGTAGGTTGCAAATATAACTACCGGTGTGTTGTCTGTTTCCCTCCAGAAGATAAGCCCCAACAGGACAAGGAATTCATTTGTTTTGCTTACTGCTCTATCTCCCATGCCTAGAACAGTGCCGGGGCCCCCAAAACTCTGGGCTCACAAGCTCTGTAGTGCGTCTCATTTCATTCTCCAGAGTCTTGAAGAAATGTGACTACTACTTATATAAGTAACACAAACAATTATTTTAATTGTCTTCTTCATCATCTTCATCATTTCCCTTTTATAGATAAGGAAACTGAAACCCAAGAGAGATTAAATAATATTCTAGGCCTATGCAGCTCTCCAGAGGTAGAATTTGAGTATCTGAGCCCAAGTTATTGGAGAGAAAATGTTCATAACCAGGACACTATGTCAGAGCCTCCCCCTCTCCTCCCCCTCCCAGAGAACCAGGGAGTTTAAACCACTCTCAGAAAGAACAGAAGCCAAGTTCTTGAAGAGAATGAGAAAAGGGGTGCTAGGCTAGGGGAACCCCAGGGCTGAAGGCTCTAGGTCAGAGAGAAGGCTGGAGTTCAGATGCCTAAGTGAAGGGCTTGCCAGGACTTGAGGCTGGAGTTAGGCAGGGGCCAGATCTGCAGGGCTGGTGGGGCAAGCTATGGAGTTTTTCTTCCCTCAAGGCAATAGGAAGCCATTAAGGGGTAGTGAACTTATTTGATATGCATGGTAAAAGACTTGGGTCTTTCTGGGTAAAAATCTTGGATTATAGGTAGAGAAAGCATTAAGGGAAACCTAGAAAGGAAGAAATTTGGAGAAACCTGTACATACAGTACTGTCTGTGTCTGGAGGAGAACATGTGGTGGCACTGACACCCTTTTTCCCCTTGCATTTGGGCCCCCATGCTCTCCTGAGGTCCCTCAGACCTTACTGCCTGCTCCTTCTCAGTCCCCTTTGCTCTCTTTCTCTTCTCCTTGACTTCCGGGCGCCGAACCACCCTAGGGCCCAATACTAGCACCTCTTTTGGGCAATTTTATCCAGTCTGATGACTCAACATGCCATCAGTATTTGGAAAGCTCCTAAATGTGCATGATTCTCACCGGGAACTTGCCCTTCCCAACGCATTTCCAACAGCAGACTCCATGTTCACGTGCATGGCACCTGCCAGTGGCACCTTGGTGTAGGCTTTTGTTACAGATAAAGGTAAATGGACACAATTGAGACATATGAGGGTTTGCTGACAGATGCAAGGTCTGTGTACGGTGGAGTAGGGTGGAGATTAAATATCCTGATTAGATTTTAAGATTTTGGCTGGAGATTATAATGATGATTGAATTTCAATTAATGTTAGTTACCTTCTTCTTCCCCTCCATCCCTCATTCCAAAGCTACCCGTTTGGAATATCTGATGAAGGCAGAAAACTTTAAAGAGGTGTTCCCAGTGTTGTGTTTTGTGTGCCATTTTTAAGGGAGTTTACATTAACATTTTGAGTGAAGGTAATTTCAGAAAACGATCCAGAATATTAGGAGTCATGAGTTGTGTTTGCAGTGGGGGAGGGCACTCATCAAACGCACCAATGGGACAAATCCAGTTAAAAAATGCTGTCAACCTTATCAAGATTGACTAATCCAATCAAGTTGGGAGGGTACTAAAACCTTTATTTAAATTGAGCCTTATTCTTGACCCCTCCCTTTTTGGTGTGCTTATAAAAACCAGCAATCACATCTCTTCCAGTATTGTTTAGAGCCAGGTAGAGTGAAGTCCTGTCCTAGAGAGTTATCAGGTTCCAGACCCTGCCTTCTCTTCTGAAAGGTAAGTTCTGCTATATATATATACACATATATATATATGTTTTTTAATTGTATATTATTGTGATACTTTACAGAGGAGTGAGTTGCATGGGATCAAGAAACTTAATAGAAAAGAGAGCAATGTGTTGCTCCTTCGAGCTGTTTGTTATTCCTACTTACTTCAGTGCATTCAGTCTTGTTCAAAGGGCTGTCCTTGTTTCCTTCTCAAATGTCCTTTGTAGTTTGCAGATGCTGGCAGGTTTGCCTAACTTTTTCATGTTCTTTTCCTGCTAACTCCTCGCTGCAGTTTTTCAGGTTTTCCTGCTCTGAACACTGAATTCTTTTACGTCCCGTATCTATGTTGGCTCTGTTTCAGCTCCAGGGATTTACACACAGTTTCCAAATAGTTTTTCTATAATAATTCCACAGTAAAATAAAGACTTGTGAAATTAGATCATACCTCATTCTGTTCTTCTAATTAAGGCTGAGTCTCAACAGATGATTCCAGTAAGTGTTAAATACAGCAAATCAGAAGTTTTGGTTTTTTTCTTCTTCTTTTTTTTTTTTTGTTATGTTACTAGCTCTGAGCATGAGCATGCTGGGACTGGCAGGATCTGGATAGAAAATCAGATGTTGACTAAACGAAGAGGCCTTATATCACCAGAATTAAATCAGAGATAATGGTGTGATTTTATAAGCGCATACTAGGAAATACATCTTAAGGAGGGCCTGTCTGTTTGGATAATTGTGAAAAATGAAGTGTAGCTCATGTTTGCTGCATTAAAACAAGGTGAAGTGGAGCTTTTCTGCCCTTTCTCCAAGTAACATATGCAGAGCTTTTCTTTGGGTTCCATTCTTTGTTTTTGTTGCTGGCATCTAGTAGCACCTGACTCCTTTAGAGATGGCCTAGGCAGGGAGTGATGGCGAAGCTGGATTTCTTGTGGGTGGAGCTAAGCGTAGGAAGACCAACGTTCGATTTTCAATTTTCACTTCGTGCAATATGAGTTCCTGGATTTTATTACAAAACCAAATGTTTCCAGTGTTCTCCTGTTACTTTTGGAGTTTCCATATTTTAATTGTTTGAACTATACATGCTTTCCAAATAAATGTGAAGTATGAGTCTCACATTCTAAGGGAAGAATGTGTCTCAGGGAAGCCCTCCCGGGCGAATTCAGATCCCTCTATGTCCTTCGGGAAACACAGTATGTATTTGCAACCCAGCAGTCAGTCACTGGCAGAATTTTGCAACGATTTCCCAGTTTTGTTGGCAAGACTCCAGGAGAAGGTTCTTTGTAATTCTTTGCTCAAACATAAGGAGTATCACATATAAATAAAACTCTTAGAAGATAGATCAGTGAATATAATCATCTTTCAATTTTAAAAGCTACAACATAATAAGGCACTTTTTTTCTTTTTTTGAGGGAGGCGGCGAAACAGTAACAAATCATGATGCTATAATGTGAACAAAGTGGTAGCTTTGGAGGGCACAGGGGAAAACAAGCACAACCGTTTTTGCTCAGAAAATACTTCAGTAGCAACAAGGTCTGAGAGCCAGGAATCTCCTTGTTCTTACTGAAACGATTATTTGTCAAAATATTTGATTGTTTCCCTATTCCCCCTGAAAAGTTTGGACTTTTCTTTATGCTCGATTTTGACACTGGAATTTTTAACTATCAGTGCTATTGTGTTTACAGCATTCAAGATCTCAGAGTTCAAAGGTTATCCATTAACATGTAGAATGAGGCTACACTTAAGGCTCAACCTGGTTCCACTTGTTCAGTTTCTTTGTTGTGTAGCAAGGCTCATAGTCATTTGTTTTCATAAAGTTAAATGAAGTTTCTTGTTTATGAAGAGTGTTTTTGGACTGTGTTTTAGAATGTGACAATAAGATTAAAAAATATATTTTAAAGAAAGGTATTCATCTTTTGTGAGAAAAGGAATCCTAATACTAAAAGTGATCAGTATCAGTGGACTTGAGTGAAAAAAATCACCCAATTTAGGTTTTTAGTGCTGGCCTAAGAATCTACTGGCACTGCTAATTAATTAAGTGTGAGTAAGTAATTGATTCACTTCCTTTTTAAAAAAGACTAACCAGACCATATGTGGGGTTAGTAGTTATATATAAAATGACAGCAAAACATGACACTTGGCAAATTCTTCCCCTTTGCTGAGCTAGCTGTCTTCTCAGATTCCTTTTCCTATTTATTAAGATTGCATTGCTCACCAACTCCGGATCATTTCTGTAGTGCGTTCTTTCTTTTGATTTAGGAAATACATATTTTACATGCTTTTCTTGATGTGTTTTAAAGTTTCATTTTGGATATGCCGAAGGCCAGTAAAAAAATAAATATTTGGCTATTTTGTTGGTAGCGACTTGCATAGATCCATTTCACATTTGCATTAGTATCCATTTTGGGGCAGAAAAGTTGGGGGTGTGCTTGTTGTGTCTATGGTTCCTCGAGGCTTACTTAAAATGGGGAAATATCACAGGCTTTGGGAATCAGAACCTATTTTTGTCCTTTTTTTTAGGAAGGAAAAAAAAAAACAGTTGGGAAACGCTTTAAATGAGTTGGGCGTAGGGAGGAGGGGGAAAGGGTAGCGTTTTTTGTTTTTTTTTGTCCCCACTTTTTTTGTCCCCGGTTTCCTCCAAATGGATTTCTATCAAAACCAAGTAGATTCTTGGAACCTAGACTAAGTTTAGAAATCTCAAGTTAGAATAGCGCAAGCCCGGCCCTTTCAGGAAAAAAAAAAAATCAGAACAATTAAATAGCTTTCTGAAGATACTCATTTAAAAACTTTATCTTCTCGACCTTCTTCACGCTTGAAGAAAATCTGAGGTGTTTTTCGCGCACAGCTGCCTTCTAACCCGCGCGCAACTGCGTTAAGGTTTTTGTTTGTAATTCGGGGTGACCCAGGGGTTCGGGCCCCGGACCCCTCCCCTCGCCCGGGCACACCTTGCAGAGGAGGGGGCGACGGGGACGGGGGACGGGGGACGGGTCTGCGCCTGCGCACACCCTCGCGGTCCCCCTCCCCTAGTACCTGTCGCGGCTACGGCCGCGGCGCGCGCCCGCCACGTTAAGCCGGATGGCGGGAGGAGGGGTGCGGGGCGGAGGACGCGGGGAGGGTGGCACGGCGCGCGCTCGCCCTCGCTCGCTTCCCGGAGGCGGAGTCGCGGCGGGGGGCGGAGCGGGGGCGCGCCTATGCTGCTCACGTGGTCGCTGGGGCGGGGCCGGGCGCGGAGCGGGGCGGGGCCGGGCGGCCGGTGAAGGCAGGGGGCGGGGCGTCTCCGAGCGGCGGGGCCGAGGGAGGGCGCAACAGCTGCTCCCTGAACACTTTCTGACCCAACAGTCCCCCGGCGCCGGACGCGCCGCGCCCCGGCGGCTCTAGGGACCCCCCGTGCCTGCACTGTCCCCGCGCGGACGAGTAGGGGGCGCCCGCGCCTTTGCCCCCCGTGCGCACCCCCGCCCCGCTCACCTTAGCCCCGCGCCCGAGGTGAGCCCGGCCCCCAAATCTTCCGGGCGGGGGCGGGGGTGGGGGTGGGGGACGCTTTTTTTTGTCGGGGGGGGTCTTGGAAGCGCGAAGCTACGAGGCGCCCCGGCGGATGGCTGCATCCCTCGCCCGGGGCTCCCCGTGTCTTTTGGGGGGCCGGGTGCGGGCGGGGAATCCGGGAGGTGTCCGCACAAAAGGCCGAGAGAAACTCCGCGACGCCTCCCTCCCTCCCTCCGCCCTCCCCGCCCCCTCCCCTCCGCGCCCGCTCCTCCTCATTCAAACCCGGCCGGCCCGAGTGGTGTCAGCTCAGTCCCGGCCGCCGCCGCGCGAGGAAATGGCCGAGGAGCCGGAGCCGCAGGTAAAGGGGGCGCGCCCCCCGCCCGCGCCACCCGGGGCGCCCGCCCGGTCCTGCGGAGGCTCCCGCGCCGCCCCCGAGGCGCCCGGCTCGTTGTCTTGTGCCCCCCAGGATGACCCCAGTTCCCCGCCTCAGCTTTCTATCCGCTCCTCTAGGGCGCCCCCTCCCCAGCCGGCTCCGGCGTTTCCGCCCGCGGGAAGGTGCGGGCGATTCCGGACTGCATCCGCTCTTGGCCGTCACACTCACGCCGCACGATTCAGAAGGGCTTGGGGTGCGGTGTCCCCAGAATCTCCTCCGGGAGCAGGGGTCCGGGGGCTGCGGGGGTGTGCGGTAGGGGGTTGTTCCGAAAAGTTGCGTCGCTCCTCGGGGCGGGTCTCCCAATTTGCCCACTCGGCCCTTGGGGCGCGGGCGGAGAGGGTACGTCGGCGTGGGGTCCCCCGCGATGCCCGGGAGGGGCTGGGGCAAGTTGGAAACGGCCAAAACAATGCGTCCGGACGGGCATCCCCCGCAAACAATGGCCGGGACGGTCCACACGGGCCGGGCGGAGGGCGCGTCTAAGGGACCGCGGGAGGGGCTGGGCCTCGCCGCGGACCCCGACGCGCGCCCCGGTGATTCCCTCGGGTGCCCAAAAATCTGTCCCCGGGAGTCTCGGGGCGCCTGCTCATCCCTGAGCAGGGATGCACGGGCTGCGTTTCCTGGATGTGTGCGATAAGGTGGCTTTTTTTCCCTCTAATTTTAAAGATTTTTATTTAAGTCTTAATGTTGTATAAAACACTTAATGTCTTTACGACTCAATTGTAGTGGAACACCCAAAGCCAGCTGGAAGCAGAACTGGGAGCTCTAAAGGGCAGGAAGGATTGAAATGCCCAAAAGTGCTGCTGCTTTTTTTTTTTCTTTTAAAGGGAAGTTTCTGCCAGGAGGTGCCGAGTGGTGAAACCGCTCAGTTTCAGATGCACAGCCCTCTTGTCTCTCGATTTGGCCCCGACTGCGAGCGGGACGGGATGGTGGAGGGGCGGAGGGCGCTGCTGGGGGCTCAGGAGGCTGGATTTGGGGCCGCCTGGGCGGTCCCGCCCGAGGGGCTAGAGCCGGCACGCGGGGCGCGCAGCCGGAACCTGGATCCCGGGGATTTGGGAAGACGTTCAGGGCCCCGGTTGGAACCCACATTTTGGGATTCTGGGTAGGGCCACCGAAGACGGGAAGGCGCATTCTTGGGCGGGTGGGGTGGGGGTGGGGTGAGCAGGCGGGGAGTTTTCCGCCAGGTTTAGTTACAGGAGCTCTATAGAAAAGGCCCCTTCTGGGACCCTGGCATCCGGGCCACCCTGGGAGCCCCAGAAAGTCTTTTCTCTTTTTCTATTCTCCCCGCCCCCCCCCCCGCCCCAGAAAAGGATAGTCATTTCAGGTTTAAGGCTTTGGTGTATTGTTCCACTTCGAAATTCCTTGAGCCTCAGTTTATCTTCTTGAATCAGCCTATGGGGCTTGAAGCGTTGAACATTCCTAAACACAGAGGAAGTAAATGGCGGTTGCAGTTGTCCATTGGCCAGTTTGGGGGTCCTGTATTATTGGCCACCGTATGTCCTACAGCGTAGCTAGGTTTCTTAGTTTTCTAGATCGTTTGGAAGCATTAAGCTGTATGTTTTAAGAAGCCTAGGTCTGATTTAGTTCAGGTTGATTCAATTATGTCTTCATCGCTTTTGAGTTGGTTGAATGACTTGACATGAGATTAAGCTCAACAAAAGAAAAGGCGAGGTAGCAACAGCTGCCGTCCAGGCCTGGCCACTAGGTAGGGGTCTTAGGAGGCCTTTTACCTTCTCTTTTGTATATGTCAAGAAGGACATTTACAATATTCTTATTTTACTGTACTTTTTTCCCCTGAAATGGAAGTTCTTTCTTGACTGATATCAAGAATTAAAATGCTAAGTTTTATGATACTTAGACATTGAGTAATAGATGTAGTTTCTAAAAGCCTTTATGTGTCTGCAGTGACAAGTGTAGAGGAATAACCTCATTTCTTTCTCTCTGAAAATATAACAGGCAAGCCACTAGTTTGTGCTTGCTTAGTTAATGTGTGCTAAGAACTTTTAAGGTGTGTCCTTAATGGTAGATAACTTTTTTCCTTCTGAGAAGTCATATTTATTTTAGATACTGTTTTGTTCAGTGTTCCAGAGACTAATAGTGTTTCGATTTGTTTTGTTTCCTAACCCTGATGTTGCTGCCATTTTTAATCGGTTATATAAGGATTAAATTCAAGAGGCAGTGACTTACTTAAAATTCAGTTGTCAGTAGTTACAAGGCAGATTTATAATTTATTTTAATTGTTAGAATAGGATTAATAATCTGCTTGTTTGGAATTTTAATTATTTGGCGTGATGAGGAAAGCTAGTCCTTTAGATAGAATTGTGTCTTTATTTGCCTACAGAAGGAGGAAGTAGAGGACAAGATATGACTTTTATTGGTGAAGGACACACACTTTTTTCTTTAGTGTCCCACTTCTTTTAATCTTTTTGTCTTCACAACACTTTCCTAACGCTTTGCAGTTTGACCTTTGCTGTTTTTTAATAACTTGTGAGATCGAAGTTTAGCAGTTCTGTTGGGTTCCTATTCCCTTTCACTTCTTACTCAGAAAAAGGAACTAATACACCACTTAGAAAAAATGTGTAGAAAACTTTTCTCCCCTTTACCCTGAGGAATCTATTTTGGTAATAGGTCAAAATTTTTTTCCAGGTAGTAGGGGAGGAAGGAGGAGCAGTGAAGGTTTTGACTTTGACTGCCTTTACTTTTAAGGTGGGGGTAAATTTGCATTTTCTTTGTAAGCCTCCATTTTTGGCAGGAAAACTTAAGGGAGGAGTAGGAGCTCCTAATCCCCTTCCAGTGGACTTGTTTTGGAGGAAATCTGAAAATAAGACTTAATCATCAAGTCACTTATAAACTGATGAAATAATTAAGGAATATAATGGCCTGGCAATGACTAAGTTCTTCTATCTCCTCATTGCAGATACATGCTAATCACTTTTTTCTCTCTTAACAACATTTATTATGAAATGGCATGTTTTCGCCACAGCAGGGTAGCCATTTCCCAACCCTGGAGCACTCCTAATTCTGAGATGCCTGATTAGAGCCTCGGGGGTCCCAGAAGATGTGCTGTTTTCCCACTTTATAAAATTACATTCTTTTCTCACAGTTGTCACAAACATGATATTGGTTGGTAAGAACTTTGGAGTAGTTTTAATGACTCTTGACTGCCTCAAAGATGGCACTTTAAAAAAGGAGCTACTTTTATCTGACGCTATTTGAAAGTAAATGATTGGACCCTTTTTATGTTTTATATGAAGCTTTGTTTCCATTTGCTTAAAAAAAAAAATCCAAATTGTCCCATCTCCTGTATGCCCGTATGGCCTGTATATTATAGATTTTGAGGTTGCTGGGTATGATTTGTTTTAAATGGTTCATTCCTAATTTCCCATTTCAGTTTAATCCCTGAGCAGAATGTTTAATGAATGAATTGGGAAGGTGAAGCTGAAGGACTGAGCAATGGCTGTTTTCAAGCCTTAGAATTAGAAAGTAGGAATGAAAAACATGAGAGAGTTGCATAAACTTGAGTATTGCACTAATAAATGTAATAAGATTTTAAATCCAGTTACTACAATTGAAATATACAGAATTAGTTTTTAGATTACTGGGATATTAAAAAATAAAAACCTGAAAGGTATTTACAGAACAGCTACCAAAATGGAATTAAAGGAATCTCAATCTTGTTAAATATTCTAAAGAGTGAAGGGTTTGGTTACAGCATGTAAATTAAACTTGAGACAATGGCGGGGTGGGGAGGGGTCTTGATCCGCACACCTCATCTCCAGATTTTGGCGGGGAGGGGTGTTAACTAGTTTAAATGCACGTGGAAGAAAAAATATATTACACAAAGACGGCAGGAAATTTCTTAAATTCGGGTGAAGGAAGCCTGATTATTGAGTATCACTTAAGGGCCTCATTTTAGAGGCAGTATAAAAACTTTCCTGAAATGCTCATGTTTTTGGAGTAAGGTGAACTGGGTTATTTTTCCCCAACCAGTAATAACAGACAAATTTGCAGTGGTATCTGGGGCAAAGGTTTTTGAATTTAGACCACGAGGGCAGATAGAAATCTGACTTGAAGGAAGTAGAAGAACAGGGACCATTCTTTCCTAAAATCTGCAGCTCACGATGACATGCTCAATTCTTGTACACATCTATCTTCCAGATAAATAGGGGGGAAGCCCCTGCTAGCCAGCTGCCGCCACATATTACCCTTTTATATTTAACGTTGGAATGCTTTCCATTTGAACATTTGTTGACTGACTGTTCTGAACATCTCCATTACTTCCTGCCCAGGGTATCAGCATAACTGAGTTACTGGAAATTTGGGGACAGTTTGGTAATTTTATGATAAAGTTGAGAAATAAAATTACTAAACCTGAAAAGACAGCTGAAGAAGTTGTATGAGAGAGTTAGTTGGATTCCTTACTTAGCCTTTGTTCTTATTAAGCTTTACAAAACTTGTTTCTGACCTCCACATGCCTGTACTTCCTATGGAAAAGCTCCCCTAGACTCAGAAGCTAGGTTTTTAACGGATTCGTGTAGTGTTTCTGTATTGGTGTTCCATTATTTTCGGGTGTGTCTGGAAACCTTTGAAATTTAAAATATAGTTAAATGGACCGGAAATGTAGACTCTAGACATTTCTTGAATCAAACTTAGGAATAATACTTCTACCTGTATCAAATAAGGATAACATAAATCATCTCAGTTATACTGAAGAAGTGTGTTTCTTTCTTTTGTAATCAATATATATATTTTTTTCAGTTTATAAGTCTACTGAACAGTGATTGTATTATTAATTGAAAGGAGACTTTTCCCCTTGATTTTGAAAGCAAACAGGTGACTGGAAAGAGCCAGATACACAACTTTAGTATGTAGTCAACAAAAGATAGGATGGGAATATTTAAATCTTGCAGAAGAAAGATGTTATGCCTTAAAAGGCATTGCCTAAGCTTGTATTGAACTAGGTTACTTGAATTGTGTTTAATTCAGAGCGCTCACTGGAAAAAGCGGTATGGTGTAGTGGTCTAGTCATGGGCTTAGTTATTTGTGTGTGTGTGTGTGTGTGTGTGTATATATGTGTGTAATACACACACATTCAGTGTTTTCATTGCAGAGAGTTAGTGCAGGTAAAGATAGAACAGTTTATTTAAACAGTTTATTAATTTGCTGAAATCTTTTTGGTGCAGTTAGGCCTGTCAAATTTTTACAGATACAAGATTGTACTGGTTAAGTAGTAGTAATAGGAGAAATGGATAGCAATGCTTAATCTTGCTTAATTAAAGTTTTTAAAAATTCACTTTCCTTATAACTTTTTTTCAGATCAGGATGTTTTTAAAAACTACTTTGGAGATGACAGTACCTGTTAATATTGAAACTAAAGCTACTATGTTATACTTTAAGTTCTTATTAAGATCCCTTAACTGACCTTAACTGATTTTATGATGAATCAGGCAGTTTCTAGTTAATGACACTCAAATATGCTATATGATTATATTTTTATAGTAGTTTGATCTCTAATCCTAGTTATAATTGGTAATTTATGAACAATTTCAGCAAAATGAAGTTATTTCCTTTACGAGCTTCCCAAGTTTGAAGAGTTGAGGTTGTAACCTTAAATAAAAACTTTGAATATTCCAATCTTTTTTTTTTTGCTTAACTTGGAAGCATCTTTCCACAGCTATATTAGGAACGTTGGGTTGACCATTTAGCCTCATGGGTGTGACCCCTAGTAATTTCCTTGAAACAGTGTTGAAGAATTTAGAGCATTAAAAATAAAAAATAAAAAAAACCTGTAGCTTTTTGATTGTTAGTAGACGGCTCTACAGAGTTTTCTTCACTTGTCAGATTAAGAAAAAATACTGTGTGTAAAATCCAGAGGGAAAACTTTGAGAAAAAGTGTAAACTTCTAGCCCGGTCTTAAAGATTCAATTTTGTAGTTTTCAGGGTACAAATGCATTGGCCAGAGAATAGATATTTAAGTTGAATTTTTTAATAACTCCTGATTTGGACACTTCAGTAACTCGGGAAAAAGTAGCTTTATTAGCAGTATGACAGATTGTGTATAAATATAATTTTTCTGTGTTTTTGAGGACTTTGAATACCTTATTGCTTCATATTATGGTAGATACATATTTCATATCAACAAGGTAAGATAACCTGTTAAGCCGAAACAAAGAAGCTGTGCTGTTTCTAAAAATTAACAGTTTGAGTACATCTGGATGTAAAGAAAAATATTCCCAAGTTACAGTAATTGTCAGCAAAGTGGCTGTTGTACCTAATTAGTTGTACTTAAGCACAGATTACTGTGGTTTTTATTAAGCAGTGTATAATGTGTCGTATTTGCTAATTTCAAGATCTACAGGTAGTGGTAGCTTTAGTCACAAATCAGTGTGTAATTAGTGATCTGAAGAACATCACATTTCTAGTCCAGCCTTTTCTAGCAATATGGTTCCTACTGGATTTCAAAGATTATGCTCTGGCAAATTGTAAAAGTGTCTACTTAAATAATCCCAATATAAATTAAACCCTAGTATTTTCTCAAAATATGGCTATACTGCATAGCCACTTGCCTTAGGTGTTAGGGGGTATTTGAGTTAAGGTTAAGTTCTGTCGTTTACTGGAGTAAAGATTTTAAAATGTTTTTAAACATTGGAAAACATTTTTGTGAAGTACTTTTCAGTAAGCTTAGTGTGTTCATAATGCTCACTTCCTTGCAAACTAGAAGCATTTAGATTATAGTGTTGGATTATAATATCCTCCTTTTCCCCTTCAGTTCTTTGTCAAGAAAGACAATTGACTCTATCAGCAGTGCCATCAGTTTACTGCTGCCTTATGTGTGCAGGAGTGTGGAGAGCTGGAGGCTTCTGGGAAGGCTTATGTTTGTGCACACACCCCATTCAATTGGAATGGTGATTTGCTGTTAGTAGATTAGAATTTCTATTTTGCTGTATTCCGTTATTAACGTCTTTATTGTTACAACCACTTTGATTACTGATTAGCAAATTGGTTTTAATCGATGTAAACCTGGTTTAAAATTATTCATTGTTTTAGAGTTTAAGGAAGTGTTCTGTCCAGTATGTTACAGTTTCTAAGTCCAAGAGCTGAAGGCATTTGCTGTCAGAGATAGCCCTAGGATGCCCGGCATTTTTGTTTTGGAGGGTCATAAGTGGAGTGAGTATAAATTCAAATGGTGCAGTTTTTTTTTTTGCTTGTGCTGATCAACTTTATGGTGTGTTTAATGCAATTTTTTTTATTACACTCTTGAAATTGCACTCTTGAAGTTGCAGAATGGCAATTAGATGGCAGCCACTGATAGCCATGTAGAAGTTTTGATGAATATGCAAGTTAATTTTAATTTCTGATCAGTTACGGTTAGTGACTGTGGCCAAACATGTGTGTACTGATTCTACACGTATGCTAATTCCATGACGTTTATTCACCAGCTGTGTGTTGAGTGGCTGACCCTGTGTCCAGCACCTTGTTTCAGGCATTGGGGGCAGCAGTGGACAAGGCAACAGAGTCTTGGTCCTGAGGTGTTACTTTTCGAAAAAGACAGTTACAAGCAAACATGATGGTTTTAGATCTGGACAGAAGTTCAGAGGAAGTCATCCCCGAGCTGTCACAATGCTTTGGGGGTAGGGTGTGCTGGGCAGTCAGGGATGGCACCTTTGGGGTGCCTAAGGATTCCTGTGACCCTGGGAGCTTAGGACAGTTAGGCACAATTGATTATCAGAGTCTGTCTCAGAAGCTTCCCTGGAGAAAGAATTGCTGCTGTTTTGCCAGGAGGGTTTCCTTCCCCATCTGACCACACAGGAAGACCCCTTGGCCTAGAATGCCTGCCCTCATCTCCAGGTCTCCCAGGCTGTTCACCCTCCCAGGCAAAGTGGAAGCTTCCTCTCTTCTTAGATCGTTTCCCACTGAACCTCCTTCATTGTCCTTCACTGCAGTGAAATAATCCTACAAGGTCTTGGGTGGAGAGTGATGGTAACTTCAGATAATTGAGAATTGGAACCAAAACATTCTTCTATTAGTAAATGTTTTCAGTAAGTTATGCTGTTTCCCTGAGTGGGAAATAATAAAGTTACCCTCCATCGTGTTTCTTTTCTTTTTTTTTTTTTTTTTTTGGGGGGAGACAAAAGTGTTGCTCTGTTGTCCAGGCTGGAATGCAGTGGTGCGATCTTGGCTCACTGTAACCTCCACCTCCTGGGTTCAAGTGATTCCCAAGTAGCTGGGATTACAGGTGTGTATCACCATGCCCAGCTAATTTTTGTATTTTTAGCAGATAAGGGGTTTCACCATGTTGGCCAGGCTGGTCTCCAACTCCTGGCCTGAAGTGATCCACCCACCTCAGCCTCCCAAAGCATTGGGATTACAGGCGTGAGCCATTGTGCCCGGCCTCACATCTTATTTCTAATCCCGAGACTGAGTATAGAGCTGGTGTCTGTTTTTGGAAAAGATGTCAGTAGAGAAGTGGAGTTCCCCAAAATTACAGTTTCACATATTAGTCAAGTTTCTAAAATACAGTAATAATGTTGAGAGCTGACATAGGGACTAACTTAGATTTTTTTTTCCCCCAAATTCTCACCTAACTTTGATTTTGCTAAATAAGGACATTTAAAAAAAAAACAAAAAAAAAAACTCCAGTATTGCTTATTGCCACTATTTGATTTTTTGAAAAATAAGCGTATTTTAGCATCTAAAAGTAGGAATGACCTCAAATAAATGAGTCTTTGTTCTTGGCCAGGGAAAACGTTGTCAGAGTTTGATAACTGTTTTTCTAGGGTATGTGCTGTTATTCAGTTAAAATATTGCCTGGGATGCTGGCATTCACTAAATACTTGTTGAATAAGCAAATGAAACTTAAACTTCTATGTATAGAAACCTAAGTTGTCAGACTCATGTCCAAATAGCACTTCACATTCTGATTAGCAGAGTAATTGAATATTCTTTTCAGTGTGTAGATCTATCCCCAGAATCACAGAATATTGGAACTGTAAAGGCCATCCTATAGTTTAACCAACTGCATTAAATACATAATAGAAGGAGGTGGTATGTGGCAGTGACAGCTTGAAGGTTGTGACTAGAACTCGGGTCTCTGGTGTGTTCTATTATATCACACCAAGCTGGTCACCAGCCCATGTGTTGATCCTCCATTGTGATTGCAACAAAGAAAAGACTTCAGGACATTCTTTTACCCTAATCCTTGATCTGCAGTCTTATTTAGAAAAGCTTAATGTTAAAGATCTAGTTTATTCAAAACTAAAGATAACAAGGAGTATGAGAATTTATTTCGGAGTGTAAAGGAGATGTTTCCTTGCCTTCTCTGAGCCTACAGGCCCTCGTTACTCTTTAAGGAAGTAGAGAGAGGGAGGAAAATAAAGTATGTTTTTGTTTTTTATGGTTACTTTGCTGGGAGTAGTTTGCATCCCTTTTGATTTTCTTGGGTGGAATTAACTGACTTAAGTTTTAAGTAGTTGGGACTATTTAAAAACAATGCCTATCCAATGTTTGCCATAAAGGCCGAGGGTATTGGCTTTAGAAGTTAATTCTTCTCTAGGAGTGAAAAATTAGCTTCTAAACCAGAAGCAGCGGAGCTAAATAAAGTAATTTTCCACCTGGCCAGTGCATGATGTGAAAGGTAGATTAAAAAACGAGAGGACCCATTTTCTGATGAAAGACTAAGCCCTGTTGAAACAGCCCTGTTTGAGGATTTTATTTTAAATCTATACATTCACAAAGGAGCTTTGTGTATGTCTTTCCCTATTTGTTGTTTGGACTAGGAAGCCCCACCCAGTGCTTGTTGAAGGCAGAAAGTTGTTGAAAGCAAGCCGGGATTTGAACAGTGGATTGAGGTTTGGAATATACAGTGAACCAAAATATATCAGGGTTCCCCTGCCCAAGATGAGTGACTGTTCTGAGATGTTTCATATTTCTTGAATGGGGATTTTAGGAAAAGTTTCTGTATTTCTGTGCTCATTTTGTTGATCTCTGTATGTGCAATCTCTGAGGGTGTGTTTGGGCACTTAGATTTCTTGGATGCAGATTTGCTTGTATACAAAACATTTTAAATTGTTTTATATACACTGGATTTAAAATTTTTTAGTTTACTAAATTTTTTCATCTTAATTTTCACAGTTCTTACAGTCTTTAGATTTAGGAAGGCTGTTGATGGCATCCACATGTGCATCTTAGTGACATTTAAAATGTGTTCAGCTGAATTTAACCATTTCTGACCTAAAACTTGACATTTTAGATTTAAGTCAGTAAAGCACTGATTTAAACTGGATTTTAACTGGATGGAATTCTGATTTAATAAGTGTACTGACTGGATAAAATGCCAGTGATTTAATTAACAAGCATGTTTAACAGGATGCTGTATATATTAGTTAAAAGTGAGGCAATTGAATTAGGTATCTTCTCTGCTGCGTGGAAAAGACCGTCTGACTCACCCACACCAGCCTTCTCTCTGCTCTGAGTGTAGCTAACCGTTTCTGTTTTTTTTCCTCTAGGGTTTGGAAATCCCTTGTCTCCAGGTTGCTGGGATTGACTTCTTGCTCAATTGAAACACTCATTCAATGGAGACAAAGAGAACTCATGCTTTGTGCTGATTCATATTTGAATCAAAGCATTGGGGAGTGTGTATGCCTTGTTTGTGGAAAGAACCAGTGACACCACCACTGAGCTTCCTAAAAGTTCCGAAGAAGTTAGAGGACTAGACACTTTCTTTTGAACTTTTATAATAAATATTTGTTCTGGTTTTTGAAGCCCAGGGCTGTTAGAGGGGTGAGTGACAAGTCTTACAAGTGGCCTTATTCCAACTCCAGAAATTCCCCAAGGGAACTTTGAGATTATATGCAATCGAAAGTGACAGGAAACATGCCAACTCAATCCCTCTTGATGTACATGGATGGGCCAGAAGTGATTGGCAGCTCTCTTGGCAGTCAGATGGAGATGGAGGATGCCATGTCAATGAAAGGGACCGCTGTTGTTCCATTCCGAGCTACGCAAGAGAAAAATGTCATCCAAATAGAGGGGTATATGCCCTTGGATTGCATGTTCTGCAGCCAGACCTTCACACATTCGGAAGACCTTAATAAACACGTCTTAATGCAACACCGGCCTACCCTTTGTGAACCAGCCGTTCTGCGGGTTGAAGCAGAGTATCTTAGTCCGCTTGATAAAAGTCAAGTACGAACAGAACCTCCCAAGGAAAAGAATTGCAAGGAAAATGAAGAATTTAGCTGTGAGGTATGCGGGCAGACATTTAGAGTGGCTTTTGATGTTGAGATCCACATGAGGACACACAAAGATTCTTTCACTTACGGGTGTAACATGTGCGGAAGAAGATTCAAGGAGCCTTGGTTTCTTAAAAATCACATGCGGACACATAATGGCAAATCAGGGGCCAGGAGCAAAGTGCAGCAAGGCTTGGATTGTCCCGCGACGATCAACGAGGTCGTCCAGGTGCACGCGGCTGAGAGCATCCCCTCTCCTTACAAAATCTGCATGGTTTGTGGCTTCCTATTTACAAATAAAGAAAATCTAATAGAGCACAGCAAGGTGCACACCAAAAAAACTGCTCCCGGTACCAGCAGCACGCAGACAGACTCTCCACAAGAAGGAATGCCGTCCTCCAGGGAAGACTTCCTGCGGTGGTTCAACTTGAGACCAAAATCTCACACTGACACGGGGAAGAAGCTTGTCAAATGCATACCTCAGCTCGATCCGTTCACCACCTTCCAGGCTTGGCAGCTGGCCACCAAAGGAAAAGTTGCCATTTGCCAAGAAGAAGTGAAGGAATCGGGACAAGAAGGGAGCACCGACAACGATGATTCGAGTTCCGAGAAGGAGCTTGGAGAAAATAAGGGCAGTTGTACAGGCCTCTCGCAAGAGAAAGAGAAGTGCAGACACTCCAACGGTGACGCGCCCTCCGTGGACGCGGATCCCAAGTTACCCACCAGCAGCAAGGAGAAGCCCACGCACTGCTCCGAGTGCGGCAAAGCTTTCAGAACCTACCACCAGCTGGTCTTGCACTCGAGGGTCCACAAGAAGGACCGGAGGGCTGGCGCGGAGTCGCCCACCATGTCTGTGGACGGGAGGCAGCCGGGGACATGCTCTCCTGACCTCGCCACCCCTCTGGATGAAAATGGAGCCGTGGATCGAGGGGAAGGTGGTTCTGAAGACGGATCTGAGGATGGGCTTCCCGAAGGAATCCATCTGGGTAAGCTGCCCTGTCTCCCTCCCGTGCTGTTCCGCCTGTGTCTGTCTGTCTGTCTGTCTCCCCCTCTCTTCCCATCTCTAGACAACGCTGGCCAGGAATGGAATTTGGAGAGCCAGAGTCAAATCCAGGCTCTTTTTGGTATCACTCTGTGTAAGCCATTTAACTTCTCGGGGCCTTAATTTTCTCATTTCTGTAATAACAGGGTTGAGTTAAAAGGTCTCCTTGTTCTGAAAATCTTGTGTGTTTTTTTTTTAAACGTTGAACGTTTTGCTCACAAAACATGGTTTTTTTTTTTTTTTTTTTAAATAACTTGTGCATCCAGTCCAAATGCACTGCTTCTTAACTGGGATGATTTTGCTCCCAGTCAGTATCTGGCAGTGTCTGGAGGCATTTTGGTTGTTACACTGTGTGTGGGGGTGTGTGCATGCACGTGTGCTTGTGTGCCTACTGGCATCCAGTGGGCAGAGGCCAGGGACACTGCTCAGTATGGTACAATGCACAGGACAGCCCCATCATCAAAGAATTATCTGGTCCCAAGTATCAATAGTTTCATCACTGAGAGACCCTAGCCTTCACCTAAGGTTTTCTGGTGTTCCTGATCTTATCTGTAGTGAATTTCCAGTGGTCATAAGAGGTACTGGGAGTGATGATCAACTAGAGCCAGGAATATTACTTGGGCAGCCATTTGGTGCTGTCCGAAACCCTATCCATTCTGTCTGGCAAGCTGGTATCCATTAATAGGTACTTCAAGAACCCAAATGATTTGTCATAAAATACAAGGAATGTGGGCACACCAAGACATTTTTAAGAAAGCTCATTTGCTCAGCAAAATTTTCAGTGTACTAACAGCATTTATAGAAACAGAAGGCGAAGGCATGCTCACATAATATTCCTGAACCTTGGTGGGTGTTATCTAGGGCAGAGGATTCCACCTGTGTTTGGAGTTGTGCCCATCCTCATTGTAGCCAGAGCTTCTCCTATCAGAGTTTAATATTTTGTTTGAATAGAGGATCCTGCTGCTTAAAACAGTTGGAAAAGACCCCTGATGGGCAGGCCATAATTGACAAGTGAATGATGAGAACATGAATTGGTCTTGGGGAAGCCTTTATTAAAGTGGTCCTCGGTTCAAACAAGTTCCTCCTCCTCTCAGTGTAACTTGGCTGTGTGTGTGAATTCTTTGGAGAACTGTGTATATGAGACCCACGGTGAATTTGCCCACACAGTTGATCAGACTCGTCCTTCACCTGCTCTTCAGGCAGTGCCAGTTCCTTTTCTGATCATGTGATTGACATGAGAACTGTAGTCTGTATATCACATCTTTAGAATGTTTTTGAGTTTCCTGGGACACAGGAAACCTAGCACTTAGCATACTACAAATATGATGTCTTACTGGCATCATAAAAAGAGGCTTTAAACACAGACTCCAGTTAGCGAAGTGGTTTCTGCTAGTGCCGGTACTGTTGAAGGGGCCTTGTGAGATGCCCCAGTGCCCTGAAAGAAATGAAAAGACCGGTTACTGGTGGGTGGTGTGGAAAACATGGGCTAGATCATCAGGCAGGACCGAATGCCTGGCTGTGGGTGGAAGCACCACAGCTTGGCACTGAGTTCTCGTTCTACCACTGCATTGTTTTGTGACCAATTATGAGTTGCTTAACCTTTCTTTGCCACTGTTTCCCTGTTTGCAAAATGGTTCATTGACTCTTGTCTTCCACCTCCCAAGGACAATTTGAACAGCCTATTTGTAAAAAGATCACAGTCCTTTAAAAAATATAACTGTAAAGTCAGAGGTGATGCTTGAAAGAGCAGGAATCAGGTAGATGTGGAAATGTCACGTCCTTTGTTCTAAAGAAAAGGCATTTCATAGCTTTTTGCATATGACGCAACATACCATAAATCCTGACACATAGTTGGGAGTCGGAAATTGCAAGAACACCCAGTTATAAACCCAGCTAGTTTGGGTATGCTTGTAAGAAAAAAAAGCTGGCCATTCTGTTTTTGGGGAATTGATTTTCCTAAACTTATATTATCTTAGTAGTCTAGATTTATCATATTGTACTATCAACCTGGCTTTTTTTAAGATTTAAGAAGATCAGGTAAATTTTTTAAAGTCTTTCTTTAGACTATAGATCAAGGGTGTGTCTGTCTTACAGGTGGATAGTCATATGATCTACAGTAAGGGGACATTTATTTAAAAGTTAAACATTCATGTGTGTTGGGGATGGTATTTTAACGGCGGCACCTCTCAGTCTTTTGGAGGGCCGGTGTGTGTGTGAAGTTCTGTCCTCCTTCGAGTGGACTTCACTGATGCACGTGAGACACATTGTCCTATTGTCCTGCAGAGACTGAAGCCAAACACTGTGTCATTTAGGGACAGGTTTTCATTCGTCAGATCTGTTTCGCCCACATGAGTGTTTGTGGACAATACAGCCTGCTTTCCAAAACTTTGCTAAATTTTGACAAACTTTCCTAGGTGCTTGCCCGATGCCAAACTTTCTTTTCTGTTGAAGATTAAGTTGTGCTTGCTGCCCTCTAGCGGTCACTTGTTTAATCTTACCCTTAAACGGCTTATTTTTCCCATGGTGGTTGGTGGTTTGTAATTGGCTCATTTTTCTAAATGATTTTGAAGAAGATCATTTTTCCCGCCAGTATGTGTGTCCACCTTCAGTTTGCCAGATCCTGCCTGCTCACAGAGATACTGAGAACCGGAAGCTGTCCGGGCAGTTCGGTCTATTAAATGATCTTTTTTGTGATTAAGGCAAACAAAGAACTGAATCTTTAATAGTGTACTCTGCTGTACCCAGAAAAAAAAAAACAAAACCACGTTACAACACTCTGAAACTTCAGACAACCTCAAAACAGCATTTGGTGTGTGTCTAGCCTTTTCTAACCCGATATTATATTAAAGAATTTTTTCATGCTTTCCAAAAATGTTTGTCAAGAACATTGAAGTCAGCATGCCTTATTCCCGTACTTCAGCTACCTTTTTATATAAATGTTTCTGTTTTTCCTTTAAGATAAAAATGATGATGGAGGAAAAATAAAGCATCTTACATCTTCAAGAGAGTGTAGTTATTGTGGAAAGTTTTTCCGTTCAAATTATTACCTCAATATTCATCTCAGAACGCATACAGGTAAAGAACTTTTATATTTTTAACCATGCTTTAGTTAAAAATTATGTAGTTATCTCTCTGATTTTTTGGTGGCGGTGTTCAGATACTCTGCCAGATCCTTGGACTAGCTTAAGGATAAATATGTAGCGTGTTGATTACAGCGGTTATTACTATTTTTTTAGTGCCATTGTAATTTGAGCCTGATGCAATCAGTCAAGTTTTTTGTCTTTTGAGATGGAGTCTTGCTCTGTCACCTAGGCTGGAGTGCAGTGGTGCAATCTCGGCTCACTGCAGCCTCCGCCTCCCTGGTTCAAGCAATACTTCTGCCTCAGTCTCCCCAGTAGCTGGGATTACAGGCGCCTGGCACCACACCCGGCTAATTTCTGTATTTTTAGTAGAGATGGGGTTTCACCATGCTGGCCAGGCTGGTTTCGAACTCCTGACCTCAAGTGATCCACCCACTGGGATTACAGGCGTGAGCCACCGTGCCTGGACAAAGTTCATTTGTTTAGTTTATGACTGCTATATCCTGACTCTCATCTTATTAAAACTACAATATTTTAAAATGCTGCATCTTATGTCTTTATGATTGAGAATGAAATGAGAATCTATTTAGTAGTCTTGAGATTGTGAAAGGAGCTGTGACATCATGGTGTAGGAGGCTGCGTAGATTTGAAATTTCATCTCTTCCACTTACTATCTGTGCACCCTTGGGCAAGTTATTTAACCTTTTTGTGCTTTTAGTTTTCTTCACTGTAAAAGTGGAATAATACCTGTTTCCCTAGGGCTGTTAGGAAGATTAAATGAGTTAGAAGTGTTGCTGTTAATTTTTCTACTGAAGATAGGTATTCACAATTTCACATATTCATTACAGTAAGGGTGATAAAGAACTGATGAGAAATACTAGGTGAGGCCGGGCGCGGTGGCTCAAGCCTGTAATCCCAGCACTTTGGGAGGCCGAGACGGGCGGATCACGAGGTCAGGAGATCGAGACCATCCTGGCTAACACGGTGAAACCCCGTCTCTACTAAAAAATACAAAAACCTAGCCGGGCGAGGTGGCGGGCGCCTGTAGTCCCAGCTACTCGGGAGGCTGAGGCAGGAGAATGGCGTAAACCCGGGAGGCGGAGCTTGCAGTGAGCTGAGATCCGGCCACTGCACTCCAGCCTGGGCGACAGAGCGAGACTCCGTCTCAAAAAAAAAAAAAAAAAATACTAGGTGATAGCAGATAGAGAAAGCAAATGGAGGAAAGAAGCCTGTTTTCTCAGTAAATAGCCCTTTGCTCTATTTCAGTGCTTTTCATACACTTCTCTAATAAAGTGCCGTTTCTTGCCTTAGGTGAAAAACCATACAAATGTGAATTTTGTGACTATGCTGCAGCCCAGAAGACGTCCCTGAGGTATCACTTGGAGAGACACCACAAGGAGAAACAAGCCGACGCTGCTGCCGAAGCCAAGAGCGATGGTAAAAATCAGGACACTGAAGATGCACTATTCACCGCGGACAGTGCGCAAACCAAAAATTTGAAAAGATTTTTTGATGGTGCCAAAGATGTTACAGGCAGTCCACCTGCAAAGCAGCTGAAGGAGATGCCGTCTGTCTTTCAGAATGTTCTGGGCAGCGCTGTCCTCTCACCAGCACACAAAGATACTCAGGATTTCCATAAAAATGCAGCTGATGACAGTGCTGATAAAGTGAATAAAATCCCTACCCCTGCTTACCTGGACCTGTTAAAAAAGAGATCAGCAGTTGAAACTCAGGCAAATAACCTCATCTGTAGAACCAAGGCGGATGTTACTCCTCCTCCGGACGGCGGTACCACCCATAACCTTGAAGTTAACCCCAAAGAGAAGCAAACGGAGGCTGCAGCTGACCGCAGATACAGGCCCAGTGTGGAATGTCACGAAAAACCTTTAAATTTATCCCTGGGGGCTCTTCACAATTGCCCGGCAATTTCTTTGGGCAAAAGTTTAATTCCAAGTATCACCTGTCCATTTTGTACCTTCAAGACATTTTATCCAGAAGTTTTAATGATGCACCAGAGACTGGAGCATAAATACAATCCTGACGTTCATAAAAACTGTCGAAACAAGTCCTCACTTAGAAGTCGACGTACCGGGTGCCCGCCAGCGTTGCTGGGAAAAGATGTGCCTCCCCTCTCTAGTTTCTGTAAACCCAAGCCGAAGTCTGCTTTCCCAGCGCAGTCCAAATCCCTGCCGCCTGCGAAGGGGAAGCAGAGCCCTCCTGGGCCAGGCAAGGCCCCTCTGACTTCAGGGATAGACTCTAGCACTTTAGCCCCAAGTAACCTGAAGTCCCACAGACCACAGCAGAATGTGGGGGTCCAAGGGGCCGCCACCAGACAACAGCAATCTGAGATGTTTCCTAAAACCAGTGTTTCCCCTGCACCGGATAAGACAAAAAGACCTGAGACAAAATTGAAACCTCTCCCAGTAGCTCCCTCTCAGCCCACCCTCGGCAGCAGTAACATCAATGGTTCCATCGACTACCCTCCCAAGAACGACAGCCCGTGGGCCCCTCCGGGAAGAGACTATTTCTGTAATCGGAGTGCCAGCAACACTGCAGCAGAATTTGGTGAACCCCTTCCAAAAAGACTGAAGTCCACCGTGGTTGCCCTTGACGTTGACCAGCCTGGGGCCAATTACAGAAGAGGCTATGACCTTCCCAAGTACCATATGGTCAGAGGTATCACCTCACTGTTACCGCAGGACTGCGTGTATCCGTCGCCAGCGCTGCCTCCCAAACCGAGGTTCCTGAGCTCCAGCGAGGTCGATTCTCCAAATGTGCTGACGGTTCAGAAGCCCTACGGTGGCTCCGGGCCGCTTTACACTTGTGTGCCTGCTAGTAGTCCAGCATCCAGCTCGACGTTAGAAGGTATTGCGTGAGGGGTGTCGTGTTTCAATGGCACTGATGCCTACGGTGACTAACAGCTAATCCATGCATTCTCAATGGAGATGGTACCACTCCCAAGGGTCGGGGGTGGGCAGCACAGAGTTCTTGGGGGTCACGGAGAGAAGCATTCTTAGATACGGCAGTGGTTTGTGGTCCTCCAAAGCTTACTTTGTGGGTGTAACTCTCACCCTGAATATTTTATTCTTTTTATTTGTTTAGTCTTATTTTATTTTTAGAGAAAGGGTCTTGCTCCGTCATCCAGGTTGGAGTGCAGTGGTGTAATCATAGCTTACTGTAGTCCGGAATTCCTGGATTCAAGAGATCCTCCTGCCTCAGCTTCCCAAGTAGCTGAGACTGTGCTGCTACCATGCACAGCTGATTGTTAAATTTTTCTTGTAGAGATGGAGTTGCCCAGGCTGGTCTTGAACTCCTGGCCTCAGGTGATCCTCCTGTGTTGGCCTTCCAAGTATCTGAGACTATAGATGTACTCCACCACGCTTGGCTAACTTAAATTTACTTTTTTGTGAGACAGGGATTTGCTTTGTTGCCCAGGCTGGTCTGAAACCACTGGCCTCAAGTGATCCTCCTGCCTCAGCCTCCCAGAATGCCAGGATTACAGGCATGAGCCACCATACCCAGCCTTATTCTTGAGTAATTTTTCTTGTTCGTTTTATTTTTCTGTTGTGGGAGTGATCATGGAAACAGCGGGTGAGAACACTGGTCTATCTAGTCCATTCTTGTCTTGCTGTTGAAATTCCAGATGCAGCCAATTTAGGCCCCATCTTGCCTCACTTCATCGCAGCCCTTTTTCTTCCTTTGCACATTTATGGCGTGCTCAGTAGTCACTGCCAGTCCACCTGGAGTTGCGGGTTTTTTTTGTTTTGTTTTTTTTTTTTTTTTTTTTTTTTTTTTTTTTTTTTTTGAGACGGAGTCTCGCTCTGCCGCCCAGGCTGGAGTGCAGTGGCCAGATCTCGGCTCACTGCAAGCTCCACCTCCCGGGTTCACGCCATTCTCCTGCCTCAGCCTCCCGAGTAGCTGGGACTACAGGCGCCCGCCACCTCGCCCGGCTAGTTTTTTGTATTTTTTAGTAGAGACGGGGTTTCACCGTGTCAGCCAGGATGGTCTCGATCTCCTGACCTCATGATCCGCCCATCTCGGCCTCCCAAAGTGCTGGGATTACAGGCTTGAGCCACCGCGCCCGGCCCCCTGTTTTGTTTTCTTGAGACGAGTTTCGCTCTTGTTGCCCAGGCTGGAGTGCAGTGGTGCGATCTCGGTTCGCTACAACCTCCTCCTCCAGGGTTCAAGCGATTCTCCAGCCTCAGTCTCCTGAATAGCTGGGATTATAGGTACGTGCCACCATGCCCAGCTAATTCTTACATTTTTAGTAGAGACAGAGTTTCAGCGTGTGGGCCAGGCTGGTCTTGAACTCCTGACCTCAGGCGATGCGCCAGCCTCGGCCTCCCAAAGTACTGGGATTACAGGTGTGAGCCACCACGCCCAGCCTGGGGGTTCTTCTTCGGGTATTTTACCACTCCCTGCTGGCCTGTAAACTTCTTAAGAGCAGAAACCACGTTTTATACGTACACGTCAAGTCACATGCTTCCCACACAGGGCAGAATTGGGGGGCGGGGGGGCGCCCAGTAAGGACCGCATGAGGACCTTTGACCTGGCAAGAGCAGAAAGCATAAGAAGTTCCAGTTAAATGGTCTTGTGAACTGTTATGCTGTTAAATGTCGTCAGCCCTCCATATCCTTGGGTTGTGCCTCAGTGGATTCAACCAACTGCGGGACTGAAATATTGGAGGGGAAAATGGGATGGTTGCATCTGTACTGAACATCTGCGGATTTCCTTCTTTTGTCCACGTTACCTAGATAATACAGTGTAACAACTATTTACATAGCATTTACTTCGTATTAGGTGTTGTAAATAATGAAGGAGATGATTTTTTTTTTTTTTTTTTGAGATGGAGTCTCGCTCTGTTGCCCAGGCTGGAGTGCAGTGGCGTGATCTCAGTTCACTGCAGCCTCCACCTCCCGGGTCCAAGCAGTTCTCCGGCCTCGGCCTCCCAAGTAGTTTGGATACAGGCACCCGCCACCACGCCAGACTAAGTTTTGTATTTTTAGTAGAGACGGCATTTCGCCATGTTGGTTAGGCTGGTCTCGAACTTCCGACCTTAGGTGATCCACCCGTCTCACCTTCACAAAGTGCTGGGATTACAGGTATGAGCCACCATGCCCGGCAATGTAGAGATGATTTAAAGTATATGGGAGGGGCTGGATGTGGTGGCTCACATCTGTAATCCCAGCACTTTGGGAGGCTGAGGTGGGCAGCTCTGTTGAGGCCAGGAATCTGAGACCAGCCTGGCCAACATTGGCGAAAACCCGTCTCTACTAAAAATACAAAAATTGGCTGGGTGTGGTGGTGGGCACCTGTAATCTGAGCTGTTTGGGAGGCTTAGGCATGAGAGTTGCTTGGAACCAGGGATGCAGAGGTTGCAGTGAGTAAGTGTAGATTGTGCCACTGCACTCCAGCGTGGGCTAAAGAGCGAGACTCTGTCTCAAAAAAAAAAAAAAAAAAAAAAAAAAAAAAAAAAAGGTACGTGCGAGGATGTGCATAGGTTACACTACGAATACTACAAATTAATAGTACTACAAGGCCGGGCGTGGTGGCTCACGCCTGTAATCCCAGGACTTTGGGAACCAGCCTGACCAACATGGAGAGACCTCATCTCTGCTAAAAATACAAAATTAGATGGGTGTGGTGGCACATACCTGGAATCCCAGCTACTCGGGAGGCTGAGGCAGGAGAATCACTTGAAACCCAGGAGGCGGAGGTTGCGGTGAGCTGAGATTGTGCCATTGCACTCCAGCCTGGGGGACAGAGCGAGGCTGCATCTCAAAAAAAAAAAAAATTGTACTATAAATACTATGAATACTGCAAATATGACACTTTTATATTCGGGACCTGAGTGAGCATCCATAGATTTTGGTATCTGTTGGCGGTGGGGCAGGGGCGGTGGGGGGGGTGGTCCTGGAGCCGGTGCCCTTCGGATACTTAGAGACAACTGTATAAATTTAAAACCAGCCTTATTTCCCCTGTAGGTAAATTGTTGACCTCGTAGATGACTGGGGTTTTCCCCATGGAAACGTGTCGTGGTGGTGTCACTTCGTACAGGTGTCTGGCACATACCTGTATGTGTAAAAAAGGAGCTCAGTGTCCCAGGGACATCTTCCCCTTGGCAAACTTGATCAAACCACAGTGCCTTCCTTTATCAGATAGAGGCTCTACTGGTTTGTGCTCCCCAAGGAGACAGTTGGTTTTACACATTTCAGTTCGTGTTAGTTTCAAACTGAGGCTTCTGTGTGGTGACAACACTCTATCAAGATTTGCTTGATGCTGATTGGTTCGGTAGAGATAGCAAATTAAAAAACAATTGCTTTCACACACTTCAGTAGATTTTATAAAAATTGTGATGAAATAGTAATTTTTACTGCCTTTTGGTTAAAAAGGTTCATTTTCCCCCCCCATGGTGCTTAAAATGTACGGGAATCAAAACTTTGTCCTAAAGGGGGAAAAGGCTCTGTGTGTTGCAAGTCAGATCCTCCTTTTTTTTCTCCCCCAGCCCCCTCTTTGAGACAGGGTCACACTCTGTTGCCCAGGTTGGAGTGCAGTGGTGCAATCATAGCTCCCTGCAGCCTTGACCTCCGGGGCTCAAGCAATCCTTCCGTCTCAGCCTCCTGAGTAGCTGGGACTAAAGGTGCATGCCACCATACCGAGCTACTTTTTTATTTTTAGTAGAAAAGAGGTCTCACCGTGTTGCCCAGGCTGACAAATCCCCTTTTAAATGATTTAAAAAAAAAAAAAAAAAGCAACACTTACATAGTTTGGTGCATGATGCATATAGGTTTCAAGTATTTTGTGATATAATTTTTTTCTGGCTTTTTAATTCTTTCTAGTGACAGACAATTTTAGTTTTAGTGACATCAACCACATTTGTGCTAACAAGTGTCATAAACACAATTCAGCTGTAACTGAAAACGCGCATGCCACTATGTGACTTATGTGTTGTGATTACATTATCAGCGTCAGGAATTTTGAAAATTGACTTCTAACAACCTATACACATCTTACCTAATTGTTTGACCTTAACTCTAAATAGTTTTTTTTTTTTCCCAATCAGGAAAAAGGCCTGTGTCATATCAACACTTATCTAACAGCATGGTACAAAAGAGAAACTATGAGAATTTTATTGGGAATGCACATTATCGACCAAATGACAAAAAAACTTGATTCACTAATTTGGGGGAAAAAAGGTGAGCATACGTTTCAATTAAAAACACTGAATTGGCTGAGCGCGGTGGCCATTTGGGAGGTCAGGGCAGGCAGATCACCTGAGGTCAAGCATTTGAGACCAGCTTGGCCAACATGCTGAAACCCCTGTCTGCACTAAAAACACACAAATTCAGCCGGCTGTGGTGGCGGGTGCCTGTGGTCCCAGCTACTCAGAAAGCTGAGGGCAGGAGAATCACTCGAACAACCCAGGAGGTGGAGGTTGCAGATAGCAGATTGTGCCACTGCGGTCTATCCTGGGTGACAGAGCAAGACTCCGTCTTAAAAAAAAGAGGGGGGTGGGGATTGAGTTTACTTGATTGGAAATAAAGTGAACTTGTCTAATATAATGTAAAAAAATTGTTTTTAAGTTTGATTTTGATTTTTTTTAGGTGTTTAAAATTAGAGTCCTCAGGATCTTTGGATATTAGTGAAAATAATGGGAAAAACAGTCATGGTGACTGGAATTTACTGAGCATTTACTTTGTGCTAGGCATTGAATGAAGTGTTTTATAATCAAGATTTCATTTAATTCTGTTGCAGCAGAGGGCTTAGGTAAGGGATGAGCAAACTAGCTTTTCACCCATCGTCATCCATAAAGTTTTATTGGAACATGACCATGCCCATCTGTTAACATACGGTCTGTAGCTACCTCCTTGCTGCAGCAGCAGTCGGGCAGCTGTGACAGACCATGTGGCCTGCAAAGCTGAAACTATTTACCATCTGGCCCTTTACAGAAAAAGTTGGTGACCTAGCATTAGGAGGTATCGTGCATGCTTTTCAGATGAGACCAAGGCGTGGATTATGCAGTTTGCTCAAAGCCTCCCTCTTGCCTGTGAGAGGCAGGAGCCTGCCCAATGTTCTAGGTTAAGAGCTTGTTCAAAGACTTGGCAAGTCCTTATCTGTTGGAGGAGAACTGGGACAGGAGCAAGTATATGTGAGCATGCGGTTCACATGTGAACGGTCTGATGGTAGTGCACTCCCGTCCCATAAGGCTCAAGTAGTAGTATCAGAATTACATGTGTTGTTTTGTTAGTTTATATTTAGTTAATTAGCTTGGGCAGAAGGTGTGATGTCTGTGTACAGGTTATACTATGACTCATTCAACAATAAGATTAAATGGACAGCTTGGGGCTCACGGGCAGATTTAGTTGTTTCTCAGATAACTCTTGTCCCATAAAACCATCACTGTATATTCATTGAGCAGCCTCTTGACTGAGTGCCTGCTGGCTGCTAGGATACAAAGATGAAAGGATGCTCGTGGTCCAGGATGGAATTTCTGTCATATTTTCACTGGGACTCACATGGGAACCGAGATGATGTTCTCTCTGGGCAACATGAGCCTTATACAGTTCTGCAGCCTTTTCTCCTACTTAGGATAATAGCTGAAGAACACGAGGGAGTAAAGCTTTGTCATCACAGGATTAAGATTCAGTCCACTGTATATTAAAACATAAAAATAACTTATGAATTATAAGGAGCAGATTTTAGTAGCAGGTTACTTGCAACATCCATTACAACTGATAAGTAGTAGCAAACGGCCATGCTCCTTTATCTGGAGCTGGTGTCTCTCTAGGACTCTGAGATTCTCTGCTTGTGTTTCCTTCATCTGGAGAACTGCCTGCCTGCACTGTCTTTGCTTTTCAACCTCTTCTTTCTGATCCTAAGGACCAGCTCACATACTGGTTTTGTTTGTTTGAGACAGGGTCTGGAGTGCGGTGGTGCGATCTTGGCTCACTGCAGCCTCAAACTCCTGGGCTCAAGCAGTCCTCCCACCGCAGCCTCCTGAGTAGCTGGGATTTTCTTGTGCATGGCAATTGCCTTTTACTCAATTCTGATTCTTGGTTAAGTCATCTCAGTTAAATTACTAAAAGTAGCTCCAAAGTTTGCAGCATTATTTAATTAGTTATTCTCCTGATACTTTCATGGCAAAAGTTGAACTTAAATAGAACCCAGGGTCGGGCGCAGTGGTTCATGCCTGTAATCCCAGCACTTTGGGAGGCCGAGGTGGGCGGATCACTTGAAGTCAGGAGTTCAAGACCAGCCTGGCCAACATGGTGAAACCCGTCTCTACTAAAAATACAAAAAAATTAGCTGGGTGTGGTGGCGCATGCCTGTAGTCCCAGCTGCTTTGGAGGCTGAGGCAGGAGAATTGCTTGAACCTGGGAGGTGGAGGTTGCAGTGAGCCAAGATTGTGCCGCTGCACTCCAGCCTGGGCGACAGAGCGAGACTCCATCTCAAAAACAAACAGAACCCATTGCATTTCTATGCCAATTTGTTTCGATTTATTATACTTTTTTAAAGAAATAATTTTCTAAACTGTGTTCATTTTTCATCTTAATCATTAAAAAATTTTTTTTTTCCTTAGGTCTTGGTGGATGTCAGTGCTTACTCTCCATGAAATTAAATTTTACTTCATCCTTTGAGAAGCGAATGGTGAAAGCTACTGAAATAAGCTGTGATTGTACTGTACATAAAACATATAAGGAATCTGCAAGGAACACTACAGTTTTGTAAAGTTGTTCTGTTAACTTTTGTACCAAATAGCAATAAAAACTAGTTGGAACAGTTGGAACCTACATACATGGGGACTGGAAATCTCTATTTTGTCCCTCAATAATATTTTTTTTAGAATCGACCAAATAAGAAGTGGAATTTTTGCATACTTGAGCGCTGCTGAAAAGAAATCATTTGGGTGGGGTGGGGTGGGATGGGGGAAAAGTATATAATGCTTGCACCTCAGGTAAAAATCTGTAAATATCTTAAGTTGTAAACCTGCTTGTTCAAATACTGTGTGTATTCCTTTTCTCTAATACAGCTCATCACTTGGAGCAGTTTCTGCTATTGTGCTCTTTCATTTAAAATGTATGTTTTTTTTTTTTTAAACTGCCAATGATTTTGTATTATGTTGAATCCTCCGAAATCTATTGTTGTCTTAAAATTGTTAATGGAAGTATTGACCCTCTATGTGATACGTGCTGCAGATATTGAGTCAGCCATTTGGAAGTTGGCAGCATTTTATTGCAACTTTCAGCATCTCAGCTGGGGAAGACACCTCCTTCCTCGCCTCTCCGATTGTCCTGGAACCTCCAGAATCCTTGACTGAGGGGCTTGGGATGGCTCGTAGGGTTTTTAAGAGTGTGTGTCTACAGAGAAGCGTTTCCTGTAGAACAGCCACACATTGTGTAAACATAAGAAACTGTATGTGCAGTTATTTATATTTGTTTCTATCAAATTAATCACTTTTGTTGGAAGATTCATTGGGGGGGGGGCCTAAATTAGTATATAAAAACAAAAATGGTAAATTATACCTGTGAATTGCAGATATTGGGGAACAGTTTTAAGGGAAATTTTTGGGGAAACATTTTAGGTTTGTATTTGGTAGTCTTAATGTATCTGGCATTTGGGTGAACTGTGGACATACTAGAGTTGATTATAGACACATTGATTCTGAATAAGGAACTGCTGGCCGAGCCTCCTGGGAGTCTAGAAAGAGGAAATCTGTTTCTAGACCTCAGTTATCTTCCCATTTTTGGTTGTTGTGAAGCAGTAGCATTTTTCTCAGTGCACATGCAATTTGGGTTTTAGAGAAGATGGCCACCAGCTGGCTTCCTAGATATTTTAAACTTTTGTTCTTTAATGTGCTGTCCATGGCTGAGTTTATTAGTACATGGGCGTAGTGACCACAAAATATTTTATTAAGAAACTTTTTCAAAAATAAATTTGCACTGTTCATTTTTCTGGCCTCGCTGTTCTCCATAGAGCAAGGGTAAAGTCCTAGAAGATTTTTTTTTCTTTTTAAATTATGCAACGTAAGATGTCCTCCTTGATAGAAGTCTTAGCTCCTGTGTTACAAGGGAGAAGTAATTTGAGATCAGTGTGCTGGCATTGCAATGAAGTGCTTTGTATCAGGAAAGTGTACACTATTGACCTTTTTTCCTGTTCACAAGCTGAGCCATATGTACATAATCTAGATTTTTGTTTTCATAGTTTTGCACTTTTATAGCCTATTTTTGAAGATTAACACATTTGCAAGATGATTGACTCAATCTTTGCCTAATCCAATGAGTGTTACAGAGAGCTTGAACTAGAACCATAAATCTTAAAAGGGGGTATGTGATAATAGAGGGCTGGAATTTAAACCTGTATTTAAAAAAAAGAATCACCAAATCTATTTGAAAACAAGTCAATTTGTGTTATGCTGGAATTTTTGGGGCTTTCAGATTTCTCTTTTTAACCACATTTCTGAATGTATGAAAATACCAATTATTTTCCTACAGCCCTTTGTACTTCAGAATATGTTTTTGTGTCCATCAGTATTAACTATTGGTATACTACTGGTTTTATATGTTTTTTTTTTTCTTTGAGACAACAGTACATATAATAGAGGTACAATTCGTTGGATTTTGTTTATGTATTTATTTCATTCCAGTTTGATTTATTTTAATTGTTGATACTTAAGTTGTCAAACAGTAGACATTACTTGTTTTATTTATGATATATTTCAGCTTAAAGTTATGTTATTATATGTGGAAGTGTAAATATAGATTTGGTGTTTTGCAACCTTGAGTTTTAGTGTTTATTGTGTTTCTGGTTTCTCATTTTGTTTTATTTAACTTTTTAGTCTTCTTTCTTTTTTCTTTCTTTTTTTTTTTTTTTTTTTTTGAGATGTGCTCTCACTCTTTCACCCAGGCTGGAGTGCAGTGGTGCAATCACGGCTCACTGTAGCCTTGAACCCCTGGGCTCAACTGATCCTGCAGCTCTCGGCCTCCCGAGTATCAAGCCATCATGCCTGGCTTATAAACACAATCTTAAGGCAGCATGTGACTTAGCCTGTAATCCCAGCACTTCGGAAGGCCAAGGCAGGTGGATCGCTTGAAACCAAGAGTTTGAGACCAGCCTGGCCAACATGGTGAAACCTCATCTCTACTAAAAATACAAAAATTAGCTGGGTGTGGTGGTAAACACCTGTGGTCCTAGTTAAGAGGCTAAAGCATGAGAAATTGCTTGAACCTGGGAGGCAAAGGTTGCAGTGAGCTGAAATTGCACCAGTGCACTCCAGCCTGGGCGACAAGAGCAAGACTCCGTCTCAAAAATAAACACACTTTTTTTTTTTGGAGATAGGGTCTTTGTTGCCCAGGCTGGAGTGCACTGGCACGATCTCACCTTGCTGCCACCTCTGCCTCCTGGATTAAAGAGATTCTGCCTCAGCTTCCAAAGTAGCTGGGATTACAGCCATGCGCCACCACACCCGCTAATTTTTGTATTTTTAGTAGAGACAGGTTTTGCCATGTTGGTCAGGCTGGCCTTGAACTCCTGACCTCAAGTGGTCTGCCCACTTCAGCCTCCCAAAGCGCTGGGATTACAGGCGTGAGCCACCGCGCCTGCCCAAGCTCACAAGTCTTTATACACTTGATACGTTGAGAGCATGTGGTCATCATTTTGATGCCTCGAGTCTCTCATTTTTGATCAGTGGGAGTTTTAACTTGGCCCAATGTTGGCAGGACAACAGCCTGAAGGCTGCTTAACTTTTTGTTATCTGTAATCCCAGCTCTTTGGGAGGCTGAGGTGGGCTGATCACCTGAGGTCATGTGTTTCAGACCAGCCTGGCCAACATGGTGAAACCCCATCTTTACAAAAATACAAAAATTAACCGGGTGTGGTGGCTGGCGCCTGTAATCCCAGCTACTAGGGAGGCTGAGACAGGACAGTTGCTTGAACCCACGAGGCAGAGGTTGCAGTGAGCCGAGACTGCACCACTGCACTCCAGCCTGAGCGACAGAGCGAGACTCGGTCTCTAAAAACAGACAAGAAAAACCCCCAAAACAAAACCCAAGATGTTCCAAATCCCACCTGTACTGACCCACACCTGGGAACTGTCGTTTATCCGAGGATCCCGGATTCTTTTTATGGGAAGCGGTAATCGGGGTGATTTGGGTGCAAGGGGTGCTTAGTGCTACCTGGGTGGTTGTGCTCCTGGCCTTTTTAATGTAGGGAAAAGAAATATGATCAAAAAGGAAACCTCCGTGAATTATACTGCCATTTTGTTTTTAGAGTTTTCTTTGTTTTTTGATTTTCTGAAAAGCTGGGTTACCTGGCTTTAACCTGTATATAACAATGTCAATGTTATTACTCATATCACTGCCCAGTGAACTTTTCAGATTTTTTTTTGAGACAGTCTCACTGTCTCCCAGGCTGGAGTGCAGTGACAAGCTCCACCTCCCGGGTTCACACCATTCTCCTGCTTCAGCCTCCTGAGTAACTGGAACTACAGGTGCCCGCCACCACACCTGGATAATTTTTTGTATTTTTAGTAGAGATGGGGTTTCACTGTGTTAGCCAGGATCGTCTCGATCTCTTGAACTTGTGATCCACCTGCCTTGGCCTCCCAAAGTGCTGAAATTACAGGCGTGAGCCACCGTACCCGGCCTCAGATTTCTTTTTATGGTTCTGTTTGCCTATAGTTTTCAAGTTGTCCCTGACTGGCAAAATCATTGAGAAATTGTTGGAAATGCAAATTACTAGGTTTGCCCTAGACATGCTCCATCAGGAACTCGGCAAGTGGGGCCCAGCAGTCAAGCCCTCCAGTGGACACTGGTCTCTACTGGGCAGATTCCACTCAAGGAATACCGAGTGGGCATCACCGAGCCTGTTGAAACTGTGTGTGGCTATGCCAACCCCTTCACACGCAGAATCATCATTTTCCATCTTTAGACACTGCTGTGCTCTTTTTCATGTTTTGTTATGCAAAACATTTACATAGTTTCAAAGTCAAAATTAGAAAACCAGGTATATTCAGAGAGATCTAGCTTTTCATCCTTTCACCCTGTTCTTTTGCAACCTTTTTTTTTTCTTTTTTTTTGAGACGGAGTGTCGCTCTGCCGCCCAGGCTGGAGTGCAGTGGCGCGATCTCGGCTCACTGCAAGCTCCGCCTCCCGGGTTCGCCCCATTCTCCTGCCTCAGCCTCCGAGTAGCTGGGACTACAGGCGCCCGCCACCACGCCCAGCTAATTTTTTGTATTTTTAGTAGAGACGGGGTTTCACTGTGTTCGATAGGATGGTCTCCGTCTCTTGACCTCATGATCCCTCGGCCTCCCAAAGTGCTGGGATTACAGGCGTGAGCTACCGCACCCAGCCTAAAGTAATCATTTTTTAAAATTATCATTTTTTTTTTTTTTTTCTGAGAACGAGTCTTGCTCTGTAGCCCAGGCTGAAGTGCAGTAGCACGATCTCGGCTTACTGCAACTTCCCCTTCCCGGGCTCAAGCAATTCTCCCGCCTCAGCCTCCCGAGTAGCTGGGATTGTAGGCACATGCCACCAAGCCCGGCTAAGTTTTGTGTTTTTAGTAGAGACAGGGTTTCACCATATCGGTCAGGCTGGTCTTGAACTCCTGAGCTTAGGTGATCCACCTGCCTCAGCCTCCCAAAGTGCTAGGATTACAGGCGTGAGCCACTGCGCCTAGCCTAAAAATCAGTTTTTGATTTATCTTTCCATTATTTCTTTTTGAAAATACAGGCATATTTGCAGGTCTATTTATATCTCCCTTTCTTATATAAAAAACAGTTTACAGTCCACACTAGCACAGGCTGATTTTAGCACTGTTTCATTGTTTTCCTGGAGAATGAAACAGCACACACACACACACACACACACACCACACACACACACACACCACACACACACACACACCACACACACACACACAGACACATACACACACAGACACACACAGACACACACACAGACACACACACAGACACACACACACACAGACACACACACAGACACACACACACACACAGACACACACACACAGACACACACACACACAGAGTCAGGAAAAGTCAAATGCTGAAAAAATTCTGGTTTAAAAAAGAACACGGTTTTCTGCTGAACATCAAATGACTCGAAGGAAACTACTTTGGAGAGGTTGAAGTTGGTGGTCTTTTCTCCACCTGCTTTTATTTCTCAGTACATCCTTATTGAGCTTTCACTAAGTACCAGGCACTCGAGGCTAGTACTGGTTGGGTGCCAGGGACATGTGTCTCATGAACCAGGTAGCATTTCCTACCCTTCTGGGGCTGTCTTTGTGGGGTTGCTGGGGGTGGAAGATATATTGAAAACAGGTCATCATGGCTGGGTGCGGTGGCTCATGCCTGTAATCCCAGCACTTTGGGAGACCCAGGCGGGTGGATCACTTGAGGTCAGGAGTTCCAAACCAGCCTGGCCAACATGGCAAAACCCTGTCTCTACTAAAACTACAAAAATTAGTCGGGTGTTGTGGTGGGCACCTGTAATCCCAGCTACTTGGGAGGCTGAGACACAAGAATTGCTTGAACCTGGTGGGAGGAGGTTGCAGAGTGCCACTGCACTCCAGCCTGGGTGACACAGCAAGACTCTCAAAAGAAAAGAAAAGTGGGAGGGGTGGGGAGGGGAGGGGAGTTCAACAGACCAGTTAGGGCCCTGCTGTAGTGGCTGGGGAGGAAATCAGCAGGAGACTAAGAATAATTAGGAGAACCCATGAGAGCTGGGTGGTCAGGACAGGTCCTAACAGGTCCTAGAGGATGAAAGGAGGTGGCCATGTAATTAATGCCTTAGTAAAGGATCTTGGCCGGGCGCGGTGACTCACGCCTGTAATCCCAGCACTTTGGGACCCTGAGGCGGGACGATCACGAGGTCAGGAGATCGAGACTACGGTGAAACCCCGTCTCTACTAAAAATACAAAAAAATTTTTAGTCCCAGCTACGCGGGAGGCTGAGGCAGGAGAATGGCGTGAACCCGGGAGGCGGAGCTTGCAGTGAGCCGAGATCGCGCCACTGCACTCCAGCCTGGGCGACAGAGTGAGACTCCGTCTCAAAAAAGAAAAAAAAAAGGCCGGGCGCGGTGGCTCACGCCTGTAATCCCAGCACTTTGGGAGGCCGAGGCGGGCGGATCACAAGGTCAGGAGATCGAGACCACGGTGAAACCCCGTCTCTACTAAAAATGCAAAAAATTAGCCGGGCTTGGTGGCGGGCGCCTGTAGTCCCAGCTACTCAGGAGGCTGAGGCAGGAGAATGGCGTAAACCCAGGAGGCGGAGCTTGCAGTGAGCCAAGATCGCGCCACTGCACTCCAGCCTGGGTGACAGAGCGAGACTCCGTCTCAAAAAAAAAAAAAAAATCTTTTTGTTTGTTTTTCCATTCATTATTTGTTTTTGTTGTTGTTGTTGTTTGTTTTTGAGACGGTGTCTCACTCTGTTGCCCAGGCTGGAGTACAGTGTTGCTATCTCGGCTCACTGCAGCCTCCACTTCGCGGGTTCAAGCAATTGTCCTTTTTTTAATTTTTGAGAGTGTCTCATTCTGTCACCTAGGCTGGGGAGGTCATGGCTCACTGCAGCCTTGACCTCCTGGGCTCAAGTGATCCTTCTGCCTTGGCCTCCCAAAGTGCTGAGATTACAGGTGCGAGCCACTGCGCCCAGCCTAGGGCACCCTTTAAGAAAGCACAGGGCGGCCGGGTGCGGTGGCTCAAGCCTGTAATCCCAGCACTCCGATCCGAGACGGGCGGATCACGAGGTCAGGAGTTCGAGACCATCCTGGCTAACACAATGAAACCCCGTCTCCACTAAAAATACAAAAAAATTAGCCGGGCGTGGTGGCGGCGCCTGTAGTCCCAGCTACTCGGGAGGCTGAGGCAGGAGAATGGCGGGAACCCGGGAGGCGGAGCTTGCAGTGAGCCGAGATCGCGCCACTGTACTCCAGCCTGGGCGACAGAGCGAGACTCCGCCTCAAAAAAAAAAAAAAAAAAAAAAAAAAAAAAAAAAAAAAAAAAAAAAAAAAGAAAGCACAGGGCTTGACTCAGGTCAGAAAGAGCTGCATGGATTTGAAGACCTGAATGGAGACCAGCGTGGCTACAGAGCAGAGATCTTAACCTTGGTATTATTAACATTTTGGGACCAGATAATTCTTTGTGTTGGGTGCAGGGAGCTGTCCTGGACACCACAGGATGTTTAGCCGCATCTCTGGCCTCTACCCAGTAGATGCCAGTAGCAGCCCCTCCCCAGTGGTGACAACTAAAAATGTCATCAGGCAACCCAATGTCCTTGGGTGTGCAAAATGTCCCTGCTGAAGGACTGACCTGGATAAGTTTGGAGAAATTTGGAGAATGCCACATTAAATCTCAGTAGGGATTTGGGCTTTTTGTTTTGTTTCTGGGGGGTTGGTTTAAGTACAGTGGCAGCCTTTGAATGTATCTGGGCAGATGGTGGGATCAGATTTCTGTTTTAGGATTACTCTGGATACTGTAGGGAAATATTCTGGAGGGCCAGAGTGGAGCTAAATATCCTAATTCCTTAGTACTTAATTACTGGAGATAAACAGAAACCAGAAAAATCATGGATATTGCTTTTGTGCATTCAAGCCATTTTTTTCTACACAGTTTCTCCTATAACTTAAATTCAAAATTGGTGGGGTGTGGTGGCTCACGCCTGTAATTCCAGCACTTTGGGAGGCTGAGGTGGGCGGATCACTTGAGGTCAGGAGATCAAGACTAGCCTGGCGAACATGGTGAAACCCTGTCTCTACTAAAAATACAAAAAATTAGCTGGGCGTGGTGGCGGACGCCTGTAATCCCAGCTACTCAGGAGGCTGAGGCGGGAGAATTGTTTGAACCCAGGAGGCGGAGGTTGTAGTGAGATCGTGCCATTGCACTCCAGCCTGGGCGACAGAGAAACTCCTTCTTAAAAAAAAAGGGTTCAAGTGATTCTCCTGCCTCAGCCTCCCTAGTAGCTGGGATTACAGGCGTGTGCCACCACGCCTGGCTAATTTTGTATTTTTAGTAGAGACGGGGTTTCTCCATATTGGCTAGGCCGGTCTGGAACTCTGGTCCTCAGGTGATCCACCCACCTCGGCCTCCCAAAGTACGGGGATTACAGACGTGAGCCACTGCACCTGGCCCTCAAAGGAGTTTTAGAGAAAGAATGATGGTTGGGTGTGGCGAGTATTTTAGAAGAATAAAAGGTGGATGGGATCAAGAGAGATGAAGTATTTGAATGGTTTTTGTTTTTGTTTTTGATGGGAGTGAGTGATGGTGGAGGAAGTACAGGAGGCTGGAGGGCAGAGTATCATAATCAGATCATCAAAGATTACAGATCCTTGGGGAAAGGGCATTATGTGCATTTGAGAAACTGAGACATTCATCAGTCACAGAAAAGACATTCTTTGGTTCATGCCAATCCATTAACATTCATTGTAAGAAAAGTTAACATAAAATGACCATTCTCCAAATTTTTGGTTTCAGAATCCCTTACACTCTTAAAAAGCTTTCAGGATCCTCAAAAGTTTTTATTTATATAGGTTATAGCTATTGATATTTACCTTATTAGATAAGGAAAACAATTAAATAATTTACAAATTCAAGAACAGCAATAATCCCACTACATGTTAATATAAAGAAAATCTGGCTGGGCTCGGTGGCTCACTCCTGTAATTCCAGCTTTTTGGGAGGCCGAGGTGGGCAGATCATCTGAGGTCGGGAGACCAGCCTGGCCAACATGGCGAAACCCCGTCTCTACTGAAAATCCAAAAATTAGCCAGGTGTGGGGTACTCACCTGTAATCCCAGTAATCCCAGCACTTTGGCAGGCCGAGGAGGGTGAATCGCTTGAGCCCAGGAGTTTTAGACCAGCCTGGGGAACATGGAGAGACCTTATCTGTACAACAAATACAAAAATTAGCCGGCCATGGTGGTGCATGCCTGTAGTCCCAGCGCTTTGGAAGGCCGAGATGAGAGGATTGCTTGAGGCCAGGAGCTCAAGACCAGCCTGGGCAACAGAGTGAGACCTCTGTCTGCACATAAAATAAAATAACAAAATTATCTGGGCCTGGTGGTGCAAACCTGTAGTTCCAGCTACTCAGGAGGCTGAGGTGGGAGGATCACTTGAGCCCAGGAGGTGGAGGCTGCAGTGAGCTATGATTGTACCACTGCACTCCATGCAGTCTGGGCAGCAGAGCAAGACCATCTCAATGGAAAAAATAATAATAACTTTTTGTTTGTTTGTTTGTTTTGAGACAGAGTCTCACTCTGTCTCCCAGACTGGAGTACAGTGGTACGATCATGGCTTGACCTGGGTTTAAGGGATTCTCCCACCTCTGCCCCTGCAGTAGCTGGAACTACAGGTATGTGCCACCATACCTGGCTAATGGTTTTTTTTTTTTTTTGAGACAGAATTCACTTTGTCACCCAGGCTGGAGCGCAGTGGTGTGATCTCGGCTGATTGCAGTCTTTGCCTCCTCAGTTCAAGTGATCCTCCCACCTCAGCCTCCTGAGTAGCTGGGATTACAGGTACATGCCACCACACCCAACTAATTTATATATTTTTAGTAGAGACAGGTTTTTGCCGTGTTGGCTAGGCTGGTCTCGAACTCCTGACCTCAAATGATCTGCTGCCTCGGCCTCCCGAAGTGCTGGAATTACAGCTGTGAGCCACTGCACCCGGCCTAATTTTTGTGTGTGTGTTTTTTTTTTTTTTTTTGTAGAGATGGGGTCTTGCTACATTACCCGAGTTTTGCAAAATGGTTATTTGTGTGAATTTAGCTAAAGCGGTAATGAGGATTTGGTTGCATTGGAAACCAAACCAGTCTCTAGTTATGAAGAATGCAATGAGCACAACACACTTCCGCCAAATCGTAGGGGAGAAGTGCATTCTTGAAGACCATCAATAATTGAACACCTGAATTATTCAAGGCTATTTTTCTCAATGGAACTAACTGACCAATGATGGGGCATTTTACTTAGTGCTATAAAGTGTCACCTCCAGGTGGAATGGGTGTTAACAAGTTTGCCAGTTCCTTGTTCTAGCAGCTTTGAAATTCAACTTTGATAGTTGGAGCAACTTTTCAAAGATGGAACATCTGTGTTATTTCAAATGGTGCAGAAAATATGATACTCTATTAGTTATGCTTTTAATAAACTTTACATTTTTTATAATTCAAAGTTCCTCGAGCTATGTTCATTACCTAGTGTAGTCCTTGTGCTTAGTGATTGTAACAGCAGAGCAAAATGACGCCACTATTATCTGGATTTTTATTTCCAGTGATGCCAAAAGCCCAGGGTTTTCTTTTCTTTTCTTTTCTTTTCTTTTCTTTTCCTTTCCTTTCTTTTCTCCTTCCTTCCTTCCTTCCTTCCTTCCTTCCTTCCCTCCCTCCGTCCCTCCGTCCCTCCCTCCGTCCCTCCCTCCTTCCTTCCTTCCTTCCTTCCTTCCTTCCTTCCTTCCTTCCTTCCTTCCTTCCTTCCTTCCTTCCTTCCTTCCTTCCTTCCTTCCTTCCTTCCTTCCTTCCTTCCTTCCTTCCTTCCTTCCTTCCTTCCTTCCTTTTTTGTTTTTGACAGAGTCTTGCTCTGCTGTCACCCAGGCTGGAGTGCAGTGGAGTGATCTCCGCTCACTGCAACTTCTGCCTCCTGGGGTTCGATTCTCCTGCCTCAGCCTCCTGAGTAGCTGGTATTATAGACATGCACCACCACGCCTGGCTACTTTTTGTATTTTTAGTAGAGACAGGGTTTCATCATCTTGGCCGGGCTGGTCTCCAACTCCTGACCTTAAGTGATCCGCCCGCCTCAGCCTCCCAAAGTGCTGAGATTACAGGTGTAAGCCACCACACCTGGCCCCAAAAGCCCAATTTAATTAAAAGAAGAAGAAAAAAGGAACCGTCACTGCCGTTGTGTTCTCCACTTTGCCCCAGGTGCTGGGCTCTGAGAGCCCCAGGGGCAGGGCTTGTATTGTAAGGCAAGAAAGCCCAGGGGAAAATAAATTACCCTGGGAAGGAGGAGTCAAGTCCTCAGAGACAGGATTTGGCCCTGGAGGGAAAAGGGAGAAAGCCAGTCCTGAAGGAAGGGAAGGAGTTGCTGAGGCTCCAGGCGGGGTGGGGTTGAGCCTGGAGCCGTTCCCCTCTCCTCCTGGTTCTCTCACCCCTTCCTCCTGCTTTCTTGTCTCCCCACTTCTCTTTCCTCTATCCCTCATTTGCAAATGGATCCATCAAGAACTTCTGGGCCAGACGCAGTGGCTCACATCTGTAATCCCAGCACTTTGGGAGGCTGAGGCAGGCAGATCACCTGAGGTCGGGAGTTCGAGATCAGCCTGACCAACATGGAGAAACCCCGTCTCTACTAAAAATACAAAATTAGCTGGGGGTGGTGGCGCATGCCTGTAATCCCAGCTACTCGTTTGGCTGAGGCAGGAGAATCACTTGCATCTGGGAGGCGGAGGTTGTGATGAGCTGAGATTGTGCCATTGCATTCCAGGCTGGGCAACAAGAGAGAAACTTCGTCTCAAAAACAAAACAAAACAAAACAAAAAAACAAAAAAAAAACCACACTTCTGGAAATGGACCAGGCTTAGTGTGGCTTGTGGGACTTAAAGATGACTAGCAAGGAAAATTGATCCAACTCACCATTTGCCTCAAATGGGAATGAAACTCAGGATGACAGAGATCACAAGGCTTCTGGAACTTCTATTCAGATGCAACTTTATTTGTTTTGTTTTTTGTTTTGTTTCGAGACAGAGTCTCACTTTGTCTCCCAGGCTGGAGTGCAGTGGCACAATCTCAGCTCACTGCAACCTCTGCCTCCCAAGTTCAATTGATTCTCGTGCCTCAGCCTACCGAGTAGCTAGGACTACAGGTGTGTGCCACCACACCTGGCTAATTTTTGTATTTTTAGTAGAGGTGGGTTTCGCCATGATGGCCAGGCCAGTCTCAAACTCCTGGCCTCAAGTGAGCCTCCCGCCTTGACCTCCCAAATGCTGGGATTACAGGTGTGAGCAGCTGTGCCCAGCCCAGATGCAACTTTAATGCCACAAATACCTCCTTGGGTGTGCCATGTGATGCCAATTATTCTGGTTACAGATTTTGTTAAGTACAAAAATAATGGTAGTACATGAACAATAATACTGATAGTTCAGTACTTTAAAATAGCATAGGTTGGGTGCGGTGGTTCTTGCCTGTAAACCCAGCACTTTGGGAAGCCAACGTTGGAGGATCACTTGAGCCCAGGAATTCAAGAACAGCTCGGGCAACATAGCGAGACCTCATGTCTACAAAACAAACAAAGTAAAAAATAGCAAAGGTGCAAAAGCCTGCCAAGAATGGAATGGATGAGTAAATTGTGGCATCTCCTTGCAGTGGTCAGTACACAGTGACAAGAACAGATGATCTACAATCATAAAGTAACATGGAGAAACTTTGCAAATATAATGCAGAGCAAAAGACGCCAGACACAAAAGAGTGTGCTCTGACTCCACTCATGCAAACGACCAAAATGAGCAGCACTAGCCTATGCTGCTGGAAGTCAGGATGGTGTGTGCTATGCGGGTGGTGGTGGGCAAACAAAAGTGGGTACAGACTCGCTTGGGATTCTAGACCTTTTGTTTCATGGTCTGGGTGCTGGTCTATGTGAAAATAAATTGAAGTCTATACTTATGATTTGGGCACTGTGTGTGTGTGTGTGTGTGTGTGTTTGTATATATATATATACACATATATATGTATATATATACTTCAATTTTTTTGTTTGTTTTACAGAGAGGGCCTCACTCTGTCACCGGGATGCTGGGGTGCAGTGGTGTGATCATAGCTCACTGCAGCCTCCAACTCCTGAGCTCAAGTGATCCTCCTGCCTCAGCCTCCTCAGTAGCTTAGACTACAGGCATGCACCACCATGCCTAATTTTTAAAAATCTTTAAAAAATTTTTTTTTAGTAAAGATGATCTGTTGACCAGGCTAGTCTTGAACTTCTAGCCTCAAACAATCCTCCTGCCTCAGCCTCCCACAGTACTGGGATTACAGGCATGAGCCGCCATACCTGGCTGTATTATATTTCAATTTAAAAAAGGAGGCCGGGCGCGGTGGCTCACGCCTGTAATCCCAGCACTTTGGGAGGCCGAGGCGGGCGGATCACAAGGTCAGGAGATCGAGACCACGGTGAAACCCCGTCTCTACTAAAAATACAAAAAAATTAGCCGGGCGCGGTTGTGGGCGCCTGTAGTCCCAGCTACTCGGGAGGCTGAGGCAGGAGAATGGCGTGAACCCGGGAGGCGGAGCTTGCAGTGAGCCGAGATCGCGCCACTGCACTCCAGCCTGGGCGACAGAGCGAGACTCCGTCTCAAAAAAAAAAAAAATAAAAAAAAAAAATAAAAAAGGAAAAAGTAGCAGAATGAAGTATGAACAAATTGAGGTTACGACTCACAATACGCCTCCTTTTTTTTTTTTTTTTTTTTTTTGAAACAGAGTATTACTCTGTCACCCAGGCTGGAGTACAGTGGCATGATCTCAGCTCATTGCAACCTCTGCCGCTCCCCCTGCCGCCCAGGTTCAAGTGATTCTCTGGCCTCAGCCTCCCAAGAAGCCGGGACTAGAGGTGAAACCCTCTAGTGACTCTTACTGATTTTTGCTGATTCTTAATATAAATAGGCATGCATCACCAGGCCCGGCTAATTTTCGTAATTTTTAATAGAAATGGGGTTTTGCCATGTTGACCAGGTGGTCTTGAACTCCTGACATCAGATGATTTGCCCACCTCGGCCTCCCTAAGTGCTTAGATTACAGGCGTGAGCCACCACACCCAGCCCAGTTTTTATTTTATTTTATTTTAGAGACGGAATTTTTCTCTTGTCACCTAGGCTGGAGTGCAATGGTGCGATCTCAGCTCATTGCAACCTTCGCCTCCTAGTTTCAAGCGATTCTTCCACCTCAGCCTCCCAAGTAGCTGGGACTACAAGCATGTGCCGCCATGCTGGGCTAATTTTTGTAATTTTTAGTAGAAATGAGGTTTCACCATGTTGACCAGGTGGTCTTGAACCCCTGACCTCAGGTGATCTGCCCACCTTGGCCCCCCAAAGTGCTGAGATTACAGGCGTGAGCCACCATACCCGGCCCAATTTTTAGCTTTTGCTCTAAGTGTGATGGGGAGTTGTGGGGAGGTTTAGCAGAGGATTTAAGTGACTGGACTTAGCACAGCTGTGTTTTCCATCACGGTGTCTGACCTGGGGGTCATTTCATCATTGATGTTAACTCCAAATGAGGCTGAATATTTATACAGCAGAGAAACCAATGGGGTTGACCGGAGCTGCTCCTCCCACCTCGTTGAACTTGATTGCCATTTCTGGAACGCTTCATCTGTCAGTGCCCCTGACCCCCAGGAGGAGGGTTGGGAGGGCTTCCTGGAAGAAGAACTGCCTAATCACAGGCTTGCACAAGGATCTGGGAGGGTTTGCACCTGCTGTTTCCTCTCAACTTCCCTTTTGGGAGGAGGTTAAAGGCAACAAGGCATGTTCCGGGGATCATCAGGAGGGGGATGCCGTTGAGTAGGGAGTTTTCTGCCAGGAAAGGGTATGAAGAGGCTGAAGAGGTGGTGGTGAGCTGGTTAGGGAAGTTTGGGCATTATCTTGTGGTCAATAAAAAGACACTGAAGAGGCCAGGCATGATGACTCATGCCTGTAACCTCAGCACTTTGTGGGGCCGAAGTGGGAGGATTGCTTGAGCCCATGAGTTTGAGACCAGCCTAAGCAACACAGTGAGACCCTGTCTCTACAAAAAATACCAACAAAGTTAGCCAGGGGTGGTGGCATGTGCCTGTAGTCCCAGATACTCTGGAGGCTGAGGCAGGAGGATCGCTTGAGCCCAGGAGGCCAAGGCTGCAGTGAGTCATGATTGTGCCACCACACTCCAGCTTGGACAACAGAGTGAGACCCTGTCTGGAAAAAAAAAACAAAAACAAAAAGAAGACAATGAAGAGTGCAAAGTCGCAGAATGACAAGATCTACCATTTCATTGACCGGAAGTGGACATGCAATATTTAAAATCAAATGCAAGACAAACTTTTGGTTGAACTTTTATTGGTTTGTCCTTGATACTATCAGTTAGAGAAGGTGATCAGGTGAGTGCAGCGCGCATTGAAAAGTGAAACCTTGGTCAGGTGCGGTGACTCACGCCTGGAATCCCAGCACTTTGGGAGGCCACGGTGGGCAGATCACTTGAGGTCAGGAGTTTGAGACCAGCCTGACCAACATGGCGAAACCCCATCTCTACTAAAAATACAAAAATTAGCCAGGGGTGATGATGGGCGCCTGTAATCCCAGCTATTCCGGAGACGGAGGCAGGAGAATTACATAAACCTGGGAGGCAGAGGCTGCAGTGAGCCGAGATCGCACCATTGCATTCCAGCCTGGGCAACAAGAGTGAAACTCCGTCTCAAAAAAAAAAAAGAGTGAAACACTCTAGTGACTCTTACTGATTTTTGTTGATTCTTTTTTTTTTTTTTTTGAGACGGAGTCTGGCTCTGTTGCCCAGGCTGGAGTGCAGTGGCCGAATCTCAGCTTACTGCAAGCTCCGCCTCCCGGGTTTACGCCATTCTCCTGCCTCAGCCTCCCGAGTAGCTGGGACTACAGGCGCCCGCCATCACGCCCGGCTAGTTTTTTGTATTTTTTTTAGTAAAGACGGGGTTTCACCGTGTTAGCCAAGATGGTCTCGATCTCCTGACCTCGTGATCTGCCCGTCTCGGCCTCCCAAAGTGCTGGGATTATAGGCTTGAGCCACCGTGCCCGGCCCTGATTTTTGTTGATTCTTAATATAAAGCAAATAGTCATAAGTTGTAACCAGCGCAATGACCTCATTTCATCTACAATACAGAAGACACCTGGAGTTGAGAAGCTGAAAGACCTTGAGAAGTAGCATTCAGTCTGTTTGGACTTTAGCTGACACGGTGAGGTCTTATTTTCTGCAAATCTGAATTGTGCAAATCTGAAGTTGTGAATTAGAGGCTTGTTAGAGTTCCACAGTATGTACCCAATTTGCAATAATGTGAATCCCACAATATTAGAAATGCTCTAAAAATCTTATTTTAGGGTGGCTGGTCCCCTCCTTGTTGAAAGTAGACTTGAATCTTGTGGGTTCAAACAATGATGGGCTTTGGGTTTTCTTTTTTTCTTTTTTTTGAGACTGAGTCTCGCTGTGTCACCCAGGCTGGAGTGCAGTGGCGTGATCTTGGCTCACTGCAACCTCTGCCTCCCAGGTTGAAGAGGTTCTCCTGTCTCAGCTTCCCGAGCAGCTGAGATTACAGGCGTGCGCCACCACGCCTGGCTAATTTTTGTATTTTTAGTAGAGACGGGGTTTCACCATGTTGGCCAGGCTGGTTTCAGACTCCTGACCTCAAGTGATACCAGACAAAATGAGACTCCATGTCAAAAATAACAATAAAAAAGTTACTTCTCTTCAGTTTTCAGATCTCCGCTGGCAGTTCTTTTTTAGCTGTGGCTGCCCGCACATGTAGGGCCTCCTCTCCTGCCTGATCCCGAAGCACTCCCACTTTCCTGTTACTTGCGGGGCTGTGAGCACCCGTTTATTTGCCCTCAGCCCTTGGTAAACCACAAATTCCTGGAGGTCAAGGATGACTTTGGTTTGGTTCATAACTCTCTGCCAAGCACCCGACATTCTGCCCAGTACGTCGTAGGAGCTGGAGAAATAGCGTAATAAATCAAATTATGTAAATTAAACTTAATTAGAAATGTTCATTTTTAGAAAAACAAAAACAAGGCTGATAGGCCATTGGTGAAATTGACAAAAATGAACTAAAATTTGCCTAATAAATGAAATATAACACATTATTCAATAGCATTTGAAGGCTGGGTGTGGTGGCTCACGCCTGTAATCTCAGCACTTTGTGAGGCCGAGGCAGGCGGATCACAAGGTCAAGAGATGGAGACCATCCTGGATAACATGGTGAAACCCTGTCTCTACTAAAAATACAAAAATTAGCTGGGTGTGGTGGTAGGTGCCTGTAGTCCCAACTACTTGGGAGGTGGAGGCAGGAGAATCGCTTGAACCCGGGAGGCAGAGATTGCAATGAGCCGAGATCATACCACTGGCGACAGAGCAAGACTCCGTTTAAAAAAAAAAAAAAAAATTTGAAAGAACGTGAATAGCCAAACCTACCCTACTGTATAAAGAATGTTGGAGGCTGGGTGCAGTGGCTCACGCCTATGATCCCAGCACTTTGGGAGTTCAAGGCAGGCATTGCCTCGAGGTCAGGAGTTCGAGACCATGCTGACCAACATGGTAAAACCCTGTCTTTACTAAAAATACAAAAATTAGCCGGGCATGGTGGCGGATGCCTATAATCTCAGCTGCTCAGGAGGCTGAGGCAGGAGAATCACTTCAACCTGGGAGCGGAGGTTGCAGTGAGCTGAGACTGGGCCATTGCACTCCAGCCTGGGCAACAAGAGTGAAACTCTGTCTCAAAAAAATAAAAAAAAGGGCCGGGCGCGGTGGCTCAAGCCTGTAATCCCAGCACTTTGGGAGGCCGAGACGGGTGGATCACGAGGTCAGGAGATCGAGACCATCCTGGCTAACATGGTGAAACCCGGTCTCTACTAAAATACAAAAAAAATTAGCCGGGCGAGGTGGCGGGCGCCTGTACTCCCAGCTACTCGGGAGGCTGAGGCAGGAGAATGGCGTAAATCCGGGAGGCGGGGCTTGCAGTGAGCTGAGATCCAGCCACTGCACTCCAGCCTGGGCAACAGAGCCAGACTCCGTCTCAAAAAAAAAAAAAAATAAAAAAAAAAAAAATAAATAAAATAAAAAAAAGTTGGAATTTTGGTTGGAAAAAGTAACACTTCATAAGGGAATGTTTTAGTTTGTATTGATTTCAATTTTGCCAACTGTCTGGCATGTTCAGGATTCTTCCAGCAGCTTCTCAGAAAGCATATCAGCTTTGGTTAGGTACTATTCAGACAATTGCATTTCATAATCAGCAATCAAAATTGTACTTTTCTGTTAAAGCTGTTAAAATATTCTTGCTTTTAAAAAAGCTGTGAAAGGTGTTAAAAACACAATTGGAAAAGTCAGTGAAATGATCATTTGATATTTGATTATTCAGTGAATTAGCTTTAGGCAAATTGGATTGGCAGGCTGCAGAGGTGGCAACAGGCCAGAGGTCATTAGAGGACCAGGAGGCCACAGGAAGGTCACCTCAGCTGCATTTTATAGCTCACAAAACATTTTTATACACACACTTTCCCCCAACACCACCCCCATCCTCCCGAGATGGAGTCTGTCGCCCTGGCTGGAGTGCAGTGGCACAATCTTGGCTCACTGCAACCTCTGCCTCTTGGGTTCAAGCAATTCTCCTGCCTCAGCCTCCCAAGTAGCTAGGATTACAGGCGCCCGCCACTATGCCTGGCTAATTTTTGTATTTTTAGTAGAGACGGGGTTTCACCATGTTGGCCAGGCTGGTCTCGAACTCCTGACTTTGTGATCCTCCTGCCTTGGCCTCCCAAAGTGCTGGGATTATAGGCGTGAGCCACTGCGCACAGCCTATATACACACTTTTTTTAAAAAACTTTTTTATTTTGAATTATTATTATTATTTTTTAATTTTAGTCTTGCCCTGTCACCCAGGCTAGAGTGCAGTGGCTCGATCTTGGCTCACTGCAACCTCCGCCTCCTGGGTTCAAGCGATTCTCATGCCTCAGCCTCCCAAGTAGATGGGACTACAGGCACCACCACATCTGGCTAAGTTTTGCACTTTTAGTAGAGACGGGGTTTCACCATGTTGGCCGGGCTTGTCTCGAATCGCTGACCTCAAGTGATCCTCCTGCCCTTGGCCTCCCAAAGTGCTGGGATTACAGGCATAAGCCACCGCGCCCAGCCTGGAATAATTTTATATTCACAGAACAGTTGTAAAGAGATTGCAGAGAGTTCCCGAATTCCAACCTAAGTTCCAACCCTGCGCCCAGCTGGCCCTAGTGCTACCATGTTACGTAAGCACAATGCATCTGTCAACACTAAGAAATTAACACTGGTATATTACTTTATTTAGAATTCCCTAGTTTTCCCATTAATGGTGGGATTGTTTTTCTGTCCCAGGATCCTACCTTGCATTCAGTCATCATGCCTCTGTAGTCTTCTCTGGTCTGTGACCATTTCTTAGATTTTCCTTGTTTTTCATGCCGTGGACGGTGTTGAGAAGTACTCGTTGGTGTTTTGTAGAATGTCTGCCAATCTGGGTTTGTCTGATGTTTTCTCATGATTGTTTGGAATTACAGGTTTTGGGGAGTATAATGCAGAGGTAAAGTGCCTTGCCATCTCGTCGTATTGTGGGAGGCAGGGGATGTGACAGCCGCCTGGCAAATCGTGCCTCTACCAGGGTGCTTAATGTTGTCACATGTGTGATTATCACAGCCTATAAAATAACTGGAAAAGTTAAGATTCTATTTTATCATTTCAACAATTTTTTTTTTAAATTTTGAGATGGAGTCTCGCTCTGTTGCCCAGGATGGAGTGTAATGGCGCACTCTCAGCTTACTGCAACCTCTGCCTCCTGGGTTCAAGCAATTCTCCTGCCTCAGCCTCCTGAGTAGCTGGGATTACAGGTGTGCACCACCATGCCCGGTTAATTTTTGTATTTTTAGTAGAGACGGGGTTTCACCATGTTGGCCAGGCTGGTCTTGAACTCCTGGCCTCAAGTGATCCACCTGCCTGGGCCTCCCAAAGTGTTGGGATTACAGGAGTGAGCCACCACGCCGGCCTCAACAGATAATATTTTAGTAAGCACTCATATATGCAGGCGTTGCTTAAATTGAAGTGATTCAGTGTTAATGAGGAAGGTCAGATGTGATCCTGTACTTGAGGAGCTGGGAAACTGAGGATTCGAGAGTCCAAACAGCTTTACCCAGTGTGGTTCAGGCTGTAGGTGGCAGAGGCAAAATTCAAGCACATGTCTCTCACTTCAAAGGCTGTGTGTGTGCCTGTGTGTGTGTGTGTGTGTGTGTGCCTGTGTGTGTGTGTGTGTGCCTGTGTGTGTGTGTGTGTGTGTGTGTGTGCGCGCCTGTGTGTGTGTGTGTGTGTGTGCGTGCCTGTGTGTGTGTGTGTGTGTGTGTGCCTGTGTGTGTGTGTGTGTGTGTGTGCCTGTGTGTGTGTGTGTGCCTGTGTGTGTGTGTGTGTGTGCCTGTGTGTGTGTGTGTGTGTGTGTTTGCTTTTGCTCCATTGATTCCAAATAACAAAACAAGACAAAAACTTTGCTACAATATATTCAGCCCTCACTCTGAGCATGATGCTATATTAATTGGGATAAATGTGTTGTTTAATTTTCACAACAAACTCATGGAAAGGAACCATATGTAATCCCAGAGCTTTGGGAGGCAGAAGCGGGAGGATTGCTTGAGCCCAGGAGTTTGAGACCAGCCTGGAAATCATAGTGAGACCTCATCTCTACCAAAAATTTAAAAATTAACCAGGCCTGGGGGCGTGTGCTTGTAGTCTCAGCTACTCTGGAGGCTGAGGTGGGAAGATTGCTTGAGCCCAGGAGTTCAAGGTTGCAGTGAGCTATGATTGCACGACTGAACTCCAGCCTGGGTAACGGCATGAGATCCTTGTCTCAAACAAAACTAAACAATACCAAAAGAAAAGGAACTACATATTCTTCCATTTTCAGGTGAGGAAACCGAGCCTTTGGGTGGTTAAGGAACACGTTCAAGGTTATAAAGCTGGCACGTGGGCTGGGTACTGTGGCTCACGCCTGTAATCCCAGAGCTTTGGGAGGCCAAGGCAAACAGATCACCTGATGTTGGGAGTTCGAGACCAGCCTGACCAACATGGAGAAACCCCATCTGTACTAAAAATACAAAATTAGCCGGGTGTGGTGGCGCATGCCTGCAATCCCAGCTACTCGGGAGGCTGAGGCAGGAGAATTGCTTGAACCCGGGAGGCGGAGGTTGTAGTGAGCCAAGATTGCTGCATTGCACTCCAGCCCCGGCAACAAGAGAGAAACTCCGTCACACACACACACACAAAGCTGGTGCATTGCTGAGTTGGGACTGGAAACAGATTGCTGGGCTCAAGGGCCTGAGCTCTATTCATCAGTATATCACACACATTTAAAAATGTTTTGAAAATGTATATATTTATTTGTATTGAGGTAAAATTTACAAAACGTAAAATATACCACATTATGCAAAGCTGGAGGCCAATAAACAAAATATATGTAAAAAGAAGAAAAAAATTAAAAAAGAAAAACTGTATTAAAGTGTACAATTCAGTAGCTGTTAGTACACTCACAGCGTTGTACAACCACCACCTCTATTATCAAGTTTCAAAATATTTCCATTATAGGCCGTGCGCGATGGCTCACGCCTGTAATTCCAGCACTTTGGGAGGCCGAGGTGGGCGGATCATGAGGTCAGGAGATCGAGACCATCCTGGCTAACACAGTGAAACCCCATCTCTACCGAAAATACAAAAAATTAGCTGGGCATGGTGGCGGGCGCCTGTAGTCCCAGCTACTCGGGGGGCTGAGGCAGGAGAATGGCGTGAACCCAGGAGGCAGAGTTTGCAGTGAGCCGAGATGGCGTCAGCCTGAGCAACAGAGCAAGACTCCGTCTCAAAAAAAAAAAAAAAAAAAAATTTCCATTTCTCAAAAGGAAGCCCAGTACCTGTTAGGCCACCACTCCCCATCCTTCCCTCCTCCAGCCCCTGGTGACCACTAATCTACCTTCTGTCTGTATGGATTTGCCTATTCCGGACATTTCACATAACTGGAATTATGTGACCTTTTGTGTCTGGCTTCTTGCCCTTAGTGTAACTTTTTTTTTTTTACGAGACAGGGTCTTGCTCTGTCTCCCAGGCTGGAGTTGGGTGGTGCAATCACAGCTCACTGCTGCTCTGACCTCCTGGGCTCAGTTGATCCTCCTGCCTGCCTCAGCCTCCTGAGTAGCTGGGGCCCCAGGTGTTCAACACAATACTTGGGTAATTTATTTATTTTTTTTTGTGGAGACAAGGAGGTCCTCCTATGTTGCCCAGGCTGGTCGGGAACTCCTGGGGTCAAGTGATCCTCCCACCTAGACCTCCCAAAGTGTTGGGATTACAGACGTGAGCCACTGAGCCCAGCCGATACTCAGCATAATGTTTTTGAGGCTTACTCATGGTGGAGCGTGGATCATTGTTTCATTCCTTTTTATAGCTGAATAATATTCCGTGATGTGGAGAGACCATAATATGGTTTGGATCTGTGTCCCCACCCAAATATCATGTTCAGTTGTCATCCTCAGTCTTGGAGGTGGGGCCTGGTGGGAGGTGACAGGATCATGGGGGTGGATCCTCATGAATGATTTAGTACCATGTTCTTGTGCTGTTCTCATAATAGTGAGTGAGTTCTCATGAGATATAGTTGTTTAAGAGTATGTAGCACCCCCACCCAACTCTTGCTTCTGCTCCCGCCATTTGAGACGCTTCTCTTCGCCTTTGTCTTCTACCATGATTGTAAGTTTCCTGAGGCCTCCCTAGAAGCAGAAGCTGCTATGCTTCCTGTACAGCCTGCAGAACCATGGGTCAATAAACCTCTCTTCTTTATAAATTACCCAGTCTCAGGTCTCCTTCTTTCTTTCTTTCTTTCTTTCTTTCTTTCTTTCTTTCTTTCTTTCTTTCTTTCTTTCTTTCTTTCTTTCTTTCTTTCTTTCTTTCTTTCTTTCTTTCTTTCTTTCTTTCTTTCTTTCTTTCTTTTCTTTCTTTCCTTCCTTCCTTCCTTCCTTCCTTTCCTTCCTTCCTTCCTTCCTTCCTTCCTTCCTTCCTTCCTTCCTTCCTACCTTCCTTCCTTCTTTCCTTTCTTTCTTTCTTTCTTTCTTTCTTTTTTTTTTTTTTTTTTTTTTTTTTTTTTTTTGAGACGGAGTCTCGCGCCGTCACCCAGGCTGGAGTGCAGTGGCCGGATCTCAGCTCACTGCAAGCTCCGCCTCCCGGGTTCACGCCATTCTCCTGCCTCCACCTCCCGAGTAGCTGGGACTACAGGCGTCCGCCACCTCGGCCAGCTAGTTTTTTGTATTTTTTAGTAGAGACGGGGTTTCACCGTGTTAACCAGGATGGTCTCGATCTCCTGACCTCATGATCCACCCGTCTCGGCCTCCCAAAGTGCTGGGATTACAGGCTTGAGCCACCGCGCCCGGCCCCTTTCTTTCTTTCTCTTTCTTTCTTTCTTTCTTTCTTTCTTTCTTTCTTTCTTTCTTTCTTTCTTTCTTTCTTTCTTTCTTTCTTTCTTTCTTTCTTTCTTTCCTTCCTTCCTTCCTTCCTTCCTTCCTTCCTTCCTTCCTTCCTTCCTTCCTTCCTTCCTTCCTTCCTTCCTTCCTTCCTTCCTTCCTTTATTTCTTTCTGTCTCTCTCTCTCTCTCTGTCTCTCTCTCTCTCTGTCCCTCCCTCCCTCCCTCCCTCCCTCCTCCCTTCCTTCCTTCCTTCCTGATGGAGTCTCACTCTGTCCCCATGCTGGAGTGCAGTGGAGTGACCTTGGCTCACTGCAACCTCCTCCTCCCAGGTTCACGCGATTCTCCTGCTTCAGCCTCCTGAGTAGCTGGGATTACAAGCACACACCACCATGCCTGGCTAATTCTTGTATTTTTAGTAGAGATGGGGTTTCACCACGTTGGTGAGACTGGTCTCGGACTCCTGACCTTGTGATCTGCCCGCCTCAGCCTCCCAGAATGTTGGGATTACAGGCATGAGCCACTGTGCCTGGCCAGATATTTCTTTATAGTAATGTAAGAATGGTCTAATACAGGCCACATTTTGTTTATCTATTCATCAGTATGGACATTGGGTGGTATCCATCTTTTGGCTATTGTGAGTAATGAATGGTGCTCTGAACGTTGCTGGACAAGTTTTTGTCTGAATGTCTTTTTTAAGTTCTTTGAGTATATAACTAGGAGTGGAACTGCTTGCTCACATGGGTCACCCTGCTCCTTTTTTCTTTACTTTGCAATATTAGGACCCCATATTAGTATGATACTCTTTCCTAGACTTTTAGTCTAAATAATAGTACTTACTTTTTTTTTTTTTAAAGATGGTCTTGCTCTGTCGCACAGGCTGGAGTGTAGTGTGCCAATCATAGCTCACTGGAACCTCAAACTTCCAGGCTCAAGGGATCCTCCTATCTCACAGCCCTCTGAGTATCTGGGATTATAGGCACGTGCCACCATACCCAGCTAATTTCTGAATTTTTTTGTAGGAACAAAGTCTCATTATATTGCCCAGGCTGGTCTCAAACTCCTGGCCTCAAGTAATCGTCCCTCTTTGGCCTCCCAAGGTTCTGGATAACAGATGTGAGCCATCATGCCTGGCTGAGTCTTCAGTGAATACACCTAAATAAATATATTTTGGGTTTTTTGTTTTGTTTTGTTTTTTGTTTTGTTTCTGAGACAGGATCTCACTCTGTTGCCCAGTGTGGAGTGCAATGGTGCAGCCTCAGCTCACTGCAGCCTCAGCTCACTGCAGCCTCTAACCCCTGGGCTCAAGCAATCCTCCCACCTCAGCCTCCCGAGTAGCTGAGACTACAGGCATGCACCACCATGCCTGGCTAATTTTTGTATTTTTTGGTATAGACAGGGTATTGCCATGTTGTTCAGGCTGGTTTTAATTCCTGGGCTCAAGTGATCCCCCGGCCTTGGCTTTCCAAAGTGCTGGGATTCCAGGCGTGAGCCACCATGTCTGGCCCGAATAAATATATTTTGAATAAATGAATGAATGATATTAGTTGAGGCAACCCTTAATAACAAAGACTACCAAGACATTTATTTGTCTAGTCAATGGCTTCATATCTTATTAACTGTAACATTTGAATACATTTGAAACTTTGTTATATATGTGACATAAATTCTGGGCATATAATTGAATTTCTACAAGAACTGAGTTATAGTGAATGTTTATTGAACTTTTATTTATGCCTGGGATACTATGCTGTATTTTCCTTTTAACTTTTCTGTCTTATACCTAGTGTGTGAAAGCTACTGTTCTATTCTATTTTATTTTATTATTATTATTTTTTTTGAGATAGAGTCTTGCTCTTGTTGCCCAGGCTGGAGTGCAATGGCACGATCTTGGCTCACTGCAACCTCTGCCTCCTGGGTTCAAGCGATTCTCCTGCCTCAGCCTCCTGAGCAGCTGGGATTACAGGTGCCCACCATCATGCCCGGCTAGTTTTTGTGTTTTTAGTAGAGATGGGGTTTCACCATGTTGATCAAGCTGGTCTTGAACTCCTGACCTCATGATCTGCCCACTTTGGCCTCCCAAAGTGTTGGGATTACAGGCATGAGCCACCGCGCCCAGCCTGTTGTATTTTATTTATTAGGAAACTGAGGCCCGAGGGAGCGTCATCCCAGCAGTGAAGCCTAGATTCACACTCACAGCCTAGAGCAGTCTCTGCTTGGTTGGGTTACCTTCTCTCTGTACAGCACTCAGAACCCAGATGCAGGTAGAGACAGCCTTTAGTTTTATTAAAGGCAGCCCATTAGAGAGAGCACTTCAAATGGATCAGAGGAAAAGGTTTTTCTCCCAGGCACTGGTAATGCAGCTTCTGTCCACAGGAGGGAAGTATTAGCTAAGAGTAGCAATTGGTTGCAACTTGGAAACAAAGGCTGCAAGAGAAACTAAAATAAACCAGCTACTGGATTTCTAGGCCGATCTTAGGAAATTAATCAGCAACTGTAGAACTCTGGGTAAACAAATATAAACCAGACCAGCCATTGGCTCATACCATCACAGTGAGGATTCTGACCTGTTAGGCTGGAGAGTAAGGGCTCCCTGCATACACTCTTCTCTACTGGACAATTGCATCTGGAGCTGCCCCGTAAGATCCCAAGTTGATTCCCCCAGTACTTACGTTGTCACACACGGATGATGACCCAAAGGAAAGGGCACTGCTTAGCCGCCGAAGAACTTTTTTTTTTTTTTTTGGTAGGGCAGGCAATTGCATGACATGCTTATTTGAAAAGCAGATGAAGCCAGCCTTGGTGGCCCACCCATATAATCCCAACACTTTGGCAGGCCAAGGCAGGAGGATTGCTTGAAGCAAGGAGTTCGAGAGTAGCCTGGGCGACACAGCAAGACCCCATCTCTACAAAAAATGAAAAATTAGTCAGATGTGGTGGCATGTGTCTGTGGTCCCAGCTACTTGGGAAGCTGAGGTGGGAGGATTGCTGGTGCCTGGGAGGTTGAGGCTGCAGTGAGCTGTGATGGTTCCACTGCACTCCAGTCTGGGCAGCAAACTGAGAACCTGTCTCAACAACAACAACAACAACAACAACAACAACAACAACAACAGCAGCAGATGAAAGTAAGTGTCCCAGGAAGACCTTTAATTTGGGTGGATAGCCAGAGCTCCCAGAGTTTTGGAATTTATTAACCAGTAACGTTGAAAAAAACTGGTGTCATTGTAAGGATACCGAGTTTTGATTTTGCCAGGTAAGAAAGGGTATTCAAAAAATCCAGCTGGCACTTACTCTCACGATCATTTCACAAAAGAGAAAGCAAGACAGTTGGAAAAACATAATTGAAGACTAAAGGACTGTCCTTTAAATTAAAAAAAAACTCTCATGAAAAACAAATCAGTGAAAACTTCATTGAGACTTGCATAAAGATCAGTGTTGGAAGGCATTGTTTTAAAGGTGTTAAAAATTCTTTTGGTTTCAGAAAAATTCTTAAGGAAATCAAGATAACAAAGAAAGAATAACTCATGTGAATTTCCTCGAACACATTGTACATTTCCAGAGACCGGGAAATAGTTCACTGTTACGGAGTATGTCCAATCGGCCACGCATTTTTCATGCATTGTCTCATTTAAATCTCATAACTACTGTTTGAGATAAGAACCTTTTATCATCCCCATTTTATAGATGAGGACACCAGACCTTGCACCTGTACACAGCTAGTGAGGACATAGTGCTAAGGAGTGGATCCAAACAGTAGCAACTACAAATGAGCTTTACTGTTCTCTGGTTTCTTCAGTTGCTCTAGAAAAGAGATAGGTTTCTTGGCAAATTAAGAACTACCCCTAGCTGGGCATAGAAAAAGAAAATACTCATAATCTCCCAGTTTTTTTTTTTTTTTTTTTAGACAGAGTTTCGCTCTGTCACCCAGGCTGGAGTGCAATGGCGTGATCTCGGTTCACTACAACCTCCGCCTGCTGGGTTCAAGCGATTCTCCTGCCTCAGCCTGCCGAGTATCTGGGACTACAGGCACATGCCAACACGCCTGGCTAATTTTTGTAATTTTAGTAGAGATGAAGTGTCACCATATTGGTCAGGCTGGTCTCAAACTCCTGACCTCAGGTGATCCACCCACCTCAGCCTCCCAAAGTGCAGTGCGGGGATTATAGGCGCGAACCACCACGCCCAGCCTAATCTCACAGTTTTGAAGTATTAACATTTGAGCACTGTTCTTTTTGTACATTAAAATTTTGTTTTGAGATTGAATTTTTTTTTTTTTTTTTTTTTTTGAGACAGGGTTTTGCTCTGTTGCCCAGGCTGAAGTGCAGGGGTGCGATCTGGGCTCACTGCAACCTCTGCCTCCCGGGCTCAAGTGATTCTCCTGCCTCAGCCTCCCAAGTAGCTGGGATTACAGGCGTCTGCCACCACGCCTGGCTAACTTTTGTATTTTTAGCAGAGATGAGGTTTTGCCATGTTGGCCAGGTTGGTCTTGAACTACTGGCCTCAGGTGATCCGCCTGCCTCGGCCTCCCAAAGTGCTGGGATTACAGGTGTGAGCCACTGTGCCTGGCCAAGATGAAACTTTATAATCAAAATTGGATCCTCTTTTGCTTACCTAATGGTATAAGAGAAAACATTTACCCCAGTTATTAATATTCTTTGTAGTCATAATTTTTAAACAATGTAACACCTTTCACTAATGAATGAAACATATATTTTGACACCAATACCCTAAGCTTAGTCTTGGTGTCTGTGGAGTGTTCGTTATTAATAGAAACAGTATGTTGACATTTTTGTGCATTTACCTTTGTTCTCATTTCTGATTTCCTCGTGGTTAGATTTTTTCAGAAGTGGAATTATTGGGTCAAAGGCTAGAATATTTTAGAATATCTCTCAGAAAGTGTTACAAGGAGCACACATGATGATTTATCAGAGATAGCAACACTTGTTTTGTTGATTACACCATGAGCCACGAATGCCAGTTGTTTTTAAGATAGTGTTCCAGGACAAAGTTTGTTCAAATCCAGGTAAAAGATCTTTCTGACACAGTTTCCACTAAAAAATCTGCACACATTCCTCCAGACTCTACAGCAGTGGTTCTTTTTAAAATATATAATTATATATACAATATAAAAAATTATATGTTATAATTATATGTGTGTGTGTGTATATATATATACGTATTTTTATTTATTTATTTTTGAGACGGAGTCTCGCTCTGTCTCCAGGCCGGAGTGCAGTGGCGTGATCTCGGCTCACTGCAACCTCTGCCTCCCGGGTTCAAGTGATTCTCCTGCCTCAGCCTCCCAAGTAGCTGGGACTACAGGTGCGTGCCACCACGCCCAGCTAATTTTTGCATTTTTAGTAGAGATGGGATTTCACCATGTTGGCCAGGATGGTCTCGATCTCTTGACCTCGTGATCCCCCCGCCTCAGCCTACGAAAGTGCCGGGATTATAGGCGTGAGCTACCACACCTGGCCCAACATATAGTTTCATATACATATTATATGTTATAACATATTATATAAAATATTATATATATTTTAATGTATTCATTAAGGCTAGTCGAGTGCAGTAGTAAGAAGGGGGAAGGAGTAGAAGCAGGAGTTCTATCTGTAATGGACTGTGAACAATGAATCGAGATAACGCACTACCTTTGGAGCAGCCTGCAGCGGTGGTTCCTAAGTGGGAGTGATTTTGCCTCCCATGGGACATATGGCAATGCCTGGAGACATACTGGGTAATCACAACTGGGATGGGAAGGTGCTCCTAGCATGTTGAGTAGAGACCAGGGATGCCGCTAAACATCCTACAATGCACAGAACAGTGCTAGTAACAAAGAAGCTTGGACTATCAATAATGCTGAGGTAGAGAAACCCTGTTCTGGGGTCTAGAGTCGCATTTCCAAAACTGTGTTCTTTGCCACATTAACATTGTAGAATTAACAATGATTCTTGGCTTTTTTTTTTTTTTTTTTTTTAGATGGAGTCTCGTTCTGTTGCAGGCTGGAGTGCAGTGGCATGATCTCGGCTCACTGCAACCTCTGCCTGCCGGGTTCACGCCATTCTCCTGCCTCAGCCTCCCCAGTAGCTGGGACTACAGGCGCCCACCACCATGCCCAGCTAATTTTTTGTATTTTTAGTAGGGACGGGATTTCACCGTGTTGGCCGGGATGGTCTCAATCTCCTGACCTTGCGATCCGCCCACCTTGGCCTCCCAAAGTGCTGGGATTACAGGCGTGAGCCACCGCGCCCGGCCAACAATGATTCTTATCTCACGAATTCTTAACTCTGGTGAAGAATCCATGTTTTGAGTTTGAGGCAGGGTCTTGCTCTGTTGCCTAGGCTGGAATGCAGTGGTACGATGACAGCTCACTGTAGTCTCGCCTTCCCGGGCTCAAGCAACCCTCCTAATTCAGCCTCCCGAGTAGCTGGGACTACAGGCGTGCACCACCATGCTCTGCTATGGTTTTCTATTGTTTTTTGTAGAGACAGGGTTTCACTATATTACTAGGCTGGTCTTGAACTCCTGGGCTCAAGAGATCCTCTTGCCTCAGCCTCCCAAAGTGCTGGGATTACAGGCATGAATCACTGTGCCCAGCTAAATGTGTTAATCCCTACAGAATGCTAAGCATGGTTTCTGGCAGAAGGTCACCATGTAGTAACATTAATTATATTATTATTATTAATAAGGTGTTTATAATGAATAGTAAGATTCACCACTGGATAATAGGTGCATCTCTTGGGGATTTACCATGCACTTAACACAACAAAGATTCAGAATTCTCTAGTAAAAATACTCATTAAACTTAGTATTGATTCAACTTTACTTGACCAAGAGTCACTTTTTTTTTTTTTTTTTTTTTTTGAGATGGAGCTTCACTCTTGTTGCCCAGGCTGGAGTACAGTGGCGCAATCTTGGCTCACTCACTGCAAGCTCCGCCTCCCGGGTTCAAGCGATTCTCCTTCCTCAGCCTCCCGAGTAGCTGGGACTACAGGCACCCACTACCACGCCCGGCTAATTTTTTGTATTTTTAGTAGAGTCGGGGTTTCACCACGTTGGCCAGGCTGGTCTTGAACTCCTGACCTTAGGTGATCTACCCACCTCGGCCTCCCAAAGTGTTGGGATTACAGGCGTAGACCACTGCTCCCGGCCCGTATCTTTATTTTTGAGAGACATCAATTACCATTTCCAGGAAGGATTTTTGTCTCAGGAAACACTGAAAAATATTGCTCTCGAACAGGTTTCCAGAAATTACTGCCCGTGGACCAAATCTTGCCTGCTGCCAGTTTTAGCGTGGCCAGGGAGCTAAGAATAGTTTTTACATTTTTAAGTAGTTCAAAAACAGTAAAAGAAGGCTAGGTGTGGTGGTTCATGCCTGTAATCCTAGTACTTTGGGAGGCCGAGGTGGGTGTATCGCCTGAGGTTAGGAGTTCAAGACCAGCCTGGCCAACATGGTGAAACCCCGTCTCTACTAAAAATCCAAAAATTAGCTGGGTGTGGTGGCACGTGCCTGTGATCCCAGCTGCTCAGGAAGCTGAGGCAGGAGAATCGCTTGAACCTGGGAGGTGGAGGCTGCAGCAGTGAGCTGAGATTACACCACTTCACTTCATCTTGGGCAACAGAGCAAGGCTCTGTCTCGGAAAAAAAAAAAAAAAAGAGTAAAAGAAGAGTAATATTTCATGACATGTGGACATTACCTAAATTTCAAATTTCAGTGTCCATAAATAAAGTTTTCTGCTAACACAGCCACTCTTGTTGGTTTGCATGTGGTCTGTGGCTGCTTTCCTGGTGCAAGGGCTGAGTGAGGTAATGGTGGCATGGACCGTATAACCTGCAAAGCCAAAAACACAGACTCTCTGGCCTTTCACAGAAAATGTTTGCCGTCCTCTGATCTAATGTCTCTTCTTTAGAATGCCCAGGCCTTCCTCCGAATATACAATTTTCAAAAAATAAAAACAAAAAACAAACCATTTTGAATATTACAGCAATGGAGCATAGTCTCAGTTAAATAGTTATTTCCATAAAAGATGTCCAAATTTCTGCTCTCAGTCTTTTGTGAAATGAGGCAGAACATAAATTTTAAAATGTCATAATAAAAGGCCATAGGATTTCATCTCATGTTCACAGAAATATCATCTGTAAATTTTCTTATGAGGGAAGATAATGTATATTTTTCTATTTAGTCATTTCTGGAGCCTAAGTCTAATTAGAAACCTATTTTTCTTTTTTTTTTTTTGAGACATAGTTTTGCTCTGTTGCCCAGGCTGGAGTGCAGTGGCACGATCTCAGCTCACTGCAACCTCAGCCTCCCAGGTTCAAGCAATTCTCCTGCCTCAGCCTCCTGAGTAGCTGGGATTACAGGTGCCCACGACCACGCCTGGCTAATTATCGTATCTTCGGTAGAGATGGGGTTTCACCATGTTGGCCAGGCTGGTCTTGAACTCCTGACCTCAAGTGATCTGCCTGCCTTGGCCACCCAAAGTGCTGGGACTATAGGCATGAGCCACCACACCCAACCCATTTTTTTAAATTTTATATATATTTTTGGAAAAACATCAGAATATAGAGAGGTGGGCTTATTTCTCAGGGTCCCAGAATTTCAAGGCCAGGATCATTGTCTTCCTTCCAGTTTTTTTGTTTTTATTTTTGCTTTTTTAAATGAACATATTTTTACATATTCTAGATCATTCTGAATATAGAATTTTGAGTTTTTCAGGCCAGGCTTGGTGGCTCACACCCGTAATCCCAGCACTTTCGGAGGCCGAGGCGGGCAGATCATGAGGTCAGAAGATTGAGGTCATCCTGGCTAACACGGTGAAACCTTGTCTCTACTAAAAATACAAAAAGTTAGTCAGTCATGGTGGCGAGCGCCTGTAGTCCCAGCTACTCGGGAGGCTGAGGCAGGAGAATGGGATGAACCCAGGAGGTGGAGCTTACAGTGAGCTGAGCTCGCACCACTGCACTCTAGCCTGGGCGACAGAGGGAGACTCCTTCTCAAAAAAAAAAAAAAAAAAAGAATTTTGAGTTTTTCCTCTTTGTTTCCTACTTGTTTTTTTCTCTTTTTTTGTTTTTCTTTTCTTTTTTCTTGTTTCTCACCTACTTTTTTGTTTTTGTTTTTTTTTGAGATGGAGTTTCTCTCTTGTTGCCCCAGTTTGAGTGTAATGGCGTGGTCTCGGCTCACTACAGCCTCTGCCTCTCAGGTTCAAGTGGTTCTCCTGCCTTAGCCTCCCAAGTAGCTGGGATGACAGGTACGTGCTACCACTCCTGGCTAATTTTTGTATTTTTAGTAGAGATGGGGTTTCACCATGTTGGCCAGGCTGGTCTCGAACTCCTGACTTTAGGTGATCCGCCCAACTCAGCCTCCTAAAGTGCTGGGATTACAGGGGTGAGCCACTGCGCCCAGCCCCCACCTATTTTTATGTCAAAAATATGTGTGTATTTTTTTGAGACAGGGTCTTGCTCCATCACGCAGGCTGGAGTGCAGTGGCATGCTCACAGCTAACTGCAGCCTCCACCTCCCAGCTCACGTGATCCTTCCACCTCAGACTTCCGAGTAGCTGGGACAACAGTCATGCACCGCCACAGCCAGCTAATTTTTGTATTTTTTGCAGAGACTGGGTTTCACCATGTTGTCCGGGCTGGTCTCAAACTTCTGGGCTCAAGCAATCTGCTCGCCTCGGCCTCCTAAGGTGTTGGGATTAGAACCATGAGCCACTGTGCCTGGCCCAGAAATATTTTTATCTTTATTTATTTATTTTCGAGATGGAGTCTTCCTCTGTTGCCCAGGCTGGAGTGCAGTGGTGTGATCTCGGCTCACTGCAACCTCCACTTCCAGGTTCAAGCGATTCTCCTGTCTCAGCCCGCCGAGTAGCTGGGATTACAGGCACACGCCACCATGCCCAGTATTTTAGTAGAGACGCCATGTCTTTTAGTAGAGACGGGGTTTCACCATGTTGCCCAGGCTTGTCTCAAACTCCTGAGCTCAGGCAGTCCGCTCGCCTCGGCCTCTCAAAGTGTTGGGATTACAGGCGTGAGGCACTGCGCTGTGCTCAGAAATATTTATAAAAAGTATTGAAGGAGTCTTTCTGTGTTGCCTGGCCTACAGTAAAATGGCTGTTCACAGGCACTGTCATTGCTCATTACAGCTCAGAACTCCTGGCCTCAAGTAACCTCCCGCCTCAGCCTCTGGAGTAGTTGGGGCTACAGGTGTGTGCCACCATGCTTGGTTCAGAAATATTTTTGTAATGAACTGCTGAGCCTTGAATTCTACCAGAGGGCTGAGGCTGGGAGGTTCCAATGGCATAGGAAAAGGAAAGAAAAGAAAAGAGGGAAGGCAAGAAAAAAAGGGAGTAAAAAGGCATTGGAGGCCGGGCACAGTCTCACGCTTGTAATCTCAGCACTTTGGGGGGCCAAGGCGGGCAGATCAGTTGAGGTCAGGAGTTCAAGACCAGCCTGGCCTACATGGTGAAACCCCGTCCCTACTAAAAATACAAAAATTAGCGGGGTATGGTGGTGCATGCCTGTAATCTCAGCAACTCAGGAGGCTGAGGCAGGAGAATTGCTTGAACCCCGGAGGCAGAGGTTGCAGTGAACTGAGATTGTACCACTGCACTCCAGCCTGGGCGACAGAGTGAGACATTGCCTCAAAAAAAAAAAAAAAAAAAAAAAAAAAAGCGTTGGGGAAAGAGTGGGAAATGGAGAGGCAGAAGGTGTTGATATTAACCTCAGCTCCGGTACCTCCTTGGGATCAAGCCTGTGATCTTGACCTAGACCCTTTCTGTGCTCCTTCGCTGAGGCCGCCTCATAATTCGCGATTCCTCGACCATGGGCTGACTGGTTTCCTGCCTCCTGGTGCTCTGTGTTCCCTGTGACTGAGCCTACTTGGCACCTAGGAGGGGCATCCGTCTTCGTTGAAAAAACAAAGAAACACATATGGGCTTCACTAGCATGGGCTTCATGAGCACTTCACATATGGGCTTCATGAGCACTTTTCTCGCTGATGCTCAAGTGTTCGTGGCTCCCAGCCCATAATTGGAGGGTTAAGGACCTCCCTTCCTCCACAACTCTCTGGAGAAGTCTGTGGCCGGGTTTTCATCCAGGCTCAGAAGCAGAGCTGACATGCACTCCCCATCACGGTGTCTTACCCTGCCTTGTTGCAATGAACCTCTGAAGTATTCAGTGTCTGCGGCAGGCTCTGCCTCTGAAAGCCCCCAAGGGCACCTCTCCGGAGGGGCCGGAGACATGTAGTTTCCCTGCAGAAGCTTCAAGAAGGCCTCTCTCCCCAGCTCATCGCCACATGTTGTCCCCAGGGCCCTCCAGTCCTGTCCTTTAAGTTTTGGTATTTTGTCTGTCATGGAAGTTTTGGCGTTAATTTTGATTTTTAATAAATATTGCATGCCTGTAATCTCAGCGCTTGGGGAGTTCAAGGCAGGCAGACTGCTTGAGCTCAGGAATTTGAGACCAGCCTGGACAACATGGCGAAAGCCTGTCTCTACTAAAAGCACAAAAATTAGCTGGGCATGTGGTCCCAGCTACTCAGGAGGCTGAGGTGGAAGAATGACTGGAGCCCGGGAGGCAGAGGTTGCAGTATATGGGGATCACGCCACTGTACTCCAGCCTGGGCGACACTGGGTGACAGAATGAGACCCCGTCTCAAAAAAAAAAAAAAAAAATGCATTAAAATATTTACCATGATTACTGAAGTTTTGGGACTACCCTTTGACTTTCTGTGCCCAAAATGAGTGCCTCACTTTCTGGCCAGCTCTACCCAAGCTACATCGCTTGGGCTTAGAGTCTCCTAGAAGTTTCTTGTGAATCAGCTTCTTCCATTATCACCTCTTTTAAAACCAGTTCCAAGGGTGACAGCTGTAATACCTTCTTCTTGCCTTCCTCCCTTCTGAATCACTTCCTTGGGGTACCCATCTGCCCAAAGCAAACACACTAAACAGAAACACACACACACACACACGAGCACACACATGAACAGCACCACCCACAAAATGCCAAAGCCGCCTCCATCACTCCATCCCTCCATCCCTCCATCCCTCCATCCCTCCATCCCTCAGAACCAAAGGCTTCCAGGCCCATCAGCATGTGCACTGAAACCTTCCCAGAGGTCACCAGGCTACTAACTGAGGTAGCTCAGCACATCCAGTCTGGGCCGTCACATTCACCCTGCTAAAGAGGGTGGATTTTTCTTTTCTTTTTTTTTTTTTTGAGACGGAGTCTCTCTCTGTTGCCCAGGCTGGAGTGCAGTGGCGCGATCTCGGCTCACTGCAAGCTCCGCCTCCCGGGTTCACACCATTCTCCTGCCTCAGCCTCCCGTGTAACTGGGACTACAGGCGCCCGCCACTGCGCCCAGCTAATTTTTGTATTTTTAGTAGAGACGAGGTTTTACCGTATTAGCCAGGATGGTCTCGATCTCCTGACCTCATGATCCGCCCGTCTCGGCCTCCCAAAGTGCTGGGATTACAGGCGTGAGCCACCGCGCCCGGCCAAGAGGGTTGATTTTTCTTTTTCACAAAGAAGACTTTGAAACAGCTCTACGTTGTGTGGAATCTTTGGAGGACGGCTAACGTCCCTGGCAAAACACTCATTTACACTGAGGCTCTAGCATAGGATAACAGCTTAAAGCATCCCAAAGAAGAGTTGCCAGAAGAAATCAAAACTTTTTTTTTTTTTTTTTTTTTTTGAGACAGAATCCCGCTCTGTTGCCCAGGCTGGAGTGCAGTGGCGCAATCTCAGCTCACCACAACCTCTGCCTCCTGGGTTCAAGCGATTCTCCTGCCTCAGCCTCCCGAGCAGCTGGGACTACAGGTGAATGTCACCATGCCCAGCTATTTTTTTTTTTGTATTTTTAACTAGAGATGGAGTTTTGCCATGTTGGCCAGGCTGGTTTTGAACTCCTGGCCTCAAGTGATCCGCCCACCTCAACCTCCCGAAGTGCTAGGATTACAGGCGTGAGTCACCACACCCCACCCAGAAATAAAAACTCTGAGTTAAACAAATAATTTGGATGGGATTTGAGGCTTCTGAATAGTATTGATTTTCACTCATCTTTGTGGCCCTAGGGCCTAACTCTAGGCTGGTAGGTCCTCAATATTAGGTTGTTGAAAAAGTGAAGAAGAAATGTTTAAGAGAGAGGTTTTAAAAATGGGTTATAAGTGGGCTGGGTGCGGTGGCTCACACCTGTAATCCCAGCACATTAGGAGGCTGAGGCAGGTGGATCACAAGGTCAGGAGTTTGAGACCAGCCTGGCCAATATGGTGAAACCCCGTCTCTACTAAAAATACAGAAATTAGCTGGGCATGGTGGTGGGCATCTATAATCCCAGCTACTTGGGAGGCTGAGGCAGGACAGTCGCTTGAACCCAGGAAGCAGAGGTTGCAGTGAGCCGAGACTGTGCCACTGCACTCCAGCCTGGGTGACAGAGTGATACTCCATCTCAGAAGGAAAAAAAAAAAAAAGGGTTATAAGCAAGTATAATGCATAGCACTCTCTACCTGCACCCAACTGTAGTAGAATCTTCACTCTAGTATAGTGTGGTAGCTCAGGAGCCTGGGTTCAAATCCTGACACTGCCTCTTGCTGGCTGTGTTGCCTTGGTTGTGTTACTTAACCTCTCTGAGCCTCAATCTTCTCAGCTGTAAGATGACGATAATGATAGTATCAACCTCACATTGTTAGGAATATTTCATGAGTTAATTCATTCCAGTTGAGAGAAATCTGGCACATAGTAAATACTTGATAAAGGTGAATCACTATTGTTTAAACAATTTTTGTTATTCATCAAGGTGGAAAAGGCTTAGAAGCTGCCTCTTGCTTTTCCAAATATCATTCTTCTCTCTCTTTTTTTTTTGAAACGAAGTCTCCCTCTATTGTCCAGGCTGGAGTGCAGTGGCGCGATCTTGGCTCATTGCAAACCTCCGTCTCCTGGGTTCAAGCAATTCTCCTGCCTCAGCCTCCCAAGTAGCTGGGACTACAGGCACGTGCCACCACACCTGGCTAATTTTTTGTATTTTTAGTAGAGAGGAGTTTCACCATGTTGGCCAGGCTGGTCTTGAACTCCTGATCTCTAGTGATCCGCGCCCCCCTCAGCCTCCCAAAATGTTGGGATTACAGGTGTGAGCCACCATGTTTGGCCCACGTTTTTCTCATTTTTAATTAGGTATTCCTCCTCACTGGGTTAATTATGTTCTTTCTAGGAGTTTCTGTAAAAGTGCATTGCTTTACCCAGCTCATATATATTTTTTTCTATTCTTCTTTTTCTTTTTCTTTTTTTTTTAGACGAGGTCTCACTCTGTTGCCCAGGCTGGAATGCAGTGGTGTGATCACAGCTCACTGCAGCCTTGACCTCCTGGGCTCAAGCGATCCTCCCACCTCAGCCTCCCAAGTAGCTGGGACTACAGGCATGTACCAGCATGCCTGGCTAGTTTTTTCTATTTTTTTCGTCAAGTCAGGGTTTTCGCTATGTTGCCCAGGCTGGTCTCAAACTTGTAGGTTCAAGAGATCCTCCTGCCTCGACCTCCCAAAGTGTGGGATTACAGGTGCAAGCCACTGAGAACCCAGCTCATATTTCTTATCTTCCTTTCTTGCAACTTGTCTGGTGGGCTGGTGCCAGATGACCACAGCTGCTGAAGCCCCTGGATCCAGTTTGTTTAAAGAGGGATGAGAGGTCTTTCTCATCCTTTGTCTCAGTTTAGCAGTACTGTGATTTGTAGTAGGCTGCAGACTTGGAAAGTTTAAGTGAAAATTCCCCTCTGTAGCCTCAGACAGAGTGACAATGCTGCCAAAGAGTTGGCTGCAATCAAATCAGGCAGAAAATGCAATCAAACACACCTAACTCTGCAGAGAAGGAAGGAGGAGGGGTGAATGCTCATTACAAGTAACACTCAGGACAAAAGTTTCTAACCTAACAAGAGCCTTCTGAGTCCCAGATTCTACATCTCCAGACACACATTCTCCACGGCTTCACACCAGGGGTTGGCAAACTTATCTGGTAAAGGGCCTGATAGTTGATATATTTGTCTTTGTGGGCCCGCTGGTCTTTGTTGCAGCTACTCAACTTTGCTACTCTTGTGCAAAATCAGCCATTGCACCTAAATACATAACTTTATTCACAAAAACACGGGGTGGGGGCGTCAGATTTGACTGAAAGATCATAATTTTCAGATCCCTGGTCTATACTAACTGGACACGAACTCATGTTTAGCTTCTCCCTAGACCTGTGCGTCTAAAGCATTTTTATCTGACTGGTGCTTGATTATGAATTGATGACTCCTAGTTTGCCAAAGGGTTAAGTTGGACAGAAAATAAGATAATTTGGCCGGGTGTGCTGGCTCACACCTGTAATCCCAGCACTTTGAGAGGCTGAGGTGAGCAGATAACTTCAGGTCAGGAGTTTGAGACCAATCTGGCCAACATGGCGAAACCCTGTCTCTACT